>NW_024066075.1:1215321-1822982 GCF_014898465.1 Botrytis porri | reverse complement strand
CATGTCATTGCACTTTCTCGTACGCCATTTCCAAAATCATGTAGGTCCTCGTTGCGCCCTCGAAATTAACTCCTGTGGTCCATCACTTACCAAGAAAATGTTGTTTCTCTGTACCGTGGGTTTCCATTATCACCTTGTTTCAATGTCAATTGTACCGCCAACCATCGTTCTTCAGAGTTCAAATGTAAGTATGAAACCATCCATCTGGATGATTCTGGGATTGGTTGGTCATCTTCCTGAATACCTTCTCCCTCAATACTGGAAATCCATGCGCAGATTCTTGCTACGCTAATGGTGTCAAAGCAAAGCCCTTCTCGCCTCGCTTTAGACCAAAGCAGCGATATAGCCTGTCGACGAATTCGTCGATCACGACACTTTACTGCCGTGATAACGAGAGGGAGGATTGTTCCCATATCGAGAGTGAAGCGAGATGTGTTACTCGGGTCATCCGGACTAGAAAGTAAAATCTGAGCTTTGCATATGATCTCCGCAAAGAGATGGTTGTATTCGTCATATAGCATCTCTGTATGTGGGACACTTGATGCAACAAGTATGGTGGCGATGTTATAATAGATGCTCAACATGTGTGTCGCGTCGGCAGAAATACTTCCAGTGTGTGCTTCTTCAGCATGGACGGATTGGAAAGCTTTTCGCCACCGAAGCAGCTGTGTGGTGTAGTGGTTATGGATTCTGTTCCAATATGGCGTGGATAATTGCTCTGGTTCGGTTTGCGACTTTATGAGATACTTGGTATGGAATTGACCAATAGCGGCCATCAGGAAGTCCCATACTTCTCGAGCTTCTTGGACACTATCAAATTCGTCTGGAATGTCCATGTCATCCTGGAGAAGGTTTGGAACGGGGTATGGTGGTGGAATGAAAAGCCCTTGAACATCAAGACGAGCAAATAGGCGACCCAAATCGTCGACTAGACTATCCTGGATCTCGGACAATGAATCGTGCGACAATCGAGCACTTCCACCTCTTCGAGCAATTCTCCAATCAGCTAACAATCGAGAACCGCCTCTGAGATGAGTCAAAGCACCCTCGTAGCTTCCCTGGAGAGATTCAAAGGTCATAAATAGTACGCACGCTGTAAGAGATGTTCTCAAATGTCTTCTGCCATCCGAAAGCATTATCCGCAACGAAGCAATGGCTCTACTGTACTCCCTTAGTGCGAAACGGTGGTGTTCATCTAGGTGATGATGATCAATCTGGGGAAATCCTGAAAGTGATAGCCGAGTTGGATAAGATGTGATCTCCAAAGACTTCGCTAGAGCTCCCAAGGCAATAGTCGCATATCTAATGGGCGCATCTTGGTGACAGAGTTGAGGAACCTTTTCTGTCCAAAAGGTAGGATCAAAAGAACCACAGATCTCGGCTGCTGTTTTGTCACAAAATCTTTGAAAATACCGCCGTTCGAGTTGATCACCATGTATAGCGACCGAAGGGGTATACGACATCACAGACATCGGTCGTGGATGGATAGGTACAAGAGCATTTGTATTTTGTTTGGAGACATCTTCAATCTGCTCTGGAGCGTATCCACCACACTCGCGACCGAGGTTTTGACACCTAATACATTGTGGTTTGGTTTCGTCGCATTTAACACGTCGCTGTCTACATTGTATTAGTCAGTTACGGATCTGATGATTGTCCGATAAAGATTCCCTGGTGGAGAAATCCCAATGGAGTGGATCCGCAACTCTGACTCGACTTACTTGCATGTTGAACAACCCGTCTTCGATCTGGGACCGCTTTTTCTGAGTCCTTGACTTCTCGATGTTTGTTCTGGAGATACTTGATCAGGGGCAGAAAAATTATTGAGAAATTTATAAACGTTTGGATATGGAAGCCTCAGTGACATTGCTTTTGTTGTGAAGCCTGTACAATTGCCGCATCAATTTACCGACAGCCGGAAGAATACTCGTCGGGTTTCGTCAGGTTTCGTGTGGGTAGTATTGTAATTCTTCCTTCTACTTTTTGTGCTATTTGCTTTAAAGTTTAAAAGGGTTTGTTTCTTGGAGTCTTCGGAATGAGCTGGAAATTCTCGCAGTTATTGATAGGAGTCGGTCCGTTATTATTCACGAGAGTAAGGACAAGGGAAATCTTGTCTTAGACTGGTGACTCGGCCAACAACAGATACGATTTTATTGTTTTCAGGGCAATTTACATTAGCGGGTTAATGCGCAGGCTTCTGGTCAGGGTAAATGAAGGTGAACGGTATGAGAAGTTTACCGACACCTAGATTCGTTATATTGTGCGGCATGTATCAGCAAGCTTCCAGTCACACCTAGCAAGCATTTATATATCCTAGTGGTCAATTCCCTCGTTTTTCAATGCAGCTTGCAGCTCTGTACCCCTCTCTCAAATTGAAGAAAACGGCGAACTGACTATCGAATCAGGACATGGAATAGCAAGGATTCACGCCACCAAATGACCAATGACAGATGCCACGGGCAAGGTTTTGTATGGGGGTGCCAAGACTTTCATCCAAGAAGGTGGAAGATAGTCAGGATCCAACACGTGAGAATGTGCCTCTCTAGAAGCTTTCACAGAGCTCTAAGCTTGGCTTATTCAATGTATTGTTATGCGAATCGGCGGGTAAGGAAGGAGTATGGATCAAAATATGAGCAATCATTGGCTACAACATGGTGCCGCCCCTCTTATACAGGAACTAGCGCTTATTAAGTCACTTTGTCACGGAGAACCCAACCGAAGAGCCGGAACATCAAAAATCCCCAAATCGCATGATGGTTTTGAAAAGCGTGATACGCTTCAAAACAAGAACATTCGCGAATAATGCCTGTTTTAGACATCATGTGGCTTGAGCCAAAACAAGGTTCTTTAAACCTTACCGTCGAGCCCACTTGGCACACCACAATCCCCCAGAGAAAGCTGAGATTTGTCTACTCCATGGGGACACCACACGTCAGTGGATTCTGCTTCCTCTCAACTTCAGGATTGTAATATGCACGTCGTGTGTTATCCTCAAAGAGACTCTAGAAAATTTCCATTTGTTCCTGCGTTCTATCAAGGCCGGGAACCATGGAAGTCCTCGCCAAAATCAGCCTTACCCGTCATCAATTTCTTCATAGCAATTGTCCTCATCATGTTACCGCAACATATTACATATCAACCAAGGAAACGATAAAACTATAATTTGGATAATTCGGGGTGAAGCCTTTTCTTCACGTCGCAAAAATTCGGTTCACAAAGGGTCCAATGGGAAAGTCGCCATTGGAAGGAGCAATGTTTGGAAAACCATGCAGAGACTCAATTTTTGATGCCTGTAATCTGTAGAAGATCCACGGTCGTCTTCGTATACTCTTTACTAAGAGATATGGCTTAGAACTCGCTTCCATCCTCATGGAGTGCTTAAATGTGCTTGATCGGTGGCACAATCTCACCCAAGTTACAAAAATCTTACCCCGGAATTTTTGGCTACGGCTGAATTTGCGACACTGCATATTCTCTTTTGGTCTAGTGGACCATGGGTTGAATATACATACAGGCAAGGACATGCAACGTGAACCTCTAGAAGTATACGCCCAGAGCAGACTGCGAGTATTCTAAGGATGCCATGCATGATGCATAGTTGTATTCCAAATATCCACATGGACATCATGAACTCACTGCAATATAGAAGCCCTGAAATTAGAATTAGTGAACCACATCCTCGGGATCAAAACTTCATTATTCAAGCCCATTGATTATTTTACGATGCAGTAGCACCGTCTGTTGAACTCGAGGCACGGAGTCTATATGCAGTGTTCGCTGCTCAATCTTTGGAGACGTGCATTCATTCTTCAAGAGCCAATTGAAACTTGCCCCACTGTTTTGATATCGGCAAACATGAAATTCAGCACTCTTCCTGTTCGATATACTGCTGCATGTATTTGTACTACTCTGCATGTTGCACAAATACCATCGGGCCTTTTTAATAACGAATGGAGGGACTTGATCTCACGATTTTGATCTCCGACATACCTCACACACTTGCTTTGCAATCCATTGAGCATATTTTCTTGTTGCTCGGCCTTACTTTCGCAGACCGCATCCATCTCGTATCTGTCAAAGGTATGATAGGGAAGACATCCGCATTTTGAAGAAGCATAACAAGGCTTTAATATTGAAACGGGCTACAAATTTTCCACCAATGAATGTTCATGTCTCGGTTAAGCATGACATCCAACCATATTGACTCTCAGTATCTACCAATCTCAGCCACTGCTACCAAATTTATCACCCTCATTCCCAACTATGTTTTTCTTCGAGAAGAAACCCTTCCACGAGCAGTAACTCTAGGGAATGATATTCACCTCGTCTTGCCTCTTTTCCCACCCTTTTGTACAACCATACCATCATCATCTTGCAACCTCTTTTTCCCTCGTCGTCTTACAAATGCAAACGTAGAACATTGTTCGGCCGTCATATTTCTCTTGCTACACTCGTTACAAGGAGGACTTCCCAAGCAATCAAACCTCTTCTTCTTTCGTTCGCATGGTGGGCATTTTGGTTTGTTCGCTCGCGTGGGGTCAGTTGAGGATGGGCGCCACACACGCTCGGGGAGCGGAGTTCGGGGCTTGCAGATGTTTGGGTCGCTTACCGATGGTACTAGTGCTTTGGGAACAGAGACATCTAAAGCAATTTCAAGCGCGTTCTCTGCTAATTTGCGGAGTTGCCAACCTCCGAGGTCTCTAGGAGACTCTTCGTCGGAACACTCGTTGTCTGCATCGGACCCGCTGTGATCTTGAGGCTCGTTATTGGGCAACTCGGGTAGCTGGGGTACCTCAGATGAATAGTCACATCGTTCCGGAATGTCGATCTCAATGGGTTCAGGTGAAGCGCTCAGAAGTTGATGAACCTCAATCTCAATGGGCTCAGGCAAATGCTCTGAGAGTTGAGCGATTTCGATCTCAAGGGAATCATCAGAAACTTCGGGCTCGGAAAGTTCTTCCTCGGAGATATCTGTGGTGGAAAGCTGCAAGTCAAGATCGGGCGAATTGAGAAGCTCATTCTCCTGAGTTTTGTTTTCTCCAGAATCTCTACCTGGAGTATGCTGAGTAACCTCGCTGCTGTAGGTTTCTTTGCATGGTGAATTTTCGTCCGACCGCGCGCCAATATCAGAAAGATCTTCCTCTGGAGTTTCGACTTCTGGAGTTACAGTTTCTGAAGTTCCAGGAGCACTAATTCCGCAAACCTCGGTGAGTGGAGATTTCTCTTCGGACTGTTCTTCAATGAGTTCTTCATGCTCAGAGCTCTGACGTTGTACGTTGGAAGCTTGGTTTTCGTCCTCCATTTTCGTGTTACAGAAGAGAAAGGCTGACGAATCAAGAAAGGTGGAAGGGGCAACACGCGCGTATATAAGTATTACACAGCGTCAAAAGCGAGATATCAATGAATGATTATGCGGTAGAGCCAAGCAATCGCACCGAAAGGCAGGCTCAATGCACCTTTGACTAGTGATTATGCTGTCGGCAACGAATCTAATTTATTTTACCCCATGCTATGATATTCCTTGATGATTCTTGCGATTTCATTCTGCTGGAGCACACCGGTGATACGGGCGGGTAGACGCTTGGCGCTGGTAGCTTTTGACAAGCGACTCTTGAACCTGTCAAAGCAAACAATACCCTCCCTGGGCATAGGTGCTTTGATGAATATGGTTTGTGTCCGCGGAACAAGCATCTCAATCCTTCTACGAGCTGAGCCCATTGTGTGAACATGAAGCTTCTTGGCAATATCTCATGATCTCATCCATCCATTGCACGGGTAATATCTTTGTCAGTCTGATCTCATTGCAGCAATCCCCAGAGAAAATTCATTACAAACACTTTAATTTTCTCTTCTTTATCTCATATCAATGAAGATTTCTATGTCATCAAAGCCTACATCCAATTGAAGCAGAGCGATTCAACACCTCCAGTATTTTCAAGTATAATGTCACTCATTTCTTTCATGCTGTAACTTTTGACTCCATCAAATCTTTCAAGTATGTATCGTCAGTAGCTACTGAAGTATAACACAACGATGAAAGACAATGAGATCTTCACCACAAAATCTAAAAAACCTAGGTTTTTCTTGTACACTGCATACTACAACCTCAGAGATAACCGTGTGTAACTTCCTACTGGTCTTATTCTCATTATTACCGGCCGCCAATCTCTTTTATCTTTCATTCATGACTATTGTTTCCATCATCTAATTCATTGTCACTGCTGCCCCTTCTTTCAATAACTCTTCGTTATCTCTCTCGATTGCTCATATTCATGGTATTCTACAGATTTCATAAACTGTGTACGAGAAGCTTATTTCCGAATACATTCTTTTCATTTCAATAGTCATCCGCTCGTTTTCTTTCCTAGCCACAATCTTAAAAGTTCTTTATCGGGATATTTTGGGATGATAATGGAATTTTTAGTACAGCAGTATTGAGTCATCTCATCCTCCTACTTTGTGGAAGCAACCAGCCGCAAATATTTGTTTGTTTAATCGGATATTTAATTGGGATTGATGAAAGGCAGCACTGTTCGGTACGTTTATTAGATGACATCAAAACAGACAAACTTCTACAATGACTTGAGTATGGAGAAATGAATCTCTCGCTCTGGGTCTCCATCCGCTAGCAATCCGCTTCTGTGCTATAATTTCGTAGCAATAAGTGGATAATTATCTCTGCCATCTGATCTTATTCTCTGGATAGCACAAGCTCTTGCTCGCACTTTATACTGGGGTCTTGACTGTTTGATGCTAATCCCATAACTAGAACGTCGAAACTATACTCCCTGGGGAGTTTTTGGCGCTTGCCAAGTTCTAGTTATGCATTTGGTATCTGTAAGGTTTGAGAATAAATTTTGAAGCTTTTGGAGAGTGAGGGGCTATTCTGTAGAAACGTGGTAAACAGCGATCACTTGTGAATCACGAAAGTGCAGGTACTATTGAACTCATTGGTTTATAGGTAGCACAGTAATATGGAGCTAGCGAAGCCTAATGAGGATTGGCTCAAGCCCTAAGAAGAGAGCTTCCTAGGGACCACAAATGAAATCGATTATTCCGAATAGCATTCTTTCCAATCCTGCGCTTCCACCATACCTGTGGTAGGTCATTTCTTTCACAGGTACAGCTTTACCTCTTACATGTTTACGAATAGGAAGTCCCTTCCTTCGGCATGTTCTTCCAGCGAGTCAAGATTTAGATTAGTTTCATGATAATGTCGTTCTCATTGTGGATTTATCGGTTTTTCATCGGGGATCTAATTTCAATGATCACTGGGCTCTCATTCCCTCCTTCCTGATAATGAGAGGGGCTATATCCATTGAATACTCGGGAAATCTTGAGATGCAAGTAGGTGGCCAATCTAATACTTCTCGAGTATGCCTGCAATAAAAGAGCTTACTTGCATCTCGACTGAGCCCAGCCCAAATTCAAAAATTCCGTTGATACGATATAAGTGTGGATTATTCGGCAACGCTTGATGGTTCTTATCTCATCGTTGTCATCTCACCCCACCTCTTGTCCGCTGTTCATTTATCACATTCAGATTCACGACAGTATATGTTTCGCGGCGTGTCCAGCGATGAGTAAAACACAAATTATTCGATTTCATTGTGATTTTCCTAATAATTCTTCGGGACTTCCTCAAATCTGTGGAATATCGAGACACTAAGAGATCCATTGCCTCTCCTTCTAAGGGTCCGTTCGGATCTATTTCTTTGATTTATTGCCAAAATAGGATTGGTGTGCTAATATAGCCTCGAATTTGTAGATCTACATTATATAGAATAATATTTCATTGACATATGCTAGTCGAAGCTCTATTACAGATTTAGCAAGACTATTGTAATCCCTACAAACTCCTAAATTTGTAGATTTGCAGTTGTAGACTCATCAGTGAGGTATATTTTTGTTTTGGTAAACAATAAAGCTTCATGAAGCTGATATAATGTTCAGTTCAATTGTATATTAACAACAAATGTAGCTCTACATCGCCTAAAAACCCGATCCCGGGCCCTAAGTATAGTCAAGTAGTTCACCTGATATCAACCGACAATAAGATACTTTTGTACTGTTGATTATACCTTATACTGAGTGAAAACCCTCTGCGTCGATACATACAATGCCTAATCAAGCGATAGTGAGAAGGTATCCATGGGTAGTTCCACTCGTTAATGTTTAAAGTTATTCACTTCTCGCGGGTTGAGAAGAGCAGTACATCAACCACTCTGATCTCAAGATTTATTTTCGTCTTAGGTTGGAACTTCCATTCCCTGGTCCGGTGAATGCAGCATTTTTTTGACATAGATGGTTATCGCTCCTATTCTGACTCTCATTCGAAGATTTAATTATATCATTGATAAGATTGGATACAATTGTTATTATTATTACTTCAATGATCTAGTTCTGTTTGCATTCGAGATTGGTCGCAGCATTTGCTGGATTATTCAAGCTCCGAGTACGCTGGTATAGAGCCTGTAGATTGAGAAGTGGTATATTAAACTGTTTAGCCAAACCTCAGTAGGAAGCTGTGATAATAAAGACTGGCTCCAGTGTATAGCTTCATAGCCAAGGGGTCGAATCGGACTGTAGTAGTATCGCACATCCCTCAGTCATATGAGCATCAAGACTATGTCCTGAATAATTTTCTTGTTTAACGCTATACTTGTCGAGTCCCCATCATGTTAAATCGATTAATGGTTGTAACGAGATACTACTTCCGCGGCAGCTTATTATCTATCTAGAGGTGATTAATCTCGCTCTGAATATTGCCGTCTTGGATTGAAACTACCTTGCCATCCTTCTCCATGATCACGGTGTTCATTTCAAGTTTTGTCATGCAGAACTTGCATTATGCGAAGGTATTCCAAGCCCATTGTATTGATGAACCTTATCGATGACATAGCGATGAAAAAGCCGGCATTCTCGAATCTCATAATCGACGAGAACAAAATGTAAGCGCATAACTCCTCGGCCTAGCCAATACTATTGGATGTTGAATGGGGTCTACCCTGTGGAGTCGAATGTATTCTTCGTTCACGGAACGGTAACGAGCGAGAGGTCTTGGTAATTTCACTTTCACCCGTTCATCGGGAGTCGTTCGGCGTAACAAGTATTATATAGTCGAGCTTGAGTTTCGCTAAATATAATTTTTAATAACGAAATAATCCGGCCTTGACAGTAAAGTTTGCTATCCCTTTGGAAACTACTAATGGGAACATACCTAGCTCCAATACGTATGAAAATTTTGATGACCACCAGAGCAATTATCCTGAAGGATACTGCCAGCTGATTCCATTGCGCGCAACTTATTATGTTAATAACATATGGTGTAGTTTGTTGGACCTGTGTTGAGAGACTTCCAATTTTATATCCAGGGACGTACTCTTTATCATTCGAGAGGGGTTTAAGTGTGTGAACTGCTGAGGTCTTAGAAGCATGTAGATGCGTTGAAAAGATAGAGATCACATAGCGGCCGATCGCAGCGGTAAAGACTTGATGATAACTAGCAGTCCTCTTTGGCATGCTGAGAAGACCATGGAATTTGATCGTGGACGCATCGATGGGCGGCCCTACAAGGGTCTAGTGAGTGACCCAGCCGTCGGTTTAGCAGGATAAAATGTGATCGCAGTTGATTCGAAAGTAGTCGAATGATCTTAGGGCAGGCTCGGTTGAGAACAAGAACTAGTGGTCCAAAACGATGTATAAGCCTCTCAAATTCGCGTGATTTCGATTTACCCTTCTCCATTACAAAGAATCTTATGTCGGTTTATGGATCCAGTTTGGCTGCAGCTTTCTCGAGAAGTTTCAAAGAATTACTCAGAAGATACCGTAGGATTTAGTCGATCGAAAAATGTAGCCGCAATTTAGACGAAAGGTTGCGTGGGGCTGTTGAATACCATAGAGCTATTGTGTGGCTAGCCTGAGTTCCAATAAAAAAACAAAGTACAGACTGAGGTATAAATGTCATTAACACGTCAACGCTGGGAGATGGTCTGGTTCTTATGCGATTTTGAGGTTGCAGATCTTGGTGTTCAGCTTGTAGGGTTAGGAGAAGTGATCCGCGTCATTATGATCGTGGTAAGGCTACGATATCACTAAAACATCACCTACCATATTAATCCCTAGTGTCCGTAAGTTCAATATATTCATTCGCATAGTTCGAACAGCGCTGGTCGAAAGTTAATTTTTAGGGCAACAGGGGCTAGGGGTTCGGAGATATTCAGAGCTCTAATTAACATATTATAACACAAAGCTTGAGCATTCAGCTAGAAGATCTGGCGTAGGGATCAACCGAGGCTGGGGAATCCCAGCTAACTCGGCTCAAGTCCAGGTCTTTCTTAGCATTAATTTTTTTTTGGTTGATATAAGGTAGATTCGTCGAGAAGGTGTGTATGTATGACTGAGAGAATTTGCAAAGCATGTTTTCCCCTAAGTTTCGGAGAGTATTTCAGGCTTGGAAGAATATAGGCTTTCAACCGAGATAACCGAGGTTACACAGAGTGGGCTTCAATTAAGTTTGAGATTAAGTTGATAGGTTTTATAGAGTGGGCCATAAACCCCCGAGGAAAGATAAGAGTGTAATGTACTGCTCTAGGAATGAGCGGATTATAAAATCTAAGGGTTGTATATATATTTCTATACTATTATACCTTTTGAGTATAATTAAATATTATATTAAGATTATTAAAGGATTAATAAGTTAATTCAGTGAATTAATCTACAATCAAATTCATTTATTTTATTTAATATATTCAAAATCTCTTTTAGAGTTTTAATTCCAATTCTCTTTTACATTTATTTAATAATAATATTGTTATTATTATATTCTTTATTTATCTATTTTTACTTATTTAATCAATATAAAAAAATTCTCTTATATGAATTTCATTCAAACTAAATTATAAAATCGATTTTCTATTATGATTATATAAACAAATTAATATTTATATATATGAATTTACAAATATTATAAATTATAAAAGGAAAGAATAAAATCTTTTATTATATATATATAAAAATTAAAAAGGAATTTAGCTTTTAATCTAAAAGATAATATTATATTTGATATTAATTTAGAATTTAAAGTTAATAATATTATTAAAACTTTCAAGAATATGAATCTTTTTAAAAATAACTCTTAAATAAAATTAATCAATCTTTTACAATTCAATTCAAAACTTTTCTATCAAAATATCTTTAATCTTATATATTTCAATCAATTCAAGTACAAACAGCATGCCTCTGAGGAGATACTCCCAAATAATAGTTTCAGATGAAGGATTGGTCTATGACGAAGCCTGGATCCATGTCTTGGCAGATCCTTCAATTTTTGAAGTTCTCATGTTATCTGGAGCATTTGAAACCATTATAAGGAGGTATCGGCCCCCCCTCCACCACAATATTATCCCTTTCAAACTCACCACGTTATTGCCCCTTTCCACAGACTCAATCGATATCACAAATCCATAAAACCGCCATCGCTCAAGTCAAAACAGTGCTAACTGTTATCCCATTTCCACAACCGACGTTTATATTTGTCTTAATGAAAGAACTACTTGATTCCCCTGTTAATCCAACTGCTACTGATTCCCTTCCGAGAAAGTCAGTACTTATCCCCAGTCTATCTCTCGGTACTTTTTAGGATCACGTCCTGATCCAGTGACCAAGTTTCAAAGTAAAGGGTTGAAAAGACTGGGTTCTATTTAGATTGTCAGTCTGATGTAAGCTCATTATATCTTTGGGTATCTAAAGACTCTTATTATTAATGCTCCAAGAGTAATCCTAGTACTTCAATATGTTGCACGTCTAAGTGCCCTAGTAGTACTAGCTTCAAAATCGTTTCTAACATTCTATTGTGTTGCATATCTTATAAATTATTGGCACTTCTGAAAACTTCTAGCTTAAAGATTAGCCAGCTCGCGAGCTTTCGGTGATTTTAACATCAAAAATAATCCGAGTGTACCTGTATGAGCTGCATATTGCATATTATAATATGAAGGTAACATCGGCACTTTATAGCCTCATTATTGGGCCCTTAGTCTTATTTTGTTGCGTATCTGACAACGCTTGGACTTAACAGCTTCATCAGGAGCACTCTCAATGCTGGTCTCTCCAAAAAGACGCGCAGTTATACACATCTTGTAATATGCCACTCGCTTTCTCAAATCCAGAACGAAATATTTACACGATATTTCACTATAGACCGCATATATTTATGTCAAAGAAAAGTAGTGTGGCAGAGGTATCAACGTGGAAGAGAATAAGAGCCGCATGAAACTGTAAAGTTTAAAATGAGTAATCCAAGAACGAACGCCAACAAGTGGATCATGTCCTTTCTATTACTGTATGTCCAGTTCTTACCACCATACACTCGTGTGATGTCCTAGAGACGAGAGAAACATATGGAATACTGAAAAGACTTGCTCAAAGATTTGTTCTCCCTAGCTTATCAATTTTCAGTTCGAAAAATTCGCAACATCCCAAAGACATCCCCCCTGTATGCATTGCCAGCGTCTATCATTGCACAAATGGCCAACAACACCGTAAATTATCTCTAGCGATAGCTTGGCTGTTCGTGATAAGGAAATGTGTCAGACTCGCCTTGCTTGAAATTGTGGAGGCAGCGAAGTAGGTGGGGTAAGGGCTTAGATATGTGGATAATATAATATGGCAGTTGATATAGAAGTAAGTGACACTTCCCATCGACACGATGCTCAAGTCCAGACTACTCTCTTCCCTGCCCACTTCATTCTGGCCTCACGAACACATTTTGAAGCAACTATGGCATTGGCCAGTTGTCGCTACAGAAAGTTGCTTTGGCTGCCATATCTGAACAGTAGTCAAACTCCAAGCACGCGAGATAGGGACTTGGGGTTGAGCTTGCGTAGGGTCATGACAACAACAACAATCATAACGTGGCCGTTTAAAACAAAAGTACCATCTCGCTCACCCTTACTGGACAGGACAATGAAAAACGTCAATGTCATGCCATAATCTGACAACACTGAATCCCCATCAATACCTCCTAGAAAACTTCGCAGGGTTCACTTGCGCTTTCGAAAAAAGTACATTATCAGATGACGCAATGATAGCAGCTCGAAAAACTTTAATAAATAACTGTCCAGTACAAACGCCCAGTAATAGAAGAAAGACGGTGAACGACCGCGCGAACACCTTGAGTTAACATCGTTCCACTCATACATAAACCCCAACATACCCTGATCAGAATTACCCTTTTCACACATCCACCGATTTCTCTTCTCCGGTTTAATTACGCCAGGTAACACTCGGTTATAGCATTGTCCCGCATGCATGCGTGCATGCAAAACTTTGAAATATGTACTCGGTGTGCGTGCCATGCAAGCAAGATTCTGATCATTAACGCCATCTACTGTAGAAAGATGTGTACTACAGTATCGGACCAATCTTCAACAGATTTCAATATGATAGATCGAATACAGGGTTACATTTAAGTTTCTTTGCGATAACATAACGGCATAAATCTGTAAGAAAGACAGACATAAAACGACGTATCATAACTGTACTGACAGCGAGCCATGGGGTGCTCAGGCACGTTAGACAAGTTAATCGAACAGACCTTTCAATATCTGTTTGTGGATTTAACTTTACGGTTTGACCCATTGGTTTGAGGGGCAAAGCGAATAGTGGATGGGTATCCCACTTTTAGACAGACAAGCTTCAAAAGTGGGAGTGGACATCTAACGTGACATCGTCCACTTTGAGAAACAATATACGATCGCCAAACAATTAGAATGGTCTATATAGGCTATGCATTCAGCTCATGCCTCGAGATGCGGGATTTCGTCGCACAGTCCATGGACCCTTGAGCCAAGAAAAACAAGGACGCGGAGATACCTCCTTAAAAAGAGCGCGAATCTAAGACACCCATCTTTCGGTCTCCAGAATATGATTAAGCGCGAAATCGGAAAGTTGACAAAGACATGGCTGACGAAATATTGCTTGTGGAAATTACAGCCAGGGTCACATCTCACCAGGTAGACGGGATGACGCTTATCCCGATTCTAGCCCCATGTATATGCAGCTACCAGGTATAAAGCTACCAGGTATAAATCTCTAGCTAGAAGCAAAGAAGAACATTTCGATTTCTCGTTGCGAAATTTCATAAAATTAGATGATAAAAACTAAACAATATTTTTACTTTAAATCTATGCTTCAATGCTTGGATACTTCCGGCTATACGCCATCTAGTCATGCGAAAGTGCAGGTGCCCAAGATCTGCCTTGTTGTTTCCCATTCCTGTACTGTGTGCGTGTGCGTGTTCTGTTTCCCCATGCTTACGCTTATGCTAGGCAAATGCAATGCCAGTATATCGCACATATGCGTAATTCAACAATTGGAGAAATTATCGACAACAAATTCCATACGAACTCTCCAAATGCGTAGCTTTCCCATCTAAATCGTTCAAGGTGTTTTGTCTCTAATCTGGGCATCAGCATCCTGAGCGTATCTCTCCCCGCTTACCCTATACTGTTCTGCCGGTTGCTCTCGTGTAACCATAATACCGTCCTGTCCCACCTCCGCAAACCTCGAAAAATCTCCATTCTCCCTGATAGTACTTGCTGAATGCGGCCAGGCGTGGATTCCAGCCGGAGGCGCTGTGTAAGAAGGTGCTGAATTGGGTCTTCCATTATCTGCAGCATTCCCTCCTTCGTTCCTGGTATTCGCATGGTGATGATGATGATGATGCATTCTCCCGTGTTGAAAAAGATTTGCAAAATTTTGTTTTCGTCGCCTTTCTTCCTTCTTTCGAGCTTTCTTTTCGTCTCTCACTTGTATCTCTTCAGCGGAAAGATCTTGTTCACCGTTTACCTGTTCATAGTTGAGAAATTTTATAACCTTGTAGAAGCCCGCTGCGAGAACCGCTCCCATGAAAGGTCCTAACCCTATAAGAAAAATTAGTTCGGTAAAGAGAGGAGATCATCTGTGAGTAGTGTAGTAGTGCGCCAAATAGAGCACGCAGCTAGGGTAAAGATCCAGCTGTATACATGAAACCGGCGCAGAACTAAGCCGTGAACGAGAAAACCCACAGTAAATCCAATGATAACCCCTAAATCCTCCGATAACCTCTGCGCCAAATGCTCTAGCTGGATTCAAAGCACCACCTGTCCAAGCAACGCCCATCAACTCCGCAACAAAAAGCGAGAGTCCTATCCCCACAGGTGCCACGAAGGTGACTTTGGTTTTCTCGGCTGCTAACATGAGAATGGTAAACACTAGTTCGATAGTGAAGAACATCTCAAGGAAGAGTCCTTGCGCAATGGAAGTACCGGAGGCCAGTGCACAACTAAAGAGTACAGCGTCTCCTGGAAGAAGGCCTCGAACCGCGGCGGCAGCAGTGATAGAGGCAAGAACCTGGGCTATGAATATGAAAATAGATCTGGATGTTTGACATTAGTGAGTGTGTGATCGTCTAGAGCTTGCTAATGAACATATGGTACAAGATAGGTGGATCAGTCAACACTGCCACCAGGATTCTAGACGAGAGGACCCCTAAATTGTTGATGTTTAGTCAGGAACTTACCTGACAGGACCCACCACACCTACAAGGCAAAGAGCTAACGTGACCTGCATATATAAGTTAGCAAGATTCCTCCACCAAAGTAGTAAATCGGCTCTCAATCCAGGACCCGAATTCAGGAAAAGTCTATGCTCGGGCTTATTGCTGATACTCGGTGGCAATCTTGCATGGAACTGTGGTACTGGATGTCCAGACCGAAGTGGATATACATACAGCTGGATTAAAAAGTCCTCCACTAATACGAAAGAAGATCCAGACGTTGACGGTGAGACTGAAGCCGAAAATCAAAGCAATATACATCAATTGATTTATATCAGGACTTGCAACTATCGCTGTATTTCTTTGAGATGTCTGATTGGCAGTTTGAGTTCCGCCATAAGCGAAAAAGAGGAAGAGAAATGTTCCGACGAATTCGCCCAGGAAAGCGATGAAATGATTTTTTAGACCACCATTGACATCCTTATTGGCAGCCATCTTAGGGCCCGTAAATCTTGCTTGTGGGTAATTGAGATGAAATGTAATACAGGAGCAAATGGGAACAAGACAATTTCTGGGGTTTTAGGACTGGAGTTTTAAGAATCTGGAAAGCAGACAGGAGAATGATTGAAGATGTCACCAGAAATCCAAAAAGTACTAGCAAGAAACCTGATTTGTTATTCAATTGTAGAGAACAATGACATGTATACTTTCACTTAGACTTAATGTACGCTGGTTGCAAAGTTAAAAATGTGCTTTGAACTTGATGTAACAGAGGCTGAAGATCGTGATATTTGCTCAGAAGGAAACACATTCACGCACGAGTGAGTAATCAAGAGGAGAGAAGAAGACATGAGTAACAAAACTTTGTTGCTTTTCTGTCTATCTCTCATGAACTCCATGTTAACTGCCATATCACTATAATACAGTCCTACGACGATCTCATGCGTCGGTGGGTTGATAATTGAAGCGGACGATGTAAAAATTGGTATCGACTTAAGACCTATGGAAAAAAATCGCGATCCCTTCGAAAAATACGATTTTCAGTCGACTTGTTTTTGGCAATTCTTGGGCCCATACCTTGTATTGGGTCCGGCGATTGCAATGTGTGGAATTTGCTCATGGTACTAACCAACATTTTGAATTGATGCGTAGCCCAAGACCCTTTCGAGAGCTAAATACAGTAGCGTTCAAGAACCAAGAGAAAGGGAACGTAGATTTCCAAATCTTCAGCGTTGATGTGAATTACCCGATTAGGTTATGAAACCCCGAAGTTGGATTTAATAAGCGCGATGAGGAATAGTCTTCATGCGAGCATGGAATTCATACGCAATAGGTATTTTCGTAAAGCGTTTTTATTGATTGGAAGAAAGTAGATGCTGTAAGTTCAATAAAGGCTGAATGAAAACTGGGGAGCTGGTCTCGCCTAATTTTATTTCATTAAACTTGTCCAATAACAGCTAAATGATCGGAATTACTATAGCTTCGACGATAATTAATCAATACCTATCTAAATACTAAACACTTTGTGATTTATAGCTAGAGAAGGAAGAAAAAACAAGTAGAAGCTAACAATCAGTGAAAATCAATGGCCTGAGCTTTGCTTTTTCGGATGATAGGCCGAGCTCCTTGTAGACTTGGAATTCCTAAACGATATTTCATATTCCAAAATTAACTCTAGAATTCGAGCATTAATTGTTGTCGTAGGGCTCAATGGCCATTCTCTTCAGCTGATTGAAGATTAATTACGAAGAATTGCCCGTTTGAGAACGAAAATGAGGTTGGGGTATCAGCATCTAATTGAATTGTCAATTGTACATTGTGCACGCTTTCATCAAGCTCGGGATGAATCACCCCCAGTAACGGGGGGAAGAGTACTTTGACAACGGAAAGAATTCGTCGATGTGGCATACCTTTTTCGGCCCTGTTGTGCTACCTCAGTTACCCAACTTTCAATTTGGTACCCGTAATGTCATTGTATCAGCTCCGATAGAGCCACAAAAGTTAGAGTTTAATGAAACGTCTTCACTTCACGCCGTGCCACATAGCTACTGGGCATTAAAACATGCGAGTTTCTGGCGGAAGTTTTGAGCACGTTTCTTGGACTTACATGATTTACCTGATGTTGGACACACATCAATTAGAAAAGGAGATATGAAGTTATCATATAAAGCCCTATTCGTGTCCTATAGTGACTTGGAAAATGAGATTATGTAAATGATGACTTGGAAGAAAGATTGCCCAATTGAAGATCTTTAAATCTTTCCGGTTTCTGCACTGAAGGCCAAGCACTCTCGAGGCACGTTAAGTCTTCCTCCCCGCAGCATCATAGGGAGAGTCGATCCTACTTTGTTTCGCAACAAGAAAAGATGAGCGGGTGAAGATCAATGAGATTCATGAGAAGGCTTTTAGAACAAAAGCAGAATTACCTATTCTTTTGCACAAGGTGGCCATTATGATTGGCGAGGAAAGAGCGGAAGCACCTCCACCGCAAAAAGCTTCGGAAAATAATCTTCACCCTGTCTTGACGACCCTGTCAACCAATGTAAGGCACAACCGCATAATGTTGTGCGACAGTAGTTTATTCAAGGCTTATTAGCCGAGTATCACTCAGCATTGGCGATGCGGGCTCGTAAACATTGATACGCATCGGTATTTGGTGGCTCGAACGTGCATCGACCTCATACGTACTTTGTTCGGATCTAATCCATGATAAATGGACCCCCGAAGAAACATAAACCTTATTTTGAAGAGGAGAGTCCCTTCCAGCCCTCCTCAACCAATCAATCTCTTGGTGAGGCAAAACGTCGGCAAAAGAAAAGATACATGTAAGATCTTACAATGATGAAAAAATGACATGGATTCTTCAAACCGCCACTTGCAACTCTAATCTCTTGTAGCGTTGATGAAAACATTGTGAGAATTTTGTGCAAGAGAATTCTAGACTTCTCCATAGTCAGAAAGAAGGTAATCGGTGATAAAGAACTATTTTTGATTTGTTTGAAGTGTTCACCGCAACAGATCTAGTCGCTAGGTACATAACACCCCTCTTCGAAAGATCTACAAAATCGACAAGTTACCCACTTACCTACTTTGTAAATCAATCCACCAACACTTTACCTATACGAGCAATCAAGAAAAGACCCCCCTGATCCTTGGAGATATCCGATGTATAATGCGGATTGCAGAGAAACCAAACTAGTACCGTTCTTTTGAGAGACCATGAATTGACATGGAACTAATTTTTATCTAGCCTCAATCATCAAGACTATTTCTTGCACCAAAGCAACCGCAGACTGAATGTAAATGTGTATATATTCGAAAAGCTCTCTCACACTTGCCGAAAACCCTTCCCCCTTCCGATCTTCCTTACTACATCCGTTCTCCAAAGTTTTGCTTTTCTGCTGCTAGACAAACTTATAAAACTATTCTTGGGCCCCCTCATTTCCAACTATACATATGTTACCCATCCGCCCCGCAACTCTACCAGGGAAATTATCCAAACTTTCAGAGCTCGAGTGTCAATATATTGGCTCCATCTTCGTCGGGGATTTTAAGCACGAACCATTTCGCGATACCCTTCTTCAAAATTCAAAACTCAGAGGCCCCTTCCTTATATATACACTTGAACATCTCATCACTTTGGTTCGAGACCAAGATACATAAGTGCACGACTGGGGAAAGTACTTGGGGTACACTTATATTTGTGGACCATAATCTTCTACATCCTACCATATCTTTCAACCATCCAATATATCTACCGTCTCTTATACAACAAAAGTAGCCTTATCCGATACCAAAGTCAACATGAAGGAAGATAGATCTTCACCCTCCGTTGTCACCAAACCGGAATTCAAGACAATGAATGGAGTAACTAAAGCTCAATGTATGTAAACATTTTCACAACTCAGTTCAACCCATCCTCAATCACCCCATCTCTAACATGAATCTCTAGCTACCAAGAGCAGAAGAAGCGTAGCAAACATGAACGAAACTGCTCTGGCGAAAAAGAGAGAAAATGATCGCAACGCTCAAAGAAATATCAGAGAAAAGGCAAGGAAGGAAAAGACCGAGATGGAACAGAAAATCCAGAAGCTAGAGAGCCAGCAAAGACGTTTCGATGAGTTGATAAAACGGAACGAGGAGCTGAGAGCGTTATTACTGAAGCATGATATCGATCCCGATACGGAAGTAGTACTCTCACCTCGCCAAGCACAACCCCTAGAGAATATTGCACCAGGAAAACGAAATCTAGGTTCATCGCACGGCTTTCCTGCTGAAGGTATATTGGAAGGAATGGAAATGGATCGCTCTACAACCGGATACCAATTTCCCATCGTTTCTCAGCCAAATTTACAACAAGCACCTGGACTTCTACCTATATACAACCCAATGGAATCAAATCAACTTCTAGATTCTCCTGAGCTTACGGGGTCTCCTGCATCATTATATTCACATCATTCGGCATCTCGAACCGGATCGCCACAAAACACAGGGGCGGTCTCTCCACCATATCCAAGTCATCAATCAATGACTCCTCTGCAACATATGTCTCAACCCATGTATCCTCTCTCGATGCCCATTCAATCCATGGGATCTATTCCACAAATGTCGCCACCTCACGATATATCACTTCAGCAAAATTCTGGATTCCAAAACACATATACACAGGACTGGACGTTTCCTGGCTCAGCTGGTCCAATCTGGGACCAAGCCGTCGCATTCAGACCTATGTCGACTTACGCTGTACCTATGACTATGGGTATGTCATAGCTTTCGAATCGCAAGAAACAATTCGTTGACGAGCACTATCCTTAGAAAAAAAGAATTCATCTACGGTACAGAATGCACAATCTCAGGAAACACACAGTGAAGAAAGGCGTTAGGTATGGGGTCTGGGATTTTTTTAAACACATGTCGACGTACAGGCGGCATAGACGGAGTTACATGTGTTTAATTGGCTGCTTTATACCCAGTTCTAGGATACACAACAGGACTAGATTTGTTTTGACTGTGTGCCTTTTTTCTTTCATTTTTATTGGGACATTGGAGTTTGCAGGTATCAGGGTTACAACACGGAATGGAAGGGTAGGGCAGACTTAGGTTCCTCATTGAATTCGGACTGTCTTTTGTACATTTATTCAGTTTGCTAGAGATAAAGAGATATTATCTACTGATTCTCTCTAAAATTGTATCAATTACTTGACACGAATGGTGATATCTTGACACTGAAATTCGCCCTTGCTGGTGCTAATGTATGACAAACTGTTCTAACCTTACATTGCCCCGCCAATCTTCACAAAATACACCAAGGGCCTTGGTCATTTCCAAAGAATGACAATTCAGTCACTGCACAGATGAAACACCTTAGTCTTTCAAAAGCCGTCTCCAGATTTTTCAATTACCTATCAAGTCCGGATCACACAATTTCACGTCAAACTCCGGTGGAGACACCTCGGAGAGCCAGATTTACCCCTCCAACGAGAAGATTTGCAATCCGAGGTATAACCACCATATTAAACAGAATTCTTTAGACTTAGTGGGTTTTGGATTACCAAGAGATCGGTACATTGTGCTACGTCCCACTACGTTTGGATTGCAGAGGGTTAGGGCTAGTGTTGGCTTGAGGCGATTTTGGTGCGGGAATTTCCCAATCATGTGGTCATATAATGTTGAGACTGGGCTCTTGAAATCCAATTGTCTCTACATTCGTGGAGGTAATGAATACTGAAGTTTCAAACGCCATCTCTCTTCTTCTATGTATTAGTATACCGTGTTTCCATTGTCAATTTCTGGCATATGAATGTTACAAACCTAATGGTATCTACCATGCATTCAAACACCATCGCCGATGAAGTGCATAGGGAAAAAGCATAATATAGTACTAACGTCAATTCCATATCTTATTTCCGATATTCATCCAGTAAGTTTTCTTCAAATACTTCTAGAAAATAAAATTTCTTCCATCTAGTCGATGCACGGATCAAAAGGGGCTTGGTCGGTTAGCATAAGTGGTACCTTGAGGGTACTTCCACGTCGCCCATACACTATCGGTTGAGAAGGATGCTTAAAATTTTTTTTTAAGTTTTGCAGGATCGAAGGAAAACGTGCTTTGCGCTTTAGCATTGAAGAGATAAAGTTCTGAGAGGGGAAGAACATTCCCGGGTTCTGGGTGATTTGCGGGCTTGGGATGGAGGAGGGGTTCTCAAAACTGGTCCAGTGCGTAGGGTTTTTCGATACAGCGTGATGAAAACATGAAACTTAGTGGTGGTTGGCAGACTAAGGGACTAAAATTCTCTACTAGGAGGTAGATCGGCTATTCATGTGACAAATCGAAGCCTACGATCTTACGAGTAATGGGCAACGAGCGCGGAAATGGTGCCACAGCGATGAATACCAACTTCCAAGGTGTGTAGCCATGATTAATGGGTGAGGCGGTGCTTATTAGAGGATTGTTGGGTTTTACATTTCGACTACGTAGGTTTTAAAACACATTAGCTTACAGTATGGTATGTATTTCTATTATCACCAAGGAGAACGGATCGAACTTTACACCAAGCACCGTAGAGATCCAACACCCACTCTAGCTAAGAAATCAATGCAAATCAGCATGTAATTGTTATTAGTAAAAGGCAACACCCGGAGCGGAATTAACAAGTAACTACTCTGTAAGGCTTTCCACGTGGGAATTCTTTCAACTACCGTATAAACTCGACAAACTCGGATTCTACTTAACCGCATTAAGCGTAGTTTCAGAGCCTCATCCCTACAAGATAAAATGAAAGGACTAATTTCAACAATTTGGACAAATTATTATTAAATCAACAATCATTATTTTGCTCTAGAAATAAGGATTCCAATACAACTCAACAACAGAAATAAATTGAGGTTAAGAAAATCTTTTAATTCCGATTTATATAAAATCTACATCAAGGAATTCACGTGTTATAACACGTGAATCGGTTAGAAAAGTGGAAAAAAATATCGGATTTTAATAAGTCTAGCTAGGGAGAGATCGATAATATGCTAGGCTATATACAGTTAAGTAGAATCCGAGTTTGTTCGAGTTTATAGTATATACGGGTAGTTTGGTTTCCGACATTATCTGATCACATCGACGCTAATCCTTCTTACATAATCGACAATGGTTTCAGTACTGATGACTCGTTTATAATGAGGTTCATTATTATTATCAAAACTGAAAGATATCTAAGCCT
This sequence comes from Botrytis porri, assembly GCF_014898465.1. Lineage (NCBI taxonomy): Eukaryota > Fungi > Ascomycota > Leotiomycetes > Helotiales > Sclerotiniaceae > Botrytis > Botrytis porri. Next base: position 1,800,230 of record NW_024066075.1, on the reverse strand, counting down.
TACTGGAAGCTAGCTCTCATCTGTACAGCCTGTATTAGATGGGAGAAGGTATAAATTGAAGTCCTAGCTTTCTTCCGCGAACGCGCAAAAGAATATTTGAAGAATATCTAGAACGAAAAAGAAATCACACTAGCAGCATTAAATAAGAAAAAAGAAACAGTATTTCGTTTTATCGAAAGGTCTAGAAGATACAAATAATATCGGGCGGGCTGGGACTAGCAGCTGAAAAGTTTGTTCCGCCTTCATCGTCATGTCCCTATCAAAAGTACTGTAAAAGCCGAAGCGAAACCCAACTGATCTGACCCGACTATTTCAAACCCCATTGCGAAGCCATCAAAAATGTCAAGATTTAAGACGAGTAATGAGTTGAAACTTTAAATGGCCACGAGAGAAGGTAGGCCGAGTCAGGGGTCCTTCTTCAACTTTTCTCTTGGCGAGTACACTATATACTGTCACCGAGAGCCCTATGGGCTATGGTTCACAAAGGACCAAGTCACTTGAACTTAATGCCTAGATCTTGATACTCAGGCTCTAGCCACCGGAGCAGTAATACCGGTGGGATAACAAGGACGAGCTTTGACTGAAATTAGAGGGTTTGTGCCGTTTAGTCTTTACAGTAGTGGTGTGTCTAGTAAGTAGTGTTATGGTAGAGCGAAATTGATGACAGACAGAGATCGACAATATCAAATAATAGACACAAACCCAAGAACCAAACACTAGGGACTGTGGCGTCAACGGAAACGACGGGTAGAGTCAGCTACCTACATCCTTCTGGATATCTAGATATTGTGAGTAGATCTTACATAGATGGTCGATAAAACGATAGGAGATGAAGAAATTTTCTATAAAACAGATACTACTCTTTTGGGAAATGAATGGCTTGGCTAGGAAAGTGAAGATGACTCTGTGGCGTTTCTGGGGAAGATTTCGAGGGACGCGTTGAAGAAAGATCGACTTCTGCTAATCCGTCTTCTTCATCCTGGACAGAATCTTTGTGTTGCAGCAAACCTGGATCAACTAACGAATTACAGCCAATTCTTTTTGTTTTCTTTTTCTTTTTCTTAAACTTGATAGGTATAAGCTAAGAATTCCATAAATAAAGATCGACAAAAAACCGCAATCATCGCTCTTTCAAGGAAAAACTTCCTAACGTTAACGTATGATCGACAAAAAAAATCGAAATTTGTGATTTAGACCCCCCGGTAGTGCTTTTACTGTGTAGCCCCGTGTGAACCCTGCGGCTCATCTCAAGTTGAGCGGAAGTATCTCCACTCGACCAATCTTTTTGTTTCAGTATAGTATGGGGTAAACAACACAGGGGTACAAGTCGTCCGAAAGGATCGACCGATTGAGTGATTTACCCTTTGATCCTACCTGCCGCAATATTACAAATGCGCTAGGCCTATGGATTCGGAACGGGACGGGCTCAAAGGGATGAGGTAGGAGAAGGATAAATGGTGCAACATAAAGACCTGTAGCAGGGCAAGCCGTTTGGTTTTAGGAGGTGCAGATCTCGGAGGTTTGTATGGATGCGGTGTGTCACGAGCCCTCGGATATCGGCTGGGCAAATGGAAGCTGTCGATGACAGAGCCTACTCATCAAGGTAATTTTGAGGATATTTAGGGATGACAATTAGGAGTACCGGGAACGGGGTGGAGAACGGTACCTAGATCATTCGGGGGGGCGGATACGGAGAGACGGGGTTGCCTACCTAAATGGGTAATTCCGTAAATCTTAGGGAGGGGTGGTCGAGATCTGTGTTTTATGGACAAGAGATCTAGGGAGCTTGGATCGTGAGTTATGAGCGATGTTTCATGAACATCCGGTGCTAAGAAGGATGGTAAATGCCTCATCTTTTGTCTGCCTACCTACCGAGTCTATCTACCTAGTATGCGGTACCTACCGAGGAATGTACCGATATGACTTCACTGTTGTGGAGAACGGTAGTTCACATTCTCTCAAGATATATCACGAGGTGCAAAGAGGTGCGGAAACGGGGCTGATTGCTTCTTTGGGTAATATTGAGTATACACGAGCACGTCGTATAGCAAATCATGTTCTAGACGGCCAGACCGAGACAGACCTCAGCATGGGGTTCCCAACGCGGTATGGTGATGTCAGATGGCCATGCATGGAGTTCTAAACACAGAATGGTAATGTAAAGATTACCATGCGTGGAGTTCCAGACAAACAACAAAACATGGTAAATGTAAGATTACCATGCGGCTGATTGGATATCTAGTGATTGGTCAATATATCCGCCATTCAATCCAAATTGGATGCTAGGGTATCTACGTTTCAAAAGGCCTCAGGGTTTAGAGGCTGGGTGTTAAAGTTAGCATTTTACTCCCTTGTAATATCTCCTGTCTGATATTGTTGATGCCGTTGATAATGGTGGTGTTGATAATGATGTGATTGTATTGATACCGACACCCTCCTACTGGGGTCTTTTGATATCTCGCTGTACATCAACAAAGGCGTCACCCAAATGCGGGACCAGCAGGGTGTGTAGATCATATTACTTCCACATTCATCCACATCTAGACCATCGTCAAAATAAATGATTGATCTACTCAGTCCGATGAAGACTGGCGAAAGACAATTGTGATGAGAATAAAACGACTCACATGGTTTAACTCACCAGGTACCGTAAGTACCAAGATAAGTGCTTCCAAGAGGGTATACAATTAGAATATGAGATTGTGGATACAACAGCACACACAGCACAGCAAGTGTATGCACCGAGGTGGATATCAGTTATACACATACATCTATGGTGTTATCTTATTTATGGAGACGATTTCTCCACGCGTGCGTCGATGTTTCTGGTTATTTGCTTTTGCTACTGTGCGTGGGTGGATCGATCTTGGTATTTCGGCCTCCTGTACGATGGACACTGTACGGAGGACAGTCCGTGTTCCGAGATCTCAGATATGGACCTTGCATGCAATGACTACGGGGATGGCTCCGACACACACGGGGATGGCTCCGTTCATGTGTATTAGACACGGGTATTGTGGATATCGATCTAGATATGGATCTACCAGGAGACAGCTGAAGTCTGTGTGTGCAGTATGTGTGAAGCTTGGATATTTCCTAGGTATCTCTCTATCGACGAGATGTCAAATGTGAATATTTTCATCGATGTCAGACGAAATTACATGGTTGTATAGCTACTTCGTTTACTTAACATGATACGAATATTCATATCAATTTCATTATACATTTCAAAAGATGTGGTATACATCTAGTAGTATGAGATGAGCCTTGCCATTCTAGAATTGGGAGGTAAGCTTTCTTCTGAATCAAACACTCATCTCCACTCTGCTTGGTCGGCGACCAGAGAAGTAGATTCTGTTAGTGGTTGTTTGAGAAGTCTTAGTTGGTTTGAGTTTATATTTTGACATCTTGATAGATATTTATATACAAGGTATATTTATCTAACTATCTAGCCTTAGAGATGGAGTATTTCTGTCTTCGGTCCCGATACGAGTATATCAATAAAATCACCGACAAATAGATGACCATATTCACAATGTATCACTACCTAGTCCTCTCATTTTTATATTATAATGAATACCCAGTTTAAAATCCGAAAGATAAAAAAGAAGAGTATTTCGTACAACGATATAAAATGAATACATACATATACACATAATATAAATCTTAGGGCCTAGCTACATGCGAACAAATAAACACATAAGCAATGGCCCTCTCGCTATTACTAATGTTTACTTATCTACTCGAATTTTTCTTCCTTACATAACACAAGGTTGGAATATTATAACTACATTTATATCTATATCTATATCTATATCTATATCTATATCTATATCTACATAAGCACAACCACCTCCAGCCACTAGATCTAGACCCTTAATTCAATCTCCGTCCACTTCAAACTGTTGACCCCTATACACACATACGTATATTCCTTCAAATCCCGTCCACCCCCCTTCTTTTCGGATATATACTCCTCCACCATCCCAACATATGTTACATCATTCAATCATTCCACGCTTCTTTTTATATCCTATCATCCCAGCTTCACACTATCTCTCGAATCACAATCCCTTCTATTTATTATACCTCTTATGAATCATTCCTAATTCGCTAGTCACAATCTATTACACTATTCCCCACTTCACCAAACATATCCCCTTATTTATTCTTCCTCCTTAAACGTTTATCCCTCTCATCCTCACTACCCATCTACCATCATTCTATCCTCCTCCTCATCCCAAAACTATCAATCCATACCATACCATACCATATCCAATCTATCTCCTTTCATCCAAGTTTAACAGCTCAACTATATCTCCACCATCATCAAAAATTCCCCCTCTACTTCTATCTCTCTGATCCCCTATTTCATAACCTCTCCCTCAATGCTTTATCAAAACACTCCTTCTTCCCTTTCTTCCTTTGATTAAATATTTATATCCCTATATATTCTACTATTTCTCCCCTTAACTATCTCGCTTCATTATTTGATCATTCATCCCCGCCACAGATATAACATCTTTTATTTATTCTACCATCCCTGCTCTTAATCGTTCTACTTCATCATTTAATTATTTCTTCATCAATCCATCCTACTCCTCCTCCACTCCACCTCCTCTCCTCTAAACATAATATCTCACCATCCATCTCACCTTCCCTCCTCTTAATCATTTTTCTTCAATGTTCGATTATCTTTTTATTCCGCTCCCTCTCCCCTGTCTTGCAAATACAATGTCCTTTATCCATCCATCCTACTACTCGAATATTCCTCTCGCCATCCCACTATCCAATCATCTCCTCCTCAACACACTATCCCAAACACACCAACTACCCTCTATACCACCATCCCTCTTCCTTTCCCAATAAAATCTACACATAACCACCAATTAAATTCCACTCGACTCCAATTATTCACATCGGTCATTCACACCAATCATATTTACCTAATATATAAATACCTACCTAGTATATTAAACATTTCTTTCTTCAATCTTCTATTCTTATATTCTTTACTTGAATCCCTATATCCTCATATCTTTAGATCCGATTATTTCTATATGAATATTAATATAGATGTACTCAAGGATAAATATAATATAAACACAGATTCAGATACTTACTCATTACCCACTTAACCTTACTCATTGATTTATTCATTTATATACTTACATATCAAGATCTCAAATCTCAAATCTCAAATCTTGAGGGTGATGATAGTGAATCATTATAATTAGAAAGAATGAATACGAGTTATGAGTCAGTTGGGGATTAGTTATGAAGGTATAAATGAAAAGTCTCAAGTAGAGTACAGAAAGATTATATTATCATATTGATCCGATAATACAACAGATATAACTATACGTTTATAGAATACATACATAGAGTTTCTTCCTACTCTTCCTACTTTCCTCTATCCCTAATCTCCTCGTATACTTCTCTCTTTTTAACTGCCCCTCTACTCTTACATACTCCGCTCTCCCCTTTGACTTTTTCTTTTCTCCTTTTGGAATTCTTTTATATCTCATTCCTTCCTCCCCTTCCCTCATCTCTTCTACTTGCCACCATCTCCTCTTTTCCCCCTTTGCTCTTCCCCTCAACTCCTCCTTTTGCCCCTCTTATCCTTCTTTCTCCTTTTATAATCTCTCAATTTTTCTTTTCTTTTGCCCTTTCAATTCCCTCCCCCTTCCCAACTACTATATAACCCCTCTCTCCTTTCCCTCCTTCCCTCCTTCCATTCTCTCTTTTTCGCATTCCTTCCCCTTCTCATTCCTCCCCTCCTGCTCCCTCTCCCTATACTTCTTTTATCTACCTGTCCTCAATCCTACTTCTCCCCCTCCACCCTATTTATCCTCTCGCAATCTCACCTTTCTTCTTTCTAGCTAGACCCCTCCCAACCTTTTCTTTAACTCGTCTCTCTCACTCCACTCTCTATTTTCTATCCTTCAACTATCCTATCTCCTATATAAACCTCTCTTAATTCCCTCTCTAAATCCTCTCTTATTCCTCTCTTATTTTTTCCTTTTCCCACCCAACTCATTCAATATCTCCATTTCCTAATTCCCACCTTATCTTCAATCCACTTATCCTCCATCCCCATTGCTATCCCTCCCCATCACCAACCCCTCCCTCCTTTTTCGAATTCTTTTTTTTTTTTTTGTTTTTTTTTTTATATTTCATTTCTTATCTTTAATCCTCACTCTCCCCTCTCTCCTCCCTCTCACGAACGACCAATTTTCCATTCTCATTCTTGTATTCTTTATCCCTATCACACCATTTACCCATTTCCCATTTCTACCCCCCCCCCCCCCCCCCCAATTAACCCTACCCCCTTTTCGATCTCTCTCACACTTTATCTCTCACTTCCTATTCTCCATTACCCACCCTCATCTCTCACTCCTCATCTCTCACCCCTCATCTCTCACCCCTCATCTCTCACCCCTCATCTCTCACCCTCATCTCTCACCCCTCATCTCTCACCCCTCATCTCTCACCCCTCATCTCTCACCTCTCATCTCCCACCCCCCATTCCACAAATACAACCCTCATATAGATAAATAAATAAATAAATAAATAAATAAATAAATAAAAAGAATTAGCCGTGCTCTCAACTTCCAACACGCCAACTTCCATCTCCAAAGCTTCAATGTCATCATATACCCCTTCACTCAACTCGAATCCAATCACTTCTAATTTCGAAAATTTAAAGATGTAGAGATAAAAAGATAAAGAGATTCGCGTATTTATAACCATTAATATATAAGTTGAAGAACTATTTGATAATAATATAAGATATAAGATATAAGATATAAGATAGTGAGATGAAATAGTGAGATGAAATAGTGAGATGAAATAGTGAGATGAAATAGTGAGATGAAATAGTGAGATGATGTGAGATTTGATATGAGATGGTAGAAGATGAGATGATATACAACGGTGAGGGTATTATATGATAATACTAATTGTAATAGTGAGAGGTAGCTTCTAACTATACGTATGGGTTCATATGTATATCATCGAATCTCAAAACAGGGAATGAATCATATAATATTAAATGAAGGATGAGCAATATGTAATGTTCATATATTCAGATTTCGATGTTTATTTTCATGTGAACATAATTGGAAGAAATGGACTGGTTAAACCCACTGCACTCGCTTTCACTTCTGCCATATATCTCTTCCAGTGATAAAATCACATACTATCCACATTCAATTTCCACATAATTACCATACCACTAGCAATCCACCAGCCATCCTCACAATTCATGACCATTACTATGCGGGGCTTCATGACCATGTTTCAAAACCCTTTGCGCATTTCCATTTTCTTTCCCATCAATTGAATCATCTACAACTCGTTGTGCTCCTGTCCATCACCATCAGAATCAGCAAGAGCCGTCTTGACCGCCTCTGCGGCTTCGGAAATGACACTTTTCACACCTCCTGATGCTGCTTCGGTAGCTTTTTCGGTAGCTTTATCCGAGAGTGATGATGCGCTATCGGTGGCGCTATCGACTTTATCGGATGAAGAGGAGGAGGTCTTTTCAATAATGGTTTCGGGTTTGGGGACACCGTCAATTCCCATGAGTTCGGTTTCGAAGACTAGTGGGAGAGGAAAGATTAGTATTGTATATGGTAAGTGGGATTTAGATGCAGGGACAGGAGTAGGAATATCCAATGAAAGGTATTTGCTGAAGGGGATGTTCGATACAAGAATGAAAAGTCACTTACTCAATGTACTCTTGGCTGGAATTGGACCCATAGCTCTATCACCATAACCAAACTCGGGAGGAATGGTCAAAACTCTCTTTTCACCAATACACATATCGAGAAGGTTGTCATCCCATCTGCGAGAAGATTAATTAGTATTTCCATCGATATCCTTTCATATCCATCACTACAAGTCAAGAAATACATACCCTTTAATAACACTTCCCTTTCCAACTACAAAACTCAATGGAGATCCACGATTGTAAGAAGCATCGAATTCTTTTCCCACCTTTCCATCTTCCTCCAAATTTCCTCGATAATGAACATGAATCTTATCACCCACTTGAGTTTTGCGCTCACATTCTACGGCTTTGATGACATCAATCTTGACTTCTGCTGCGAGGACCGAGGAAGTGAGAGCCAGGAGGGAGATTGTTGAAAGACGCATGATGAAGGTGATGTATTGTATTGTGTTGTGTTGTATTGACAATAGATTAATTGATCAATTTTGATTGTCGATGGATTGAAATCGATCAAGGTATATTTCGTTGCACAACAAAGAAGTATTGGACACGTTGAGGGTTGAGGGTTGAGGGTTGAGGATGTAAATGGGTGAATTTGGGGTGAAGCCTTATCCCGCATGAAGCTGCTCTCTCGGTTCCAGTGAGTATTAGCCAATCAAATCGATCAATGATAGATAAATGATTACATAACAATCCCATACGTACTGTAGTAGGTTGTAGACGCAGAAGTCACGGGATTTGATATTCTTATTTTCCCCTCCTTCCATCTCTTTTCTGCTTCTTGAACAACATGATTGATTGTTATTGTTACATCAACTTCTCTTCACGATGAGTTGGCTCGATTATTCATTTGCTTGCTTGTTTGTTTGCTAACTTTGACCGGAAATTCCTATTGTAATGTTCACCGAAAAGATACTCGAAGCTCTTTATACTGAAGCTATTTATGCCTCAGCTCTTGATGCCTTGGTATATGCCCAGTACCTAGTATCCAACATACAATCTCTCATGGCGAGTTCATCCATTCATCCATTCATCCATTCATACCTGGGTACATACATATATATCCTTACACCGAAAAGAAACGGCAATGGCATGCGTCATTCATTCAACAGTCAATCAGTCAATCAGTCAGTCAATCAGTCAGTCAGTCAGTCAGTCAGTCATACAAAGACCCCAACTCAATATTTGACTCATAATCTTATCGATATCAAACGAGATACCTGGGTACCGAGGCAAAAAGGCAAAACACGAACTAAGAAACCTCAGCTGAATACATGGAAGCCTCGAAAGACAATCGAGACAATCGAGACAGTCAAACAAAATTCATTCAAGGCAACAATTAATTCAATCATTCAATCATTCCATCATCAGTCACATCACCTTCTTGGAACCGTTTCCCCCCATTTCTCGTATCATCTCATACCGTTTTACCATCCAAAAGTTTCTGCATATTTCCATCCGTCTTGTTTGTCTTTCCTGCCTGTTTCAAAAAATGCCCGATGGAAAGCCACAAGGGAAAATGAGGGAGGGGCCCAAAGGAAACGCATGGCTGTGCTCTCTCGTACTTCCAAGCTTCACCTGTGCCTCCACATCCTTTCTTCACTCTCTCTACATTCGTTCAATTCAGATGGGCTGTGTGTGTCAAAGAAGGTAATGGATCATAGGAAATACCCCGTGTCCACTACCCGATCGTGACTACTTCGCCGGCGGGAGCCTTAAGCTTATTTACTTTAATTTCCCTTTTCACCATATTCCGTATCGAGGGTCAAGGTCGACGTCATCATCTAACCTCAATTCTCCTCATGGTACTTGGATGAAACTATTCACCGAAGTGTTATTGTCCATTGGCTTGGTGACTCATTGCATTGAAATGACCGTTTTGAGTCAAATAACACATTCAAAGGCAGCCACCCATTGGGTAGATGATTCAAACTGTCTCCGTCCTTGACAGATGAAATGGACAATGTCCTTGTTGGGCTTCTCTATCAATGATTTTGCTTTAATTGAAAAGTTGCTCTGTACAACAGGTAACAATTGAATGATTTCATTAGTCAATTCCTCTGTTTCTCTTGGACTATAACAAGTATGATGTTTCTCTTTTTGTTTGCTTTTTCATTTAGACAAGAGTAACTATTAGTTTGATTATACGGAATTTGAAACAACACTACAATACTCCATTCTACGCCCTATACACCTCATACCCCCTTTACGCCCTCTTACAATACAAGAAAACCAAACTTTCGCCTTGTACATCAAGTACATAAAGTTTCCGAAAGTACTTATCCGGAGAACCTCACTTGCCATACACTGATTCTCGTGGATACACATACACACAAAGAACTACTATTATACATCATCGGGAATCTTCTCCAAAAGATTCACAATACTCGTACGAAACTCATTCATCCGATTGTTATACCGGATCAAGTTCAAATATGTCAGGACGTTCATCAAGTAGTGGACAAGGTTATGGATCTAGAGGAAGTGGTGGAGAACAAAGTGTGAAATATAGAGATTCTGCTGCAGGTATGTAGATATCTTTACTATTTTTTTTCACTTATTAAATACAACATTGGACTAAAATATTTCTCTCCGTTCAGATAAAAAATATATTGAAGGAAAAACTTCAAGAAGTGGACATAATCATGTTATCAATCATGGAGATAGTCATAAACATTATGATTCTGCAGAACCGAGGGCAGGTGAAGGTAGAGAGAGTGATTATCATCCAGCACGTCATGAGAGACATGAAAGAGAGAAATTGCGAGCATCGGTAAATCGTCGTTGAGTAGAATCCATGAGGTGGATAGGTGGCGGTTTGAAGTGAGGCGGAGAAATGGGGCTAAGTGACGCCACAGTGAAGGCTACAACCTAGGAAGGCGGAATTGTCTTTTGGGAGTCAGATAACTTGTTGAATTAGTGTGGGGGGTTCTATCATGGTTTGTACCTCTGTTAGTGATGGGATACTACTTCTTTATTTATTATGTGTATGGATATGGGAATTGGCATAGATGGCGTTGAGAGAGATCTGATGGATATATTTTTGGGGTGGGATTTTGGGATTGCGGGGTATTTTTGATGCGTTTGGGATGAGATATATGGGATGTGATATATGGGATGGGATGAGATGGATTAGATAGGATAATATCAGATAGGTCAGTCAAGTGGTTTTTGTATGGGGATGGAATGGAGACGGAGAATAGAGATGTTTATCTATGAACGTATCAACAATTGTAATAAGTCTACTTTACCCCATTTGTGTGGTTTGCATTGATTCTTGAGGGGAATGAGTTATGGGTTTATATGGTGATGTGATGTCTGGATTGAAGATATATCATGTATGCATGTATGCATGTATGTATGTCATTTGGAAGGGTGACAGGGGACCAATCTGCTTACTTCAAACCGGGTATGGACGTTTATGGAGTGGTTCATGCTATGCTGTGCTATTTATGCCATGTCATGTTATGCCAAGCTATGCGATGCTATGGAACACACAACTAGCTAGCTAGCTAACTGCACGAAGGGATATGGGAGTTGGGAGTTGGGAGTTGGGAGTTGTGTTATGTTGGCATGATTAGGGATTTCTTGGGGGAGGGGGAGAAGAATTTGCAGGGACGACAGGGAATTAGTAGGGGGGTAGGAAAACAAAAACAAAAGCTTGGTTTGTGGGGGTTTTGGTTGTGTGTGGTGGGGTGGGGTGGGGTGGGGTGGATGGAATTTGTGTGATGGGATGGGATTTGTGGGGTGTGGAGAAAGGGGAGGGGAAGGTGGAGATGTGCCGTGGGTGTACTGCATGTGGAATTGGTTTACGAGGTGTTTCATGGGGGAGATGTGGTGTGGGTGAAGAGGGAGTGAGGCTTAGGGAGTGAGGATCAGGAATAGAGATAGGGATGAGATTGCATGGGTGAGCGAGGGGGTGAGAGTTGAGGATTGGGGATATTCCTAGTATATGTGATGAGAGAATATGAATATGAATATAAAATGGGACATTGTAGGTAATCTGACCACAGTATGCGGGAAGTTGTGGTGCTTGTGATACTTGAAAAGAGAAAAGTAGCGAGGAGAGGAGAGCAGGTTAAAAGTTGCAGAAAAACAAATAAAGGGAAGAATGTGTCGTTCATGAATGTGGCGTGCTAGTTCGTGTTCGGGAGGTTGCATGGAGATGGATGGTTTGGTAGGACAGCGTAACATGAACGGTAACGGGAATGTTGGGGAAGTCAAATCAATCAGGGTCTTGTGGAAGTGATATGGAATGAACTGTTATGGTGTGGCGTGGTGTGCCAGGTGTGGTATTTATTGGTTTATTGGAGGATGGGGATGGGATGGAGATACTAGGTACGTCTCGGGTAATGGTATAAGGGGTATCGGGGATCAGGATTTGGGATGGAGATTTGGGATGGAGATTTGGGGGTGATGGGTGTGGTAGGTAGGACGAGTAAATCGACGATGGGGATTTTTCATTTATGTACGTACCCGGTAGATTTATATTTGTATTTGTATTTGTGTTTATATTTGTATGGGAAGTTTTTGGACGAGTGATTTGTGGGTAGTGTGCTTGATACTTACTATTGTGCAAGAACAGAAAGAGGTTAGTCGACTGTTGTTGTGGGTTTGGTGACTTTAGGGATGAGAGTTGTACTACTAGTTTACTACCTAGGTATTTAAAAAGGGAGCAGAGGTAAAGAAAGGTAAAAGGGTAGTTCTGAATAACAGTATCAGGCTCAATGAAGAAGGTGTTGAAGAGTAAAATTATAACTCCTGCTGAATTGTGGGATCTTTATCGATCTTGAATCATTGCTAAGGTTTTGATTGGCATCTGGAAAGATGTTTAGCTTATTGAGGTTTTTCAGATAGATAGTTGTGCGACACAATACAAATACAAATAGTCATGTTTCACGGCGCTGTGTGGAGATGAAGATTCGTAGGGATGGGATGGTGAGATGATGATATTGATATTGATATTAACGACAGTGGGAAAAAAAGTATGAAAATCATAATTGTTATTATTATTTATCGAAATTTTAAACAACAATCAGATTAAAAATAAGAAACTTGAGCAAGGGGATCTGATGGAGATGATACTTTACTTCTCGGTACCTTGGGCTCGTCGTGTGTTCTAGACTTCAAATCTTCGGGATTTCCTGTAGCTACTTCCTCCTGAGTTTACTGTATGATCTGCGGAGTTAGTCTATGATATCAAAGATGAACGTTTTACATAAGCTTCTTGTGGAAAAAACTAGATTCACGGGGCTCAGTTCAGTAGGTTAATAATACAATATAAAAAAGACAGGAAAGAAAATCGACATCTTGATACTATTTAAGAAGTATTCTACGGAGTAGCTTGGCATCAATTTCATCATTGTAACAATATGGTGAAAGAAACAAACAGGTGCTGGATCTCGTGGGGGTGTCTTTATATCTGGGTGACTTTGTCGTGGGTATTCTGTGATTGAGATACTGAGTTGAAGGGGGGGAGGTGAGAGGAGGTGAATGGAATTGTGATGTGTGTGGGAAGAATGAGGGATGAGGAATGAGAAATTAGAAATGATAGTGAAGGCTAAATGGATGAGCTGGGATAAGACGAGATAAATGACAGTGAAAAAGGATGATGAGTTGACGGTGAAGTATACTCATTGACAATGCCTTGTTCAATGCTTGATAGTACTAGATTCTCTGGATGTTTATTTATGTGCTTAGATACTCATGTCCTGAGTTACTAATCCCAGGATAATATTCGGTAGTGAATTGAGGTTGTGATAGAGATGCTTTGAACCTGCAGCTGCTTCCACTGGGCTTAATAATGTACTTGAGATTTCCACTCTTCGGCTTGAAGAGAGTGAATAAAAGTCTGGGGCTTACTAAATTACCTGTGTGATTTACTAGATTACCAAAAAAGAGAATTTAGCAAGTGACAGCTGTGTTCCAAGAAGTGAATAACACAGGTACTCTAAAAATTTGATTCAGATCCGCGCACATAAAAAGCACTCTCTGCACCAAAGGGAATATCATCATTACGCATACACCAAAGTGCAGAACATTATGCTTCTCCAATTGCATGGAACTACGGCGTTTGGTTATATTGTAAGTGTGATGTGGGACGTTGAGATGTCTGATTTGGATCTAAAACAGAGGCTTGGAGGATGAAAGATGTGGAGTACCAACTCAATGACGATATATTCTATTCGCTGCTGAATAAATTTTCGGTGTAAACATCTGGGAGCTTGTAAATATCTGACAACGAATACTAGTGAGGAATAGAATTAGAGACTATGGTTTCGAGACGAAAGTCTCTAGTTAAGAGGAGAATTCGGTCCATGATTGGATGTGGTTGAATGACTTCGTTCTACTAAAGTTATTCCTTGTTTTATCACAGATAACTGTGCAAGAATCCTTCATTTGCAGATATGCCTTTTCAGAGGCACTTACCTCCTTATAATACGACGTGGAATCTTTATATATTCGAGCTGGAAGTAGAGGTTTCAGTTAATCCACTTCAGCTCCTATGAATATAGACCTTTGATGTGTGGATCTCGTGAGCACGTTTGTAGCATTATTCTCTTCCGATCTCCTTATTTTGATGCCTATAAACAGTCACCCATGTGATTTTATTTTCTCTGGTAATATCAAAAAATGCATGTCTAGAAGAGATTTTATGGCTGTGCAATATATAATAACTTCCTCCTCGCATGTTTTTGCTTCTTCAGTAACCTCAAAGCAACAACAATGTTCACAATAGGTACAAACTCGGGACTAGCTTGTTGGCGACACTTTTTTCCTGGAATGCTTTTGGATCCAAAGCATTTGAGGATGTAGTCGAGAGAACTGTGATGAAACACCCTTGGGGTGACAACAAAGTGTGATGCAAAGAATAGACGAGAGTGCTATGGCAAATATCCCCAAACACAACGATAATAGAATTTATCAACTCTCCAACCTGATACTCAATCATCCACATCCACCTCGCAGCGGCAGAATGGAGTCTTTCCCATGACACTCCATCCCGACACATCGGAACACCTGCCATACTTTCTGTAGTTTTGAATGTTGTTTATTTGAAATTTTAGACAGAATGTTCGCGTTCTTATGTAGACACAAGCTAAAAATTTCTCCGAATGTCTGGTACTTTAGTGGTGAATACCTACGGAAGATCCACATAGATCTCGAGCTTGGCACTGGCTGTGATCACAGAGTGAATAGAGATATTGGATCGAGTGCGCATTTTTTATGATAAGCTAGGGTACCTATATAAAGTACTGTCTTCGCCGGCGTTCTTTAACCCTAGGTTGGTTAAAATATATTGATGGGTAAGCAGGTCGCTTTCGAAAGTAAGTTGAAATAAGTTCCCTTATTATTAGTCTACCATTTTTTATCCATGAACTTTTATGGATCTGATGCCAGCGGTAAATTATACTGCTCACTCATACACTTGCAATCTCCATTATGAATTCAACTTCTTTCTTTGTCAATTCGAAATTCATCATAAAACTATTGACAGCGAACCGACAGTCACTAACAAGTAAATCCACTCAGCCTGGTCGAAAATGATCACCAGTATGTATCTTTTGTAACACAGATCACGAACAGATTAGCTGGTGTGATTTTTTGTGAGACTCATTACCCTGGCAGTGTGTGCATACACAGCTTTATGGAGGAGTATTGATGGTAAATAGATCTCTTTTGTAGTTCTCGAGGAAGTACTCATACCGTCAGGTTCTATTGGGCCAGATTTTGAGTCAGGCTGAGGGATATGTGCTTATAGTGAATCTTTGGAGAAACCAGAAATCTGCGAGGATTGAAATACATAAATCCTTTCCCAAGGCTCTCTGCTTTCGATATCCTTCAGCTTGAAATTAATCGAGCGAGTATATGTCCTTGTAACCTCTCCACCTTTCCAACTCTTCAAGCTTCGAAAGCTGTGCGAGAACATCCGTTGAGAGGGCGTAGAAGAGAGTGGTTCTATACAGAATTCCTGTCCATCCACGAGCTCTGATGTTCAAATTACTGCCGAAAACAGTACTTCGTTGTCAATCTACTTATCCCTGAATATCATTGCTTCTTCTTACACATTGAAATAACACTTGTAACAAACAGAATAAACGCAGAAATACCAGTGGTTTTACTGAAGTCATGATATGAGCAGGAACAACATGGTGTGAAATTCTGGACGCTTGGGGTCTCTGTCTTGATTACTTTTTCAGCTTTTGGCGGCTTAAATAGTGAGGTTGAGATACAGAGCCGGATTATAGGTGCTCTCCATGGGCATGACTAAAAATAGTGAATATAGTGAGTTCCTGTACATGAACCGTTTTACGTAGCTTGGCTAAAATCCTCACGATTTCTTGGGAAGATTACCAAAAAGCTTTTGAACGTCTCGCATTCATTAAGAGGACACCCAGAACTTCGCAGAATTCTCGTCAAGCTATTAAAAGTTTTGATGAATGATCCGGTGCAGAATACTGGTGCACAAGAAAATTATGTAGTATTATAGTATAGATCGGAGAATAGAAGTTATTTCGTCTCTTGCCAAAAATCCGTCTTTCATCGTTTTCATAAATGTCTTTCCTTCACCGACACTACAATTGTGATGATCTCCTGAGGTTTCTTGCTATGATGAATCCAAGTTCCTGTAACAAAACATCCGGAGGTATTGGACCTTGATCTCATGATAGAGTCTTGACCCTGACATCATGATCTCTCGGTTCCGTTAGGGTGGAGTTATCCATACTCAGGGCTATTTTCTGAACATCGTATTGAGACTTTGACCTATGAATTCCATCTGAATGATATGCTCAACCACTCTTAAAAGTTGAAAGTTAATTCAAATATTAGCCCAGAATCATCGTAATCCACCTGAACTTCGAAAAGTCGGTTATACCGATGCTTTGGTGACCATTAGTAAATGATCTGAATTCTCCATAAGTTAAAACCATAGTTATAAATCATTAATTTTGAGGATTGACATATATACCATAGCGATATCAAAATAGAGATAGCTGAGATTTCCATGACAGTGGAACTATCCTTCCGTGAATCGGAATCCCAAGGCCACAACTAGTACTCATGGTCTCATACTAGTACTCATAGTCTCATACTAGTACTCAAAGTCTGTCTATGGACACGTATATATCACCCACAAATTCTTTTCTGAACCGAAAAATCTTATTCCATAAAAAAATTCTCGAGGGAGTTCAAACCTTTGACACTCAGTCAGTTGTTCCAATCACCCAGAAATTCGAAAAGGGGCAAAAATATGGATCCAGATATTCTTGAATTGCGAGGATTCATTCGCGATCCTAAAAACGTGGATGAACTCCTACACAACCGTCGATTGTATGAAGAATTCGTATTTAAATATGAGATCTATCTCGCAAATGTAGTGAATTCTCACACCTTTTTCAATTCCTATGGTCCCATCCAACTTGGCCACTTCAGAGACGTATCCAATAAATGTACCAGCATCTACTTTCTCAAAGGAAGAACCCAGGGAAACAAATCAGCTATACCATCCGTCCACCGATATATATCAGAACAATGGTTCGAAGGAAATATTCACAATAAAGATATCACATTTCAACGCTTTTTTGCCAAAATAGTGCTCATGTCACCATCGTACGAAATCGATCATTGTGTTGAACTCCACAAGATTTTTTGCAGAAAATTTGATGGCCGCAGAAAGAATCGAATCCTCTCCTTAAAAAGTAAAGATAACCACAAAGTCGCAAAACTACGGAGTTACGACCCAGCACTAGAAACGGAAGATCCTCATGATTCAAAAGACTATAGAATCACATCCTTGTTCCGAAGTGTGATGATTATTATGAGAGATTGCAAACTCGATGTGCCAGCCGCCGAACGAAAAGTGTTATTGATGAGAGTTGGGATCAAGAACGGACTTGTTTTATCCTTCAACTTTGATGGAGTTGAACAAGTCGAGGATGATGATCCCGATTTCATACCTCCAATCAATAGCATCATAACAACCTTAAGAGAAGCGGTGGCATTCATCATGCGACTCCACAAATCGTTTGAGAGTGTTTTCCCATCATCAAATGAACGGAACACTGGAACATTCATCACAGACTCCGGAAAGTCAGTATCCTTGACGACGGCAGAGGAAATAGGATATGGAGGAAGGGAAGTCGTGGGACCAAGCACTAATTGGGTCAATCCAACCTCCGAAAATATTCCTCACAATTGCTACAAAGATTTCTGCCATGCGTCGTATGCTGAGATGAGAGATGGATTCTATGATGAGGATTCAGAAGCGAGAATTCAACGAGAACCAGGGGCACCTACATATGGTCCGAGCAGTCAACTAACCTTACCTATAATACCAACTCCTAGCTTCAGCATTAGCACGAACTTCGACACTCGAATGAGTTTCGCTAACATCGCCAACGATTTGTTCTCAATCTCGCATGATGTCTCATCAGCTACAAGATAAAAGTGTACATGAATAGATGTGCAGATCTCAACATCTTCAACTATTGGGCCTGTAGTTCAGATATCGGGAGATTTCACTGGTACGCGTACTCTCCAATCCTAGACCGACAAACATCACTATGGAAACAAATCGAAGTCTCCACAGACGTATATCAATCGAGGTTGCAAGTACCGAAGTAATAATGTGTAATAAAAGATAAGGCGGGGATGCAGTGGTCGAGTTTTAGGAGGCTGCAGGAGCAACAAAGTAACTTTTCTGGAAGAGCATGGCAGGGGCTGATATATAGACAATGTTGTTACTATATTCGTATAGAAGTTGGAAATTTGAAGCAGCAAAGGAGTCAATGTTGGGAAACTGGTTGCATTCACGGACCCACCTATTGTATCGCGCCTGTTTAAACCCCACATAGATCATGATGGTTACGGTTCTGATGGAAGGGGATCTCTACTAGGAAAGATATTTGATCATAGCAGTTAATTTCTTAAAGTAATATTTGCACACCTATTCATATATATTGAACTCACACACGTGAATTTGACACTCAGGGAATCAATAAACTTGGGACTTAGCAAAAAAGAAGTGCAGCCGAGGTTCATTTCCAGGAAAGATATATCATGAAAACGCTGAAGCTATGTCGACCGACTTGGGAAACATTGGGAAAGAGAGTGGCTGAAACTTAGTAAATATTACCTGATGTCTACATAATGATCAGTTTGTGGGCAAACAGTCGAACACTTGGTTTTGGGTTTCGAACGATAATGGAACTCTACATATAAATTTTCCACTTCGTTCCGGTTTCCAACAGCGTCATGAGGCAGATATTTCAAAGATAATCTGGAAGCTTACGATAAACAGGCATGAATATCTGAACCAATTCTTCGATTGCTTGTAGTGGTACTATCCACGGGATGATAGATACTTCACGATATCGGCACCAGGCATTGATTATTAGCGAAGGTGTGAATATTATTATGTATTGCCGCTAAAATTGATCGAGAACCATGTGTTAACTTATGCAATCACATAAAAGTTGGCCAATTAACATAAATTACCAAGTATACGTTCTTCCCTTCTAATATTTAGCAGATCGATCCTCATTCATTGGCAAAAGCCTGAATGCAAGAGTCACTACTATTCACTTACTCCAACGTTCTGGACTCTGGATAGCTTACTCAACTACACTCTCAGCAAGACACCAAAGTGGACCAATGAAGACTTGGCGTTTAGATGTAACTACATTTGAATATACTACCAAATGGGTGATTTTTCCAGACACGCAACATAATCTACTACTTTTCCAATCATTGGAGGATTGAGATTTCGATTGACTCAACTTTTGCAATGGTTTGGGAAGTAGGCAAACTATATCTTCGGATGTGTAGGAATAAGCAGGAACTATTACTTCATTATTGATCTATGATCTACATTACGCATGAAAAGCTGGCAGCTCTTCAATTTATATGTTCATGGAAACCTGATATGCTCATGCATCTTCTAGAATTGGGAAAACTGGTAATTCTAGAACAATCTTTCGATTTTAGAGGCCATTTCTAGTGGAGCTTCTCCATAGTGATTCCCCTATATACTCCAATACCCACTCTAACCTAGCTAGTTCAGATATATCATTTATTAGTTTTTAAATGGCTGATGTTCCCTGAGATCCATATCTGGATATCGTATCAAACTATTCATCTAGGGGATCATAGAATGTACTTTCAATCGCATATGGCTTGAGAAAATTGCTTGTTTACAAGTTTATGATATAGTCTACCCGAATCGATTTTAGATATGCAACATTCTTTGAGATTCACTGCTCCTCCAATCATAAATCGTTAAGAAACCGTAATCCTAGTGCTTAATCTATCAGGATCAACACAATCTACCGAAAGCTTCATTTCCAGTCTTAGAATAAGAAGGATCCAGCACTTAGCTCCCATAGGGAACATCTATAGTCTATCCGGTGGAATTTCAGACGTGCAACATTCTCCAAATCTCGCATTGTCCTCCAATAATGTACTGCTAAGAACTACTACTATCATTCCGTCTCATAAAGTGTTGTAGAAGCTTCCAGAACCTTAAACTCGTCTGTGCAATGACAGGTATTAAACACTGAGGTCTTTAGGTGATCTTCCACTTACCTTGAATAGTCTACCCGAAGAATCTTAAAACGTGCAGCATTTCGTAGGGTTTGTAGTATTTCCAGATCATCTGACACAAAGTATAGCCGCATTTTTTCAGACGTGCAACACTCTGTAAAGATTTCTTTCCTCTCAATCACCCCACCTAATGCTCCTATCGTTTCCTTCGTGTGTTCCAATAAGTACAACATGTAGTCAATCGCACACTTCAAACATTGATACCTAGGCACGTAGTAACTTCACAGTCTTCCGCAATCATCTGACTTCCAAATTCTGTTCTTAATACTCTCGTCTATTCTAGGGTTGTAACACATATCGAACCGCACATTTCGACCCTTCATATTCAGACATGCAACAAACATCAAGCTTCATAAATCTCTCATCACTCATTCGTCGACATATCTCATAGTGCAACGCACATCTCAGACTTACTTTCTTTGATATACAACTAAGCGAAAGGCTATTGTTTAGAGTTCGCACACACCAGTTCCCCCCAACCTCTGTTCTTATGGCCGCTACAGGTTGGCTTGTGTTTTGAGAAGGCTAGTCTGTAGACGAATCGTATATGGACTCCGAAAATCGAAATAGAATCACTAGAAACCCATAGACCAATATCAAATTTGCAATTCGAGTAAAATGTGCTGGATTAGTCTACCAATTTTTCGCATTCCGGATTTTGAGACATGCAAAAATATCAACACATACACATTTCAGAAATTTGCATTCGTTAGAAATGATGTAAACATTGGAGCTACTGCCATCGGCACTATCTTCTGTGTAGGTTCAGAGTCATGGCACTTTCTCATCACTTACTTTCGAACACTTAGTTTCTGCCCATTGTGTCTATATTTTTGAGTTCCAATGAATTTATATAAAATCCATAACTCAAATGCTCGAGTGACAATTAATCAAGAAAATTCTAGATTGGGTTTGAACCGTGGTGTAAGAAAACACGTAAGACGCTCCAGGCATTCGAATTCATGCTGCCTTATGTTATAACGAAGGGATGTTTGTTTTAAACTACAAAAAAAGGCACTCTTTGAGTTGTGTTAATGATAAATAGCGGTAGCTCGAGAGATGATGTCTCTCCCTGTACGTAGATGTCAACAAAAAAGAAAATCTGTAGACGTTCCGAACAAAAGCGCTGCTGACGCTCTCTCGCCTATGATTGTGTGATCAATCAATTGCAGCCTAGATTAGTGGAAAGTAATACACTTTCAATCTGTAATCATTCACGAAGATGAAGGAAATATTAGCCAAGAGACTCACACAGCCGCACCTATTAATTTGCTCTCCGACCTCGCCAAGCACAAATTCGCTTAATATAATCGTGAAATCAACAACCTACCTACATAGGTAATCGGAGGACTAATACTATACTAGACTAGACTACATTAGACGAGATCAACCACACAGAAGATGAAATACTTTCAAATCTCGAAATCACCTCAGAGAATCGGGGAAATTTTAAGCTGAGGGTTTGACAAAATCAATAGGGGTCTTATGATTTACTGAATCTGATTGAGCTAAGTACTAATACCTATCACAATCGATATCGGCTCATACTTCCGGAGCACAAGTTTTGTTCATCATTTACCGTATTCGAAATATTTGGCGTGTAACGAATGTTCTTCGTGCATGAAACCGGAACGTAGAATGGCTCTCGATGATATATAACATAACAGTGTTTTGTTACACTATTGACCAATCTAGATCTTCGAGCTCGGAAATCGAAGTACCTGTAGCTTCCTATCCTGTAGCATTTGTATAGGGTCTGGCCGTTTGAAATTCGGATGCTTGAGTTTTAAACTAGAAGAACCGAGTTGCAGATCTACACAGAAGTCAATATCTTGGTATCTTGTAAACGCTTATTAGACGATTGAGATGATCCCACAACTGTCGGCCCGTCCCGAGATTCAGACCTGCAAGAAACAGATATCATCTGATCTTCGCAAGGACTCCGATGGTTTACCGACAGCCCTATAGTTCAACTAGCTGGAAGATGGTTTTGTTGCACGTCTCACTTCAGGGCACGCGAATGTTCCTGAGCTATCACCGCGAAGTAACCAATAGTTGTTTCAGATTTTCTGTACGTTGCAGGTCTGTATCAAGGGCACACGAGATTTTCAGGGACTATATCACCATAATGCTCCGGAAAATCCTGTGCCCTGAATTCAGATCCGCAACAAAACGAATATCACAGGAAATTTCCGTCAACTCACCGCAATGAATCCGATTACCCTGAACTCAGATGTGTAATAAAGATAAATATCTTAGTCTTCCCCTGAGATCCTTAGTGTGAATGTATAGCGCACATACCTACCACGTTTTCAACCCCACAAGAAAAGTTGTTCCCTGAATCTGAACGTGCAATGACCATGATGCCCTGAATGCAGACTTGCAACAAAGTCATGTATCACGAGGTCTTCGCTAAACTATAGGCGCTAAACTGTAGGAGCTAATCGAGCGAGCTTTCGTACTACCATCCCGCGTGCGGAATAGAAGTGCAACAGTAGCCTGGATGAATTTTCTATTCGTTCTTATTCGTTCAAATGCTTCTATCTAAAGAAAACAATCTAGAAGAATCTGTTAGATCCGCCACGTTGCAACGACCAATTATTTCTTATTGGATGATTCATGATCTCTTTGTGGCAGTTGAATGCTCAGATTTGCAACAAAATGTGCCTATATATATAGCCTCTGCTTGGATTACGTATAAATTCGCGTGGTAACTCTTCAAAATACTTTCCTCGTGGAGTTTCCACGTGGTAATTGCATGATCTGGATGTAGAAGTGCAACATAACACAGAATTGGGTGACTTCTTCACCCCACATGACGGAGAAATCAAGGTCTAGTGCCTCATTGGCGCGCAATTGACCCCATTCGAATGACTTTGTGGGGATTTCCTCTCCAAAGGTAAATCCCTGCGAATATTTTATCAGCTGACCCATAGAGAGGAGGTAATCAGACTGCTGATAGAGGATTAACTAGACTTTGGGTTAAGAATGATCTTGTTGACTGAAAGCATGTTTCTAAGATATGCAACAGTCGCTCAATTCTCAAAAAGCATATACTATTACAAGAGCTAGAGGAATTGTTTAAGGTCTCTTCCGTCAAAGGTCAAGTATTACAAAAATAACTTAAGAACGAATCGCTGAAAGTATCTTCAAGAGACACAATACAGCTCTCTTTTAAAACCGAACCTGCAGAACATATACCTGGGTGGATCAAGGTGAACACAATAACAAGATATAGATCTCTAAGGGCACAAAGAAGGTGTATATAATCTTTTTCACGTTCATGATGTTCTCCTCATCGACCACTTTAAATAAGCTAGCTCAGGAACAAATATTGAACATATGCAACCGCAGATAGTCAGAGCGCTCGGAATATATTCAAGTTTCGCTTATAGAGAAGCCAAAGTAGAATAGTTCCATTGATCAAAAGTGTATTATTGAGATATGCAACATACTGTATAAAAGTTTCTACACTGCTCAATGCAATTGACAACCTGGGTACTGAACTGGTGTGGTACCAGAAAAACGGATTTTATTGTTAATGGACATGGTTATCATTGGACCAGTCATACCCCTTAGGGCTCTGGCATCAATCTTATCATACATTATATGCCTATTCAGGCTAGCACCTTCTTCTGTACCGTATTCTTTTGAAAAATTCGCCCAAAACTAGCAAGGATTGATAATATAAGCTCATTGTAGGTTAGGGTTACGGAAATTATTAGAGTTGCTGATTATTCGTCAAATGCCTAGAAATCCAGTTGAATTCTTCTATTTTGAGGCGTTTTACTACCTTTAGAGGGGAGCTAATTGACCCTAAAATTAAGCATCCTTGCTAGCCTTGGGCGAATTTAAAAAAAAAAAACGGTATCAATCCGTCCCAGAGAATGTTAGGCTGCGCACAAATTATCTGTACCCATAAATTATCTGTAGATAATCTGCTTTACAGGTTATCCATTAGAGATTCTATCCACTCTGCAAATTATTTATTGAAACTTTAAAATTACTTGCTTTGTATAGATAATTTATAGATTATTTGTAAATAATCTATTTACTTATAAATAAATAGATTATTCATAAATATATAGGTTATCTACAAATAATTTATGGATTATATGAATATATCTGTTTTTTTCGCTTAAAATATAAAGCTATTTCCAAATTATTTTCCAGCCCAAAAGTGATTTTATATTAATTTTTATATTAATTATAAAATTATACTAATATTATAAAAGATTATAAATAATTATATAATGTATAGGTAGATGAATATCTGTAGATAATTTATACCTGTCCTGTAGGTTACTCATTCAGATTTTTGAATTATCCACTCCATAGATGGATTATCCACAGATTATCTGTCGAGGCCATTATCCGCCCCGCGGGTACCCGTTGCGCAGCCTAGAGAATGTTTTCAAAATACGTAACAGATAAATCAGTAGTACCCTGCATGAATCGACAGTTAGAAGACCATTATTGGATTCGTACTAAGTGATATTTCTCTTAATCAAGATACATTTAAGTAAAGTTGATGAAGTGCTTGGTTCGCCATGCAATATTGTCAGTTATACAACGAATACTCACCAAAGTGGTGATGGTGAGGATATCAGAAGAAGGTGCTAGCCTGAATAGGCATACAATGTAGGATAAGATTGATGCCAGAGCCCTAAGGGGTATGGCTGGCATATTGGTAGTCAGGTCCATTATAATAAAAAACATTTTGCTGTATCATCCAAATTTCATGCAGTAATATTATGTTCAAAGTTTGAAGTGGTATCAACCTACAGGTTTCACTTCTCAAAAAGATGTACCTCTTGCTGAGGATACCAATTATGACAGTCATTACCAAAAGCGTATACTTCGGACAAGCAACAGAACTTTCGGAGAGCCCGAGGAGGCTTCATTATTGGCAAGTTCAGACAAGTTTGATCGGGCTGGAACAAAGTAGCTGTGAAGTTTATTCAAGTGATAGAGGAGGAGAAGCTCCGGAAGATTCTAGACTTGAGTGATAGTGATACGGAATGAACATTGGTGCTTTGCTTGAGCACCGACGAACCTATAAGTTCTTCCCCTAACATAGAGGGGAAGTCTGTAGATATTAATAGTATGTTGCCGAGTACTAGGTTGCTGATTGTTTGTCGCAGAAAATAGAAATTTGTCATAATAGACTAGACTACCATTGAGCCAGAACATACCCTTAAGGGCATGAAAGCCGACATTATTGTACAAAATATGCCTATTCAGGCTAGCTTCTTCCCTGGTCTCCCGAGGCTCAGAGACAGCTCTGCCGTTCTAGACTTAGGGTTCGTATTAACTAGGTATACTAGATGCTTCACTAATTGGTGGTAAAACGAATCTAAATATTATCACCGATTTTTCCTCTTACATGGAACCTTCCGTCAAACTTCGGAACAAGCTTTGCTTTTCATAAGCTAGGATACTAAATATATATATATACGATGTCCCTTATTCTAAAATAGAGGATACGAAGAGCTAGTTGTCGATAATCAATCGTTATTGACATAAAATCGGGTGAGCAACTTTCACACTGCGTTGCATTGATGCTCTTGTGCAAAAGCTTAGAGAATCAGTTGACTCTGAGGAAAACCATCAACGATCTGATTGATCTCGATGCTTTCTACAGAGATTTGACAGTACCTAGATATCGAGAGGAACTCGCCCAATAGCCATTTCCACCAACAAAAAAGAAACAGTCAGAAGAAGGTGCTGGCCTGAACAGGCATATATTGTATGATTAAATGGATTCCAGAGCCCTAAGAGGTATGATTGGCATATTAATAGCCAAATTCATCATGATAAAATCCAGTTTTCTTAATCCTTAAGACTCCTTCTTCTTATAGACCGAAGTATGGCACTAGCAAAGTTTATACTATCCAAAAATCGTTTCCTGTTCTAGACCAATCCTCTTGCTGAATCGAAAATAGACCATTCGAAAGTTGCTTCTGGTAATATAAAAGTGGCAAATCTTTCTAAATATAGGGCATGCAGGTACGAAATATAATTTAAATACTTCATGGTCTCGAATGACGTGCAGCAAGGCATAAACTTTAAAGAAGACGCTTACCTGCTAAACCGATTCAAAGTATAAGTTCTCGATGAGGGGAACTCTTCATGTTCTACCGGGGCAAAGGGGAAGGGTGAGGATTTCCATCGCTAGATATTATGTCAACTCACATAAAACATCTAATCGAGATGAAATGATAAATATACAAAGTATTCGACTTCACAGGGAGTCTTTCATCAGGATCAGGAGATAGAAATGATCCTCAGACAAGTAGTAAAAGTCAAATTCACGGAGAAACTCTACTAAAACAGTTTACAAAGTAAGAAATACACCAGTTCGGAGAATTCTTCCCGCTAAGTCAACTACCCCACTTTCCGACCACCCCCTGTTTCCGACCACCTAAAAAATTCATATTATCTACACTTAAAACTTTAATAACTCAATAACTATTGAACTTCAATGAAATCGCCTGTAGAATCACTTTCTATAGCACTAGAGCTATCATCTACCTCATCTTCACGATCTCCAGCTTCAATTTGTGTACGCCTTATAGCTCTAATCCCTGCGAACTTCGAATTTGGAGATACCACAACCTTTCGCCTTTTTCTAGGTAATGCTTCATCTAATTGATATTCTAGCTTTCTAATCTTATTCTCTGCCTCTAAGAGTTCATAATCCTTAGCATCGAATCCTTTTATAATCTTGCGAAATAGTAATCTTCGTGTTGGCAAATCGATCTCCTTCTCTTGAATCATTATATCTCTATATTTTCTGATATCGGCTCCTTTTTGAGGGGTTTTCCATTGAATAAACGATGAATATATATTCCATTGAAGAATAGGATCATCATCAGATTCAGGATTAAGTGATAAAACCTCTCTATTGCTATTTTCAAGCAAAAGTCGACTCATAAGAGGTTTAGCCATATTTTTGGGCCAAAGACCACTAGCTTGCCACCCAGACTTGATATTTTGAATAGTTAAACCTTCTATTCTAGCCTTCTGATAGCAAGAAAGGAAATTGCGCTTTCCAATTGGTGAGGAATCGGATAATAGACTTAATTTATTAAGTTCGATTCGATATGCACTTTTTAGGGGTGAGAACACAGATAAATCGAGTGGTTGTAGTACGTGTGACGTATGTGGTGGGAGAAGTAAGAGATATACGTTGTTATTAAAGCATTCTAACATAAATGCTGTAGTTTCATGGCTTCCGTGTCCGTCCAAAATGAGGAGTCTTGAATTTTCCGGCTGAATAGGGGTAGTTTGAGGGATATAGATCTTTTTCAGCCATTCTAAAGCTGTAGCATCTGTAGTCCATCCATTTTCTGTAGCGGTAAAGTTCCAACCCTTGAATAGAGTCAAATCTGTTGGAAACCATTGTTGTTGAACTGATTTTCCCTTATATATTACAAGGGGAGTAATGCTTTTTCCATTGGCTGAAATGCATTCTATAAAAGAGGTCCAAATTCGAGATCCAGGTTGCTTTTTTTGAATAAATCTTCGATCAGTGCTTCCTACTACTAGTCCGTTAAGACCCTGACCCTCCATTATACCTGCTTCATCCATATTCTATCTGTTGGCCGGCTTAATAGCCTTGATTTCAGGGATTGCGAGGTTCCGGAACCACTTCTTAATAATATCAGATGTAGCACCTGAAACTCGTGCAGAATCGATTTGATGTTGCTTCTTAGTTCCAATATTAGGATGCCTTCGAAAAAAGCTATGTATCCATTTCTTTCCAAGTGAGGGATCCTCCCCTCGTACAATAAGGAGGTGCTCTGCCATCTCTCTGATTTGACGATGTGTAGGGCTAGTACCAAGAGCTTCCTGTACTAATATCCATTCTGCTAGTCGATTCTCCTGAATTGGAGATAACTTTTGAAGTATTTGGGCGCCTTTTTGATGCGAAACTCCACCATATATTCGATCGTGAAGTGTGGTACGTGGAACACCATAATCCAAGCTAGCTCTTCGTATGCTTGCTCCATTTGTAATCGCTCTAAGAGCCTCTGCGATATCTTCTTCGGTATATCTATTCTTCATATCACAATTATAATAATATCAAAATTTCAAATCAATTGATTAAAGCATTGTTGAGTTATTCAAAGTATAAATTTTATAATTACTCAAAGCGGTGTGGTTTTTGAGGTGGTCGAAAAGAGGGGGTGGTCGGAAAGTGGGGTAGTTGACTTACACCGGAGAAAGGGAGTAGAGTTGCCAAGGTTCTACCATTTCCACGGATCGTATGCGTCATACATCACATTGATTTTTTGTTCAAAGCATCAATGCGATGTCGAGTACAATACACGTGCATCGTAGTTCGAAAGTGATGGTCAGCGACTTGGACGTTATTTCTGTGAAGAGGGCCGTGAAAGTATTGATTCACATCATGGAGCTTGAACTCACAATGGTATAGTCGACTGTTCTCGCCAATAAATACAAGCTTCAGTAGCTGGAGATAGCACAAAGGTTGTTGCTAGAACATGGGAATAGTAATTTCACATTCACGTCGTCTTCAATAGTACTGACTCCTGACAATATGCAAGCTTTCAATGGATGAGGCTGACTCATGATCAATTACACAAATATAGGAATATGTTATCATCGTCATCATCATCATGGGTCAATCATGAGAATAATCCACAATGATAGGGAGTAAAGACCTATATCTCCCATTCCTAAAACCTAGCAACTCAAAACGTAATCTCCAGCTCAACCAAACTAAACCAATCAACCCCCCCCAAGCTTAGTCTTCGCACCTGAGAACATTATTTCTAATAAAGTCTTGAAGTTGAGTTAAAACCCGAGATCCTACGCTACCCTACCTACCGAGATTCTCGGCAAATATCGTAAGAATTGCATACCTACCAATTCCAAGAACTTGAACTCTCCCCACACGATCGTAGAGAAATAATTTATGTTCTAGTTTGATCATAAAGGGGAATTAAAAAATCAATACACATACCATGAGAGAACGAAATTCGTCACCCAAACAAACTCTACATCCTATCTCAAATTCTCATCTCAATGAATCCCATCAAACCCACCCCTCAAACTCCAAACTCCTACCCAATTACCTATCAATACTCTCCATATACATACATCACCAATTTCTTCAATAATCTAAATTCCAATCCCAATTCCAAGATATCACACCACACGTCAATTAACTTTTCCAACGACGTCAAATCAGAACCAAAATGTGGGGAATTGTGACAACCAAGCTCCTCGTCAAGGAGATTGTTATGATTGAATACAATTCTATTTAGAAAATCCGGCTCTGGGAAAAACTCGATAGTTACTGGGTAGGTAGGTGAAAACGAGATCTTTCTCCAATCCAACAAAGTTATAAGAAAGTATCACATACAGCTCATACTTCTATTTTTCTTAAATTTAAATTTAGAATTCCCTCGCTTCCCATTCTCCTTCCCTTTCTCTTTCTCCTCCTCCTTCTCCTTCTCCTCCTCCTTGAAATTCAATAACAAGAACTTTCCCATCTCATATCATATCATTCATCGCCAACTTCAAACCCCTCAACAATTGTGCGAAAGCAAAACTTGCAGTCTTGGATGAGATCGTCCAAGACTACCTCAATAAAGTTGCGCTAGATACCTACATAAGCTGGTGCCAAGGTACGTATATGGTATGGAGCTCATCTCACTATGATTATGATTCGCGTGATATGTAAGTGGGTGTGGCTAGGCTAGTGATGTGGGGTTGGGGTAGATATAGAAACCAAGCTATATGAGATTTCTGATGAGGAAATTTATTCTCTTTTTGTAAAAGATGAGAGGATATGTATTGTAACACTGACCTCAGAAGTCTTATTGCTGAGGGGGGGGGGGGGGAGGATAATATCATGCTATTCAGCATTCAAAAGTTTCCTCGCCTTGCAGAAATCGAACAATGATGGTTTGCGGGGATATCGAGACACCTTTCCTGATCTATGTCCTTCAGACTTCAATTTCGATGGTGTACCGGAGTTATATAGACTTAATACTTCCCGAAACTCTCTAATTCCCCCCAACAGCTTCTCTTATCCAATCATCCAACACGCCCGCGATAATATCACTATTCAACTCCATAAACTGCATATGGCCATTCCCATGTACATCAGCCACTCGAGGATCCTTCTCATCACCCAACTTCATCCACTGCACCTCCACACCCGCTTGCTTCAGATATTCCACCGTACATCCGTCATAAACCCTATGAAAACTCGCTTCTGCAGATTCCACTAGGACTTTAATGCCCTTCAGATGTTTGAGCTGTCTCGCTGGTTCTCTTTGTAACCAGCATTCTTTTAACTCGTGATCTCCAGCTTCTTGGTTCGTGACGAGAATTTTTTCTAATACCTCTCCAATCTCGAATTCCGGTTCGTACTGCAATGGAATATCTGTAATTCCATATTTTCTGGTAAAACCTTCCGGGGTTGTTGGGGGGAAAAGTACGTCTTGGAATGGAGGACCAGTTGGTTCGATTGCTACGATAGCTTTCACCAATTTCGGAACTTTATCTGCGATGACCCAGGGCATAAGACCACCCTGCGAGTGACTCAGTAGGACTGCGGGACCTATACGATTGAGGAGTGCCGCCCCCGCTTTTTGCGTGTTGATTTCTTGAACTATCGTGTCGGATTGGAATTGAACTGTAGAGGCATAGAAAGCGTCGAAGATGGGGTCTCCTATTGAGCCATTCTATTTGGCTCGAAGAGTTTGGTTAGTGGTTTCACTTGCTCGAAGGCTCGGAGTTAGATTTCTCATGAAGGGCAGTACAAGGAAAGGCAACATACACCAGGCCACTGAGTATGCAACGCCGCTTGAGGCCACAAGTTATATCTCTCCGTCGCCGTGAATCTCTGCATTGTTCTCTCCGCAGTATAAGTCGCCAATGTTGCATTACCATTTGGATTCCACGCGCTTCTTCCTCTCGCCGGTTGGTCCAGAATGTATACTTCATATCCATGGGATAAGAAATAGGTTGCCCACCCTGGTGATCCATCGGGTTTGTTGAGCCAGTTCTATTTCAGTTCGCGATTTAGTGCGTGCGCATGTGATTTCTGAGTCTGAAGACAGGGCACTCACGGTACCAGTCATGCTTTGACCATGAATAAATACAATTGGATAAGGTTGTTCAATTCGACTTGGAACGAGATGTTCCACATACATCTGGTTAACAAACAATGTATTATTGGTCGAGGTAGTGACATATTCACCACCAACATAAAAGTAGTCTCTTGAAGCAAAGGCCTCATTGTGAGGTTCACGATGATGTTGGTAGGTTGGAGCGGACAGCACATTCCAAGGACCTAGACATATCAGAGAAGAAACAAAGTGAAAGGATGAATAGTGCATGATAACTTGTGGAAGAAATTCAAAATTTTCAACATCTGAGGAATTCTACGGAATGAGGTTTTGTGATCATGTATAGAATCATGATGTTGAAGAAAAACACTTGCTTATACAATCATGCTGCATGTAGGTGTGTATTGGATCTGCACATATCACTGGTTAAATGGGAGCGCATAGGATAAATTAGAATCGATGAAGGAGATCATCATACTATATGTCCTTAGAACTTACATGCATGTCTCTTACTGAACGAGACCACCAAGACATTGCTGCAAGAGCTACCCCACATTCTCACTGCAAGGGTAAATCATGAAGACCAATCCTGCCTCAATTGAAGGACATAATTGGTTATCATTTTGGATGTGGTTGTGTAGGAATATACGAAACTCTACATACTGTGGTGAGCATGGGGTAATTGCTAATCAAATCACCTACTAGTGATCGATAACTAGCAGCAGAAAAGACGTTGATGTCTAGCCTTAGCTACAGAATTCAGTATACCTCGAAATCCAAAATCATGGTGTGAAAAGCATACAACGGGGTGTGTAAATGTGCTTGGATTTTGGGCCTGGTTTGCACACCCTTACACGAGGCTTTCTGGAGCCCAATACCAAAGCATGGCAAGAAGGAGTCTTATGGCTTAGGATTAAAAACCATTGCTCGCGGCATTTTGGCTTGCTTCATTGTAGAGGGAGCAAGTTGCGAGACTCGGAATAATAAGGAAGAAAATTGGAAAATCAAGAGAGAGGAAAAAAACAGGGCAAAATAGAGCCAGAGGTATCATGAACACAGCTTACGCAAAAACCGGCATTCCATATGACCGCAGGAGAGAAGAAGCTCAACACTTTTACTTTTACCCAGTACCCAAGCTGTTGAGATGCAACCGAATGTGAACTCTCACAAAAAGGAATGCAAAGGAGCACAACATAAACTTCTTCCACCAATTTAGAAACTAGAAAGCGCCGTTTATTGATTGAACAATTTAGAAAGAGGACGCCAAGAAAGAAAGAAAAAAAAAGAAAACATACAACAGCAGGGATTCGCTGGTGGTCACCCACCCAACTACTAATCTGCCGATCTGAGGCTTGTGTATGGCAGAGCGGACGGGATGCCCAATTCTCCTCAGTCTATGGTCGTATGTGACAATTCATGGTGTCGTAGATATTATATTCAGTTAATAACTGGTATCACCGCCGCTAAAACAATTTGGTTTCAGCACTCTTCTTGCTCAGGGCAACAATGTTGTCCCCTATTGCCATTTGAAAAGGTGTGAGTAACTATCAGAGAGATGTTGATTGGAGAAAGAGCTTGTCTGCTGGAATGGAATAAGTTAGAATGCCATTAAGATAAAGCATCACGGATCTATCACAGTCCGCTCAACTGAAGAAGCTTTCGAAATCGAAAAAGCATGGAGGCAACCGGCATTAGCCTCCAAGTGGTTTTGTTCCTATTTTTATTGAGCTTTAAATCTAGACTCGTGATGACGGCGTGATAAGATGGTAAGTTGGAGTAGTTATCCGAGTAAAAAGAGGGAAGTGTTGCAAAATTGTGCTGGGTGATACTGGAAAGTCGAGCAACTAATCCATGGAAGTATGACGAAAACAAAGTTTGCTATTATTCGATTATATTCTATGTGCCAATTTTTCATTCGGTGTCGATGTAGCCCTTCACAAGTTGTGACAAAAACAATCATACATTCTTGTACATAAGCCGAGGGTATCAACAATCGTCCAACGCCTGCCCAACTTGCTGCCTTCCTCCCTGTAACAACGCCATATGAAATAAGACAACTCCTTAACCTCGATGGTAGGATCTCAAACGCCGTGTGCTCGCGCCTTTCTATGAGCAACTATTTGATCATGAAGGTTGTACTGGCTCCGGCGCAGTTGTATTGTCGGTCCATTCGAATTCTGCATAATCAATCAGCATTCTGCGATAGTCTCGTCAATCGTAAAAGAATCTTACTCTGTCTGCACATAGGACACTGCCCTTTAGACGAATCTTGTTTGATCCATTCTACTATACAATGCTGATTCTTCGTCAACATCGGTTCCGTCAATCAATGGAATCCGTCACTGACCATATGGAAATTATGCCCGCATTTCCCTGATACTATTTTGGCTGATTAGTTGCGCCACGCAAGCATAAGATGTCGAAGTGGCATACGCAAACTGCAATCGTCTCCGGGGTATTTGCAAGTAGGACATGTCCCATCGAAATGTGCCTGGCAAATACCACAGACGTCGTCTTCGTCAAGATCCCACCTCCAAGTTGCAACCGCGTTCCATGTTCTGATCTTTACTTTCATTTTCTTAGTCTTTGGCGCTGGTTTCCGCGACTATTTTTTGGAGCTCGAGTATTAGTATAAAAGCAACTTCAAACGTTGTGAACGTTGAAGGCCGTGGACGCGATGCGATAACTCAATTGATTCAAATCAACAAATAATGCGGGGGAGCAACGACAAGCGGTCATGTCACGTGCTAAGACTTTTGAAGCTCTGATAAGCTTCTGGGCGGTTGATAAGGTTACACCACAAGAAATCTCCAACAACCAAAACAACTACAAACCAAGGAAGATTCCAACACACATATATTCCAATCTTTGTTACGAATTTGAGAACTCATTGTTCAGATCTAAGATTCAAATACTCGGCGCATCTCCAAACTCCAGCTTCGAATCAAAATTTGTTAAAGCTTGCTCAAGTTAATGGTAAATTCTTATTAGTCTGCGATAACATCATATCTGCCATAATGGCAGCATCTATGCTCTATCGAAGAGCTCCAACTTTGAGCTCTTTCTCACGACAACCTCTCACTTCTACATTTTCTAGATACATCACCATGACTTCCCATCGATCATTCTCATCGTACCTCGTCACTCCCTCCGAATTATCCGAAGCTCTTAAAAAGAATCCCCCCTCCAAGATCTCGACATCTCCCCGCACCGTCGCCCTCTGCTCAACATGGTTCCTCCCTACGTCTCCTCTCAATGGTCTCCAAACCTTTCGCGAAAAGCGAATTCCCTCTAGTCGTTTCTTCGATCTCGATAAGGTATGCGACAAACGTTCTCCTTATCCTCATATGCTTCCTGATGCGAAAACATTCGCATCTGCTATGAGCGCGCTGGGAATCCGCAGAGATGATATAGTTGTTGTATACGATTCTCACGAGCAAGGTTTATTCAGCGCGCCGAGAGTAGGATGGACATTAAAGGTTTTCGGGCATCCAAGTGTACATGTTTTGAATAATTTCAAATTGTGGGTGGAAGGGGGATATCCAACTGAAAGTGGGGAATTCTGGGATGTTGATACTTGCGCATATCCGATTCCACAACTGGATGAAAGTAAAGTTGCCGATTTCGAGGAGGTTAGTGAAATTATCAAAGATACTGGTAAAGAAGGAGCGGAAGGTGTACAAATATTGGATGCGAGAAGTTATGGAAGGTGGACCGGAATGGACCCCGAGCCCAGAGAAGGTTTGACCAGTGGTCATATGAAGGGTAGTATCAGTTTGCCCATGGGAGAACTATTGGATCCAACTACCAAGACTTTGTTACCCGCGGACCAATTGAGGAAGATATTTGAGAGCAAGGGTATTGATCCGACAAAGCCTATCGTCAGCAGTTGTGGTACAGGTGTTACAGCTACCATTATCGATGCTGCATTGGCAGAAGCATATGGAGAGTCGGGTGTACGAAAAGTATATGATGGAAGTTGGACGTGAGTTTCACTATGTCTCTTGCTAATTCGTTAACGTCACTAACCTCAACAGTGAGTTCGCTCAAAGAACCAGTATTCCGGACGGACTAATTGTCAAGGATGAATAAGTTATTGCATTTCAGCGCTTGCGGCAAATATACCCACTCTACTCAAGGGCTTTTTACAATGATGATATCTATGATACGCAAGTTTCAGCGAATGCAATTAGGTTACGGATTTTAGCTTTGCGAATACTAAGAAAGGCGCACGTGGGAATTTGATTTTAGGGAGGTATAGATGCATATGATGTTTAGCTGATGAAATATCTTGGAGGAGAACCAATGGAAAATTCAAAAAGGCACATTTTTCCAGCAGTCCCTAACTTGTGACTACTTTTTCTATAGGAACAGTGATGATTACTTGCCCAGACCAATCCCAAATGCGAAAATCCACACATCTAAGTCCAAATATGCCGGCTGGTGCTTTCTCACTCACTTGCTTCCGTAGAAGAACTCTTGTCCTACCATACTATAGGCCAGGAAATGCCAGTAGTTAATTCGTTGCGCTCTCTTCGGCCTTAAGACAGCATTACGCTATCATCTTCGAGTGACAACGATTGATCTCCATGCCGTGTACGCGTACTAGCTTGACAATGTTACAACATTGGCTGTCAGCACGAGTGTGCTTCGAAGAGTTTCATGTAGCTGTTGCTATCTTGGTTCTTGATTTACGTCACCGTTAGGAGCTTGCTAGGTATAGATTGTATCAAAAATGTAAACTCGGGTATCTGTAGTTTTCGTTAAGATGATGGTGTAAATCATGAGCAGATAGTTCTGGGGACGTTCCGGCTAGAAAATGGGTGATAATCTATGGTTGCTGGAATACGTTATTCGAATTGTGGAAATTAGAGGGATGGCGGGATATTTGATGGTTGGGAGTGGGAGTTCTGGGTTGATCACAAGAAAGGCTGCTTTGCCTTGCTTTTTCCTCTCTATTTAATATCGCTACTTCATAAATCTCGTCCGGGATTATTGAGCGCTGTCAAATGGGTGCAAAGTATTTGTAAATGGTCTGGTGAAATTGCAATTATTGATGGAGTGCAAGATTTCATTGTTCTGCAAATAATTGGAGCTTGAGGGATGTTGGATAGGCAGTTGGAGAATGATATCGGGCTTTCAAAAGACGGGGCGAGAACGAGAGCACTGAATTACTGTCATCAGGAGAATTTTGGGGAAATTGTGAAAGCGAAAAGGCGGAGTCGATAGTGTAATGATTTGGATGTCGAGGATATGTGATTAACCAGCAATCTCCTATATGTATTGCAGATGAATTTGCGAATGTTGTGTACTCTGCTTCCACCAAGCGGTGGATTACGCTCGCTATAGTTCACAAATAAGTATCTATTTAATAACAGCTCAGTGATTTCTCATCCATTCAGGTCATGTCTTCGAAGGAGAGATTCGTTGTGCCAGGGGAAGAGATGGTCATCTCTACAAAGACTTTAGACTGAGACTATTTTCAATCAGAAACTAGGGACATTGTCTCCAGTACTAGGCACATTTCGTTGGTTTATGATGAGATTTTTGCACTGTTAGAACCAGAGTCATCATTCTCATTCCCGATAGCAACAAGCCTATAATCAAGGATGAAAACTTCTTGGATTGTTACTATTACTCTCGGATCTTTACCCTAAAATATCTATAATTTTTTACAGAGATTTCCAGCGGAATTGCTTCCTTAGATCGTAATTCAAGAGAAACGCTCACTTCATGTAGGATGAGCTACAACATTTGCAGAATTCAAAACTCCGGAACTCAGACCTCTTAAACAGCCCGTCTATACATTTCAAACCCAATAGTACACCAATTCTCGTCCCTTCAGAAGACGCTTCACTTCGCTGACATGGAATGCTAGCACCGAAATCATCGCTCAAGGGGTTGTAAATTTCACGGGGCAGATTTTCATGGTAGGTACTCATACTTGTGAAGCTAGTGCTTGCTGTGTGAAAATGCATTCACTGAATCGCGGAATAGAATTCCCTACCAATATCAAGATTGAGGAAACTAGAAGCAGGCTTCTAGTCAGTCCTTTCCCATGTATCTAATCATGTCAGAATTGATTCACTTCCTATCAACAACCCCGCTTATGCTCTCCTTCTCCCCCTTTCCAACACTCATGAAATCTCTGATTTTGATTTTTAAAATCGCTGAATAATCTGGTTACCTGAGTATACAATCAGGACAAGTGATCTCTCTTTATCAAAGGTTTCAAGGTTGTGGAGATGTTCCAGTCAATTTGATTTCATCGGGTCCATTCTATCTGGACTCTTCTAATTCGTGTCGATCTCGTAGTGTTGCTACACGATATTTTCCAGCACCTGATATGTGAGTCTACAAGGTGTGTAGTGATAGTAATAAGAGCAAAGACAACACTCATACTCCGTCATGGTTTCCTAACACAATTCATCCCGAATGCCTTCATTTTCCTTCTTCTTTTCTCTTCAAAAGAATCCATATCTGCAGGAGCCAATTGGCAGTTTCTGGCCACAACCCTGGGAGGGTTTTCCTTTGTTCCTCTGATATGGGTCGATATCTCGCCTGGGACGTCTCTTATATAATAAAGTTCCAAACTCTAGAGGTTACTTCAATACATCGCACCTCTATCCATAAAGCCCAGTCCAGCAGTGAATGAGGGGTTCAATTGACGTCTCTTCCAATTGAACGTTCACCAATTCTTCATCTTTCTTCCCGAGTTACTCCTATTCCCCCCCTCCCCCCCCTTTCATATCCCATATCTCCACTTATTTCTATGCCTATTACCTTCTTATATAAGGAGCTCCTCGTCTCTCTCTTTTTTTCCTCCCACAAAGCTAGAAGCATGGATCCTTCGAAGATCTAGGTGGCGTTGTGGTATCGGATCTCAATACTTAGTTATTTGTGCAAAGCCAGCAAACACCCACTCATGACTTCTGAATGCGAGTTATCTCTACGTCGAAGTTTGGATGTGCGCGTGTGAAAAATTTGTCGCTAGTTGTTATCATTTTAATTATTTCAGAAAATCGACGACAATAATTTTGTCGTTGTCGATCTCCTGGATAGCTATTTTGAGACGAGATTTAAGCGTAATGCGAGCAACGAAAATGAACACCCGACCCATCCTCTAATTTCGCCATCCGGTTTTCCTCCGAATCAAGATTCGTTTGAGAAGATTCAAACTTTCCACATACCTCGATCTCTCCCTTTGTTGAGTTGTGATTACTTCTGAGGAGATAGCTGATAAATGTACAATGCATCAGCTGCACTCTTAAATCTTGGATTTCTCAAAACGCTTATCCAGCACCGAGTGAATAACATAATTTTCTCATCCCTTTTTTTTTTGTTCTTGAATTTCCTCTCACCACGCAATGTAGATATCAATTCACCCATCCTTCCCGTCCTTATTCGCACCTTCTCATCTCCTTAACATCTCAGTCTCATTTTCTCGTAATTCACTCTTACTTCCGCTCCTTGACTCACTCTCTCTCTCAACTCCACTCTACACCATACATAACCTTGCTTCCATATCCTCCTCCTACATATATAATCATCCTCCCTCTTGCCACCTTCGATCTTCTCAAGACACACAAGAAATATGCCTTCGAACACACCAAGGCTCTAATTTACCCTTGACACCGAGAACTTGCTCTTTGAACAAATCTTGAAGTGACATACATAGTCTAAGTATCTAATCAAGTTTAAACAACAAAAGTATGCATCTGGTTTTTATTGACGGTATTTCGAATTTCAAATGTAAGCGAGGAGTCGATTTTCGCTGTGTGTTTAACTCACGAGTACATGAGAGCAATAACTTTCATGAATCCAGATGAAATGATAACAACTCACCATATTTTCTCCAACTCCAGGGCTTCCCCAGATCAGCCATACGAGTCAAACATTGGCATCCCTCATTCCTCAAAATTGTACGACTTCAAACCTTATGAACAATCTTCCAAAATTGTCCTCAGAATTGTAGATTTCTAGGCACTACTTTCTCTGTTCTTCAAAAACATTCAGTTGCTGTAGGATTCCAGCTTTGAGCTTTAGTTATGTTGAAATCTTGGCTAAAAGTCTACCTTTATATAGTTCATCGTTTCCTTTTGCTTTTGATATTCACTTTCTTCTATCTCTATTCATATCTCTTGGTTTCTCTTAGTGTGTGTAGGTGTTTTGTTGTACCTCGCCCCTTTCAGCCCGAGCTTTGTCTTGCAAAATAGAAAGACCGCTTTACATTTCTCGACTCATTCTACGATGCTTGAGATCAAGATAACTTATTACAATGCTTTCTAACGCAAATCCTGACTTCCCGATTAATAAAGTTCATTTGATACACATCTGCGAGTGTGGTAAGATTCTCTTCCGTATTCATTCTATGGCTGTAATTCCGGAAGCAGGAGAAAGGGAGAGTGGTGCGCTAAGCGATAAATGATTCTATTTCTAATTCCCAGGTCAGATACTTCGAACCGAAGATTTACTCGAGTACAGTAGACGAACCCCCCTTATTCTCCTCAAGCTCTTTATCCAACTACAATGTATGTACAGTTCCAATCCTTAAACACACTTCATTTAATAACAAAACACCGGAGATATTTTCTTCTTTCTTATAAAAAGTAAGAAATTAACAGAAATATCATACAACCACCATCACGATCTGAATTCAAGAGAGAGTATATCTCAATCTACCATTTCCTCCTTCGTTTCTTCCTCGAAACCTCCTTTTTCCCTCGCAACTCCTCCGACTCGGATATTCACTCATCTTTTACGCCAATAGATCTATATCTATACTACTCATTCACCACCACCACCACCTGGCGGCATGAACTTTCTCATTCGAGTACACCTCGTCCTGAAACCTCTATCCCATGCATACGTACCAAGAGATATATAGTTTCTCCTTCTCTAAACAATCTCCTCTCCAAGCATTTTAGACAACCAGTCGGAGAACCGGTTTCATGGTGTTTGTTCTGAAGACAAGACAAGACAGATTTGAATGTCTGCTCCAAAACGTGGAAGTTTCAATAATCAAGATAGGATGGCGATTATAGTTTTCTAGTAATGTTGTATATCTATTCATTCTTCATTCTTCCAAAATCATTATGAGATGATATATCAGCATCGTTGCCATCAGAACTTCCGAATAAATAGCCGGTACCCTCAAACGACAACAATAACTAGCAACAAGCAACCAACCAACCAACCAACCCAAATCAACCCTTCCCATCCATTCTTATCATCTTCCCTTCTACCCACTTCCAACATCAGCCACACGCATGCATATCTTTTCTTGAATTTCTTCGTTTTCAGAAGGAATGCAGATTTCACACAATTGTTTTGTCTTCGCCCTTTGAA
Organism: Botrytis porri; assembly: GCF_014898465.1. NCBI lineage: Eukaryota > Fungi > Ascomycota > Leotiomycetes > Helotiales > Sclerotiniaceae > Botrytis > Botrytis porri. The sequence goes on along the minus strand of NW_024066075.1, from coordinate 1,759,433 downwards.
GTATTGAAAAGTTTCCAGCCCTAAATCTAGCGTGATCAAATAGCAATTAATAGAAGTACTCCTGTGAGATTGATGTTGCTGAGAATTTTCTAGTTGGGATATTTACTCATGTACTCTCTACCTCCATTTCTTCGATGCCCATCCTCCTCTCTTTTCATCTTATCTCATATCCATTCAATCTCCAAATATACAAACGTCCTCTCTCACTCCCAAACCACTCCCCTATAAACTCCTAATTATACGTTTGCTTATATAAAGATGGAATCTCTCTCCCCTGATCAGATGCAAGTGCGGACGCATATTGAATCTGAGGTTCGATATTAGAGGTAGGTACATCTTTGGAATAATACCTACCGAATATACTTGCTCACTTGAACTTTGATGGTCGGAGGATGAGATGAGATGAGATAAATTCTTAATACACCATCGTGATCAAATATATTGTTATATTCAACAATATACGTCGAGTTGCTGACAAGAACAGACACCTAACAACTAAGAACTAAAAAGTATGAAAACCCTACCTCCCTACCTACCTAACCCACCCCCCCCCCCCCAAAAAAGCAAGGCCATAAGATAGAATATCAAGAGACAGCGCAACATTCCTTCCCAGCTGCCTCGCACTCTATTTTGATTATCCAGTCTAGGTCGACTAAGAAAACTAACTACGCATCTAATAAGTATGATATTTATCGACAAGCAAACGTTAAACTCCACTTCTCGTATCCATCTATTTCTCAATATATTCCATTAGAGCGAATCGCCCCATCTGTACTCCCTTACCTTCTCACCTTCAACTTCTCGTTCACTCCCTTTTCATATCCTATTCGCTCTCCTATTCACTGCTCTCTACACCCACAAACTCCATCTCCTATCCCTTACCCCCTATCCAGAATCCAGCATTCACCATTTACCATTTGATATCTAGCATCCACAAACTTCATCTACAAAACTTATCTCCTATCTATTTTTTATTATTCATAGTCCACAAACTTCATCCCACAGCCTTATTCCTACCCCCCTTTCTCTCGCCATCTTTCTCTCGCCATCTTTCCCCCCTCACCCCTCATCCCCTCCTCCCCCCACCTAATCCAAACCCCGCACCTATCTACACACAAACCTCCCCCCATCCCCTTCCAGCCTCCAACACAAGACAAACTATCTCGCCTCAAAATAATCAATAACCTATAATTCAAAACTCATAAATCATTGTGTATACTTAAATTTCACATCCTACATCCATTCCTCAGTTCATATCCCAATCCCCATTTCACATTCTACATTCATCCCCCACCCTCCTCATTCACATCCCATATCTCACATCTCATATCCCTATCCTATTCATATCCTATACATCCCGTGCCTATTCTTTATCTTTTATTCTCTATCTCTATTGCTATTCTATCTATATCCCTATCCATATCCTATCCCATCCACCACCATTTTCTCCCTTTCCTCATCCCACATCTCACATCCACAATACACCTACTAGATTCCCAGACTCCTAAATTCCTAGATCTAGATTTCCTATCTAGCCTCTAACAATGCCCAATCCCGAACCATTTTCGTATTACAAAAATCAATAATTCATAACCTATAACCATAACTCATTATAAGAGTTCTGGAACCTCCTCACCACACAGATTTCGATTTCCCCACTAAAACCATTGATTTTTCAGCTTTTAAGACTTCAATTTTTTATTAAAACTTTATATAAAATAATTAAAAGAATTCAAAATAGATTTAAAATTAATTTAATTATATATAACGTAACTTGACTAGAAGTGGGTCATGTCATGATATGGATCATAAAAATCATATTTTCCTATTTGACCTTGTCCTACATGCTATAGGGTAATCTACAACTATTATTGATCCAATTGAATTATCACTATCCTCTTTCTCTTCCATCTCCTCTTCTACCTAATCAATTTGATACTTGGATGGTCTACTATGTCGTTATTTTGGTAAGGGTATCTGTTCAGTCTCTTTGATAATTTTCAATATTTCTTCAATACTAAATACAAATTCACCTTTTAATTTTATTCTCTTTCCATTTTTTCATTTTTTTTGTGTTTCAAGTAACTTTTTATATTCTTGAAGTTCCTTTCGAAGAATAGCATTTTCAGCATTTAAGCTTTCAATCTAATGAGTTATTCGCTTTATATATCTCTGTACTGGAGAAGTAGGCAGATTATTAGCGGATAAAGCTGAATTGAATACCTTATTTGCTTGTCGCAGCTCAATATCATTCGGGGGAGAGCTATTAAGTAAAGAGAGATCTAGATCTTCTGGATTTGCTAGTGTATTTGGAGTAGAAGGTAATGGTAGAAACAAGGTTGAAAGATTATTTAGAACTTGATGAAGACTAAATGGATTCAAATTTGCTCCTTTTTATTTGCTTTTGATATTTTAACAAATAAGACCTTTTTCTCTTATTTTTTGAAAAAGCTGTATCCAATCAGATTATTGTATTTGTTATATTTCTGCTCAAGAATATTGATTAATCTTTTAAACATGATATTGCTTTATCAGTCCATACATTCCAACATCCAATAGCTGAAGTAAATGCGAGCAATGAGGTGATAGAATAAGAAGATCAATCTCCTTCTCAATATAAAAAGCAATCAAACTTCCTGTAATATAACTAGAATGATTATCCATAATCAATAATCGAGGCTAATCTCCTAATATTTTTCGAGATTTTGGCTCAAAAACCTTATATATCCATTCAAAGCCATAACTATTAGAAGTCCACCCATTATTGCTTGTTAAGAAATACCAGTTTGAAGAAGTGTTAGTTAGAATCCATATAATGTTAGTATTCTAAGCCTTGAAAATGATCATAGAGGGTAAAAAGCCTTTATTTACATTCATACATTCCAATATAGTTATCCACTCTTACTTTCCTGCTGTAACCTTCCAATTCGATTTGAGAGTAGAATTTACGATTATATGTGTTGATTCTGTTTCTCCAACTGTATATCCTATCTCATCTATGTTATATATATTCTTAAGTTTATAATATCGTTCTTCGATTCGTGCTTGAAATATTGAAAACCATGCTGAAATTGTTTCAAATATGGCTTCTTTATGCCTTACAAATTCCAATTTATAAGAATAGGTTCCTTTAAGTTTGGGATATTGATCTTAAAACCTATAAATTCATTATTGATCTATATAATTTGATTAAAAGGATAGAGGGGTAAATAATGATGTAAAAATGATACATTGATTTAGAATTTCTTGAACCATTTCTTTCAACAACCTAGGAGTTGCAGGATATCCAGTAGTTATCAATTGTAAGATCCATCGTACTAGAATCTTCTTTTCCATATTGGAAAGTTTTTGAAAGAATTTGTGAGATTGAGAGCGTGATTGTCATCCAGCCATTCAATTTATCAAGGTTGACTTCGGAATCTTAAAATAAATAGCAGTACTTCGAATTGAAATAAATTGTTTATTTTTTAGACTTTTTATAGCCTTTTGAATATTATCTTTTGATTCATTACGATTTAATGACTTTCGATCCATTGTGTGTTGAATAAATGTGTAAAATAAAGAAATGAGGGGGTGATTTTGACCCATATCATGACATGACCCACTTCTAGTCAAGTTACGTTATATAAGAAACTAGTTTATTTTTAAATATTTTATTTATAAAGTTATAAGTTATTAAAGATAAGAATTATAAATTTTGTAAAAAAAATTGCTTATTTTGTATAGAAAAAGTATTATAAATTAAAAAAAATTTAAATTTTTCAATTTCAAATTTATATAATTTATAAACAAAAATAATTAAAAATAAAACATACATTTTTTTTAATAAAGAATAATATTAATTACTTATTTTAAACATTTGAAAATGAAATTCTTTAAATTAAAGAAGTTATTAACTTTTATAATTTATATAAAAAAAAACACTATTTTTACAGGGATTTTATTATAAAATTTATAGAATATAGTAAGTAAGTTTAGTAACTCTTATATATTCTATATTCTTATTCTATATACTAGATTTCTATATCTTATATTCTCATATTCTCATATTCTCATATTCTCATATTCTCATATTCTCATCTATATCCCCATCCCCATCCCTATCCTCATCCCATCTCCCAAGTAATTGAACATCTCCGCTTTAACTCCAATCTTAACTTTAAACTTAAATCCAGCCTTGAATACAGCCTTAATCTAACTATAATATCAACTATAACATTCACTTCAATCTTAACCCTAATCTCCACTTCAACACTCATTCCAATCCTAACCCTCTTCACTTACTTAGACACAATTCTGATCTGAAAGACTCACTCGTAAACAAAACAAGTACTTAGGAGAAATGATTCGGTTCTATTCCATTCTATTCTATCCAACTCTTCATGTCTTCATTCCAGGTATCTCATTCAGGTAATTCCATCCCATTCCCACTTCGTCATTATAATCCATGGTATCATCGTAAAAGTCCCACCTATTCCAATTCTTCATAACAATTTACCCTGCTCTCCGATTCCATTGCATCCCATTATATCCCATTGTATCCCATCTACCAACGCGAAACCATTGGTATCAAATCAAAACATTTAAACAAATATGTATGTATACCGGTGCACCAGAGCCCCCTTAATCTCTGTACAACCTTTCATAAAAATATAAACTCCTCATCCATGATGTATGTAAAATAGACCCAGACCAAACACCATCGCTAAACCAACCGGAAATGAAAAAGATGTTCTGATGATCTATTCATCTTTCCCATCATTCTTTCTTTCTTGTCCAATGCCCAACCCGAATGCATATGCAAACATTTGAGATTATCATTTCTCAAACCTATTTCCCCCATCTCGCCCCAAACCTTTCAATATAGTTCTTTCTAACTGTCCACATTCTCGCTCTCTTCCCAAAGATATACATCGGTATACTTGCAGTCATTAAAATTAACTGAATCACCCCCAACCAAATAAATACGGTCTTACTTCCATCACTCTCTAGCCATTCTGTAAAGAACAATGAAAAAACCAATCCATGAAAGATGTTCTTCGAAAAGTTCAGTGTTACCAATGCTTCACCAGCATACTGTCTGTAAGAATCCACACAAAACGTAATCGCTGTTGTCGAACCCAATGAACAACCAAAAGATATGATTCCAAAGAAAATGGTTGGAACTATCCAATTATCATGTATTTGAGCAGACCAACCGAAACCCATCAAACCAATTACTGTGGTTAATGCGACTGGAGCTGCCATTATAAGTCTGTATTCGGGTTCGTAGAGACCACCATTTCTTCTGGACATAGCCCGAACGATAACATCGCTTACTTTCCCCGCCACCGCTGTACCTAGAACTCCACCTATGAAAGGAGAGAGATATACCAATCCAGTTGATAAAGCGGAGAAATTATATGTATGTTTATCTCTATAGATAACAGCGACGGATTCGGATAGAACGATAAGCCAACCAATTGAACAAGCATAAACAATTGAAGACCATAGAACAGCTGGATATGTAAAGAGAATAAAAGGTCGACAGGCAACTATAAGCCATCTATCTTTGCTCAAACGACCATACCAAACTTTAAGTTGTTGTACAAAAGTTTGTTTGGGGGCTTCTCGAAGTTCTCGCGTATATTGTGGTCCTAGAGATGGTTCACGAACTGAAGTTCCTTCTTCAGCATCTCGAAGAGTTGCACTTGAAAGATTTCTCTCGATTGGACGACCACGATCGACATAATTTCCTCCGGATTTTTCGATATTACTATAGTAGGGTGAATTGAGATTGTGTAAAGTAGCTACACCTGTTGATGTCGAAGTTTCTTCTGGATGTACCGAGTCGTGATCACGAGTAGCTGGTCGAGTTGTACTAGGATCAAATGAAACACGGACTACAGAGTTTTGTTAGCTTAATGTCGCAATTTTGTGAGAAGATCAAATCTTACCATCACGGTCCAAGTGGCTGGGTCTAGTCCGAGGACTTGTAGGTCTGATAATAGCATCTTGATCTTCTTCCTTATCGTCTTCATCAATTTTCGTTGAGGTAGAATCTGAATGCATGTCATCCGGAACAAAACCAACATGCAAACTTCGAGTTGGTTCAGCTGTTCTCATTTGCTGAATTTGTGGAGATCTGGCTGCTTGTTGATGCTGATCCCCTTCAATCCCATCCAGTTGATGAGCTGGGGCAACATGTACTTTGGATGATGAATGTCTGAGACCCCCGAATGTATGAATCATTTGTGACATGTTGGAACCTTTTCTGCTGTGACTTCTCGATCTTGATCTTTTAGGTCTTGGTGTTCGATCCCAGAATGTTTCTGGAACAAAGAAGAAAAGTAGTACCCAACAAAACCCACCGATCATAGTAACAATCCAAAATACCCATCTCCAACTAAGTGTTTGAATAATTACAGCACTAACAAGTGGTACCAAGTTCTTTCCACCCAGCAGTAATAAGGTATAGATTCCGATTCGATAAGCACGTTCGTGTAGAAAGAAGATCTCTGCAATGGTAGCGGAAGGCAAGCATTCGACTGGACTAAGTGCAATACCTTGAACGATTCTGGCAATGAGAAGGGAAATATATGATGGCGAAAGAGCGCACCATATACAAGAAAGGATGAAAAGAATTGCTCCACCAAGATAAACTGGACGTTTTCCGTACAAGATTGCGGTTGGAGAAGCAATTACTGAACCAATGCCAAGACCCATCATATACAATCCGGTAGTAAGTGCAACATCGGCGGTTGTAACATTGTACGTATTCGCAACGTTTGTAAATCCGGCAGCTAAAATTGGTGTCATACCACCTCCCAACATACAATATAATCCGAGTGAAAGTAATGCTGCATCTCTTCTCCACATTGGCCAATTCAGAGGATCATTATCTGATTCTTCTGGTTGCGGATCCAAAACAGTTGACCCGTCTTTTGTTAATTTCTTTTCTGCTTGAGTCGAAGCTGCTCGACTTCTATCATACGGGGTTTGAGGAGGAAGTGTGGATGTTGAAGTTCTAGCTGGGGCATTTCGTAAACCCAATGGTTCATTTCGTTTGCCTGTGAGAAGGAGAATCGAACCTGGAGAATAGGTTGGTTAGATACTATGCGAACTGGGGGATTGTCTGGAAATCTTACCAGGAACCTCATGAGTATCCGGTACATTCAGAATTCCCATACTCCATTTCGAAGGTCGAGGTACATCTGTGTCATTCAAATCTCCCTCTTCCTTTTCATGGTTTGGAGTATGCGCAGCATGATCTCGAGCGGAAAATGAGTGTGGTTCAGAAGGTGTTTCCCGTGGAGAGATTTCGGCATGTGAGTCGTCACCCATTTTGAAGGTCGTAACTGATAGAGAAGGAAATGTCCCTATATCATATCCAGAATGTGGTCGTTTTGAGAGATCGATCGAAAGAAAGTATTGGGGGCGAACAGGCTTCACCAGCCTTATGACGAGGCTGGTTGATATTCACTAAGGTGTCGGTGTACTCGGACCAAACCAATTTGCAGTAATAGATATTCGTAGTGAGTTATGAAAGCCAACACTCCCTCAGAGATGATTATCGGTATTCAGATTTATAGGATTATAATAAAGAAGAGAGTAAGAAAGTTGTAAGTAGGTAGGTAGGTAGGTAGGTAGGTAGGTAGGTAGGTAGGTTAGGTAGATAGATAGATAAAATATGGAGGGGCAATGAGGGAGTCAGATGTCAGAAAACCGACTTTCCTCACATGCATATATAATAATACGAGTATAAGATCTTGTTTGGAAATCGGAGAGTTTCTCAGACAACCATATGCTTGTACAAATAAGATACAAGCGATAAGGGAAAAAAGGAAAGAGCTTAGAGGAAATTAATACAAGAGATATACTTTATACTTTACCTAGTGACCTTGATGGTAAGGATGAGATGGTAAGGATGAGGATGAGGATGAGGATGAGGGATGAGGGCATTGAGGGGTTGGATGATCAAGAAATCGTTTAAATCGTTTAATCATTTAATCATTTTTCTAACCCCTTCATTGTTATTTAATTAGACGGTGTGGTGTTGGATTTTGCATTTTGGGTTAAATACAATCAACTATTTACTATTTACTATTTACTATTTACTATCTACTACTTATTATTATCTACTCGAACATTGTCTACTATTTACTACTCGAGTATTATCTACTATTTACTACGAGCATCTATTTCTTACTTTCTACCGTCTACTACTCACTATCTACCACCTAGTCTCTACCACCCACTCAAGTATTCACCTAGGTATCCAACACTCACCAATGACGACAAAATCCCAACTTCAGCTCAAGTACTGAAGATTCATTCCAGGTTAGTACAACATCACCACATCATTAGTCTACCAACTACCGTCTAAACATCATGTTGTGGCAGAAAAGAGGACCCTGAAACTGTGAAAAGAAAGGTCATTGGGGTAAATAGAGCGCCACAGAGACCACCAATGGTAAAAATGATGGAGACACAATGGCGGTGGAGTAATAAGGTTAAGAATTCTAAGACACAACTCTCTAGGTATTTTGATAAAGAGGTAAAAGATAAGCGCCGCGCAAGTTTAGAAAGTGGGAAGAGGATTTTGAATGGTTGAGGATGTGAGAATGTTGTGCGCATGTTGGCTTGACTCCAGTTGTACTGTACACGATGACCACATTCCAAGGTAGATGATGATGAAGATACGGGGGCTTCTACTCGAGTTGAAGTTAATGTTGTGATGTTGATGTTTGTGGTTGGAGATGAGGATGGGGTTGTGGATAATGATGAGTTAGTTAGCGAAGTTGCCACACATGCAGATATGCAACCGTCTAGGAGCTATTCTGTACAGGGTTAACAAAAGCAAACGGAGCTTATACGTAGATCTCTTTAGATCTTAAGCCTCATTCCTTCTTCAAGTCTCCCATTAAACCCTTGTATAGCTCACCTTACACTGTGTCACTATATCATCTTGCATTCATTTGGCATCCTGCTTGCAGGGGGGAAATATCTACTAGGTGTTCACGCATCTTGGTTACACCGTGCATCTTTGATCCAACTCCCAAGTATTTGGCAGATAACGCGCGCTTCCCGATATTTACGCCTTTGTTGGCCAAGAAAGTCTTTGAGTTGTGGGTTGGGAAGGCTACGATGTTGTACTTGATATTGCCCAATTCAATAATGGGGTTACCCGAGGTTTAATCATTCTCCACGCATAACTTCTTTTCATCTCATCATTTCGTGAAGAACACGCCTACCTACTACTACTACTACCTAGCATCCGACTACATGTGGAAGTACAAAAAAGGACTTTCTCTTCAAGTAATGCCTATCTTCAAGCCTATCTTCGAATGCGCGATTTACTTGATTCATTGTACATTATCGTCTGTACACTCACTCACTGTACAAAGTACAAACAGTCCTCCCATCTCGATTGACCACTCAAGTGCACACTATCGACCTACATCGTGTCTATCTCTTCTCATTTCCTCCAACCCCTCTTCCCAAATATTCTAATTCAAATGCTCAATGCATAGAGTGGAACAAAACTTCACAGTGGAGAATTCAACGTCCAAACCCCCAGCTGATCACAGGTCATCTGTTCTCCCACCATCATGCACAAGCCTAACAACCAGCTTCCTCCTTGTTTTTTTTGACTTTTCACTCACAAGTACGATCCATTCCTATCCCCAATCTGACATCAATGCATACCATGCTAAGACACGCCTGCCTCTCTATGGCGCACGTTTTCTGAAACCATCGTATTTGTGATACCCCAGATTTCCAATCATTGCCTTTCGGACAATACCGAATCGAAATTTCCGGGGTAATACAATAAATACCACTTGTCCACCGTATCCTATGCGAGTGGGTACGAGGTGTAAGACTTGCTTACCTTGATAAGATAGATGTTCGTCTATTGTCGGATACTTTATCTGAGAAATATGCCAACGTAAAGTGCTTTGCAGTTTACGTTGAAGTTTTCAGCTCACATGCATTGCAGATAGGTATTTCACACGTACATTGCGTATTTCTCAATCGATGTTAGTACCTCTTTTTTCCGATCCTTTTTAGATTTATTTGTAACATAAGGTCGAGTGATCAAAGTTTGTCCCAGATTATAGTCTTCAAATTTAGATGAAATGGGTTTTAGCCGAGATATTCGACAAATTCGACAGACAGAACGAGTTCTTGCATGAAAATAGTCCTGATCCCTAGAGCAACCAAAAATGATTTAATTTCAAATCATATTTCCTTTGATCGTTTAGTTGCACTGCTTAAATCTTGGAAAGCGATGGTATCTTTCGTTTGATAATTCGAGAGGTAGTAACTTTCCGAATGGTCCTATTGCCTACAAATCATTCTGTTCCTAACCAACAACCATCTCATTTCAACACTCTCATCACTTCATCCGTTCCACCACCTATCTCTCCGTCCGAATGCAAATTCTATGAAACACAACCTCAATAGTTTCCGAACCTCGATGCTTAGAGCTTTGAGCGATGGCTGCAGCTTCACATTACCTGATCTTCATTTCTTCGTCTTCTCTTCCCATCGACAACTATCCCACTTGAGCCTTGCTGTACACAACCATTCCACGATTTCCTATTCATCCCTCATTCCCACTCTCAAAGCTCGATAGACACAACCCCAACATCTCACCAGAACATCTCAATCCATATCTGATCCTCACCATCCACACCTCACAAACAACCATCTTCCCAAGATCATACACACCCACTATCATCTGCTCCTTCTCCTCCATCTACTTCCATCTCCCACCCCACGATCTGCACTTTGAAAATCGATAAGTTGAGTATGAATGCTTCAGAGGAAGGAGTTACATACATGATATCTATCCCTCTTTCCAGATCCTTCAACCCGCCCGACGATAAATTTCCTTTCCTTAACTCACACACCCATACTTTCTTCAATCATCCCCCCATACTCCAATCTCCCAGTCCACGATCTCCAGCTTTGAAAATCGATCAGCGAGCAAAGCGTGGATGGCTGTCGCAACTATCTTCTCATAGCAAGATTTTCATCCACACATCCAAATCATACCAATTCCCTCGATCGAATCCCACGCGTTTTCAAACTCATCTCTTCCCATTACTTTCCATTCAGCCACATAACTAACTATCATATCAAATCGTCTCATATCATTCCCAATCTCCATTCAAAAACCAAAATTCCTCGTAACTAACCATGTAGAAACCTCAACTCATCCTCTGTTCTCAGCTAAATACTTAATTTCCATCTAGATCTTTCTCCTTTTTTCCGACTCCCAATTCTATGGATCTAGTCTACTCGTACACTTTCCCCGACTTCTTCCTCTTCTCCTTCTTCTTCTTCTTCATTTTTTGCCCTTCCTCTCTTAGGTCTCGTCACACACGCACATACATACACAGTTCAAATAATACAGAATTAGAATATATGCTCATTCACAACCATTGATGATTCAGATCTCACAGCCAAATGAACAAATGAATGAACAAATAAATACGACTTCTAGAACGTGAAATCTAACATAGTCCTCAAATGACTGCCTCGCTGGGATATCAATATATAAGAAGCATATCTCCAAATCAAACGAACCTAGTCCTAGTCCTGGTCCTGATCCTGACAGCTACTCATAAACCGCCGACACTAAGACTCCATATCATATCCCTTCCCATTCCCAATATCCAGAATTCCCAAAACTCCTTAAAAACAAGCAAATTCCCAGCCTACGCTTCCTCCCCCACCCCCAACATCCCTCTCAATCCACCCTCCACGCCCCTCCACCACCTCCCCCTCTCCTCCAAATCATCTCCCGCGCCTCCAGCCCCCTCTTCCTTCCTCCTCCTCGCCTCCTTCGCAGCGGCAACACTCGTCATCCTCTTCCCTTCCAGCGGTATCAACTCCACATTCAACCTCTCCGCCTCCTTATTTTTTCTCGGAACAAGTACTTGCAATTGTTCCAACTGTCTATCCAACTCTCTCCTTTCCTTTTCTCTCTCCTCTACCAATTCTCTCGTTCTATCTAATCCCAATTTGAGATTTGGATTTCCCGGCCCTTCTCCACTCGATCCATTTTCTTCCTTCAAAATCCTAATACTTTCCTCTAACCCCTCAATCTTCTTCGGTAATTCCTCCAATTGTCTCGTTTGCAGCTGAATGTGTTCATATTTCTTACACAGTTCTCTACCTCTTTTTTCCAATTCCTCAACCAATTCTGCGACTTCGACTTTTTGGGCTTTGAGAGAGGTTTTGGAAATGAGGAGAGAAGCTTCTAAATCGATGTTTTCTTGATGTTCGACTACTAGAGGAGGATCTCCCACAATGGCACGGATGAATTTCTCTTTAGTGACTTGTTCGAGATAGGAAAAGCGGAGTTTGGAGAAAAGTTCCTGGTGGGCATTGTTAGTATATGTTTTGGGGCTAATATTGTATCTTCATGGCAAATGGCTTTTTGGGCAATATCCCTTCCGTGCCTTCTCATCTCAAATTATTCTGCCTCCATGGCAGTGGCCCCCGGAGGGCCAGCGGAGCGTCATTCGTTTACCAATGTATGATAGTCCAAATATCTACCTCCAAATCCATCGTCTACCAGTTCCAAAGCTCCCAGATGTCCAATAGAGCGCGTCATTAAAAACAAATGATTAATGGGGGCAAGCCCCCAAAGCCCCCAAAGCTCGCTGCGCTCGAGATCCTTTACATATAAACAGAGCAGAGAAAAGAAGAGAAATAAAATGAAAGCTAAAAGAATGTACCTTGTAATGCGCCAAATCAGCTTCTAGACTCGCAGGGGAAGGACTCTCAAGAGTATCTGCAGCAGAGGCATTGGATGTACGAGAGCCAGATTTTAAGGGAGCGGAAACTGGTTCGGAAAGTTTGATGATGCTTAGTTCGTGGGATTTTTGGAGTTTGTGGAGAGTGGTGATTGTGCTTTGGGGTGAATGCGCCATGGTGAGAGGAGAAGGAGAGTTGTTGTTTGGTGGGTTTTGAGGACTGTTGAGTCGAGAGAGTTTGGGAGAATACCAGTGTCTCGTAGAATGGTGCAGAAATCTACCTTTGTAGATTAATGTCACTGCGGTTGCTGATTTTGTTTCTTTTGGAGATATTTAATTGGAGGGGTGTTCGTCGCATTGCATTGTTTACCTTCAATTATTCTGCCATGCGGTGACAATATGATATAAATTCACACCCCATCTCGGATATATTTCATTTTTCTTTGCGTCATCCACGGACAAATATTCTTGATTATCTGATTAGGGTGTCAATATATCATATCTTAGAAAATACGATAGCAACCACAAGGCTTCAACTTCAAGATCAATCATACATACTTCTTCACATTCTATTCGTTTCAATATATCTCAATTCACTTTTTCTTTGGCTCATTGTTTTGCTTCAGCTGTCTAGGTATATTATATCTGCAACATCACTTTTGATAAATATTAAAGAATCACAATAATACCTACTATCCCCAACTCCAATTATCAAGATCAACCTTGAGACTTCAGCCTGACACCATATTATCGTACAATCTACCACAACATGGCAAACGACACCTACCTAACAGACGACTATGTCGCCTCTCTTCTTGCCGCCGATGCAAAATCCAGTTCTATAAAATATTCATCCATGGGTCTCTCAGCCTACGCCCCCTCATCCAAACCGCCTCCCAATAAACCCAAACCCAACACTCGTTTTTTGCGAAATATTATCAGAGATACGGATAATCACAATAGCGCATTATTAGCCAAAGAAGCTGCAGAAGCAAGAGCTAGATTGGAGAGTTTATCGGGTGGTGCAAGACAGAGAAAGGTTGCGCCGACGGATATTAGGAAGAGGCAATTGGGGGATATTAAGGCGATTTTAGGGGGGCCAGTAAAGAGGAAACGGGAAGGAGAGGATACAGGGCGGGGAAGTGGGAAGAGAGAAGATTCGTCGCGCACAGGAGAAAGTGCAAAGATTAGGAGAGTGAGGGATGAGGAAGATGGTGATCGCAGAAGGGATAGGAAAGATATCGATATTTCTGCGGAATTGATAAGTCATAGAAGGAGGGAATCGAGACGGGGTGAAGATCGAGGTGCAGATGAGGAAGTTGATAGGGAGAAACGAAGATCTAAAGACAAGAGGAGAAAATATCAAGACGATGACTCGGAAGAAGATCATCAATCCCAACGAAGAGAGCACAGACGAAGACGAAGTACTTCCGAAGACCGAGAGCGCACTAGGGACAAGAGGAGAATATATAGAGAAAGAGGAAGATCAGAATCACCTCGAGAACATCGAAGTAAAGAATCAACATACCGAGAGCGAGATCGATCACCCCGCCGCTCGCGAAAACGCTCCTTTTCACCACCCTCGGAAGATGAAAGAAAATCCTCCTCGAGATCACATAAACATTCCTCAACCCATTCCAAACGACACACATCTCCAGACGCAGAATCATCCGACTCTGACCTCCTAGACTCAATAATCGGACCTCGTCCCGCCCACGAAAAACAACCTCTTCGAATCCGTGGTCGTGGCGCTATATCTCTCGGTTCTACATCAATGGATTCTCGATTCCACGCAGATTATGATCCGAAGAGTGACGTACAACTCGAGGATAGTCTTGACAAGGTAGGAGGGGAAGGAGAAGATTGGGATCAAGCATTAGAAGCTCTACGCGATCGACAGAAATGGAAGATGCAGGGCGCGAATCGATTACGAGATGCGGGATTTTCGGAAGAGGAAGTGAAAAAGTGGGAGAGGGGAGGTGAGAAGAGAGAAGAAGATGTGAAGTGGAAGGGGAAGGGAGAGGGAAGAGAATGGGATAGAGGAAAGGTTGTTAGGGGAGATGGGACGGTGGGATTTGAGACGGGATGGGGGGAGGCGAAGATGGAGGGTGCTTTGGGATCTAGTGTAGATACGGAGTTTGGGAGATTGAATTAGAGGGGGGTTAGAGAGAAGGGGATTTATTTCGTGGGTGGTTGAGTGAATTCGATGGGTTGGTATTGAGAAACAGAAACTGGGAACTGGGAACTGCGGAGAAGGGGAGAGGAATAATAATTGAATAGATGACCACGTCTATGAAATTTGTAAAGGGATTTGGTTATTGGGCATCAGAGATTGGGATTGGATAGGGATAGGGATAGGGATGAGGATATGAGGTGAATCCTACCTAGGTATATCAAACATAACAATACAATACAGAAGAAGTAACCCGAATTCCACGCTCTACCTTTCCCTTTTCCCCGTTTCTTTCCTTTCTTTTTCTTTCCTCTAAACCGAACCTCGATTCATATCACTAGAGTGATGTAATCACTATTCACCTCTTGATATTTCATCTGATCATCTAATTTAGTACTATCACTAGGTACTAGTGTTATCTAGTATTATCTATTATTACTACTGTTGTAATAGAATAATAAGTAATATATATACCTCTTCTATACCTCTAGTTACTCTATATCTTATAGGTATATAATTAAGTACCTAATAGCTAAACTAATAAATAAAATGATAAGATAGATATCTAAATAAATACTAGATATAATAAATATAATCGATAAATATAATAATAAGAAATATTCGAGTATTAAATATCTAGATACTTTCTTTCTATTTCTATTTCTATTTCTATTTCTATTTCTATTTCTATTTCTATTTCTATTTCTCCTTCTCTCTTACTTTACCTAATGAAATAATAACTTTTCGAGTATAATCCTTCGAGTATAAAAATTTAAGAGGAAATATACTTTAAGAAGAGGTATATCTCTAGAGGAGATGTACTTTAAAAGTAGATATAGTTTAAGAAAAAAGGAATATACTTTAAGAGATGAAAAAAAAGAAAGAGAAAAAAAAAATGTGAGATATATTTTAAAAGGAAATATATTTATATATATGAAAAATATTTTAAAAAGAAATGTATTTTAAAAAATGAAATAAAAGAAATAAAAATAATGAGGAAGTTAAAAAATATTTTAAAAAAAGATACATTTTTTTTAAAAAAAAAATTAAAAAAAGATATAAAAAAAGAGATAAAAAAGAGATAAAAAAGAGATAAAAAAGAGATAAAAAAGGAGAAAAAAGAAATATAAAAGTTTAAAATATTATTTATAATATATTAAATGATTTCATAATAACTCTTTTATAAAAAAGTTGTTTTTAATATAAATTACAAAATTATATACTAATTTTTTAGTTAATTAAAAAAGATTATTAAATTTTATAGCAATATTCAATTATAATTTAAAAAAGAAAAAAAACTAGAATATTTTTCTTTATTTTTGTAATAGAAGAATAAAACTCTAAAATTGAAATTTTAAAAAATTATTAATTCATCTTTTCCTCATATAAAATATACAATTTTTACATATAGAGATTTTCATAATATTCTCTTTCAAATGATTTATATCCTATCAAATAAAAAAAATAAAAATCGGAAAAAAAAATTCTTAAAGTAATTTGATTAATCGTCAATTAAATATTGAAGTATTTCTTTAATTGAAATAATTTTTAAGGGAAAGAGATAGGGATTCAAAAGTTGAAGATATAATTATTTTTTAATGTAAAATCGCTTGGTGTATAGTAAGTAATAAGTAATAGCCTAAACTCTTAACTCAAGAGGAGATGTACTTTAAGAGATGAGATAAAAGAAAAGAGATGAATGGTAAGAAATGTAAGAGAAGGAAATAAGATAAGATGAGAGGGATAAGATATGCTTTAAGAGGAGATGATATAAAAGAAGAGATTTACTTTGAGAAAAGATGTTCTTTTAGAAGAGATGAGATGAGATGAGATGAGACGAAAGGGAATGAAATGAAATAAAAGAGATGAGAAATAACAGAAATTATCCATCTTCTCTACTATATCTCATTCTACAATTCTACCCAGGTAAGTCTTAGTACTAAATACAAATATAATAAAGCATAGCATAGCATAGTATGGTATATTAGAGTATAATAAGATAAAATATACTATACCCCCAAAATCACAAATCACAACCCACAATATCCTTCTCGACAATCAAGCAAGCAAGAACCTACTCGGCACACAATCCTTCATTCATTCAATCATTCACAAGAAACGTATAAAATTATAGAATTATCACTACAAAAGTATCAAACGAGAGTCTACTCTCGTCCCATGCCATGCCATACCATGCCATCCCATGCCATCCAACTCATTCGAATCGTTAAAATTCCATTTCCTATTCCAAACTCCTCAAAGAACAGAAACATAGATGGGGTTCCGCTCACGAACCAACCAAAATCATTTTCATACCCATAACGTAACATAAAATATCATATCATAGCTATTCAAACTCCCATCCCATACGCCCATGGACCTCCCACGAAGACGCCATAAATACAGCCAACGTAAGTATTTCAACTGGCCTTATAAACATATTCAACCACTGGTAAGTACACTCACATCCGTCCAAAGGTTTATCCAATCTCATTATACTGCACTACGAGTTGAAAGATATAAAAGTATCTTTCCACTGAAGCGCATTTGTTCGACTCAAAATACTCATCAACTCCACTGCCATTTGGAAGCAATGGTGTTGAATTATCATATGATGAGTATAAATAATTGATGATTATAATCAGAATGTTCCATACCCCGTGTCGGTATAAGGATCATAATCAGGCCAAGTTCTCTTCACCCTCTTAATTAAATCTGCATTGAGTTTGACCCCTGTGAAATTTCGTGGGAGTGTTTGCCCAGCTCTGTATTGAATTCAATGTTAGTATTTCTGATATTGACATCGCATTGAAAACAAGGGTTAGGGTTAAGTTTAGGGTCAGGGTTAATTCCACTTACAGTAACATATCAACCTTGATATTTCTCGCCTTATCCTTCAAACCAACCTGAGTGATATTATCACGTTCAAATTCAGCATGTTTTGCAATCTGTGACCACCATGGACCGATATCACCGATGTAGTCTATAAGAAGTTGCGTATCTTCATCAGACCATGGCGTACGAGTTTGTGATACATTAAAACCATTCTTAATTGCTTGCGCTCTTACATTTGAATGAGCAATGACTTGGGTAAATGAATGTGCGACAGTGCCTGGAAGATCATCCCGAGAAAATTGCACACTACCTTCATTATCGTCTGGAACTTGACGTGATCGAGATAGTTCTTCCCCGTGTGGGGCTTCTTGTTCTAGGTCTTCTTGATTTTGTTCATCATCATCATTCTCAGAGGCTAGAATTGGTGATGGAGATCTGGGTTTACGAGGTGGATTCTGTGCTCGAGAGTTTTCACCTACTTCGGTACGCACTTGTTTGCTAGGTTGGGGCTTGGATTTAGATACGTTTTGATCGGCTTGAAAGCCTTGATCTTCGCTATGATTGTCATCATCTGACTGAACTTCGGGGGATGCGGAGGCTTCTCCAGAAGTTTTTCTCCTAGGCGAACCTTGTGCTCGAGAAAGTTCACCTTCTTCGGTACGTGCTCGTTTGCTGGGTCGGGCTGAAGATTTCGGTACAGCAATTCTACGCCCAGGTTTCGTTGTTCTTTTGTCGGTTTCAAAGTCGTTATCTGAGTTATGGTCTTTACCATCCGACAAAATATTTGCATCGCCGGCTTTACGCTTGTTGTTTTTGGTTGGGATAGGTGCTTCATCGTCCGCTCGAAGGTTTGGAGGAGGGACTTTGCGCCTGTTATTTCTTGGCTGAGATGGTCCCGGATCATCCGCCTGAGAATCTATGGGAAAGCCTTGGCTGTCCTCGTTCCAACCCACTTTTTGGGCATTCTGGTGCTTCCTATACATCCCACTACGCTTTGTAGTAGCCGTTATCAATGGACGACCTCGAGATCCCTGGGGTTGTTCGGGACTTTTATTCTCTTTATTCTGGGAATCGCTGTATTTCTTGAAATATTGTGTGATTTGGTAATCCTGTTTCTGCTGTTCTGGTTGTGACGAAACTGGAATGCTGGAACTGACTTCTATACCACCACTTTTCCGACTGCCCGCCAACTTTCTGAGCCCGACAAGCTTCGTTATAGCACTTGGGTTGTCATGAAAGCTAAGAAGTTGTTAGCGGGATTTTGTTTCTTTGAACTGTTGGAATGTAACGCCAAGTGTTCTGTACAAGATGAACAAATTCTTACTCTTTTCTTGTTTTTGGCGCGGATGCCTGAGGGCCCCTTTCCGAGACTGTACTATCTTCACGTTCCAACACTTCCGGCTCGTAATCTGCACGAATCTCGGGTTCGGAGTCGGGTTGACCACTTTTGACGGTTTCTTCTTCGGCATCCGATTGAATATCGTTAACAACTTCATCAAATGGCCCCATCACATTCTTAATACCACCTCTGTTTTCTACGATCATCTCCAGCTCCACCCAGCGCTTTTCGCCATAATCGACAAGTTCATTGAAAAATTCAGATCTTGGAAATGATTTATTCAGACGTTCAAAGTCGACATATCTACCAGAATCCTTTGCTTGGCCTGGAGGCAAAAACATACTGCGGATGATGCCCACCCTCTCGCCAGTTTTGATGTCGTTTTTCTTAAAACCACCCTCAAAGCAAGAAGTCAGGAGCTCATTAGGATTGTATTTCGGACCATTTTCTAACTGACGGGCAGCAAGTTCAAAAAGCTGAGTTCGTATCTCTAACATGATAGCATGAGTTTCGTTGATCAATCTACTGCTTTCCGATCCGAGATCCGTAGGCGCTGCAAATTTAGACACGAATGGGCGAGGAAACATTTTCTCTAAAGATTGAAGAAATAACATCAAATCTTGTTGTGAAGCTTCATTATCCTCACGAAGTTGAATAACTTGGCCCAGAAGAGTTGCAAGATTCGCTGATTGAAGAATTGCAGCAAAAGGAGTAGCCCAATCACTGAGATCACTTGAGCCAAGACTTATAGCATGCAATGCCCCAGAGACCTTTTCCAAAACGATGTCAACTTCAATAAACTGTTCTCTTCCATATGACTCTTTGTAAACCTCAAGCCCATTAGAAAGTGTTTCCAAAGCTTTGAGATGACGAGCCATATCCTTTGGACGAATGTCTTTTTTGATAGATTTGCTGATGATATTTTGAGCCGTAATGAAAAGGTCCGGGAGGGTCTCAATAGCCGACCTGGAATTGATGATTTGCATTACCCGTTTTGTGTGTGATGTTGTGCGCGTATCGTCTGAGAAATCGCTGCGGTCTTCGTCTTCTGAATCGTACTCCTGACCACTTGCGACCTTGGTTGTGTCAAGATCCTCTTCCTCTTGATCTGCCACCTTGGTAGCTTCAGGATCTTCCTCCTCATCGGCCTGTTCGCCAGCTTCAGGATCTTCCTCCTCATCGGCCTGTTCACCAGCTTCAGGATCTTCCTCATCATCGGCTTGTTCACCAGCTTCAGGATCCTCGTCCACCTTAGCTTGTTCGAAATCTTCCTCCTCGGATAAGACTTCTCGATCTTCTGCAACTATAGACAATTCTGTATTTTGTAAGCAAAAATTCAAACCCCCGATGTGAAGGATGCTAACCTCTGCGATTCAGTGCTTCTTTGCGAGCAGCTCTGCGACCACCTATAGAATTGTGTTGCTCATTTTTAACACCTGTACTCTCAACACTTTCTTGTCGAGGTCTGCGAGCATCCAAATCTACACTTTGGCTGCGCGTTGATCGCGTGGTTCTTCGGATAGGACTTGCGGGTTTGGTTGGTGGTGAAGATGGGAGGTCTTGCGACACTGACCGCGCAGATGTTCGAGCCATCTCGAATATCCTGATGCGACGATCAAAGGATTAGTTGTAGCCAAAAACGTTTGGCGCAATAGGAGTTCTATCTTATCGTAAATGTCGCGATGGTGTTTGTTAGTGTAGATGAGTGGAGTTGAGATTGTTGTGTGGATAAATTGACGCGTGCTGTGTTGTGTTGCTGGGTGGAGATTGTGGGTGAAGGGTGCAGTAGGAAGTGGGGGAGCAGCTGAAACCCTGAAAATTGAGGCTTTAAAGTCGCGCAATCACGTGTTGAATATTCCTCTAGCCTTATTGTCCTGGATGGTTGAAACACAGTGTTGAAAGTGTATATCATGTAGTAATGAAATTCAGCAGATACCTAGTTCTCAGAAATAACCGCTTTGATTTGGAAAGCATGAGAACCAAAGCATGTAAAAGCAAGTCTGTCTCACAGGAATAACCGTGCCTAGGTATGTACCATGACAATTCAAGCTCTGTCGAACAGATAGCTTTGTCAATTCCCATGAAGTCAAATACATGAGAGAGTAATGTGTCTGGGTCGTACATTTTCCAAGGATATAGGAAGCTTTTCCATTGCTTGATCCAGTCACTTCAACTGTCCAATTCTACGTACATCTCTACACATAGTCTACCCGCATTCTCTACCTGCATTCGTGCTTCCAAAGAATGGTCTAGACGAAGCAATCTGTGTAGAATGCAAATAGAGTTCTGACCCTTACCTCTTCAATGTCAATCATTGACTTCTTAATTAAGAACCTTGGATCAGGGGGGGACAGACTGGATAAAAGTCTGAGTATCTTCTCCTGAGAACCTTCAACTTGTCTAGACATTGTACGTGTAGTGTAGTATTGCTCTGCTTGTATTGTGTGTATCGACCTGCGTATTTCTTGCTCATGATAGGAATAATGATATGTAACATATTCTCTCCAACTCGTGTTTAGTTCAGGGGTTCACCGGATGCTTAGATCAGGGCTTCCTTACCAACCTTGGAACGCCTCAACTCAACGCCCTTAACGCCTCATATTCTCTCCTATCCATCCATCTCATCTAATAAGAACTCCAGCTCCAGCTGCCCAGGTACAGACAGGTGTTGGATGAACCTTGAGACTTTATGGGTCCAGAAGAATTCCCCGAAGCCACCCAAAACGTACCCCCTTGGACTTGCACTTCCCAAAACCGCTAATATGTTGGAAAAAGATATCTATTAATAAATATTGCTCCCAATATCATTCTATTAAACCAATCATATTTCCAGCTGACTACAAAACCATCAGCCACAAGGAGAAAGCGGATACCTTTTCCTTAAGGTTAAGGTTTCCTCTTTCGGTGCTCTGAACAAATATTA
This sequence comes from Botrytis porri, assembly GCF_014898465.1. Lineage (NCBI taxonomy): Eukaryota > Fungi > Ascomycota > Leotiomycetes > Helotiales > Sclerotiniaceae > Botrytis > Botrytis porri. The sequence continues at coordinate 1,737,414 of NW_024066075.1, read as the reverse complement.
TCATCCCATCGTATGAATTCTACTATTACGACTATTGGAAACCTTTCTTCTTCTTCTTCTCCTTAACACACCTTTTTATTTCATACCAGACCTTTCTTTGAAAACTCAATTCAAGGTACGGTTTACTCAATTTCATAAGAATCATTAACTATCGAACTTCACATTTAAAACCTACTAGACACGTCATTGGTTCTCTATCTCATACAATCCCCCCCCCATTGACGCCTTACCCATCCTCACTTCCAACAATAACTATCCCCTGATTACACCTCTTCTGCTTCTGCTTCTGCTTCTGCTTCTGCTTCTCAACCACCTTCTCATTACATCTGCCAACTTCACTCAAAAGGTATAATTCAAGATGAGATTTCGGAGAAAGCAATCCCCATTGCTTTTACTTTTACTGCCATCATTGGCTTTAGCTCTATCTCCTGCGGCACAAGATAACATAGCTGCCGTTTCGAAAGATAGCGATGCGCAAACAGGAAAACTAGACAAGATTGATCCATCAGCAGCTGTTGCAACTACCGTCGATAATAAACCAGCATACGGACTTGGTACGAAAGATGCGCCCGTCGATGGTAAAGATGGAAAACCACACGCTGGACCATTTGTAGACACGACCAAAAAGGATCCCAAGAAGGACTCTACAACAAGTGAAAAGGCAGATACCAAGGACTCGAAAGATTCCAAAACTTCCAATTCGAAGCTTGATGATGGAGAATTGGTCCCACCTACAGCCAAAACGACCAAAGAAAAGCCAATGCTTGATGCCCATGGCAAAGAAATCCCCCAAAGCAACGATGGAGTTATGAACGATCCAGGTAGAGAGGCACCTAAACATGGCACAACGGGTACTGAGGGAGGTGTGAGCGAGAAAGATAAAACACGAAAGGGTCAAGAAAGTCAATCGGGAGAGAAGGCTGAAAAGAAACCTGCATCGCCTAAAGAAGCACCACCAATACCTCACGACACTGAACAAAAAATTCAATGGGACACCAAAGATCCGCAGAAGAAAGATCCAACGATGAAAAAGGGTTCCGCTGATGAGAAGGAGGCTGGTAGTACTGATAACTTTGGATTGGATAAACCTACAGATCTTCCAGATAAGACGCACAATGATCCTCATCCAATTCCCAATTCTGCCAACAAGGATCATTTAGATGTTACCAAGTCAGATTCAAAAGGTACTCCGAAGCTCGAACTAGAAGGAGAGGGCAACGATGGTCTTATTCAACCTTTACATTCATATCTTCTTTCGCTTACGATGATTTTATTCTCTGAAATCGGAGATAAAACATTTCTAATTGCAGCATTGATGGCGATGAAGCACGATAGACTTCTCGTCTTTTCCGCTGCCTTTTCCGCATTGATTGCTATGACAATCCTGTCTGCAGTATTAGGTCATGCAGTACCCACCTTGATTCCAAAACGATTCACCAATTTCTTAGCTGCGGGATTATTCTTGATTTTTGGAGGGCGTCTATTGAAAGAAGGTTTAGCCATGAGTCCAGATGAGGGTGTGACTGAAGAAATGAAAGAAGTAGAAATGGAACTCGAAGAGAAAGAACATCTTGCAAAACAACAAGGAAGAAGACGTTCATCAGTTTCTCCATATGCTTTGGAAATGGGTCTTGGAGGAGGTCAAAGAGCAAGCACAAGAAAATCTAGATCAGGATCACGTCTTCCTTCTCCACCAAGAAGTCCTTCAACCTCTTCAGATCGATCCCCTTCTCCCAAGAGGTCAACATTGAAAAGTGCAGCAGGAGGCTTGAATAATCTTCTTTCGTTATTACTTAGTCCAGCATGGGTTCAAACTTTTGTAATGACTTTCCTTGGAGAATGGGGTGATAGAAGTCAAATTGCTACTATTGCTATGGCAGCGGGTCAGGATTATTGGTGGGTTACTGGTGGAGCAGTTAGTGGTCATGCAGTTTGTACTGGTGTGGCTGTTATTGGTGGGAGAGCTATTGCTGGCAAGGTTAGCTTGAGAGTTGGTAAGTTTTTGCTCCCTACATCATGCTACAATGAATTAATCGAAGAATTTTGCAGTAACATTAGGAGGCGCAATTGCCTTTTTAATCTTCGGAGTTATCTATCTCGTCGAAGCTTTGTATTATGCTTAGGGTGAAAAACTGGAACCCCTTTTTCTTCGAGTACTGGAGGATATCAAGATCCTATGTAACAAGATTCAATTCATTCGGTTCAATTTTACCTCCTTCACTTCTTATCTCGGTCTTTCACTTCGGAACCTAAACTACCAATTAACACATTCATTTTGCATGCCTCGTTATGCGAAGAGGATGAAGCGATTTTTTCCTTTTTTTTTTCTTTTTCGGGGGTTGGTTGGGTTTTGGTCTAGGAAGCGAATGCACAAAAAGGGAGAAGGAGGAGAATGGGAGAAAGTTACATTACAATACTACTTTGTTACTAATACATGAGGGATGGATGGATGGGTGGGGATGAATAGGTAAAAGGATGACTTGGTTGGTGATGGAGGGTATGGAAAAGGAGATACCTAGTATGCATTATTATTATTGTACTCTATTTCTATCAGCGATGTAATGGATGTAATGGATGAGATGAGATGAGATGAGATGGATATGTCTAGATGATAGATATGGTTATGCAGAGGAGAGGAGAGGAGAGCGCGAGAATGAAAGTTTCAATAAAGGGGTTTTATGCGTAGATGAATTGAACTGGGCTGTATGTACTGCGTATGTATGTAGTCAGTTGGTCGAAGCGGAGCGAGAAGGGAAGGGAAGAGAGAATAGAAAGTGATTCTGCACACCGATACTTGAGTACATGTTGGATATTGGACTATTTAAGAAGTGGGTGTGGTATTTGACAAGTGAAGTGAAGTGAACTGGAGTGAATCTAACTTGATAGTGATTACCTACCCAGAGAAGATAGAGGAATGGATATCCATCTTCTTCAAGGTTACAAATGAGTACCTCGATTCTTCTCCAATCTTCGACAATATCGTACATGGTCTGATTTTCTGCTGGTATATTTCGAGGTTCATTAATCGATTGATTTAATTTATTGTGATTATTTCGTTACTTGTGTATTAGGTAGATTGATATAAGATAGACAGTTTGCTGGTGGAAGTTAGATGGATGGGTAGTACCTACTCGTATTTCTTATTGGAGAGATATTATGAGAGAGTGAGAGAGTGAGAGAGTGTGTGTGATGCATTTCAAGAGGTTCTTCGTATAGGTAGGTACTGGGTGAGTGAGTGTTTGAATATCTAGGTAGGTATAGGGAGGGAGGGAGGTGCTAGATAGGTAGATATACTAGATAGATATAGACAGGTAGGTATTCTAGGTTTTTGATTTGGTTTCTTTTCATGTTGTATTGTTCATAATAGCGTAGTTTATTAGCATATAGACTATATTATTTTATGAGCTATTTTATTTTATATAATAGTAGTAGTAATGATAGTAAAGTCTTAGTTGATTTAGTCTATCTATAGCTAAGCTGTAGTAACTATATAATATATCTAAATAATACTAATTATATAAAGTAGATAAGAAAACAAAGAAAATCTATTTCTTCTTAGGTAATCTAAATTTATTATTATAAAATTATATTATATTATAAAACCTTTATAATCTTCCTATTTATTTTCTTATAATCTTTATGATATTTTATTTTTAATTTATTATATTTATCTTTACTATTCCTTCCTATTTTATTCAACTCTTTTTAATATACTAAACCTTATAATTGATAAATCACCATTTTACTATAAAAATATTTTTATCTTTAAATTTTCAACTCTTAGATTTTTCGAATCTTATTTACAATATAGACAATTCCAACTTTGATCCTATATTATAGAGTATTTCATTTTTGACCTTCTCCCTTTCATATTTCATTTAAATTAAATTCTATTCAGAATTTATTATTTTTATTCTCATTTTGTTTTACTAATTTTATTCCTTTAATAAAAAGATTTCCAACCCCTATAATAAAGAAGGTTAATAATTATATAATTAATCTTAACTTTTATTTAATATACTAATGATTTAAAACGAATTATAATATCGATTTCTAATATAATATATATTCTATTTAAAAGGATATTAATAACTAAAAGAAAGAGCTTGAAGGGAAAAACTACTGAGTGTTACAACGGATTAGTAACAGGCTGTAGAATCACTGACTTATAGGCTATAATAGTAATATACGCTCTACATTAAAGAGTCATTACTTCTTTAATTGTAATTAGTGATATGTTGTTTGCTATACAAGGTAATATCGAAATCAATATTTCGTAATAATATTATATATTAATATAAAGTGTTATGCATCTAAATCAATATATTATAAATATTTTTCAAAAGGTCTAGCTTTTCTCTCCATCATATAAAATAGTTATAAATATATTAGTAAAATATCAAATACTATATTGATATATTTCTTATAAGATATTTCTTGAAAAAAGTAGAACCTTTTGAAGAGTTTTCATTCTTCATTTTTCTATACCTAAAAACCTTTTTTTATATAGTTAAAACCCCTTTATAAAACCTTTGAATATTGAAAAGCCTGGATTATCATAGGAATTTATAATTTAATCTTTTTTATTAATTATATTCGATATGGTAAGTCTATTATTAATAATATTAATATTAATGGTTCCGATATAAATGTACTAGATCCCCTTTTTTGATATTAATAATAATATCTTCCCAATTCGAATAGGTATTAATTCAGCGATTTCAGGAAAAAATAGAAAGTGATATTCTGATTCAAATATAATAAAGATTAATAGGTTTTTCCAAGAAAATCTTTCCTTAATTTTTTCGTGTTTTTCTTTTTAATTAATATTTATTAAAAACAACAAATATATTATAATTTCTACTATACTATATAATAATAATTATTAAAAACATTTTTCGAAATAAATAAAGCTTTTTAAAGAGATTTTCCTTTTCTACTTTTCTATACCTAAAAACCTTCTTCTTTATATATAAAATCCTTTTATTAGACTATTAAATATTAAAAGATCTAAATCATTATAAAAAAATTTAAGAAATCTTTTTCATTAATTAATTTAATATAATTACTCTATATTATAATAATATTAATCATTTTAGATATTCTAAATAAATACAATATGTCTTCTTTCTCATAATAATAACAATAATTATTTAACCTAAATAAATACTAACTTAATAATTATAGAAGAGAATATAAAACAATTCTTTAATTCGAATGTATTAGAGTTCTATAGTAGGAAATGTATCGAGTAGACTCTGAATCACTTAATAGATCTAAAGTAATAAATATATTGAAATGTATTTAAAACTAATTATATACTCTAACTAAATTCAAATATATACTAAACTATTTATTTTATTCGTTTAGACTTTATAATTTTATAACTCTTACATATCTTCTTACTATAATACTTATACTTAATATTATTAATAATAGAATTTCTTTTAGCTTACTTTAAGCTAATTAATCACTCGGTATAAATTATTAGAGTAGATTATATTATTAATTCCCTAATAACTCTTATTATAAAGCTAGGGTTTCCCTGACTTAGTAGCTATATGTTACAGGAGCTGCCTCTAGGGTTATGTAGAAGTGTCTAGAGTTCTCTCGAGGTGGTTTTAGATTAGACTTTAAGTAGGAATTTAATAAGGTTGTAATTGGTTGTAATTCTCGTAACTATAATAATGAAATTAATAATTGTTCTTGAGTATAAAGCTTTATATTATAATGAAACCTATTCCTTTATATAGACCTTCGTTTTTACCTAAATAGCTTAAATAGATTGTTTATTCTGTCTATTTACGAATAGTCTGAATAATTTGTCTATCCTGTCTATCTATTATATAATACTTACCCTATAATCTATATAATATTATTGCTTATTTAATCTATATTTATTAAATAATCTATAACCGTTATCTCTTTTATATCTATTATAGAATAGGTATTAATAAAAGATAGATATTTATCTTTTAATTATTGCTTATTAATTTGGTTATCACTATCTTTAGTTACTCTTTAATTCAATTATTCCTTTAATATTGTTTTTATAGGTTTTAATACTAAGGCCTTAGGTTTATTTTATAATCCATGTTGTAATAGAGGTACCTCCGTAACACTATCCTCTTTCTAGATTAGCGCTTGTCCTAAGCATCTATATAGCAGGGTTCCCCTATATCAATTTCTCACTGATTAACTAATTGCTTCTTTCTTTTAATATATTAATTAAGTGTATCAAAAAATGAACAGAACAAATATCCCTTGGTCAACAGATTGAAAGGTTAGAAATCGAAATGGTTGTATACTCTCGTTATAAAAAATCCAATAAACGTTATATTAGAATAAAAATTGATCTTAATATTGACTGTTATATTGAATGCTGTAGGTAGGACAAAACCTGTAATGTGAGAGAGCGAAATCAAATGCCTTTTATATCCGACTGAAAGTTTATTAATCATTAGCGCCAACGCCTTCATAACGAAGAGGAAGAGGTTATAATTAAAATTCTTCGTTTACACAAACAATAACGATTTTTGGATGAACAAGAAAAGAAAATAATAATTACTAGTTTTAGTTTTATAAATGAGCTTGATGCTTTGGAAAAAAAGGAAAAACTAAAAAAGGAGTATATAAATAAAGAAATTGTAGATATTACTACGCCCGTTCCTAATGATTCCTCCTCCTTTGATTTTTTTGATTCTTTATTGCCTTTATTATCTGATACCGAGCTTAAAGCTTTACTGGCAGATGTAGGTACTTCAAATAGAATGCCTATAGTTTCTCAGAATAGCTGAAATCCTTTTTAAGTTTTCATATATTCTCCGAATATAAGTAATCTAATTATTTAATTAAACATTTGATTTTGTTTTTAATATATTTATAATTTAGTATTATTTCAACATTATATATGGCGTTTAAATTGACTAATTCGATTTTTGTAAATAGCATATTTGACGCTCCTAATTGTTACGACCGAGGTCGTCACATGACTAGATTGATTAAAATATCACCTGACCAAGGTGTCCCACTGAGTCCCACTGAGTAAGGCCCAGTGGGACACAGTGGGAAGCAGTGGGACAACAGAGAACGAAGGTCTATATAAGGGAATGGGATTTCATTACAATATAGAGCTTCGTGCTCAAGATCAATCATTAGTTTCATACTATAGTTACGAGAATTGCAACCAGTTACAACCTTATTGAATTCCTACTTGAAGTCTAGTCTAAACCACCTCGAGAGATCTCTAGACACTTCCACGTGACCCTAGAGGCAGCTCCCGTAACACTAATGATGTTAATTTGAGTAAGGATATATAGAATACTAAATGAATATTCATTATATTTAGTAATTTCAATTGATAATTAATTGTTTCTATTACCTTATCAATCTTGAATAATTCTAGTTTCCTATAATCGAGTTTATTACTTGGTCTTTTGATTTCAATATTTCGTTATAGCAAATAAACTTTATCCTTCTTTTTAAGCATAAATTCCATACTACATTTTGTATTATAGTATACTACCGTTTTGAATGATATAAATCTTAGATCAAGAGTGAACTACTTTTATAAATCTTTTAGTTGTTCAATTTATATTATTACTAATTCGATATTAACTTCTTATAATATCAATATTTAATATACTTTAGAATTAAACTTAAAGTTAGTATGTACTAGTGTTATCTTTATGGTTTCTATTTTTAATATGTTATATATGAACTATGCTATAGGTAATAGTTCTATTTAATTGTCTTGTTGATAATTTATATAGCATCTAAGATATACTTTTATTATCTAATTGGTCCTTTTGATTTGATTATTTATTTATGAGTAAAAGGTTATTGATAGTTTTCTTTTAATATTTATAAGTGTTAATAAGATAATTTAGAATTTCAAGGTAAAAAGCTTATCTTGATTTGAGATTATCTTATCTAATATTTTGTATATACCTATTATAATCTTAAGGAATATATATACTAGTTGTTTAGTATTCTATATTTCCTTGAATAGTATTATATATATAAACTTCGTTAGTCTGTCTACTATATTGAGTATTGTATTATATTCAATACCTGTAGTAAAATCTTTTAAGAGTAGTAGTTTAATTACAAAGTTTTATGTAATGGACTTTTATGGCTGAAAAGGTATGTTTAGGGTCTGAAGCTGATTATACGGAGTATATTGTAACGACTTGTTTTGTATATAGGTGTTACAATTTCCAACAACTTCTTTAATTATTGTTTTTATTTGTGGGAAGTAATTGATTTCCTGGATTCTTGTAAATGTTCTTGCAATCCCTTAATATCTATATGCTGGCAATTCATATTGTTCTATTACAAATTCCTTAATCATTTGACTTGAAATGTATATTTTCTCATAAAAGTATATAGTTTCGTTTTCTATTGTAAATCCTGGTTCTATTGTCTTATATATACATATAATTGTAGCATCTTTATTGTAATATGATTGAATTGGTTTTTGAGATGGTTGTCTTTAATATATAAATAGCTACAAGCTGTAATACATTGTAAACTAGTGGTTCACCTTCTTTCTTGAATATTGTATATAACTCATACAATTTATTTTCTTGATATTCTGATTTTCGATTAAGAGTGTTGACTCTAGTGTTTTCTAATTCTTTAATATATAAAATCTTGAAATTATAATTGGCCATAATCTTCGATTATCTAACCTATTGTTTATTTAATTACTTTGTTGTGGTAAAGTAAATCAAGTTCTTATGATCTGTGTACACTTGTACTGGGTATTTTGATCCTTTCAAATAAACTCGTTATTTTCTAAATGCGTCGATTATTGCTAGTAATTCTTTGTTATATATTTTGTAATTTAATTTGACTGGTGATAGTTTTCAAGAATAGAATACGATTGATTATTATTTCTTATTCTGGCCTGATTGGCTTAAAATTATGCTTATAACAAAATCTAAGAAATCCGTTTCCATTATAATTGACTTCTCAGAATTGAATATTAATAGTATTGATTCTTTTACTATTACTTGTTTGAGTGTATTAAATAACTTTTGTGTCTTAATGATTTATTCGAAACTTCCTTAATCCTTTTTGATTAAATTGATTAAGAATATTATAATCTTTAAATAACCTTTAATAAATCTTTGGTAAAAGTTGACAAATCCTAAAAAGGATTATAATTCTTTAATTGTATTTGACTGTTTTTATTTAAGCATTACCTTAACCTTATCTTTGTGTTACGATGGTCTGCCACAATAGACGTCACGTGACCCCGACGCTTAGGTAACCGGATCAGAGGGATCATTAGTGATCCAGTTGATCGGATCAGAGGGATCATTTGTGATCCGACTGAGCACAGAGAACGAAGGTCTATATAAAGGAATGGGTTTCATTACAGTGTAGAGCTTCGTGCTCAAGAACAATCATTAGTTTCATTACTATAGTTACGAGAATTGCAACCAGTTACAACCTTATTGAATTCCTACTTGAAGTCTAGTCTAAACCACCTCGAGAGATCTCTAGACACTTCCACGTGACCCTAGAGGCAGCTCCCGTAACACTTTGCTTATCTTGAGCCCTTAGCTTAATATAATAAATTCTAGGAACTTTATTTCTGTAATGTGGAATTCACATTTGCTTAATTTACATAGCAAATCGACTTTGATTAAATTTTTAAGAATATTATTAATATCTTTAATATATTGAACCTTATTATTTAAATATATTAGGATATCGTCCAAATAGTATATATAACAGGTATTCAAGTATTACAATAGTATATTGTTTATAAGTTTTATAAAAATAATTAGTGTGTTTGTTAGTCCGAATAATATAATTTGATATTTATATAGTCTATATTTTGTTTTAAAAACAATTTTTCATTCCTTGTCTTTCTTTATTCTAATCAAGTAGTATCCGTTTTATAGATTCATCTTAATAAATATTATTGTTCTACCTAATTGATCTTTTAATTCCATAACTAATAGAAATGAATATCAATCTTTCTTTATAAGCATGTTAAGCTTTCTGTAATCCACAATTAGTTTCTTAATACTATCTTTCTTAAGTACCCACATAGTTGGATTTACTACTTGAAATATAAATTCTCTAATCTATCCCTTAGTCAAATTATCATCAATATATTCTTTAAATATTTTTAGCTTATCAATTGATATTAAATAAATTAGAGTATGTATAGGTATCTTATCTTCCTTCAATATTATTTTATAATCCTATGATGTTACGACGGCATCCAACATACCGCGTCACATGACATAAATTACACGTGATGGAGCGTCAAGGAGCTTCAGCGCTCCTGGAGCGCGTTGCGATCCTTAACGATCCAACATATAGGAGAGGTCCTAGGGACCAGGAGAGAGAACGAAGGTCTATATAAGGGAATGGGTTTCATTACAATGTAGAGCTTCGTGCTCAAGAACAATCATTAGTTTCATTACTATAGTTACGAGAATTGCAACCAGTTACCAACCTTATTGAATTCCTACTTGAAGTTTAGTCTAAACCACCTCGAGAGAACTCTAGACACTTCCACGTGACCCTAGAGGCAGCTCCCGTAACATATGACTTGTATTCTAATAAAGCCTTATAAATCCTTGGTTCTTTGAAAACATATTTGTATTTCTTGTATTGTTCTAGTATTATAGGCTTCTTTACCTTGATTGCGATTTTTTGCTATATCGTTAACTTTTGTATTTATAAAGAAGATATACTGGCCTTTGTTTTTAATAAAGAACCCTGAACTAAGTGTCCTACATTATCAGGGTTGTTCGCATTCAATTCCCCTTAGCGCATATTACATCTCACAAACGCCTTAAATGTATCATTATAACCATCCTTATACTAATCAAATATCATTATTCCTTATAACTAATCTATTCTGAGATTATATACCTTCAACTATAACATTCCTAAGATGATCTATTATTGGCCTAATAGTACAACATCAAGCTATATAATTTTTAAATGTTGGATTATATTCATTCATACTGATTATATCTTTTATAAAACATTTCCATCAAATTCTATTAACTATCCGTCAACTAACTATAATTAATAAAGGTTTTGTTTCTTTTGGAATAGAACTTCCAAGTACTTTGTAGCTTCTAATATAATAAAATTTCCTATAGTTTTTGAATCTATTATAACTTACTATATTTGTTCGTTTATTTTGATTCTACAATATATTTGTTCTACTTATCCTATAATATTCAATTGTAATGTAATTTGCTCATTTTTGTTATTCTAAATGATCTTATCCTCTAATGTTACCCATCGAGGCTTTTCTTCTTCTAAATAAATAACACTAATTCCTGATCTAATCTTATCATTAAGTAAATCCTTTTATAAAGTATATCAACATATCCCTCAGGTTACTTTTATTATTATCCCTATTACCAATAGTAATAGTATAGCCTAGATCTAAACATAATACTCTTCTCTAACCTTTCTATAAAAGAACAGAATCTAATCCTTATTGTTCTCCGACATATAATAGTAGAAGATTTCCCATAGCTTCCCTTAGCTTGGTCATTCTAGATGTTTATTATTAATTCTCTTTAAAAAGAATGAATTTGTAATAATTCCAAATTATAGGATTTGATGTTAATCGATATACCGGACCTTGTAAGTCTCACCCTTTTTAGTATTCATTATATTAAGGTTATAGTTGATAATTCCTTTATTAATATCTTCAAATCTCTAAATACAACGGTTCCATTAATCGATTTATTGAATAGTCTATAATTCTTCTAACTATAGGTCTTTGTTTACTCATAAGAGGTATTCGATCTTTTCTTCTTCTTCAAGCTTTTCTTTGTAAATTGATGATGATATAGCTAGCCCTATTATATTAACAATACACAATTGTAGTATGAAGATAGTATTAAGTTAACCTTTATTAAACTTATTTTTAAAGTTACTCTTTTTACCCTTTGTTTTCTTGTTTCAATATTCTATTACTTAATATTCTACTTTTCCATATTCAAAGTATAAGTTATTTTCTTGTCTTTATTTCTTTTCTAAATCATTATTCCCATCTTTGTAGTATATAGTATTGAGTTCTATAGAATCTTTATATCTCTATAGATTATAATATGATTTATTCTCATTTTTACAATAACACCTTTGCTTTTGATTTCCCTGGGGTTTGTATAATCATTAACTTTATCGATATCGATAAAGACGATTATTTAATTCGATAAAGTTTTAAATTAGATTGTTCAAGTTTACACTCTTAATAAATCTTTTTAATTCCAATTTAAATTCTAGTTTAAGTCCTTTATAGTAATAACTTATGATAACAATTTCATTCTACTTGGTTATTCTCATATATCTTCAAAATTCTGTGGTATACTTCAATACTAATCCTATCTGCTTGAAATTAAAGATCTTATCTTTTGTTACCTCTAGCTTATTAGAGTTCTTAAAGATTCTACGAATTTCTATCTTAAATCCTTCAAAACTATTGAAGATTGTTCAAATGGATTATATATAATTCTATTCATTATACTCGAAATAATCTCATAAATATAATTAAATCTACTTACTTACTTTTTCTTTAAAATAGAATATAGTCTATACACTCTTGAATTCCATAGCTATAAACTTATCCTTATTAAATCAAAAATAGATTTCTAATTACAAAAGGAAAATATCGAGTTTCTATCAATTATCTTAATACTTATCTAATAAGACAATCTTAAGAGTTTCGTTAATAATAATCTTCTATAAAATATCAATCATCTCGATATCGTTAATATCTGTTGTTAATGTAGATTAACTTATAGCGACATTTTTAATTATTATATTTAATAATAGATTATCGAATCAATACTTGAAACAAAAAGAATACTCAAAGTATTACAGAAGCTGTCTTTAAGATCACATGAAAATGTCTAGAGTTCATTTGAAATAGTTTTAGATTAGATTTCAAATAGAAATTCAATAAGGTTATAATTAATTACAATTCTCATAATTATAATAATAAAACTAATAATTATTCTTGAGCATGAAGCTTTACATTGTAATAAAACCTATTCCTTTATATAGATTTTCATTTTTGCCTGAATAGTTTGAGTAGATTGTTTATCCTGTCTATTCACAGATAGCCTGGATAGCTTACCTATCCCATCTATTCATCACGTAATACTTGCCCTATAACCTATATGATATTATTACTTATCTAATCTATACTTACTAAATAACCTATAATCATTATCCCTTCAATACCTATTGTAGGATAGGTACCAACAAAAGATAGATACCTATTTTTTAATTATTACTTATTAATTTGGTTACCACTATCTTTAATTATCCTTTAATTCAATTATCCCTTCAATACTGTTTTCGTAGGTTCCAATACTAAGGCCTTAGGTTTATCTTATAATCTATGTTGCGGTGCGGGTACCTCCGTAACACTATATCCTCGTAATAGAATATAATATAATATAAATTAGAGAGTTATTTCGAAAAAACTCTTCTTAACTTTTCTCATATTCTCTTCTTTTATTTTATATATAAAATTTATTTATATATAATCATATATTTTCTTTATTAGCTTATAGAATTCTATGAAAATTTAATAAATAAATTCAAATTATATTAGTATTATGAAATTTTTTTTATAGAAAGTTTTGATTATTGTAAAGTTGTTAGAGAAAAAGAGTATTTATAATATAAAGTATAATATGCTCGAGTTAAAATGAATTATTTAGAAAAAAAATTAAATATTATAAATATTTTATTTTTAATATGATTTCTTACATATATATAAAGATTAAAAATTATAATTAATTATTAAAATATAAATATTAAAAAAAGCTCGATTTTAGAATATTTCTAAAGTAGTCTATATGATAATATAGTCTATATGCTGATGAATTACGTTAGGTATAATATATAAATCATATAATATGTAGTTTGTTAGTATGAGTATTTATACAGAGTATGAATAAAGTAACTATGAATATTCATATATTATATTTATAATTTAATGTCTCTTTCGAAGTATAAGAAGAGGTCTTTTGAAAAGTATTAAAAGTACTTTTATGGGAAAATAGATGTAAGTCTTATTTTTCAATGAGAAATTTTTAACACTTTTTTTTTAGTTAGTATATTCAAAAATCTCAAAAGTAGAAGAGATACACCCTTTTGCCCTTTGGCAAAGGCCTGTGTTGTATGTTAGCACGACGCACCTGTTTGGTTTAGCGCCGCGGGGAGAGAGGAATTATGTCATAGGTATGAGTAGCTAGGTAGGTGGTAACTTGGAGCTCAATCAATCGATTAATATTCATCTATCTATTACTCTGCAGGACAGTTTGTTGATATTCATTATTTATTTGTTATTTAGAGGAATCGGATTTAGAATTTCGAGCTTGGGAAGCTTTATTACTGAGAGATTGAGGAATTGAGGAAGTTCTTGGATATTATATCTAGGTACTGATATATTAATCGAATCGAGAATTGAGAATCAAGAATCACAAACTCAAACAACTAAACACGCGTGCGATAGAACTTGGAAGCATCAATTGCATTTATATCCACATCAACACATACATATATACATATAATACAGTACAATACGATACGATATCACCATGATCCCATCAAATCTCAAACACATACCGCGTTCGCTTTCCAAGAGCTCGTCACCATTCTCCAGAGCCATCTCAATATCTATATCTACATCCTCTCCAATGCCAGCGATACTACATTCAAGGAGACAATTCGCCAGTACCGCTTCAAAGAAAGATCAAAATCGGATATATTCTCCGTATGTTCCTCTCTTCTCATTCCCCCATCAAATCTCCCAACCCCCGCTAACCCCCTCCTCAAAACAGAATCCGCTACCCCCCCGACCTATCAACCTACATTAGTCTTTCCACCTCAACCTCCAAACCCCTTCTCACCCTCTGGACCACAAGCTACTGCTCCACCTGCAAAACGCTCTCTCCTCTCCTGCACCAAATCCTCGAATCGGGAGTGGGGGAAAAAGAAGGAGGAGTGCTGTTTGCGGAGGTGGAATATGATGCCCCGGATATTATGAATGAGGGGTTGGGAATGAGGTATTTGGTCAGGAGTGTACCGAGTTTGGTGGGGTTTTGGAGGGGGGAGGTGATGGGGGAAGGGGAAGGGGGAAGGTTAGGGAGTAGAGAGATTGCGGAGTTGGGGAGAGAGGGGTTAGAAGAGTGGATTAGGGGGGCGGCAAGGAGAGGGAGGGAGTGGAGAGAGGGGCATCCGGGGGGAGAGGGACTTTTTGGGGGGTTGTGGAAGGGGTGGGGGAAATGAGAGGGGGGGGTTTGGTAGTTGGATTTGGATTTGGATTTATGTATAGATAGATACTTGGTTGGTGTATGCGTTATTGTATATTCCCATGTTCCCATGTTCCCATATTATTGAACGGGATTGAATTGAATCAAATGGTGCCAAAATTCACATGTGTCTATATGTAGGTATCTACAGCACCAATTCAATTTATGTAATTTATCCCTCTATCGTCTAATTCTATTGGTAGAAAATATCTGTATTTATACATTTATATATATCTCACATCAAGCATATCAGTATCTCAATCAAACCTCTCTATCTCAATTCCCCATCAGCATTCCATCCACCTATTACCTATTATCCCCCATCCAAACTCTCCCCATCCATCCACACTCCAACCCATCTATCCAAATCCAAACAACAACAACAACAACAATCAAAATGGGGGCAAGCCCCCAAACCCCCTAGCTCACTGCGCTCGAAGATGATGCTTTTTGTGTATTTTTTTGGTTTGTTTGTATGTTTGTTTACCTATCTAGTAGTCTAGTGAGCTAGCTAGGTTCGTGGGTAGATAGGTAGTGAGGCAGTGAGGTAGATGGGTAAATGAATAGATGGGTAGATAAATGAATGAATAGTGAAATAGTCTGCCTCCATGGCAATGGCCCCCGGAGGGCCAGCGGAGCGTCATTTTGGAAGGGAGATGGGGGGGGAAGTTAGTGCAGGAATGAGAGGGAGAAAGTTGGAGTGGAAGTGGGAATGGGAGGAGTATGCTATTATAGCTTTGAGAAGTGGAATTGAAAGCGAGAGAGAGAAAGATAAGATAAGAATAGAGGAGGAAAGAGAGTTGAAGTAGGAAAGTTGGAGTGAAAAGAGAATAGAGAAATAGAATGAGATATTGATGAAGAAGAGAAGAGAAAAATCCAGTATGAAACCCGAAATTCCAATCACAATATGGGAAAAAGAAGAGATGGGATTGAAGATGGATTGGAAACTGGGATGGAAATATTGGAAAATTTATATTCATATCCATATCATAGAATCACCACTCGTATTTTCATAGACTTTTGACTTTGATCTGGATTTTGAGCGTGGATTGAAGATCGTGTTAGATCATATTGTCATATCTTGTTCTGTTCTGTCTTATCTTTGAGATTTTTATTCTGTTGCTTCCTGCTCTCTTCTCCTTCCCCTTCTCGCTTGTGTCCTGTCTCTTGTTTCTGTTTCAATTGCCGTCATAATCGTGATTTCATTCCATCCCATCCAGTCATAACACATCACATCACAAATCCCTCATCCTCAGGAAATATAAACAAATCCCCTCCCTCCCCTTCCCTCTCCTGCTCTCCCCTCTCTAAGCAACATAAAACACCTCCTCGACACCCTTCCACCACCCCCTCTCATCCGTACTCCCTGTACTTCCCTCCACCAGACTCTCCTGATACGAATCCGTCATGGCCCACCACTCGCGTACTTTGGGATTTTCTCGCATCTTCTCCATGTCTCCTGCATAGTCATAGCCGACGTATTTGAATGATGCGAAGAGGAGATTGTGTTGGGGATCGTAGTGGATGGAATCTTGATGGGGGGTTAGTTATTGAAGTTTTAGGTTTATTTGATTGGTTGATTACTGTTTCGAGGATGGGAAGAAAGGAAAGGAAGAGAGGGGAAGAGGAAAGGACAGAAAAATACAATCTTCCATATAACACTCCTTAATCTGTTTCAACACCTCGGGCCAAACCCGTGCATGACACTCCTTATACAATTCCACGCATTCGGGTTTAATCTTTACAATCTGCGCGATGCGTTTCCCTTGATTCTTTAATTTTTGGGTGGGAGCGGGAAAGGTTCCTGAGGGGCCGGAGGGGGTGAGAGGGGAGAGGGGAGAGAAGGGATGGGATTGTGAGTGAGAGGATCGGTGGGAGGATTGAGGAGGAGGGTTGCGTGGTGACCACATTTTTGGGGAAGGAGAACGAGGGTTTGTCCACATTTTGGTGGTGGTGGTGGTGGTGAGGAGTATAGAGGTGAGTTGGTAAAGGAGTGAGGTTGATAGGTGAGTGATCTCTCGACAATGGTTCGAAGATATAGTGTCGTGTCGTTGTCTTGTACTGTCTTGTATTGTATTGTATTGTATTGTATTGTATTGTATTGTATTGTATTGTAATGTGATAATATACAATGTATGTCAAAGCAATGTATATAGTAAAGACAAAAACAAAGTATAGAATCCCCAGAAGCTCTCTCGCGAATCTTAACCCGAGTACGCAACTCCGAAGCGAAGGTATTCTACAAATCGGCGATATGGTCGGGATTGGATTGGGTTGGATTGGATTGGATTGATGCGGGGTCTTTTTGGCTGAGCGAGCTGAGCTTGCTTTCAATACTACGTAGGTACGTACTTGATTTGACTTGATTTTGTATCGGTACTCTCTCTATCTACTTTGACAATAAATAAATAAATAGTCTGAGATGAAATATAACTTCCTTCACACAATCTACTCGGATGGAAAATTATGCGGAAAAATATAAGATCGTCTAGATGTATCACTTGGAACTGTAGGTTTGTAGAGACTCGTATGATGAGTTGTATACCTAGGGACAAAGTATACAAGTATCATAGGACGGACTCTAGCTACATCGTACAAGTATCTTCTATTTGTTCATCATCACAATAGCCCCTCATTGCCGATAGGTAAGGTTATGGATGCAAGGAGATTTCTAATCGCTCCCACCGATTTCTGAGAGGATTCCTCAAACTCCGAAAAACGCAATGGGGATCTCTCCACTCTTATGTAGGTAGTACTGTAGATTCAAGCGTTGGATGCTCCGAATTGAATCCGCCCGTGGAAGTTCCTGTTGTTTTGGTTTGGGATGGATGGCTCATGGATGGGTTATGCTGGAGCGAAGAGCGAAGAGCGAAGAGCTAGATGACATGGCATTCACAGCTTGGTAGGAGGGAGGGGAGGGTTAGCTGGGTAGGTAGATGGACCCCACGCGTTGGAGCTTTTTGATGAGGAGGAGGAGGAGGAGGATAAGATATGATGAGGACGAGTGTGAGTATGAGTATGAGTATGAGTATGAGATAAGATGGAGTAGATTAAGTAGAGAGTACAGAAATTATATATTCTTATATAAATTCGAGGGCTTGATTAATTAGATATAACATGTTATCATATTTGTAACTAGACTATCATTAGCATTGCTAGTATCCAATAATCCATTGATTGTAGGTAGAAGTTGGAAATAAATAAATTACAAAATATTGATAAGTTATCAGTCCTTACTGTAATCTTCAACCTATCTTGCTTCCGGTGAGCTCACGTCCTAGTTTCCTCGAGTACTTTGATCAAACGAGAGTAATTTCTCTAAATATTCTATACAATGTTGCATGCATATTCCAAGTATTCATCTCTTACTACCTACCTAGATATATAGATATATACAATAACACTAATGAATATCAACATTCATTTCAACCCCTCCTTATTAAACTCTTCTCATTCATTCATCACCAATATCAATATCAAAACCCAATCCTCCAAATCCAATTTTCAACCATATTTTTCGCTAACAAAAAGCTTCAATCTAAACCCCACCATTCATCCATTCATATCAGACATCATCATCCCGCCGTGCCCGCCAAATTTTATTTTCTCAATCTCATCATCTTCTCACGTGCATGTAATTTTTATATCTTTTTTTTACTTCTGAATATCAGATCAGATAAATTCATATCAAATCATACCAACCATAAACCTTCATTCAATTTCCAATCCAAAGTACAAATTACAACCAACAAACCATCCGCCAAAAACCACCACACCACCAACCTCCCAAACCACCCCTAAATCCCATCACACACCCACACATCACGCATCATATCGCACCTTACCCAAGTCAAAGCCAAATCCAAAAGCCAAAAAATTATGTCCACCACCACCCGTTCTATCCCACCACTCTTAACACCCTACCTTTCTCTCCCCTCCGAATCCTCTTTGATTCTCCTCACCGGTGTATTGGGCGCAGGTACAAATTGGCTTTTATTACGATATCTGAGTGCGATATTTTCATCTACGGGGCAGAAAAATGGAGGTGGAGATGGAATGAGTGATGGGGAGGGAGAGACAAAAGTGGTATTTTTGAGTTTTATGAGGGATATGGGGTTTTGGAGAGAGGGGGCTAGGAAGATTGTATGTTTTTTTTCCTTTCTTACTCTTTGTTCGGGGAGGGGGGGGGGGGTTGGATCTTTCAAATTCTTGGGGTGTTGGATATTGGAGAAAGGGAATGATGAAGGGATTTTAAAGGGGTGTATGAGTTTGAAGATATTCGAGGATTTTAGGAGGGGAATACAAAGTTGTATTTCTTACCTTGCCTATACTATAATCGCTGAATTTTCTCAAGCGAGAAGAGAAATCAACAAATGTGAAGAAAAGAAAAGCTACTCTAAACTCCAAACCTCCAAACCCTCCTCTACTCCCACCACCCACTTTTCATTCTTCTCCCTCCCATCCATCCATCTTCTAAATCCTCACTAACATCCCACCCCAGAATCTCGACCTCGACAAATTAACCCAACAATCCCGGTTTCTCTTCCTCGACGGCCTCAGCTCCCTCCATCTGCCCCAAACCCAACCTCCCAGTCCCAGCGCCGGGTCAGAAATCCCCCTCAAATCCCCCCTCCTCCCCTCCATCTCCCTCCTCCTCAACAAATCCATCACCACCCTCTCCTCCACCCCCGGAAAAACAATCCTCATTCTCGACTCCCCCGATTTCCTCATCGCCAGTACTCCCTCCCCTGAAACCATCACTCAGGAATTAAATTCCCTCCTTCTCTCTCTCCGTTCTCTCCCAGCCATCCATTCTACCATCCTCACCCTCTCAATCGATACTCCTCTCCTCTCTCCTCACCCCCAATCACCTCTCGCAACCAATACCTCCGCATTTACCACCACACTTGCTCACGAGGCAGATTTGATTCTTAGTACGAGATTACTGGATACAGGCGCAGCGAGAGATGTAAGTGGAGTGTTACGAATTACGGCGGGGGCAAATCCGAGTGAGGGGATGGAAGGGGTAGAGGAAAAAGAACTTTTGTATTTTGTGGGTGGAGATGGGAGTGTGAGGGTTTTTGAGAGGGGACAGTAGGTGGTGGGGGTAGGGATGAATGGATATAGATTAGGGTAGTGAGAGACGAGAATTGTATTTTTATTTTTATCTTCATGTTTGTTGGGAGGGCTCATGAATATGGGTTTCCTAACTCTAGAGGTTACGATCTAGAGTAGTAAGAGAGATCATAGATGAATATCACGAGAAGAGAAAAAGTGGACATTGAAAAAAGCATTCAATTTACTATACCAGTAGTCTTGATCGAGAAAAGCAGAAATATATATAAATCTCAGTATGGAGAGAGATTAAATTCTCTATATCTATCTATCTTATTCAGAAATTAATGAATGAATTAATATCAAATACAAATGTAAATATAAATATAAATATATATTCGAATATAAGAATTCATTATATTAGATCATATCAAATTATATCAAATTATATCAAATTATATATATACTTTATATACATATTAGTAATTATAAGTATATATACTATATTATACTAATACATTACACCTTATATCAAGATGCTATGTATCATCATACATCCCATCATACATCCCATCATACATCCCATCATACATCCCATCATACATCCCATCATACATCCCATCATACATCCCATCATACATCCCATTATACATCCCATTATACATCCCATTATACATCCCATCATACATCCCCTTCCAACCTCCTTCCAACCAACAATCCTCAACCCCCAACTCCCGTACATTTGAAACCCCTCTTCTGCTTCACTTCACTTCACTTCACTCTAGACTCACTCTCCACCCACCTTCAGACCTTCCCACCATCTCCAGTATAGTTGCCGACATACCCATCTATTCACACCCTACCATACCATACCATTTACACCCTCCCTACCTACCTATCCACACACACATCATACCATACTACACACACCAAACCCTACCTTCTACTTACCACCACCTACCTACCACCTACCTAGATGTAAATAATCTACATAAACTTCAAGAACAAGGATAGTAAAACAATTGGCCTGCAAAAGAGAAAAGACATCTTTGACATTCGTCATTCGTCATTCCTCAATCCTCACTCATCATTTATCGTCTATCTACCTTCCAATATCAAATTCCCATTCATATTCCCATTCATCACAAAATCCATATTTCAATCCATAAACCAAATCCCATCTACACTTCACAAACCCAAAACCTCACAAATCACAAAAAGAGAAAACAATTCTCATCATCACAAAATTCTTTGAATTGCAAACGATGGAATTTTTGCTAGAGAACATGTCATGTAATGTCATGTCTGTAAAAAAAAATTGGCATGCACCCAACCCACTTCATACCCTCATACGATCCACGAAGACATTCATGCGACCCGAGTTTTTTGAACTTCGCATACACTCATTAAAAAAAGATTCCCTCAATAAATGTAGCTTTCATTCCCAGTTCTCTAGCAGATCAAAAAAGCCATTCATTCGCCAACCCTTTCGTCGCTATTGAATCCATCCCACGCAAGCAAACCAAATTGTTGTAAAACATTTACTCGGATTTAGTGGCTGGTCCTCTAGCTCCCTTTGGTACACCGGTTTGGAATCCATTCTTGAATCTTCTTGGAACTTCCTTCATGTGACGCATGCGACCGGTACCGGTGGTCTTTCTTCTCTTGGCCTTCTCACCCCAGTTATCTATTTAATGATATATTAGCATATATTCGTATTGTTGTTCATCTGTTCATTTCTCCTCGGTGAATCGATGATTGGAGGTAGGAGTATATCGTGTAGATTTCTGAATCGATTTGGTGATAAAGGTGGATGGATGGAATAAACGTACATTGACGGGTCTTGGCTGCTGGGTAACCGCATCCTGAACAGGTGTGCTTTTGGATGTGGAGAGATCTGCGACCTGTGAATTGAAACCAGAGTATATCAGCCTTGAATTCTTCATCTCGAACCTCATCCCAAATCCATAAAAATAAGTCCTTGATCAATTGTCCATCTCCTGATCCCCGACTTCATTTCCTCCTTCTCTCCGCCGCAAAGAATTGGATTCACAACTAACCGCAACGTCTGCACAAAGTGTGCGTCTTGTTGTGACGCTTTCCGAAACTGGAAGTTCCCTTGGCTGTAATTCAAATCATCATCAGTATTGATATCCTCGTTGATTGTTGATATATGATATATCGAGTTTCGAAGGTTACGCACTCATTTTGAATTAGGAACTGTTGAATTAAATTGTCAGCGATTATCTAGATAACAAGATGTATGATGGCACACAAATTGGCGATAACGTACCTTGGGGTTGTCGTGGGGTTGTCGTTGGTTTCAATATCTCGACTTTTTTTCGATGAGCAATGCAGGCTTAATCGCGAAATAGTGGGAAATTTGGAAAACCCTAACTCGATCATGTGATTATCGAAGCGAGATCTGGAGGACCGTGCAGGGTTGGAATTTTGAAGATGCCTCAGAACATAAACTCTTATCATATCAATCTTCAGTCGACAGTGAGGTTTGGTGAATATATATAAGTTAATGTAAGTATAAAAATGTAATCAAGCTCAATAGTAGAAAAGTTTCTATATTAGATTTTGATTTTAAGAATTGTCACATTTTCAGCGGTTCACAATAAATTTTCAATATCAAGGGCCTTTTGTAATGACGCTCCGCTGGCCCTCCGGGGGTCACTGTCGTAAAGGCAGAATATAAATTTCTAGAAAAAGATTGATTTTAATGAGTTCTTCATCTTCTATTCTTCTATTCACTCAAACACTATAAGCACCACCTCTCCGCCGCCTTTTTCATCTATTCAAGGCTGTCCGTGGACTGTTGTAAAGGCAGAATATTACTAGAATATTACTAGAATAATATATCTTAATAAATCCTCATTTTCTGTCCTTTTATTTACTTAATCTCTCCGCCGCCCTCTCAAGGCCACTACCGTGGAGGCAGAACAAAACCCTTCATTTTCTATTACTTCCCCTATTTATTCATAATCACTATTATAAGAATATAGTTTATAAAAATATTAAAATCAATTTCATTATTCCTCATCCTTCTACTCACATCATCTTTCCGCCGCCTCCCCTACTCATTCAAGATTACTATTTAGAAGCAGAACTTATAAAAATGAAGTATTAAGAATATTAATTTTATTTATTTATTTTTTCTTTTATTAGAATGTCTAGAATAAGACATCAAATTGAAACTTAGTATTCCTCATTTTCTATTACCTCCTTCACCTCTTCATCTACTTAAAACTATGAAGAAAGAATATATTATTAGAAAAAGACTAAACCTAGTTATTCTTCATCTTCTACTCTTCTACTCACTTATTAATCTCTCCGCCGCCTCCCTTACTCACTTAAGACAACTGACTATCGCGGAAGTAGAACTCTTGAAAATAAGTAAAATATCAAGAAAAGGTATAGTCACCGAGTACTACTACTAGTCACTTATTAAAATCATATTAAAATTCATTAAAAATTATAGAATATACTTCTAATTTTTAAATTTTAAGATTATTAGTTTATATAAATAATTATATAATTAGATTAAAAATCAAATGAAATTTATTAAAAAATATATTATTTATTTTTAATAATTTTTCATATTAATGTTACGGGAGCTGCCTCTAGGGTCACGTGGAAGTGGCTAGAGATCTCTCGAGGTGGTTTAGACTAGACTTCAAGTAGGAATTCAATAAGGTTGTAACTGGTTGCAATTCTCGTAACTATAGTAATGAAACTAATGATTGTTCTTGAGCACGAAGCTCTACATTGTAATGAAATCCCATTCCCTATATAGACCTTCGTTCTGAAGTCGACCGACAAGTCGACCGGCTTTTGATCACATGACACTTGTCCCATGATTCCTATTGTCCTAGCTTGTCCTTTTGTCCTGGAGTTTAATCCCCTGGGACATTACTAATCCTAGTGAAGCCTTCTTGCTTACTGTGTTCTGTCTTTCCTAGGACCTACTGTCCTGGGAACTATGTTCTAGGTTTCTAGGGTATCCTATGACTAATACTATATACATGCCTGAGGATTTCCTTGGATGCCTAGTGTCCCCCGGTATACTGCAGCTGAATCACTGAGGCCTATAATACCATTATAGCCTATAAGTTGGTGATTTCTACAGCCTGTTACTAATCCGTTGTAACAATTAAAGAATAATAAATTAAAACTAAAAGGAAAAAATATTCTTAAAATTTTGAAATTTGTTAATAAAATAAGCGAAAATCATGAACTTTTATAAATATGTTTTTAAATAATATAATCAATGATTTAAAAAAAATTCATAGAGTATCAAAAATATAATTTTATTAAATGTTAATATCGAAATAATATATATATTAAAATTCAAGTACAAATATCTAGTTTAAGTTATTGATTTTATATATAATAAAAGTAGTAAAATGGCTTTTTTAGGTGTAATTTTAATAGGTGACTAGTAGTCGTGCGCTAGTACTATATATCCTCTACTACTCATTATCGTCTCTCTCCTCCTCTCCTCTTCCCTCTATTCAAAATCTAATCCTCTTATTAAACCTCTTAAAAAGTATTCAATATCTAATATCCTCATGCTTACTCTTCATTCAATTAATTCTTATCCTCTATTCTTCTCTCTACTCATCTCACAGTCATTAAAGTAGA
The DNA here is from genome assembly GCF_014898465.1 of Botrytis porri. Classification (NCBI taxonomy): domain Eukaryota; kingdom Fungi; phylum Ascomycota; class Leotiomycetes; order Helotiales; family Sclerotiniaceae; genus Botrytis; species Botrytis porri. The sequence goes on along the minus strand of NW_024066075.1, from coordinate 1,712,389 downwards.
AGTCTTAATAACAAAATATTAAAATAGAATATTAGAAACAATATTTCTCTTCTCTTCTCTACTCTTCCTCTTAAAATAAAACCTTTCTATAAACTCAATCCACTTCTTCTTCTCCGGATACAGAAAATTTTCATAAGATAGATATCTCTCATATATTCCAAGAAAGAGAGGAAAAGTATTAGGATTTCACTTTTTATATGTATTTATATAATTATATAATACTTAAAAATATTTGTTGAGCAAACTTGGTAAGGTGTGTATACATAATATGTATGAGTAAAGGGTTGTTTATTTCTGTTTATCCTCTTTATACGAAAAGGGAATTGCTATATCTATATATGTATACTACCTTTACTTACGTACTTCGTGCGTATGTAGGGTAAAGTGTAATATTACATATCACGCCCTTGGTCATGTGTTCCGACAATACTATTCTAAATCCTAGATTCCATATTTCAAATCCTAAAATTCCATCATTCAAATCCTAAAATTCTTATATACTTTCAAAATAGAAATCCTTTCTAAAGGAGTTTGATTTCAAATTTTCAAATTTTCAATATACTTCGTTCATTTATATTTTCTTTCCTTCCTTTACTTCCTCCTTTTCTCTTTATCTTCCCTTCTTCATCTAATAGGCAAAATCAAGAAAAATTACTGAAAATTCCACTTTACTCTCCTTCATTCCCCTCCATCCTCTCAAAACCCCTCACTACCACCCCCTAAACCCAAACCTCAACTCATTCACTTCAAGATATCTCCAACTCCCCCCTCCGCCCCTCCCTTAAAAATAAACAGTAGTACATAATTCCACTTCCTTTTTATATTTACATTTACATTTATATAAATATTTATACAACATACTCGACGAAACAATTAAAGATGTATAGTATAAACTAAAAACATTTATAACTAAAAACATTTTTAAATAGAATAAGCTATAATTAATATATATGATTGATGAATATAATAATTATAGTATATAAAACTTAATAGAATGATTCTGCTATATATTATATATATAGAAAGAAATTGTTATACGGTTCAGATTGAAAATAAAAGAGAAGTAATATATTAAAGATATTGAATTAATGAAAATAAATATAATTTAATACTATCTTTTAGATTCTATAAATCTCTATCGATTTAGAATTATATATTATAAAACCTTCAAATTCTATTCAAAACCAAGTATAAATTAATTTAAAAAAAAAGTATTCTTTATTATTCCTTTTTTTATTAAAAAAAAGTCATTTAAAATAGAATTCAAAAAAGAGATTTGAATTTTCGAGTTTTTATATTTAGAATCTCTAAAATAAGCGAATTTATTCTTCTAAAAACAATAAATCTAATGCTTTTTTTATTACAAATAAATCTTTACAAAAATATATAAATTTGAAAATAGAGTTTTTATTTAATAATACATCTAAATTACTAAATTTTAATATTATAGCTATTAAATTAATTAAATTATTAAAGATTAAAAAGATATTAAAAATAAGCACTTTTCGAATTAATTTGATAATTTCAACTACTTTATTTTCAATTCTTTAAAACTTTAATATAGTATAATTATTATATTAATTGATTATATATGTTAGTTTGAGAAGAACATAGAAGACATAGTTATTAGTTCGAGAAGAATACGAAAGACATAGTACTTATAGTATTCGTAAGTTCTAAATGTCTATATTATATTCTATCTAAAGAGCTAGCTAAATATAGGAAGTCGTAGGCCTTATATAGATACTATTAAAAGAGCTAGTCTCTTTCGCATTCGTCTAAAGCTTAATATAGTAGTCATTAAATTAAAGTCATTCATCGACGTTTATATAATATATATTGATTCTAGTCTATTTTATCGAAAAGTATTAAAGTTATAATTGTTTTCATTTATATTATATATCTTTTATTGTTTCATCGAATAAAAAATAAATAAAATTTTTTCGATCTTTTTCTTATTCTTTAAAATTATAGTTTTATAAAATTGAAATTTAAGAAAAAAAAAAAGTGAAAAAGTTATCACATATTCATAAATTTTATTAAATTTCAACTTTAAAAGATTTCAATTTTATTAAATTCTAATTTTGAAAAATTTCGACTTTATTAAATTCCAGCTTTAAAAACCTATAATTTTACATAAAAAAAATTAATTTTCTAGAAAACCATTCATTTCCAAGATTCTTATAATATTCATTTCTAATAAATTCGATTTCCAAATAATTTCTTCAATATATCAAGTGAGTTTACTATAAAAACAATTAATTAATCTAAAAAACGCTCTTCTTATAGGGATTTTGTTATGAAAAAGAGTAGCGGGGCTTCAAATTTTCTATTCTATTCTCTTTATTCTTTCTCTCTTATTATTATCATCAATATCAATACCAATCCCCAGGTAGACACAGAAACTCTGTATGAACGTTAATCATTAGGATCTAGTAAATAGCTTCAATTCATTAGCTACCGTATTGCAAGCCCTCAGTGAAAGCGAAAGAGACTAGCTCTTTCTGTAGCGTTTATATAAGACCTATAACTTCCTATGTATAGCTAGCTCTCTAGATAGACACTTAGGACCTACGAATACCGTGGGTGCTACGTCTTCCGTATCCTTCTCAAATCAACAAAATCAAGAATCAACATCACAATCATCAAATCCAACATCAACATAAATATCAACACCAGAGCTTCAAAAGATTCATCTTGATTTTCTATGTACCCGACTATGTACTCGACTAACTATGTACTCGACTAACTATGTACTCGACTAACTATGTACTCGACTAACTATGCATTCTTCCTCCCCCTTCCCCTCCCCTCCCCATCCATCTCCACATTCATCTATCCTATCAAAAGAAACGGGTATCTAAAGTCTTCACCTCCATCCTCATCTCCGTCTCCACTCCATCTCCATCTCCACGTCCTTCCATTCAACTACTCCAATCCCTCGGACTTCCATCCCATACTATCCAGGCTCTTCTCTCTTCTCTCCATCTTTTAGTACATTATACTCCTTCAATTCTATCCGGCCGTTTCCCATGCACACATGAATGAATAATCTATTAACAACCCTCTCAATATATATATACACAGCCTCCATCTCCATCTCCATCTCCATCTCCATCTCCATCATCTTCTCCTCCCCATCGTTCAATATGTAAAATTCAAAAAGCACCCATGTACCATACCCCTACCCTCATATACGTGACCTCAAACGCCATCTCTCCCCCCAATATTCCCCTCTCAATCCCAACCATTTTAATCTCTCCCCTCCTCCCCTACACAACCACAAAACAATTACAACGTAATCAAGTCCACCTCCGAGAAATCTGGCGGATTCCTCCCATACACCACTCTCCCCTTCGCATCCAACGCCGCTCCCACATTACTAATCCAAATATTCGCTCCTGCATAATCTCTCGTCCTCTTAACCTCATCATCACTCACTCCAATATCATCTCTCGGAATCCAAACCACCGGTCTCCTAGCTCTCAACGCATAATGTTGAAACGCATGTTTAACAAGAGCATCTCTTTCTTCAGGCGCCAAATCTTCAATTTCATCATTATACCCACCATAAAGTGCATTTGCAATTTTTTGCTGCGCCTCAATATCTTTATGGCGCTTGCGCGTGAGCTGTGGGCGAATAACTGGTTCATCGATAGGTTGAGGACCATCGGTGCCAGCTCCACGAGCAAATGTTTTGTGTCGAAGATTTCGACCGGATTGTAAAGCCCAACCACCAGCTACAGCTGCACCATGTACAAGGTTTGATGGTTTAAGTTTGGCAAATTTACTAGCGCTGTTTCTATTTGTGGTTGTAGGATGCAGTGCGTCCATTTCAATGTATCCTGGTCCCTCGATACCAGCCCCATCATTTTGTGGTACTGTTTCAGGATCTGCAATAGTGAGACCAAGACGTTCAGCTTGTATCCGATCGAATGCTTCATCACGAAGAACAGCTTCATCCTCAAATGTGATTGGCAGATATCGAAGTAAAGGGCCAAAAGACCAATTGAGGAGGAATTGGTAAAGAGCAGTAAGTAGTAAAGCCACAATCATAATGATTGCCTGAGGAGTAAGTGAATCACCTTGCTCATCTTGAGTCAAGAAGAACAAACCGATGAGGCATAATTCCATAACATATAAACCAGTAAATGTCTGGTTGATAGCACGTGGGTATAGAAGTCCTCCTGTATCGATCCTGAATCGAGACACATAAAGCATATTGTAACGATTCGCAATCCAAAGAAGTGTGAAAGTAATGATGACGAAAATTATGATAACCGGCGTAACCACACAATAAATTAAACCAATACAGGCGAAATTAGTGTAAACAGGGAAGAATGATCCCCAGGTCACAGATGGAAGTGTTGTATTTCGGGTCCACTTTTGCCGAGCAGTATTGTCGAAAATCTTTGGTAAAACGAACCAGAAAATGAGAGTCGTTAATTGCAGGAGTGTACCCGAGCTCACAGAAAATGCTTGCAGAATCATGTAAGAGAAGAAATAGTTCGCCGCCTTTGGTAATTGTTGTGCAAGTGTTTCGGGTATAGAGGTAATATCATTGGACCATGATCCAATTGTAGCTACCGCACCACCAGCGATAGACACAACCAAGAAAACTTGGACAAAGAGAAATGCAAAATAATAAGTTTGAACCAAACCTTGCTTCTCATTGCCAGTTTGTGAACCTTGAACAAAGGCAAGATAACCCAAAATTGTTGGTACCAACGATAGCAAAATACTGAGCACAATGGCGGGCAAAACACCTGCTACGGCTTGAAGAACCTTTTCGGGTATAACCTTGAGCCAATGAAGCCAAGATTTGGTATTGACCAAAGAAGATATTTGGGATAGAGATGATGTCCATGCGACAGGAATCGACCATAAAATAATCATACCAAGAACGACGGCAGTAATGACAGCGGTTCTGAGCCAAGCCTCCCACCATTTGATAGACATATTATCCCAAAGGACATCATTAGGCGAAATCTCAACAGTGCGTGGTGCCATTTGCTTTGGAACATGGTAGGTAACAGATTGACAAGCCATATGTGCAGCTACTTGATGATTGAATTGAATAAAGGCCGAGTTCATGAGAGGAAATCTCTCGGGAGACTTTTGATCCAATTCGATCTCAACGTTTAGCTGAGCGAGCTGTTCACGACACCAATATATTGTATCGACTTTTGGACTGATTCCAGGAATTCCAAAGAACCAATCAGGAGTCCAACTGAACCTGGCCAGTCTATGTGTTGGCCTGTCCTTCTCCTTTAGATAGCGCTGCCAAGCTGCGGTCGTTGCATTTTCCTCGTATTCCTCGTTGAAAGCCTTCGGATATTCTGCACCTGGTCCATCGTCTGAGTTTAGGAAAGGCACGATATCCTTAAATACCTGCCACGCACTCTTCTTTGGCGGGGCACCGGTTGCAACTCTTGACTTTGGCCCATCGCTTTGGGTTAATGGAAATTCATCATCATCTTCATATCCTGTTGGGATTGGAGATGGAAACCCGCCAGCGGGACCTTTCCAGAATTTCCACCAATTATTAGTTTGAAAGGCGTCATTAGTTCCATCTCCTCCATACTGAAAGCCATTTCTTCGTACGGTGTTGCCTTGCAACTTTCTATCCCCATCATAACTTCGAGGATCACGGTCGGATGTTGACGGGCGTTCCTCTGCTTGCTTCTCAGCCTCCCGGTTCTTTTCATCATCCGCACCAGATCCATACGGTTTGGGAGGTGGTGCTCGTGTTCTATATCTTCCATATTGATCATATTCGTCATCTTCCGGTATCGATGGTGCGTCAAGACTTACGAAACCATTACCATTGGTTTCTTCAATTGTATCATCCAAGTCTCTGCCGAGTCCTAAAACACCTCCAAAAGCAGTACCTCCTGCCTTTCCAACCGCGTCCACACCTTTGTTTAAGCCTTGTCCAACTACATCGAAACCTTGTCCCATAGCGGCGAGGGGATTGCCAAGCTTGAATTTTTTCGAACTGCGTCGCTTATGTTGTCGAGCTTGTTCCCGCCTCTCCAATTCTGCCTCCTCGTCTATTGCATCATCTACAGTATGAGGAGCTTCCTCGCCAGTCGCAACTCCGCCGCTTTGCGCCAATTCTGCCGCTCTCTCATTTTCGCGTTTGATTTTCGCGGCTTTCTCTTCCTTGGTCAGTTTGCGATTCGATTCCTTAGCTCTAGCCTTCTCGTCCTTCTCTGCTTGTTTTCTCTGGGCTTTCTTTGCGGCTCTAATCAGCTCCGTCTCGGCTGCCTCCAGTTTCAAATGGATTTTGTCCCGAAGATGTATCTTCTTCAATAATTCATCATAATTTCGATTGATCCAAATATTCCTAATTCCTCCAGGGAAAACGTCGTAAAGTCCAGCGAGAGCTTCTTTCGTCAGCCATTTATCCGGAATGGCACTGACAAGGACAGTAGTTGCTGAAGCTCTCAGTCGATGTTCTGCAGATGTCAAATAATCTTGTCGTACTTTGATATACACTCGTAACTCTGCAAAAAATACACCGCAAACCCACATGATGACCAGCAGAGCAAGCACCAGATGTGCCCAGTATCTACTAGTCTTGCTAGGCTGTACATTAGTCCAAGCCAATTGGTCCAGTCCGGTTACATTTGGATTCGAAGAGACTTCTGTCTTGTTTTTGTCGTTTGCATATTGTAAAGCCCAATCTCCACCTCTGCCTCCAATATAGTTCATGGGTACAAGAATTGGTATGATAACGACAGCCATAGGTATGAAGATGACCAGAAGGGTCTGAAGGTATCGAAGGAAAAAGTAAGCGTCCAAGCCACATTTGTTGATAACTTCTCGATCTCGAAATTGAAAGATGGTGAATAGCCATCCCCACGGACTTCTAGGAGGTGGTTCTGTTCGTTCTTTTTCGGGGACCAAATAGGTCTTTGGTTTGCTATACTTCAGTCAGTAAAGTCCCTCAAGAGTGTGCATCTACAGAGCGCAGATCGCCACATGTAAAATCCTCCCAACTTACAAGATCCGTGCAAGCTTGTTCTTCAACAGCATAAAAGCTATCATCTGTACACCAAAAATGATGGCAGAAGATGCCATTGCCGTCAGAAGAGCGACCAGACTAATACCCTCGGAGCCTTGTGCGGCAGTCGTCGTGGTTGAGGACGCTGAGGTAGAGGTCGTCGTGGCATTGCCAGTCAAAACTGAAGACATGTTGAGTAACGTTGAACACCTTAACGATGCATAAGAGAAAGTATTTATTAATCCACCTAAGATGTATGGGTAGTAATGAGTGGTGTTTGTGATATCATTAATAGGTCGTTGTCGTTGTCGTTTTCAATATTGGTGTCGATATCGATGTCAGTATTGGTATCAGTATTGGTATCAGCATTGACTTATTAGAATCGGTATCAGGATCGGTATCGGTGTGGAAAAGAATGAATTAGAAGGAAATCAAAAGATAGTAGAAGAGAAGTATTTAGTTGGAAGGAAACTAGAAATACAATTGAATCATCTAGGTCATGCCAACACCAAAGCGAATGACAATGCCAATGCCAATGCCAGTACCAATGCTAAAATGCTAAAATGCTGGTCTTGTTTACCATTTGGGTGCTTGTGATGGTATGGCGGCCTGTTGATGATATGTCCGAAGTTGTCTCAATGGTCCACCATACATATATACATATATACACAGATGGGTAACTGATGAGAGGATTATCCCAAATCCCAAATTGAGTGGAATGATTCGTTGATCGTAAATTAAAAGGAGCAAACATGGATATAAGGTTAAATCACACCTTGGATTCACATTGGAATGACTAGACATGACATCACGAATCACACTTAACCGTTACTTAACCGTTACTTATTATTATACACTTCACCTTCTTTACCCACTCTTTACCCCCCCCTTCCCCTGAGATGCGCTTATCTTTATATCAAAGAATGATCGTCTACCAGTCATTTCGATTAGGGGTTATAGAGACGACACAAGAGGCGTTGGTCATAGGGAACTTTATTTGCTGTAGATGTAAGTCAGGGAATCCTTCTTTTCTTTGGGAACTCTTTAGATATGTATGATATACGGTTACTACGGAGTACTACGGAGTACATTTCAATACATCCACATATATATATGTCAGTAGCTGCGGATGATCTTGATATTGATAAGAACTCAGATAAAGACACCCAAAAATCCAAGCCACTGTCGCCATCAAGCATCGGAGACATCCATTCTAATCCTACCTAGGTAGACAAAAGATTATGTTCAGCCACTCAATTACCTAGGTACACTCACTCGCTCACTTATACGTACGAAGTATCCATACCAGCTCAGGCATGCGAGAGGCAAAAAAAAACTTGTATTTTCAGGGTTCAATCAAGCTTTCCCCCTTGAGGCTTCAATCAGGACGATAAAGTTGTGTGTACAACGAACGATACTGCAGTTCTATAAATTTATATCAGCCCATCCTCAATTTAATGTTGGTATTCTTCACAGAACGCAAAGAGAAGAGGAGACCTCGGAAGAATTCGTGGTGCTATTTCATGAGAGTTCGTGGGGGATCATGGTATATGTGTATGAATGAGTATACTGGTGTAGAATCTACAATTAACCTTACGGTATACGTACTCATCAACATCCCCAATCGAGATAAATTTTCAAATAAATCATGAATGAAGGACCAGAATAGTAACCCAGTGGCTTTATACATATCAAGATTTTAATATCTACTGTTCTGAGGATCGTATAGATACCCCAAGTATACATCTCAAGTATAAGGGGAGAGGAAGCATTCAACGACAGCATTCGAACTTAACCTCTTTTTTTCCTGCGTCTCCTTCCTAGAGATATGATGAAAATATATAAATAATGATTTTTAAAACTATCGAATGGAAATGAATAATTACTAGTATCGAAATGAGCACTATTACTCTTGGAAGGAATTTAATATACAAATTCTCTCTCCCTCATCCTCTTCCTCTTCCTCTTCCTCGCTCAACAAAGACCCTTTTCTATCAACCTAACCCCGCCTTCTATATACTACTCATGATTATCTCAACCCTCACACTCAATCCTCACCCCCAACTTTCCCCTCCCCTCCACATCCCTAATGACTAGGAGCCGTCTTTCTCACCGCAACACTAATACTCGAACCATCATCAATCTCCTCCGCATTCCACTTCAACTGCCACACCCCATCACAAACCGGCGTCGCATAGAAATTCGACACAATTTTCTCCGTGCTCGGATTCTTCCACATGGCCCAATTTCCAAACGCGATAAATCCCTTGGTGGTACCATTTCCAGCAGTTGATGCGCTAAGCCCCTTGGTGGTACTATTCCCAACAACCGCTCCGGTAAAGCCCACGTTGGTGAGCCCGCCAGAGGATGGATTGATGACGAGTGCGGATGTGGTCGTGTTGGTCAGCGTCACGTTGCTGCTACCGCTGCTGGGTGCGACGATCCATTCGCTGGAGGAGGTTGGTGTGACTGAAAGAAAAGATGTTAGTTGGATTTGAAGACGGTTTGTGGGAGAATGAATGTGCTTGTGGGTGATGGAAATTCTTACATGTGATGTTTGCGTTGACTTTGGAGTCAGCGGGAACAGTGTTGCCGATTAATGCATTTCCTGTTTGTTCAATTAGTTTTGTGAAACCAGTAGATGGTAACGCAATTGTTGACTTACCGTCAGAGTAGTATACTGGAAGGCCACCAATGCCAGTGCCATACGCATATAGATGGAATGAGTCGGTAGGACTAGAAGTACGTTTTTGAAGAACAGCAGCAGATGCTGTCAGTCCTCCGAAGAGGAACAGGAGTGGAGATGCAAACTTCATGTTTTCTCAAGTTTGTAAAGAGAATGAATGTATAGTGATCAAACGAATGAAGATCCTTATACCAGAAGAGGACGAGGAGGGGATGAAATGGATGGAAGAACGAAAATTCGGGTATACAACAACTGATGTGGGAATACGAAGAACTTGCCGTTAATATTATATCGAACGGGAAGCCAAATATTAGGTCACCAAAGCTTGGGGCCGACTTGTAAAAATCCCTTCTCATCTTTATCATGCCCAATAGAAAAGCTTTTCAATGCAAGAACTATCTTGGGCCTTTGCTAGTCAGGAGAAAGTATCTGACCCTGTGGAAGCTTGAGCCATAATGGGGATAGATGCACAATCAATAACGCGGGATGATAAGAACGAAAGTCAGTGCAATGGCGCACCCACCCATCAAGGGTGTTTTCGTCAGCCTGGTCGATCATATGGAATAATTAGTTCACGCCACATGGTGGTTGGATGTGATAGTGAGAGACGTGCAAATGTACGCGGTTCTCGATCCGAATTTAGTTGCGTTGTGGAGTGGCTCGAGAGTGCTCATACCACAATCCCAAATACGATCTGCACAGGTATTGATGGGAAGAATATCCCTCGTTAGATCTCAGAGATTCTAACTGAAAGGGCGTAAGTGATTAGACGGCAAATTTTCCGACAGTCCGAGCCATTGATATCGAGGCCGATTTGATCGATATGGTCAAAACCCTAAATATAGATTTCTGTTTAATGAAAAAGTGTATTTAGTATTCAGGAGTGTGTGAATAAAAATCAATATTATTTGTCATTATATTACTTTTATAATTCAATACTCTTTCTTTCTTTTAAACTTTATAAATACTAATATATTAATTCTTTATAAATATTAAACTTTCTTAATTTTTTCTTATTTATTTTATATAATTTCATTTATATAATTATAATAATTCAATCTTAAATTTTATTAACTTCATATAAAGAATTAATTTATAAATAATATAATAAATAATATAATAAATAATATAGTAAATAATATAGTAAATAATATAGTAAATAATATAGTAAATAATATAGTAAATAATATAGTAAATAATATAATTTTTATAATTTTTATAATTTTTATAATTTTTTTTAAATTCAATATTTAAATTGAAATTAGAATTATTAATAAATACTTTAATATTTAAAGATTTAATTAAAAGTTCAGAATTAACTATAATAATTTTATATTTAAAAATAAAATAATTATATGTGATTTTATTCTATTATTTAATAATAAAGAAATAAAAGAGCTTTTAAATTAATAATTATAATATATTTATAAAATATATTAGAAATATATATTTATTATTTAAATTTTATAAAAAGTCTTTATTAAAAGAATAATATAAATAAGATTAATGTTAATTTAATATTCTAAAAGATAATATGAAATTAAATTATATTTAAGAATATAATAAAAGATTATTATATATTTATTTTTAAATAAAAAAGAAGTTTATTTTATAATATAATATTTATTTTTTTAAAATTATAAAATATATTTATATTAATATTTTATATCTATTTTAAAAATGTATTATTTAATATACTTTAAATTCTAAATTCTAAAAACATTTATAAATATATAAAATAATTTTAATTTATTTGTAGAAAATATTAAATTTTTAAATCAAATAATATTTAATTAGTTAATAAATTAGTTTTTATTAAAATCAAAATTTATATAGATATTAATAGTAGTAATAATAAATTTATAATCAATTCGGTTTATATAGCTATATTAAGACTATGTGATGCGCTTATATATGATTCTAATTGAATAAGGTAGATAGGAAAAAGAAATAAAAACTCACTTTTTTTCGAACTTCTTTATTAAAACCTATAAGTAACCTTCTAAGTAATTCTTTTAAATTCTTTAAGTTATTTATATTATAAATCTATTATATCTAAAAATCTTTTTATTATTAAATTCTTTAATATATTTATGGAAACTTTATACTTTTTATTTTATTATAATAATTTTCTTCTTTCTATTCAATTCTTTTTAAAATATTATAAAAGTTATAGTTAGTTATAATATTGTATTCTTTTTAAAAGATTGTTTTTGCTTTTTAATATTTCAAATTCTTTAGAAATCTTATTATAACTTTTAATTTATTACTTATAAGTCTTATATTTATTTTCTTCTATAATATGTTAATAATATATAATTTCTTTTTAAAGTCTAATATTTCTTATTTCTTTTTTTTCTATTGGATTACTTCATTAATATAGAATATAATATATTAGGGTCTATCGAATTATTTTATTGATATAGAGAACAAGATTATATTATAAAGCTAAGTGGTTGAATAAAATCAAAATAGTAAGTATGATAATATTAGAATATTGTTACTTTAATAATACATGCTTTGTATTGAATGATTATTATTTTTTCAATTATAATTAATAGTATATTATCTGCTATATAAGATAATATTGAAATTAGTATTTTATAATAATATTATATACTAATTTAAAATACTATATACTTAAATTAATATATTATAAATATTTTTTAAAAGATTTAGCTTTTCTTTTTATTATATAGAATAGCTATAAATATATTAATAGAATATTAAATATTATATTAATAAATATTTTATAAAATATTTCTTAAAAAAAGTAGGGCTTTTTAAAGAATTTTTATTCTTTATTTTTTTACATTCAAAAACCTTTTTCTTTATAATTGAGATTTTTTTATAATATTTTTAAGTATTGAAAAGTTTGGATTATTATAAGAATTTATAGTTTAATCTTTTTTATTAATTATATTTGATATAATAAATTTATTATTAATAGTATTAATATTAGTAGTTCTAATATAAATATATTAAATCTTTCTTCTTAATATTAATAATAATATTTTTTCAACTTGAATAAATATTAATTCGATGACTTTGAGAGGGGGTAGAAAATGATATTCTGATTTGAATATAATAAAGATTAATAAGTTTTTCTAAGAAAATCTTTTCTTAATTTTTTCATGTTTTTCTTTAGATATTAATATATATTTCTAATTTATATATATATTAAAATATATTCTTTGATATATATATAATATAAAAGAAAGATAAAGTTCTTATTATATTATATAAAAGCTATTTATATATATTTAGATATTCTAATGTATTAATGTTAGTATATTATTTCTAATTTATTATATAAATATATATAAGTATTTTATTAATAAATATTTTATTAATAAATATTTAAAATCAATTATATATTAATATTTAATATAATATTTTAAAAATAATATAATATTAAGGTTTTTTAAAGTAAATAAAGAAATAAATTTCTTTTTTATAATTAAAGCTTATTTTATTTTATTTTTTATAAAGTTATTAAAAATAGAAGAGAAATTAAAAATTATTAGAAATTTAGAAACAATATTAGAAATTAATATACCAAGGAAATATATTAAGAATTAATAATAAAAGCTTTTTTAAACACTTATTATTATATTAATGAAAAATATATTTCCTTATTTCTTATTTTATTTTATAAAAATAATTGGAAAAAATTTCAATTTTAATTAATATTTTATTTTTTCGTCTTATTTTATTGATTTCTATAAATTCGATACTATGTTAAAGATTTCCTTTAGTATTATAGATACTATTTAAGATTATATTAATTATAAAGTCTAATACATAAGATATTAATAAATAAAATACTTTAGTGATTTTTATTATTATATTATTATATTAAATTTCAATTTCAGTTGTTAAAATAATTTTAGGAAACTTGTAATGCTAGATTCTTCAAAATTCCATTTATAATCTTAGGGTTTTTCTTTTAATTTTATTAATTTCTTCAAGAATATATACTATATTGAATCTCTTTTTCTTAATGTTTTAATAATTAGCTAAGACCGAATTAATTATATAATAAGAGATTCTTATCTTACTTATTATAATCTAAATATAACGTAAAAGAGAAGAAGGTGATGAGGTTATAGAGTATATCTTTATAAATACTATAAAAATATTATTATAAAAATAGTACTATTAGTAAAGGAGAGAGGAGAGAAGCTTTAGAAAGTTCTTATATAATATATAGAGGATATAATAGAATGAGTAGGAACTAAATATGTTTTTTCAAACTATATAAAAAAGAACTATAGATATTAGTTATAAATAATATCGTATGATCTATACGTGTTTTCCGTACATAATAAAAAGAAACTCTTATTAAGTAAGTTTATCTTAGTTATTCTAAAATAGTCTATACATTATAAGAGAATCAATTTGAAAAAGGTCATATATTAGAATTTAATATTAGTATACTTCTTATAGAAGATTCTAAAATGATTTCTAAAATGATTTCTAAAATGAAAAAATAAAGCTAATAATAAGAGCTATTTAATAATATAATTTGTTCTAAAATAAGTCTCTTATAGAATAGATTCTATTATAATAAACTAATACTCTATAAAATACAATTTTCTTTCTTAAGATTCCTATTAATATACTATACAAATTATAGAAATCTTTTTTATATAAATCGACCATCCTACTTTCGAGCCACCTCTGTTTTGAGCCACTCTTTTACACCAAAAATCGCTTTTTTAGTTTATTAATATCTCTATCAATATATAATCTAATATAATAAAAATTTAAATATATATAATTTAAGCCATTTTAAACTTATTCTGAAATTTTTATATTTTTAGAATTTTTTTATATTGAGATCTAGAGTTTCAAAATATCGATTTTTTAATTTATATAGGAATTACATATAAATTTAAATCTTTTATAAAATCTTTAATAACTTTTTAATAATAATCATTAAAAGAAAACTATATATCTTTTTAAAAGTTTTGAACTTAAATTTATATAGAAATTCAAAAAAAAAAAAAAAAAAAAAAAAAAAATTAACAGATATAGAGATATAATATATAGTGAGTCTAGAATAGTATAAATAATCCCTATAATTTTGAGGGTATTCTTTTAAATATTTATTTCTAAGAAGTTTTCTATTTTTTTTTAATCTTTTAAAGTAAATATACTATAAACTTATAATAAAACTTTTTAGTTTATTTTTAGTAATTTTTATTAAAAAGTTATTAAAGATTTTATAAAAGTTTTAAATTTGTATATAATTCCTATATAAATTTAAAAATCGATATTTTAAAGCTCTAGATCTCAATACAGGAAATTCCTAAAAATCTGAAATTTTCAAGGTAAGCTAAAAATGATCTAAATTATATATGTATAAATTTTCAATAAATTCTATTCATAAATAAGAAAGTTAAAAATTCCATTTTTGGTGTAAAAAGTGGCCCAAAAGGGGAGTGGCCCGAAAGTAGGGTGGTCGACTTAAAGCAGAAATCTATTTTTTAATATATTGTTCAAATGCGTGTTATCGACCTCAGTAGATATATAGATGAATATTAAAATCAAATCGTATTCTAGAAAAAAGAAATATCTGAATCTGAATGTTAAACACAAACCATATAACATCGCTACTTTGATTTTAAAAGACTGTCAAGAATGAATTTGAATCAACAATGTACTAGATGTCGACTTTGTGGTATAATCAAAAGAAGAAATCTATTGTCAACACATCTTGAATAATGTCGTGAGAGGCAATTGAAGGAAAGTCGCATGGTAGCTGGAAAGATATCGGGGAGCACAAGTGCACGGCTCCGAAGCATCTTCGTTACAATGTTTCAAGAGATGAGATTAGCTGATTAACACAATGTTGTGACGACTTGAATAATCTGAACCTCGTATCGGACGGTGAAGAGGTGGAGTATTTCTCGGCACAAATCGAATCTGAAACATGAAGATATAAATTTATATCAGAAAGTATGAAGTGTAAGGTTTCCATGCATATTTATAGAGCGAGTGGGGTCAATGAGATGGGCATGGAGGGGATACATTGATGGATACATTGATATTCCGCCGCCGTCTTTGAAAAGGACCTCGGGAGGTTGAGAACTCCAGATCAATGATGATTCAAGGACAGATGAAATGGCCGTGCTAATTACGTTCGTAGACCACCCGATGTCAAGCTAACCAATTGAATGTATTCCATTTTGTTCGTATCTGTCGGCATAATCGAGCGAGATACGAATACAACGACGATCTCCCGTGAGTACATCCCCCATCGTGTTTCAAACATTCTTCTTTCCTTGGGTATTCATTCTCGGCAATTTTCGTTTCTTCTTCCCTTTAGCCTCTTCAGCCTCTCCGATACTTTCTCGATTGCATACTTCATTGGCTCCGCTTAGAACTACCTCAGATGAGTTATGCCTTTTTTCATTCCTCTAAGTTAGGCCTATCTGTTAAGCAACGTTGATCGTCTAAAGACCTCCCACTACTACATGTCAGATGAAACAAACGCGAAATCCAGATCCATGCATTCGAGACTTGCATTTCCAGAATACACTCAGCAGATCGCATTCATCAGCCATCCAGTGGCGTTCTGATTGTCATCTTTTGATGTAATGTTTTGATTTTGAAGATAGTATGTATTCATACACAAGACACACTGAAATCTCCGTTTGTAAAGCGCTTCCACGGACGGATGATCGAATGACTATCACAGAGATCTGGGTCCCAGATCATGCAGGTCATCAGTTGAGCAAAGACAATGAGGTGCCACCGATACGAACCATTAAAGTACTAGATTGCCACACGAAGCGAGCTATTGTAGACGGTGCCTGACTACTGATTCGCAAAGCTTGTTCATCGTGTCATAAATTCAAAGAGAGAGAAGAATACTCTAACAGTGCTCTCTATTTGGAATGGCTTCTCTTTTCTTCGACCTTGGACATCATTGGTCACTAGTACAAGTTGAGTCTACGAACAAAACTAGTCAGGCACGAGAAAAAGTAAAATGTCCGATCATTTTAATCAAATAAAGAACTAATAACCTACTAAGGCTTGTACATCGCTTAACCTTAGGACCCCGAAATTATTTTAGCTACTCTAGTCTAGCTACTCGTGCCTTACTTGGTAAAACATTTGAAAAAGGATGCACGGACGACATCTACCATTCACACCTTTGACCTAGGACAGATTCAAATGCAGGTCTCCTCTTCAAGTCTATGTCGTATGCTTGTTAGAGGCTCGGAGTTGTTATTTCAATTTAATTTCTCGCCAAGTATATTTCTACCTGTTTCTCAACGCGGCTAGTGGCATCCATTTTGACTACTGAGCTTGACAGATGTTCACCCTAATACTATCTCGGATCTCTCTTGGGATGATCAAAGCACTAAGATATTTTGGTTATCTGCACTGTCAATCTAGTACGAACATGAGGCCTACCATTATGGAGATCCGTGTGACAGATTACACTAAGATTTTGCTTCCTAAGTCTCTTTGAAGCTTTGTCCGAATACAGTACTAAGGGAAATGTCTACTTTGGTGCTCGGGTCCAGAGGACTTTGACGGTAAAGCATCGATGTGATTCCTAAGTAGTTCATCTTACCCGGTTCAAGGTGTTAAATCCCATTATTGCAAAAATATTCTTAAGGGAGATTCATTCCCACTGGTACAACCTCATTCTTCACATTTCAGTACAATCCATCTTTCATTCTTTCCCTTCTACCCTTCGCTTTCTTTTTTGTTTCCTTTGGTAACCTCACTTGAGGACCATAACAATCTTTTATACTACACAAAATTCCACGCCGGATTTCACATATTAGAAAGTTTCAGGAAATTACATCATGCGTCTTCACATTCTTTTGGCCTTGTGCCTTTCACTTTGCCAGATTCAAGCAAGCCCTCTTTTCGGATGGTCCTTTAATCCAATTGCCACTCTTCAAGCGGATCTTCTCAAAATCATCAACCAAGTTGAGTGTTTGGTTTCCACAAAAGTTTCCATTATCCCATCAATCCTCACCAGTGGAAACACCAATGCCGTTACATCAAATAAGTGTTCAACAACAAGCGGCAAAACTACCAGCGCTGCAGCTATCCAAACTTCCCTCTCTTCTCTTCAATCTGTAGCTTCATCAAAATGGAGTTCGCTTCAGAGCTTATTGTCTACAACTACTTCGCTTCCTCCCATCCTTACCACAAGTCTCGTCACCTCAACGGCTAAGCCTACGATTACTTCGAGTGTCCAGTCAACATCAACAACTGCAAATACTGTGTCTTCTACTGCCAAGTCATCTTCGATTACTAGCACGACTTCGCCAGTATCCTCTTCAACATCACCCTCGACCAGCAAGACTTCAAGCTCAGCTGTAGCATCAGGAACCCCATGCGCAGGCAATACCGCTGCTGATAGATCAAAGTGGTGTGATTATTCGACAAGCACTGATTACTACAATGAAGTGCCAAATACTGGTGTCACTCGCGAGGTAAGAACTTTTTCAAGTATTAAATACCTTTCTCTAATCTCACATTCTAGTACTGGTTCAATGTTCAAGATGGCGTTGCTTCACCTGATGGATTTTCAAGATATGTTCAAACTATCAATGGAAGTATCCCAGGACCAACCATAATTGCCGATTGGGGTGATAATGTTGTGGTACATGTGACAAACAGTCTCAGTGCCAACGGTTCAAGTATTCATTTCCATGGTATCCATCAAAAAAATACCAATCAAAACGACGGGGTTCCATCAGTTACCCAATGTCCTATTGCATATGGAACTACTTATACCTACAGATGGAGAGCTACTCAATATGGTTCATCCTGGTATCATTCTCATGTTGGACTTCAAGCATGGGAAGGTGTTACCGGTGGTATTATTATCAATGGTCCTGCCACGGCTAATTATGATGAGGATAAGGGGATTCTTATGCTCAGTGATTGGGGACATCAAACTGTTGATGAGTTGTATGAAAAAGTTCAAACTATTGGTCCTCAATCGATGACTACAGGTCTCATCAATGGTACCAACGTTTTCGGAGAGGATGGTGCTAGTAACCAAACGGGTTCTCGTTTCGCAACTAGTGTCGAATCAGGCAAATCATACAGGTTCCGTCTTGTAAATAGTGCCATCGATACCCAGTTCAAGTTCTCAGTCGATAGTCATACTATGACTGTTATGGCGATGGATTTCGTTCCTATTGTTCCGTATCAGACTGAGATTCTCAACATTGCTATCGGTTAGTATTATCCTCCCTCATCACTATATAAATTCCTACTAACGCTCTTCTCACAGGACAACGCTACGATGTAGTCATCACTGCGAATCAAGCATCCGTAGCTTCCGATTTCTTCATCCGCGCCATTCCTCAATCTTCCTGCTCCGAAAACGATAACTCAAATAACATTCGAGGTGTGCTCCACTATGGTTCTTCAACCGGTCTCCCTACAACCACCGGCTACACTTTCACAGATGAATGTGTTGACGAACCTGTCTCCTCACTCGTTCCGTATCTCCCGAAAACCGTTTCAGCCGCTTCCCAGAGTCCCGAAGAAGCAGTCACCGTTGCTCAAAATTCCCAGAAACTTTTCAAATGGTATCTCAACAACTCTACTTTCCTCTCAGAATGGAATGACCCAACCCTTCTCATGGTTGAAAACAACATCACCGCATTCGGCACACCGGATAATCTCGTCGCGATACCTAACGCGAATGAATGGATCTACATCGTTATCCACAGCGCTCTTCCCGTTCCCCATCCCATCCATCTCCACGGCCACGACTTCTTCGTCGTCAGCCAGCAGGCCACCACATTCGATGCCGCAACCGCCGTTTCCACATACAATCTCAACAATCCCCCACGCAGAGACGTAGCCACCTTACCAGGAGGCGGATATCTCGTTCTTGCATTCGAGACAGATAATCCCGGAGCGTGGCTCATGCATTGTCATATTGGATGGCACACCAGCATGGGATTCGCAATGCAGTTCTTGGAGCGCGCAAGCGAAATCCCAAAACTGTTGGATACTACGCAGTTACAGGATACGTGTGCGGCGTGGACGGGACATGCGGTTATTCAGGAGGATTCGGGAGTTTAGATTTGTGGTGTTTACTTAATTATTTCTTGTCGTTCCTTTTTAAGATTTTATTTTCTATTTATTTGGATGATCGATGCTAGATGCTAGATTTTAAATATCTGGCAAGGGGAAAAGGAGAAGATGGGATATGGAATATATCTAAAATTAGATACTCGAACAGATGAGTGGGAGTAATGATAATTGATCATTCGTCTATGTAGACGAAAAAAGGAGATGAGGATAAAGAGGGAGATATCAATGGATACATAGATCGATGATGATACATCGCCAGATAGTATCTAAATAATCCAATATAATTGAAAAAAAATCAAAAGAATATTCAAGTTCATGCATGAGAGATTTGTTCTATATCGTGAATTGAAAGGTAGAAGTGATAAATAAATACTCTAGGTTTCTATCTCTCCAATTAACTTCCAAATATAAGGTTGTATTCTTCCCTTAATCTTCCTCCTAGATCTAAGGCTACTCAGTCATACCATGAGTCAGATAATAACAATAACAACATCATCTACATCCTTTTCCCCCTTGAAATTGTTGTGATTATGAGATTTATTCAGTGTGATATCTATTGACTATGTACCTAGTACTAGCTATTGCGAAGGGTAGGTAGGTAAGGAGGACTGACTTGCATTTATATCTACCCACTAGGTATGTATTTATACTGATAAGTATATTAATATTAATTTTGTGAATATATAGATAGGCATGTATGATGTAATTATCTTCAATTACTTATAGGTACTGTATGAAATGAAAGCAATATTAATTCGTACAGTATACGAGTAACTCTCAATCTACAAAATCTGTCTCGAATAAACATTCATACATTTCAACTATTCAGTATAGATTGCTAGTCATATCAAGCTAGTTTTAGATGTATATTATATCATCGCTCCAAGTCGAATCGAATCGACAGCAACGACGATATTTATATGCCACTTGCTCTATCTCATCGCGCTCGTCGCGTCTTTAACTCCACGTGCACTCCGCTCCACGAAAAACATCGTACCTATATAGTCTTGAAGAAAAGAATCTCTATATCAGAGAAGAAAAATAATGTTGTGCGAACTTTAGCAGCGGAGTAGTGGAGTATGAGAAGAAGGAAAGGAAGGAAACGAAAGTACTTCGCAGTAGGTATAGTGATTCCAGAGCTCATCTGTCTGAGAATCGGGATAGGAATAGTTAGTTGTAAGTGCCAGGCGATGGGTGAAATGGTTCTCTTTGGATATAGTTGAAGATGAAATAAATGAATGCGAATCTGAAATTTGAAGAGAGGAACTCCAGAATCGAAGGATACCTATGTATTTATAGTCTATAGGTGTAGATGAAATTTGCGTCTACAGATTTCGTTCCGTTTCATCTATCGATCTTGGGACTTGTGGATGCGCATATGGAGATACCATTTGAATTTGGGGGTTTGCTTTCACATCCCTATTCCCATTACCATTTGCATGCTGTATATGCAATTACACCACCAGGGGATGTGATATTTTACAGGAAGAGCTGGATCACCAGTTTGGGTTATTTTCGCGGACTCGGATGAGGAGATTTCGGCTCGGGGATTGGATGCGAAGTTACACACCCAACGTAGGTATTCTAATGTAATTTGGGATAGATAGATATTGTTTTGCTGGTCAGAGAGGAAGGGAAGATGGGAAATTTGGAGAAGAACGGAAATGAGGTTAGAGAGTGAATCTATAGCCGCAGTGGTAAGATTACCTAGAAGCCAAGACATAGTCTGAGAGAGGATTTCTTCCGAGAGCTTCGTGAGCGTTCAACTTCTTCTTTCTTCAAGAACATATAGTATATACACAACTCGCTATCTGTATCAAGCATAGCATACTGCAAAACAGTCCTTTCAGATACTAGCTGCGAGGATATAATCTCACATCTGTTAATCAAGATAAATACTTATTTATTTTGTTACTAGACTTGATATTCAGGATATTATGGTGTCTAGCAGCTACAGTCATTTTTAGTGTATTGTCCAAATGTCCAAATGCGCGTTATCGGCCTCTGTTATAGTACAATTTTACACCAAAAAGATGATTTGAATAATTCAATTAAATTTCAAAGGTTCTATGAATCTTTTTACAATTGAAGTAAACAGTTTTCAAGCATAAGGATTCTTTATATTATCAAGATTAAATTGAAGTTTTTCTGATTGAATAGATAATTTCTCATGAAAATATTTTATTTAGAAGACATGAATAATATTAAAACTTTGAAGATGATGAATTCTGATGTAAAATTGTATTTTCTTTCGAGTAAGTCGACCACCCTACTTTCAGG
The DNA here is from genome assembly GCF_014898465.1 of Botrytis porri. NCBI lineage: Eukaryota > Fungi > Ascomycota > Leotiomycetes > Helotiales > Sclerotiniaceae > Botrytis > Botrytis porri. The sequence goes on along the minus strand of NW_024066075.1, from coordinate 1,690,322 downwards.
CCACCCCTGTTTTGGGCCACCCTTTTACACCAAAAATCGCTTTTTTAGCCTATTAATATCTCTATCAATATATAATCTAATATAATAAAAATTTAAATATATATAATTTAAACCATTTTAAGCTTATTTTGAAAATTTGAAAATTTTAGGAATTTTCTGTATTGAGATTTAGAGCTTTAAAATATCGATTTTTAAATTTGTATAAGAATTATATACAAATTTGAAACTTTTATAAAATCTTTAATAACTTTTTAATAATAATCATTAAAAGAAAACTATATATCTTTTTGAAAGTTTTAAACTTAAATCTATATAGAAATTAAAAAAAAAATTAAAAAAAATTAATAGATATAAAGATATAATATACAATGAGTTTAGAATAATATAAATAATCTGTTACGGGAGCTGCCTCTAGGGTTATGTGGAAGTGTCTAGAGTTCTCTCGAGGTGGTTTAAACTAAACTTCAAGTAGGAATTTAATAAGATTGTAACTGATTGCAATTCTCGTAATTATAGTAATAAAACTAATAATTGTTCTTGAGCACGAAGCTCTATATTGTAATGAAACCCATTCCCTTATATAGACCTTCGTTCTCTGTTGTCCTATTGATCCCATTGTATCCCATCAGGTAGGAGCAGTGGGATCCAGTGGGAGTCCCTAATCCCGTGACTTCCTGATCATGTGATGCGGTATGTTGGATACCGTCGTAACATAATCCCTATAATTTTAAAGGTATTCTTTTAAGTATTTATTTATAGGAAATTTTCTTTTTTTTTCTAAATCCTTCAAAATAAATATATTGTAATTTATAATAAAATTTTATAGTTTATTTTTAATAATTTTTATTAAAAAGTTATTAAAGATTTTATAAAAGTTTCAAATTTATATGTGATTCTTATATAAATTTAAGAATCGATATTTTAAAGCTTTAGATCTCAATACAGGAAATTCCTAAAAATCTGAAATTTTCAAGATAAGCTAAAAATGATATAAATTATATATATATAAATTTTCAATGAATTCTATCTATAAATAAGAAAATTAAAAATTCCATTTTTGATGTAAAAAGTGGCCCAAAAGGGGGGTGGCCCGAAAGTAGGGTACCCGACTTATCTCGTGAATTGTTTACTTACTAGTAAACTCTAAAAAGAGATCTCTGTTTAAGTTAAGCTAAAAACGTATTTAGAATTTAGAAGTATATTTATAAGGATTTTTTATACTTCAATTTATATAGGTTATTCAAAGGATTCAAATTGGTCTTGATATAAATGGAAAATAATGAAACATTGTTTTATTAGATGTTTATCCATGGAGTTGATGGAGGTATTTAATATCGCATACTCTTCACAACCCACCGCACCCACCCACGCACAAGGCTGAGAAACCACCACATTTTCCCACCCACCTACACCTCAGCCTTCTCTCTCCCCTGCAAAATGCCCCTCCTCCCCTCCTCCAAAAAACCATGTCCCGGCTCCTCACCTTCCTGAAAACCTCTCCCATCCCTCTCCCCTCAATTCTCAACTCCTCATCCCTCTTCAAAAATAAAGCCAAAAACTCCCGCAAATTCTCCACCTCTCCCACATCCACAACCTCCCGCATCCCCCCCTTCCTCAAAGAATTCACCTACTGGTCCCTCATCATCGCCTCCTGGATCCCCGCCTCCATTTTCTTCCAAGACCACATCGCTGAGCTGCATATCATCAATGGCGCATCCATGTATCCCTTTCTGAATACGGGGTATAATGAGAGTTTGACGCGCGATGTGTGTTTAGTGGATAAGAGGAGGAAGGGGAGGGATTTGGAGAGGGGGATGCTTGTTTCTTTTAGGTGGGTTTTACATTTCCTGTTCTGCTTGTCCTATTTTGATTCTGCGGCTTGCAATTTCGCATTCTTCATTTCCCCATCCAGATGCAAGATGCAAGATTCAAAATATGAAATATGAAATACAAAGCTCAAGCTAATCCTCCTTCCCCCCCAAATAGATCCCCCTATCACCCCGAAACCCTAGCAATAAAACGCATCATCGCGCTCCCTGGTGACCGCGTCTACACGCACGCTCCCTATCCCTACCCGTATGCCGATATACCTGCGGGCCACGTCTGGGTCGAGGGCGACAATGCCGATGCGAGGAAAACGTTAGATAGTAATCACTATGGACCGATTGCGATAAATTTGATTACTGGAAAATTGACGCATGTGCTTTGGCCTTGGGGGAGTAGGGGGAGAGTTAGGTGGGAGCAGTGGAAGGGGAAGACGAGGGTGGTGAAGGGGTGGAATGGTGGGGCGTGATGTACTATGGAGATGTGATGGAGAATGTTGATGGTAGTTGGATGATTGGTCTGGTGTTCTTCCAATGGGTCTTGTGGTGCTAGGGACTCTTGATGTGCATCACCGATTGAAGGATGGATAAAGTATGAAAGTTGGTTCTAATTGACTTCTAATACTATCTAAGTCGGACCGAGTAATTGTCAATCTAGGAAACCATCTATCTATTCATTCTTCTTTGCCTCCTCTACCTCAGGTTTCTTATCCGCAGCAACTCCCATAGCACTTAACGCCTTTTCGATCTTTCTATACGCAAACGAGAAGCCTGGGTAAAGGAATGGTCTCAGATCATATCGATTGTCATCGGGTGAATATTGCTCAGCATGATAACTCGGTGTAAGGGTAGTCATCTTATGACGATTAATAGAATAACACCAAAAGAACCATCTGGTCTTTTCATAAATCTCTCTCGGGGAAAGAACATGACCCCATTCATGTAGAAGTTTGGTCCACATTCCATAAGGTCCTAATTTATCAACTTTGCGAAGACGACCGTAGATTGATAGCTCGTTGTAGCTCATACCCATATCAGCCTCATCACTCTGTACGTAGTCCTCGGTGATAGGTTCGAGTTCAGCAGTTGGTGGAGCGTCGATAAAGTCTTGGAGGAGCGGCATTTCAAATTCTGTACTGGCCCAAAGAATAAATCTTTTCAAATCCGTTTTGGAAATGGCGCCAATGGGATTGATATCTGCACTACTGCAATCGTATTTTGTGAAGTAACCTCTGAGTGATTCGTCAACATTTGCAGATCCTAGAACTAACAACGATCCGGGCTTTGTTCTTCCACGAACAGTAGGTAAGAGTTGGGCAAAGAGATAAGCTAAGACCATGCGAAGTCTAGCTTGGATGTTTTGCAATGCCAAGTTCGATGCCGGCGTGCCTCCATACATTTTATATTTAGGCGTGTAACTGGTAACGGTTGTAAATAATGTGGTGACTGCTGAGACAACAGTGTCAATATTGAAATCAAGATGGTAACTACCAATCTTTCCACCTAAATCCTTGGCGCGACCTCGTGTCTCTGCCGAGGAATTTTGAGATCCCATATAAGCAGTATGGAAGATGCGATTGGCAATATCCTGTGAGCTGGATGGACGCCATTTGCTATCTTCCTCTTCCCCAACGATTCTGAGCAGATCTTCAACAACTTGCGGATTGTCGCCTTTCTTAATTGCTGCATAGACGATTCGACACATTGAATGAACTATGACTGAAGTAGCACAACTATCGATTCCTCCAGAGAGTGGCACAAAATATCCCGCTTGACGAGATCGACGAAGATAATCCCATAAGAAACAAGCTGGACCAAGCGCAATCTCTTCCTCAGGAACGTGATATTTGATTGGAATTTCCTTAGTAGGTCGCACCAAAGGGTTCACGTCCTCAGCATCGCTCGAAAGGCTCATACCGGCTTCGATTCTTTCGTATGCTGCGGTTTCCCTCGATTGCATAGCACGGGATCTGAAGGTTCTATATGCCCTCACCTCTTCTAGATCAACAGTGGCAGTCACCACTTCTACATCGTATAAAGAAAATTGACTTGCTTGAGCGACAACTTTACCGTTGACAACAATCATGGCGGACCCATCATAGTAAAGACGATCTCCATCGCAGCCCTGCTGATTGGCATACAAATAGATGCCTCCAGCCTTCAAAGTAGCTTCCTTGATAAGTTCAAGACGAATGTTTAGCTTTCGAAGCTCATGATGACTACCACTGCTGTTGGTGAAGATCTCAACACCATCCAATGACATATTTATATGTGGTGCCCTTGGCGTGAATAACTCCTCGCAAGTCTCAGCACCAAAGCACGAATCATACGTGCTGATAACAGCATCTCCAATTGGGACTTTATGCTGACCCGTTACTTTCGTGATTAGTCTTGGCAAATAGTACTGCTCGACAATTCTCTCTCCTTTCCATGGTGTGAACCATCTCTGCTCACGATAATTCCCATCAGAAGCCAAGGAGAGCTTAGGACGAATGAGTAATATCTATTCCTTCATTAGTTTAGCTCATCGTCAAGAAGATATCTAACGGCTCCCTGACCCTGGAGTTATAAACAATAATTCTACAATTATAGTTCACATTTTTGTGGCGAACTGGCATTCCTATATCAAGTAGAATTTCCTGACATTCCTCATGAGAAATGATTTGCGCTAGAGATTCCCACGAATGCAATTCTGTATCTGATTCCAGACTACTTTGAATTAGCTCAAATTCAATTCTTCAAAAGCTGTTTCAAAAGTCCAGATGGCAAGCTCGATAACCAGAAAGTTTCGAATTCTGAATTCAATTTGAGCTTTGAAATCATTCAAACATCCAAATCTCCAAACCTCCAAATCCTAACCCACGCTACCCACCCCATCCCTTCCCCTTCCTCCTCAAAACTTCTTTCCCAACACCAAAACAAAACACTCACAAATGATCCTGACATCCATACCCCGTAACCTCCAATTCCGGGCCCACCCTCAACGACGCTCCCGCCTTCTTCGCGCGCCGAATACTCTCAACAATGCGCTTTTGATTGCCGTCGAAATCCAGCGCCCACTGATTAAGATTGCACGTTGCGAGGGTTGCGAGATGACCCATCGTCTCGAGTTTTCTGCGAAAATAAAATAAAATAAAATGGGGTGATGTGGTTGTTGTGTTAGAATATAATGCTGGTAATATATCACAAAGTATGTAGATATATAATGGGATGCGGTTTTTGATATAATCTAGCGTGTGCATTGACCCTCGAGACGCTCGGTCACATGATCCTCAAAGTGTCTGCGTAGACACTAGACTATATCGGCGCTATCATGTGATTAACCTTATCCAATGGGCTTTCGATCATCAAATGGCGTTTTTTTGGGAACAAATAGTGACAGAATTCAACTTTTGATACCTAGGGACAGATTGCTAGTTTTAAGTCCATATCGCATATGTACTGGGCAGTATAAGGTCTAACTATTAAATAACAAGTGGAGTGTACATCGTAGTCCTCCTTTGTGAACGGGCGAGAGATATCAAGTATCTCGGTATCATTCTTGAGATATATAATACTATAAGCTAAATGTATCATCTTATATTATTTCCACTCCTCTCTTTTTATATTCTCATCTTCATATCTTCTTCTCTCACATCATCTCCATTTCACAATCTAGAATTCACAAATTATCTACCGAACTGCTCAACTACTCAAATCAACTCCCTCATCCGCACACATACAAACGCCTCATCCTCATTATTGCCTACCTAGATAAACATACATAAGCGAGTCTCACACTCCAACTTTCTATTCTGAAATTCGATTACAACTTCAACTTTCGAGTTTTGATTTCGAATCCAATATATACATAATCTCATTCTACACTATACTGCACTACGCTATATATACTCAGGAACTTATATCCGCAATCCACAATCCACTATCCACTTCCCTCAACTATTCATTCAATCATCCATCCATCCATACATTCATTCATTTATTGATAACAATTTCCAACACAACCTATCTCATCTCATCTCATTCCATATCACACCCAACCACACCGCACCATACCCCATCGTCCGACTCCATCTCATCTCATCCAGCATTCGTTAACTTTCATAAAAACAAGCTCGTACAACCTATAAGCACATCGCATCCCATCGCATCCAATTCTAACCCGTCGTATCACATCCCACCATCTACCCATCCATACACCCTCCCAAAACCAACGAAAAGTCAACTATCCCATCCCATCCCATCACACAAAGGAGAAAAGAAAAGAACCAAAGAACCCAAAGAACCCTCAAACCAAACCAATCCGCAAAAATCCCATCCCATCCCACAACCAGAAAAGAAAATACTCCAAGCACCATAACCCACCCAAAGAAAAGATCCAAGTAAAAGGTACGAACCCCACATCTAAGGACCCAGAATATCCCTCACAATACACAAAATCCCATTGTCAGGACAAACCTTCTCCCTCACCAACCCCTTAGTCACCGGTCCCGTCGGTCCGCCCACATATTTCCAGAAGCCAAAGAATTTGCTCTGTCTCTTATCATCTTCTGGATACTGAGCATCTCCCCACTTTCCCAAATACTCCATAGCCTGAACTGGACTACCCTCACTTGCTTTTGAAAATTCCTTGGTCGTAGCATCGTATGTGTAGAAATACGATGAGAGAACTGGATCCCAAATTGTTCCTCTCGATGTATAATCTTGAAGTAATCCAGCTGGCAAATTTAAATCCGGGATTGTGTGATCATGAGTTCCCGAAATCGCATAATTAGCATGACTTCCTCTCGCCGAATAAGCAATTGGTCTCTTTCCACTCTTTTCAACCACCGAATACTTGAAAGCTTGTCCGTTTGCATGTTGCGAGTACCAGACCGTTTGAGGAGTACCGTTTACGAAACGAATCATGTTATGTTCCCAATCTCCAATATGATTACCTAACTCTTGACCAAGTACTGTGTTTCCTTGATTGTAGGCATAGAAATACATATAGAAGACATCGACCAAACCATCTCCATGATCGGTGAGAATTACGGAACAGGAGATGGCATCTTGTGTGCGACCGGTTGTGGAAGAAGGGACGACTCCGGTTAAGTAGGCAGGGGAGGTGGTGATATCGACTGTGGATGTTAAATAGACCTCTGTGCCCCAATTGTTTAGTTGATCAATCGTCTCGAGATTGAGAGGAGATGGAAGGGTGTCCTCGGGTATCAACGAACGGTTGACATAAGGTTTAGTATTGAGTACTTGAGCGTATATGTCCGAGGGAAAATACATTTCTGATTGATCTAACCAGACGAGTGGTGCTAATAAACCAGCATGTTAGTGGTTTCTGTGATGATATGAATGTTTGATATTTTGAATGCATTTTCTTACCATATTCAAATACATATGAAGGCAGAGTAGTATTGGGTAACGCAGCTGCATTACCAAATCTGAACATTGCCAGCCCTAAGCATGTCAACATATGCTGCTGTTGGTATAACATTGTAACTAATAGAGCAATTGCTATAAGCTTTGTAGACACAAGTTAGCTGCTTGAGTTCAACTTCAATTTTGATCCTGATGTTGAACTTGACCCCACCAAATGGGTAAGGGCCGAGGAAAGTTAGGAGGGGGAAGTCCGTCACAAGAGCTAACATACCTCCAACCATATCGCAGCCCCAGGCAGCCTTTTCCTCGTAACAAATCTGGACCATCCACAAAGCCATTGGGCAGCCAAAGCATCAGCGTCTACAACCTCAGCATCTATGCCACCAGCGAGGCCCTTCTCCTCGTCCACTCTCTCAGTCGATTTCTTCACGGCCATAATGTCCGTGGCTGATCCCAAGAAACAATCTCTAATTTAGACTCCAAGAATCCTACGTCCCACCTTGTATAGTATAGTATTCAACCGTTCCGTAAAATAAAACGTTCGAATCCCAACAAGCACGCCAACCTCGATGCGCAGCGTAAGCGCGCAGAATCAAATTCGACCTCAATCAACTATTTCGGATCCCAAGTTCTCGGCCAACCACACTATTCTTCGCAAGACCAATTCAGATCCTCTCGCAATGCAATTTCTCACAATAAATATAATATATAATCTTCGAAATCCAGTTCGTCCGCGTAAAAGTGTCGATTTCTTCTCTTGCCCCTTACTTGTCTTAACTCTTCGAATCAAAAAATACGCAACTTTCCCAAGTCCCGCGCTTCCTCTTTAAATACCAACACCCGTCGCACCAAATAGGTATCGTGCCTACAAGTACCGTGAAGAAGGAGATCATGCAGAGCCCGCTCGTGCACGTTTAATCATCTACCTACTCAATGACTGAGTCATGCATTCACTGCGTCCGTCAAGAGTACCTTCCAACTGAGTCAAGTACCGAACCGCAGGGCGGAAAAACGGTCAAGGTCGGTCTGTTGGTAGGAAAGCTTACAGAAGGAGGGTTATACACAAGGGAATCTGTTCGTGTATATTCGAGTCATCTGTAACAGTAGAAAGAGAGCATACAACCATAGTTTTGTTCGTGGCCACTAGCAAGGAGTACCCGACACACGCAGTAGATGGGAATCTGCCAAAACTGGTGGCTGATAAGTGGCTGATAAAGGTTTCAATGCAATCAACTTCCCCAATTGGTCCCAGCTTTCTTACATCATCTTACACCAAGACCACCCGGGCAACCTTGGAAGCATTCATTTGCATTTCTTCGGCAGTTTACACTCCGCAAAACGCCACATGGGGATCGGACTGTGAGCCGATTGGTTCACTTTTCTATTTATACTTTGGTCATTCACCCATCAATAACCCCAGCCACATTAACCGATTCACAACCCATGGTTCCTTGAATTGACATCTGACAAGGAACTTTGATAATGTCTCTTGATCCCCCCTTCCATCATACGCTCCCGAATAGTCATTTTTAAGTTTCGCAGGTTTCAGACTTTATATCGTGTAAGCATCACAAGCGATATCTAATGATTCCGTGAATATGAAAAAAAGAACAATAGCTTATAAAGCAACTAGATAAGTGGGTAAACGAATGATATACGCCATCCATGCCTTTCCCCTAATCCTTATTCCATCCCACTCCGGAGTCTCCCAAGTAAGTAGGTAAGTCTTAAAATACCTATCCATCCATAAATTCCTTGCCGTCCCTTGGCTTCTCAGCCTACTTTAATCCTATACACCCATACAAAAGAGACGTTCATCTTTCTTCATCCATACACCTCTTACACCTACTGTCAACGCAGCAGCGAGCCAACAGATGCGGTGATGTTCAGGATTACCTAGTACATAAATTACTTCCTTGTGCTTGACTCCGTTCCACTTCCCACCCACCCCACCTCTCTCATCATTAAATTGTAGTATTCATCCCCTCAGCCCCCAGGACCTGATCACCGATTCCTGTCTTCCTCCCCTCTTCTAGGACTTCTACTGCTCGATTGAGACACTAGACTCCCGCTTAATAAATTCATAGGACTATCAGCCACCATACTCCTCCAACTTTCTCCTCGTCTATTAGGTCTGCCAGCGCGAGTTGGTGTTGGAGGAGAAATTCCCCGTTCTAGATCCTCTTCAATCTCATCTTCTAGGTTGCGGGGAATGGGCAGTGCAGACGAGGAAGCAGTATTTACAGTCTCTGCTGCTTGAGCTTGAATATCCTCATCACTGTCATCATCATGATACGCCTCATAACGTGGGGAAGAAGGCGATCCTCGAGCGAGGGAACGAACAACATCGCCTTTACAGATAGGACATGTCCGGCGGCGAGTTGTTAACCAGGGCGTTCTAGAAAAAAACTGTCAATAAAGTGTAAACGATGAGAATAAACAAAAGGGCACGTACATGCAATCCACGTGAAATTCATGGCCACAAGGTAAACTCATGACTTGACTGACACCATCTACGTACTCCTCTAAACAAACCACACACTCTATTTGCTTGCCCATATATTTCTTCCATTGACTAGGCGACCCAACGTTCTTCTCATGCTCGTTAGGCTGAGGTGCTGTGAGTAGTGGTACTTGTAATGGATTTGAATTGACTCGAGCAATATCTCCAGGCTCTGGAATCCCTGTTGTGGTCCGTGATCTCGGACGAGGTCTACCTGGTGTTGTATGTGATAGAAGTGGGGTGGATGCCGATGAACTAGTTGGGGATGGCACCGTTGGAGATCGACTACCAGGCGTATTAATGGTTTGGTAAGTTCTGACAGGTAATCTTTCGACAACCGATTTCGGTGCTCTCCAACGACGTCGCCTTATTCTGGATCTTAGGAGTAGTAATGCGTAGACCACAGTCAAAGTGACAAGTGGACTAACAACTAATACTAACAGAGTATCAAGGAATGGACTGGCTCCACTGGTAGGTGTTAATGTAACCCAAAGACCATCTTCCTCATCCTCTCCGTTGTCGTCATATTCGTTCTCATCATCAATATCAACACTTTCTGTACTGCTTGATCCTGACGCGAGGAACTCAAAGTCCTCTTCATCATCACCAAAAATAGTTGTCAGAATACCCTTTGTCTTGCTACCAGAAGAGCTTGACTTTTCAGTAGTCTCCTTGGCCTTGGTCTTATCCACTTCCGACGCAAGTTTAGGTGCATATTCTCCACTGCCAGGAGTGATGCTTCCTCCTCGCAGTTTAGGCGCCACTTCAGTCTCTTCTTGTGTGACACCACCCGAATTCTTTTTTCCTGCCTTTGTCGGCTGTGGCGATTGATTCTTTGCTTTATCTGCATCAGACTTCCCGCCTGTCTTTGCGGTACCTGTTTTCGAGTTCTTTTCGGAATCCTTGCTATCAGATGACCCTACCAAATCTGGATCACGCCAATCCTGAACACCAATCACAAAATCATCACCTGATGTAGGCTTATTTCCACCTTTGCTAGTTTGCTGTGATTTCTTTTCAGCATCCGCCTTTTCTTGACCCGTGAGTTTGGCGGTTGATATTTTCTTCGTGCCAGCATTATCGTCATCTTTCCAATCGTCAACAAGAACCCAATCAAGTTGACCGCTGCTCGGTGGCCGACTACTATTCTTGACAGAACTTCGTCCACCAGTTCCATAGAACAACGATTTGAACCATCCTGGCTCCTGCGTTTCGATTGTTGTGGTTTCGCCTTTCACTTTTATAGACTCCTTCTTAGTCGCCTTCTTCAAATTTGTTCGACCTGCCTTCGTAGCTTTTGGTGTCGCTGTAGTAGCTGTAAACGTGGGCTGAGATTCCTTCGTCTTCTTCTTTTTGGTAGCTTTCTTTGCCTTGTCATTCTTTTGGACTTTCAATGTCGCCTTGCCACTTTCATCCAGTGCATCTTCCATAAAGGTGCCGGGACCTATGAGTGAAGAGAGTAGATGAGCCGTGGTACGCGATGTAAAGATAGCTGGTATGGTGACATTTGATGTATCACCTCGAGCATACATCTGAATTAGTGGACCGCCACTTTTGTCATCACCAACAATCAAGGCGATTCCACCCCTACGTTGTACCCATTTCACTTTTTCCAGAAATCCGCAGCCTCCACGACTCAATAGTACAACCTTGCCAGCTATTTCCGCACCTTCCTGTATAGATTGAATATCTGCATGATTTGCCTTGAGATCTTTAGGTTGTTTGTCCGTAAGTTTTGATACTGCGGATCTAGAAAGAGGATGGTGAAGGTAATCATCGGTGCCATCATCAGCCGAAGGCTCTCCTACATTATGCTTGCCTTTTGAAAAACTGCTCGACGTGCTATCAATGAAAGTTTCATCGTCATCATTTGCCCTTTTGTTTGTTTTCGATTTACTTGCAGTCGTCGCAGATTTATCGTCTCCAGATTTGGCTCCTTCTGCCGCGCCAGACTTTGCAAAATTATCAACCCAACCCGGCACATCACTACATCCTAATTCGCCTTCAGCCCCGGAGGCAACAGGACCTTGTCGTATGCTATCGTCCCCGAATCCACTTCCTATCCATAACTGACCCTTTAATCCTTCGTCGGGAAGTAAAGGTCCAAAGGCAGCAGGCCTTGCAAGGAAAGCAGTTGTGTTATCGTTCGTAAGAGTTATAATCGCATTGGGAGGGAAGAGCGAGAACGGAGCTCGGAAGGAGAATAACGATTGTATTCCGGTTTTTGGAGTAGTTGTAGTAGCAGATACATTTTGCGGTGAATGAGAGGACCGCAGAGATAAAACTGTGAGAAAGAAAGTAGTGAGGAGAAAAGCAGCAATTATCACGATTCTTGGAGGTCGCATGATGGGTATCGCTATTTTTTGAATTTCAAAAGCTTAAATAACTCGAAAGCGCCGACATACAACTCCTTCAGCTCTTCAGCTGGATCTTGGACGAGCCTGATCGCATCCGACTTGATCGAAAGGGACCTTTGTAAAATACTTTTGCGGGCAAAATACAAACAAAACAAAAGACTTGCTGGTAAGGGGGCAAAACAAAGTTGGAGGTGGTGAAAGTTGTCGTGGGTTGAGATACGAGCAGCGGAATTGAGCCACAAGGGTAGGCGAGCGGGATGAATCAGTTGTTTGTGACGATCACGCATTTTTAGTTCACACAGGGAGGGGGTCTGTGGCTCAGGTATCCACGAGTATTTATTATACAGTACGACAGACTAGGCAACAAAGAGAGAGAGGGGGTGGACCGTGAATATTAGAGGTACGAGCTAATTTACCTATTTCCCTATTGAATCATATAACTCAACCAATTTTGATCTAACAAGTTATTATTATAGGTTCAATATACCATTCATCAATATATACTTACTTAGGCATATATTATATATATGGTATGTTTTACCCCCTCTGCCCCTCACGCAGCTATTGCTTACTATGCTACTCTACGACTACTACTCGATAACTTCTACTCTACTCTACGACTGCTACTCGACAACTTCTACTCTGCCCACGTTTCCTACGTACTCCACGACTCTTACTTGCGACTAGTACTTATGTGTACTCTCTTGCCAGCACAGCAATAGCCATGCCAACAAAAAGAGGTGCCAAACGTTGGGCGTTTTCATATAACTAATCCGCATATGCACATACATACCTCACCATACATACTCGAATTCTTTGTTACACATCGAAATCGAGCAACGAGGATGAACATCAATGAGCTCACCAGTACCAATGAACATAGACAGCTGCAGCTGGGTGTCTCTCATTGAAATTAATGGCATGTATGTCATCGATTTACAACCAGGTTATTTGATCAACTTGTTCTAAAGAGGAAATTCGTGTGGCTGTGTTCACACTATAATTACCCACCCGAACCACCCAGCTGGAGGCACTTTGAATGAATTTTATCGAGTACAGAAAAGGAGTCTGAAGATTGCCTGGGAATATAGATAGTTCATATGCCTTTATACGATGTCCGGGTTATCGCAGTTGTTGTTATTACCTAAGTACATATGCTTCTTTCTCCTTTTCATTTACAATCAGTTCGGTCTTACCAATCGATACTTCTACATCGTTTGCGGAGGTCAGTCCTTGTTGGAATCGATCAATATCTTTCCTTCCTGAATGAAGGAGATTAAAGGATCTAAAGAATGAACCCCTCTTCATCGAAAGATACATTGTGCCTTCCATGTTCGGCGTTTACATTCTCTGCACTCTAGATAGGCACTTGGCATATTTTTCAAGGCTACTATCAATTTGTCTCTATCGTCCCCTAATCAGACTACCAGGAGTATTCTATAAGATATATCATTTACTGCCAGCGGATTTCCCCAATCTTCCCGGATTGCAATCAGGGAAACTGTTCTATGTTTCACTCAATCTAATCGCGTGTTCCTTGGTATGCATGCTATCAGGTACATATCAATTCGATCAATTCATCAACCGGGGTACATTATCAAGATAATCAAGTTGATATGCAGCAGCAACTGATCAGCTCTGACACCACTTCAAGGTCAAGACTTTAAATCCTCAAAAACAGGTTCAAATTTTGATGTTGACTTCTCCCTCACAACCATTTATTGACGTGATACTCATTACTTAGTAGTTCTAAGCAGTTGTTTTCGCCACATCAAGCCCCCATCGGTTATCAACCCTTCACTGCTTCTAAAACTCCTATATGGAAGGTTTAGACGCATCGTGAGCCGTCGAAACATCCCATTGTGTCTTTTCCATGCTTGTTGTAAGGTTCCGTTCTGTTTGTGAAGTCTGACAGACTTTCAATACCTGATTTAATGACCTAGATCATTTGGGCCATAAATTGTCTTGACATAAAGCTAGCTTCCTTCGAGCCGCAATCGTTCAGCTACGTCCATCTTCACGTATCAAATTGCCAGTCTTGTCTTTGGGTGAGGACGACGTCTGCCACAACATCATCATTTATCATGATCTTCCCGCAGTGCATATATCTGGCTGTGGCTTGGTCTACTTCCCGTCTTTAACGGATGATTTCTTACGATATAAAGAAGTAAAATCTGCAAACTACTGTTTTTATGCTATGAAGTCCCCGGCTTCGTACATCTGACGTATATGTAATTTGAGACTTGGGGTTGAGGAGTCATCCATTTGAAGCTAGTTATGCTGTTGCTTTGTAGTTCGAGATCTGGAGCTTTCCCTCGGCGGTGCGGGGTTTCCTTTATCTCTAGTCGACCCCTCGGCTCTCTTTGTCTATTGCATTCCTCCTTCGTTGCTCATTACGTTTACTTGTATGAGCTTCAGTACTCAATTATTATTTTAATTCTCACTCTATACCCAGTCGCATTGCCAAGTATCATTCAATTCGTCGACTCAACGAGCCATCATGAATATCAACGAACCTCGAGATGGCGGTGGTTTCGTTCTACCGTTTTTCAACGACGGCAAAAAATCACGAAATCCTCATGCAGGCAGAGATTCATTAAAGTCAAATCGAATTCCTCTCGTTAAATGGATACCAGATACAGTCAGTTACACAACAAAACCGCTCAAAAACGCTCATAAATGGCTTCACATACACAATAAGACCCGGAATCATTTCGTGGCAACAATGGCAGAATTCGCGGGAACTACCCTCTTTCTCTTATTTGCTTTCTCAGGCACTCAAGTAGCTCTATTAGCAACACCAGCAAACAGTTCGAACGTCGTCGGAACACCAAGCAATCCAGCTCAACTACTTTATATATCTTTATGTTTTGGTTTCTCTCTGGCAGTCAATGCATGGGTTTTCTTCCGTATAAGCGGTGGTCTTTTTAACCCTGCCGTAAGAATCTTCAATCTGTTCCTTTTTGTTCACAATGACTTCCGGGAATGGCATTAATAAGATATAGGTCACAATGGGCATGTGTCTTGTTGGAGCCCTCCCATATTTGCGAGGTCTCCTTTTAATTGTCGCTCAGATAATCGGCGGCATCGCAGCAGCAGCTATTGTTTCTGCTCTTTTTCCTGGTCCCATAACTTCCACAACTAGTTTAGGAGGTGGCACATCGATTGTTCAAGGTCTCTTTATCGAGATGTTTCTCACTGCTGAATTAGTTTTTACGATCTTTATGCTCGCAGCTGAGAAACATAAAGGAACCTTTATTGCACCGATTGGCATAGGTCTTTCTCTATTCATTGCTGAACTTACCGGTATGTACTTTGATTCAATTCAAGAATTCTGACACGCATCCTTCATCTTCATAATTAAATTAACCATACACTAGGCGTCTACTTTACTGGCGGCTCCGTCAATCCAGCCCGTTCCTTCGGCCCTTCAGTTGTCAGCGGTCAATTCGTCGGTTACCACTGGATCTACTGGATTGGACCTATTCTCGGCGCTATCCTCGCATCTGGCTTCTACAAATTCATCAAGATGCTCGAATACGAGACTGCAAATCCAGGTCAAGACGCAGGACGCGTTGGCGAAGTGTTTGATCCAGAAGCTCAAGCTATTAAGAATCGAGTCAGTTTCGCGAGTGAGGGAATGGTGGGTAGGGAACTCGATGAAAGTGGTGCATCTCAGGTTCATGGAAACGGGAATTATTTTAAGGCGCCAAAAGAATATGGGACGAAGAGGAGACCGTTCAGCGATAGTCCCGCCCCACCTAACCCGAATGATCAGTTTACGGGGTTGAGTGAAGGGGGCGTGCATGCGGATGAGTTTTCGAATGAGAATAGTGGTGGTGTTCATGGTGGGGAGGGAGCAGTACACAGAAATAAGAGGGATAGTGAAGGAACCCTTGTGGAAAATGGGAAGAAAGGTGTTCTGAAAGCTGGCACAGGTGGTGCGGCTGTGGGAGGTACGAGTGGAAATTTGAGAGATAATACGCATAATAATCAGAGGATTGGTCAGGAGACGGGAGCGCAGAGTGAGGAGTTTTATAATAAATGAGGGGGTTGCGAAGCGAGGTGAGATTTGAAATTGAATGATATGATATGGTAGCGATGGAATTTATGCTGGTGTTTCATTTCTATACATGTTGTGGGTCGCTTGTAGGTGTGCGTTTAGTGTCGGCAACATCACGGGCCGACGTGTTGTTATGTAATGGTTTTGTTTGGCATTTACTTCGTTGACGATTATTATAACGAATCTCTCTTCAGAAAATATCTCGATATAATATAATCATGTATCAGTTTCTAAAAATCAGGCTTCTCTAAGGCTATTTTACAACTATTTCTTGTCTTTCTTCCAATCCCCGAGCTTCAGCAATAAGAATAAGTCGAGAGTATTCAGTTATCTGTACCTCTGTCTTTCCCTTTCATGTCTAGTTCTTCGATGTTCTTCCTCTGCGATGTATTCTTGTTCGAGCTGCTTCTGGATTCTGTCACTTTCATTTTCATTTTCATTTTCATTTTCATTCTTATTCTTATTCTCGTCCTGAAATTCTCTCTCGCTCATGA
The DNA here is from genome assembly GCF_014898465.1 of Botrytis porri. Lineage (NCBI taxonomy): Eukaryota > Fungi > Ascomycota > Leotiomycetes > Helotiales > Sclerotiniaceae > Botrytis > Botrytis porri. The sequence goes on along the minus strand of NW_024066075.1, from coordinate 1,673,709 downwards.
GTACTCTCTGTTTTGTATCTTGTTTCAGTCTTTTGGGTTCGCCTTCCTTTGCATGTTCTATTTGTCTTGCATGTTCCGGGTGTCTTGAATGTCCCACCTGGCTTGAATATCCGATCTGACTTCTATAGCCCTCTTCTCTTCTTTCTCCTCTCTCCCACAAATCAGGTTGGCGACGTACATATCTTCTAGCTACATCCTGGCTCGCGGATTCTTTAGGTGCGCTGGGCTGTCTCCTTGCAGGTACATTTTGTTTGCCGACTTCTTCTTGTCTTTCGAGTGCCCAGTTTTCGAAGGCCCTTTCTTGTCTTGTGCGTTCCGCCTGCCTTCTATTCTCCTTTTCCTGTTCAAGTCCCTTTTCCCATGCAATCAAATCCAGCCTTCTATTCTCCAAACCCAGTTCAGCAATCAGCTTCTCTCTCAGAACCACCTGTCTTCTACGCTCGAGCTCCTGTTCAGTCATCCTGCCTCTTGAATGTTTGGTACACATTGGATACAAATTTCGACTATTATCCATGCGCTCATTGACACAGTGTCGATTGGGACTATTTGGACAGGGGAACTCTGCACGCACGGATCTAGTATTGGATAATTTTTGCATATCTGGACACTCTTGGGTGCCCCAGATTGTGTAACCGGGGTATAGGGGCCTCGTGAGGGAGTCGTGATAGGATGTGTAGGAGAATACTGAGAGGATGTCGAGACACATCTTTGGAGTGGACAGTATTAGTGCATTATGTGGAAGGGACTGAAAGGGGTTGCTTACGATGTGATGAAGTGATGTTGGATGGTAGGTAGATGTGGGTTTCGAGTTGGAATGCGATGTGTATTTCGGGGGTTGACCAAGAGGAGAATTGGCGGTTGCGGATAGTGAGAGAATAGTGAGAGAATATCAATAGTTTGATATCGATCAATGACGAGGTTTTTACTGGTGCGAGGACGGGATGTAGTACATACCTGGATATTGATAAGTGAAATATGATTTTAGGTGGATAAATCTTTGGTAGTATGAAGTGTTGAATGAGATTAAATGGTCGAGCAGGTTGAAGTGTTGGAACGCATAGAATGCTGAAGAGATAGGGAGGGAAGGGTGTATGAGTTACGTTTAACCATGTAACATTATTTATACGTCAAAATCAATTGACTGTTCAGTAGAATTATTCAACTGCTCGAGAATCAAAGACTTCTCAATGACTGGTCAAGTATCTGCCTGACTAAATCATCACTCTACTCATCAAAATTTCACATCTTTCTTGTCCAGTCACCTCGTCTTTATGCTCGCTTAGCATATGTATCATATGTATCATGAGCATAATGATTCAGGGGTAATATTATCCAGTGAGTCATGCTTGTTCACTCATTCACTTTGATATGTCGATTTCATATTAAGACACAGATGCATGGTTATGAAAGGGTACGTTTTTCTAAAAGTCAGGCTATGTACGTTTTACTTTCTTGAAACTCCTAGCATCGTAAATTGAATGATGATGCAGAGCTCAGATTCTTCGATTTCGAGTTTATCTTTGAAATTCTCCTTGACTTCTCTCCTCAGCAAGCAATCTGGCATTCGTGGCTGGCCAATTTGCAAAGGCTTCTCTAATTTCATTCCCCTTTCTGGTTCTTGCATTCCTAAGCCTCTCTATCATACCGGCTCCTGGCATAGTCTCCTCTGCCTTTCTAACGCACACTGGGCATAGATTCATCATGTTTTCGCTAAAGATTAGCGTATCTTCAGGAGTATTTTCTACTATTGCTCTATCGCCCCATGTCTCCTCCGGACAAAGTTCCCCGCCTCGAGCCCTTGCCCCGGTGCATGGATCAATGTACATCAGTCTGAGTAGATTTCCATCATCAACACAGGCGTGCCACTTGCTGCACTGAAAGAACGAAGTTACTTTGTGAAACATCTGGGTTGGTTAGTAACTTGTGTGGATGTAAGGGACTGAGTTGCTTACAATAGGATTTGTCTCGCTTGATACTAAATGAGTAGATCGATTCGATAACTGCTGGGAGTTCTATGGGCAACGACTGTCAGCTCACTCTATTTACAAAAGCTCACAACTCAGTACATACCTGAAGAGTACTCGCTCAGGATCAAATACTTGATGAGAAGTACACCAAGGGACGAAGTTTGGTTTAGAGAATCGAAAGTGTGATTTTTGGATAGCTATGCAGTATAAGCTTATTGTGTGAACTCCAAAATCCAGACTCCCAGTACGTACCTCAAGTGTTCTGAATAGAATGTGTCGTTTGAGAATTGTATGTTTGAATACTTAAGGTATTGGAATTATCGAAAAGGTTGAAGAGCTGGAAGGGATAGAGAGAGAATAAGGCGAGGTATATGAGCTGTATTGTCAAGTAGCGATGATTCAGTACTTGGGTCATAGTATTACTCAACAAATCGAGTTTGTTCATTATTCATACACGACTGACTGATTTGCGGAAGAACTAATCTACTCATCATCATTTCACATTTCACATTTCTGATATACCGTCACCTCGTTTCTTATGATTCAACATATCTGACTGTTATATGCCCTTTCGCTTGGGAGTTTGACGAGCCCAGGGGTGTAAGCTAGAGCTTCACACTTGTTTGCTTGCATGTTTTTTTAGTTCAACAGTGATATCACATAGGTTTAAAAAAGAGCAAGTTATTATGAATATGTCATATTTTCCAAAGTCAAGCTATCTAATATTTTCAAGTAGCAAATGCTTGAATTTTGATATGTGAAATACTACTATCTTACACGCACAACTATTTTAAATCCCTCTTCTATTCTCATCTACCATCATCGCAATTCTGCTGCGCATCAGCAACAACTGCCTTAAGATCTTCCAGAGCCCTCTTCAGAGCATCGTAACAACCCCCACAGATATGATCGGTCTTCTCGATTTCACGAACATCTGTTGGTAAGTCGTTGGTTGTTGAGGCGTCATCACACTCATAACCTTCGCCAAACATCTCAGCGGTATTGCATTGCTTCTTGCGCCAGGTTGGGAAAATGGCCGGCTGTTCGTTAGCGTGGTGTCTCCGACTACAGGCCATAACTGTATAAATCCAATTACACATCTGGCGTGAAGTTTAGTCAGTTATCATCGGTCACTATTTGTTATCCATAAGGGAGAAATCCACATACGATGTATATTTTGATAGTAGACAAAGTAATAGAATTCGAGATCGTAGATCGAACACTTATCAAAGTATATATTAGCTTGTGGTATACTCGTATTAGAGCTTAATATATATAAGTATGTTGGATTAAGTCAAACAGAGTGTTCGCGTGATGTGGGGTGACGGGGTAGTGTCGAAGGTGTTTGTGCAACGTCAAGACCGGTCTAAAGTTGCGGACTGGAGAATCAGAGTGTTTCGGAAGTTGAGAGTGCTGACGTAGAGTAAAGGGCTCGAATAGGATAGATCGTTGATGTGAATTTGGATCGAGGTTTTAGTCTATGGTAGATTGTTGGAGTAGTGGAGTAGGACAAAGTGCCAGAGCGGGAAAGAGTATCGATGTAAAATGGTATTAAGTTATCGAATCGAGACAGAGCTAGGTCGAATATCTTGAGGTTTAACTTCGCCAGCAAATACTTTTCTTGCTGTCTAGAATTCGTTCTGTTGTATAGAGAGATGCTGTTGTGCGTATCAGAGGAAAAAAGTTTCCCAACTAGAGGAACCTCGAGCCTTAAGAGCACATTGGAGAGGTAGATTCTGCGCCAAACTTTGTAATTATCAATGAGTTCTCTGACTGGAAATATCAATTAAGGTATTATGCATATGCCAAAAAGGTATGAATTTGCATTTCCATTGCATGAATCCACCAGTGGGTGTAAAGACTGGCGGAATACTACGAAAATGTACTTGTGAATATCTCTTGATACATTCAATTACATATCTCGAAAATTCTTACAATCATTCATTAGATATGAAACGATGAAAGTGTAAGTTTTCATATCAAACGATCAAAGAATGACTTTATAAAAAATTTCAACAGTTGGGAAGTTTCCCGTCAATCCATGCACTCACTGGTGATCCTATTTCAAGTCATTGAAAGAGAGCTTCTGGGTAATTTTACCATTTGAGGTGATTCATACGTGGAAATTAATATGCTATGACACCTCAAGTAGCAAAAACAGTCACTTTGAGCCTAACAGACGGACTTTTGACATGAATATCTGAAGAATCATTCGTGAAGCATAAAAATGTGTTAAGATAAAGTCATATTTTTTAAAAAATCGGGCTATTTATTATTTTCATGCGTCAAACGCCACTATTCCCAACCGTGAAATCCTACTATCCTATGCGCATACATATTCTCAAATCCGCTCTCAGTCCGAACTCACTATCTATTCCGTCAATCCTTCGATATTCTCCTTGGCTACATCTGATATAATCTGGAACACGATTAAGCCCATTTCCAAATGTGCCTGGTATTCCTCTTCACACTCTGAACATCTACAAGGTCTAACCTCGAGTGTATCAGCTTTCTCTTCAGGTGTTGCTTCTCTTATAGGCCAACAATAGCCATCTCTGTAGTTTCTGAATGCTTCAGTACATCTATTGGGGTTGTCGTGTCTGAATGCACCATCATGCCCATTCGATCGATGCTTGTCGATGCAACTATATACTACATATTTATAATGACACACCTAAATTCGCTGATGTTAGTTGCTCTTCGTTATTGACTATCTGTATGCAAGAGAGCCACGTACGATGGAGGATATATCACTTGATGTTCGACAAGTACACCTTGTAGCGGCAATTCTAGCCTTTGTGCTAGATCTAGTGGTATTCCAATCGCTACTTAATACGTACAAAAGGTTGATGGTCAAAAAAGATCAAAGTGCTCGCTTGATGTAAAGTGCTGGAATAGAGCAGAAGGTGGACTCGACGTAGGAATTTATTGGAAGGGGTATCGAAACAAGATAGAGAACCGAGTATGATGAGTTCTTGGAATAATTTGGCTGTTGAAATAAATATTGTGTCCGGTTTTCTTTATCAAGGCAGAAAAGTAGACCAGAGTCCTTGAGTTTTGGCGACGGCTGTATTTCTTGTTGTTCGAGGAATTTCCGGTTCTATTGAGAAGAAGCACTGTGTGAAGAAGAAAGGTTCTGAGAATAAGGGAGTCTGGAGCCTTTTGTGCGCTTGGGAAGAGCAGGATGTATGACTGAATGTAACATTTTCAGTCATAGAGACGGTATTGTAAGTGATATACACACTTGGGATATGATTTATGTGTCAAAATGGGTATGAGAGAACACTGTCGTGGGTATAAATGCTGTAGTCAGTCATTGAGAGTGAATTTATGAGTGAGATTATGATATGAAGTGATATTGATGTGTCAAACTGGGCATGAAACAACGATTCCAGTCACTGAGCAGGAATTTATGGACATGATTTATGTATCAAAAGTAATACGAAATGACACTCCCACCGACATCTCAAGTCATCGACAGGAACTTTCTGAATAATGCTACCACTCAAAGTCTTCTTGGTACGTCAAAATAGGTACGAAATGAGATTCCACTGATATGAAGTCTATCTCCAGTCACTCAAGTATAAAAACGGGTATGAAATGACTATTACTTCCAACCTTAGATTTCTATTCAAAGTATCATTTACATGCCGGAATGAACATGAATGACTATGTGAAAAGAAAGAGTATTATCTACTGTTACGAATAGGAAGTTCAAGTAACAATTATCCAAAACACTATTTGCGCGTAAGAAATGACTTTCGCATTCAATTCCAAGGACTACATCACATCTCAAACAAAAACACAATCATGACTTTCCCGATACCTTTCTGGAGCTCTTCCCTCTCCTATCCTTTTTTGGCCCGGAAGAGAAAACTCTCCTGATACAACCACGGAAATCCACTCCATCTCGAAGCCCACCACGTACTGCAAATAAGGGCGTATACGATAATCTCTAACAGCTAGCCGTAGCGATGACCATCAAAAATGAATATATGGACGAGTCTAATGAGAAAACCGAGCAATACACTGAACCTACGCATCTAAGCGGACCAAGTCAAAAGTGCTCGAGTGCCTAATCTGGAGACTTCCATAACATGCTCTGCAACTTCTTTACCCTCTCCGCGTCTCCTAACAACTTCATACACTGCTTTCATCACATGAGAATGGAATCGTGAAAACTTCTTTTTGATTGATCGTTCGTTATTTGCATATTAGAACCTATTACTGCTCTATTATGCGCCTACAATGCAAACAAATCTATAAACCAATACCTAGTATTTTGGCTTAATTAGAATACCTTTGAATGCTTTTAATATCCCCTTTGATATGAAAACTTTTTACATAACCTCAACCTGGTTTTCGTCACTCTCACTCATACTCTCATCTCCACTAACTTCGGCATTTTCACGTTCCCTCTTCTCCATGAGTGCTTGCAATTCAGCATCATCGTTCTCGGTGACTGCCTTAGGTTCCATCTTGACGATCAATCCACCTCCTGCAGCTTCAATGTTCTTTCTGATATCCACGATTGCGGCTTCCAAAGTCGAGATACCGACAGATTTTTCCAGACATGTACTGGTAAGAACGTAGAGTGGTGGGGATACGAGCTTGACTTTAACTTGGTTATCAGCGGTGTTTCTGGCTTCAGCAGTTCTTAGAGCGGTCTTAACAGCATCAATTCCCTCATATCCAAAGCAGGTAACTTCGACATCGGCACGGACTTTTGTTGGTTGTGGTGTAAGACGTTTTCCAATATATAATTTTAATTCCTCGGCGACAACATCGTTAGGGAATTCGACATCATTCCAAGTCTCGGCGTTTCTATTACGGTGTCAGTACATATAAAAGTCAGGTGGTTCAGAATATCCATACGTTATCGAAAGCTTGAAAGCATCAACAGCATGTCCGTATTTCTTGTTCAATGGCCAAACAATTTTCTCGTACAACTCTTCGATAGGATGCTTTGTCTTTTCCGCAACGTGGCGCATAATCGAATGAACCATTTTACCCTTGTTGTATCGTTCCTCGCATCTGACAATATCTTCAGGTGACACTCTTCGTTTGGAAAGATCAATATAACCTGCAATTGACCAGATCAGCCTTCCGCCATCATATAACATTCAACAATTTTGAGCATACCCTTCTCCTTATCGACTCTGAGAACAACGACAACCTCATTACGTCCAACACGAATAAGTTTTTGAATACTTCTAATACGACGTCTAGATAATTCGGAGAGGAGAATCATGCCATCGATGTTGTCGTATTCGAGGAGCTTAACATAGGCACCCATCTCTGCGATCTGCGAAGCTGGAGATTAGCATTTCCCCTATGCCTACGAGTGCGCCTCTGATTCCATACCTGCTTGACATTCACCATGACGAAGCTATCGATCTCGGGGTACTTTTCTTCGTAGAAACGGCAGTTTGTGAGAGACATGATTGCGATTGTTGCGCGGCTGAGCGCGAGGTGAAAATTTTATGGATTTTGTTTGGCTTCGTCGCCGAATATGAGAAGCTTCTTTGACTAAGAGATCCGATGTGGTAAATTATGTTGATATTGTTGTTCTTTGTACCAATTCAAATTCAAATTCGTGATAGATTTCTCCCCAAATTAACGAGGCTCTAATAAGGTTGAAAGAGTCACAATCTTTCAGTCGGGGATTTGGGGAGGGGCCGGTGGTGGTGGTGGTGTATGGTGGGATGGTCTCGCTAAATCAAAAAAGAGCTGGACACTTTTGATTGGTGCAATGACGTCTAAGTATCAAATGTCTTACATAACCTTATTGAATTTAAGTGAAGCTTCATGAATTTGTTTTCCTGGTCAGTCGATTGTCTATGTGGTGCTCTGAATTCCAAGGTGATCGATTCATTGCTTTTCCATAACAACAACCATTGGCCGTATCAAACTATGGAATCTTTATCGATATGCCAAAGTGGAGTATTTATGAATAGCAGTCGATTCTGCTAAATAATTTACAATCTGTTAATCCGAAACCATGTCTTCTGAAACTGTTTCCTCCCTGGTGGGAAGCTCTGTGAGCTCCGTGGACTCGACAATAGCTTCAGCCATGGTGTCAGTTACTGGTATACCAACAAACCAAACGGATGTTGCAGTGGCAGGATCAACATTTGGAGTCTTTGGAAAAATGATCATGTTCTTCATCAGAGTGATTCCTGGCATTCTGTACTGGGTCATAACTTTCACGACAATTACAATGCCGACTTTCCTCTTTACGCTGTTCTCAACTAGCTTGACATTTACCATGAATGCGACTACTTTGTATGTGCCATTCGATTTGCTATACTGTGTTTGCTAACTGCTTGTTTTAGAATGTTGATCATGGTGGCGTTTGTGTCAACAATGAGTTGGTTCGTAAGATATCGATTTCTCAATATGTATTCTCGATTACCTCCGGAACCTCAGCGAAAGGAACCCCAGATAGACCTCTATCCCGACACGCAAGATGAAGGATCAAAGTCAGGGTTTTCCAATTACTTGGATGAGTTTCTGAGCGCTATCAAGATCTTTGGTTATTTGGAACGTCCTGTCTTCCACGAACTCACACGCTCCATGCAAACGAGAAAGCTCATAGCTGGTGAAACCTTGAATCTTGAGGAGGAAAAAGGATTCTGTCTAGTCGTTGATGGATTAGTGGAAATCTTTGTCAAGTCGGCTCGAGAGGGACGTGGATCGGATACCGATCCTATGTCGTACGAACGAGAAGATTCAGATAGTGGATCTGGCCTTCACCGAGGTAGTGGGCACCAGGGCTACCAGTTATTAACTGAGGTTAGAAATGGTGCACCTATGTCGTCTCTCTTTTCTATACTTTCACTTTTTACAGAAGATGTCAAATTGAGACATTCTGATGATGACGACTTCGATGGAAATGGTACTCCCGATCAACGGGAATACAGCCACGATGCCCCTCCATCACTTCCCACAAGTCCAATATATGGGGCTCCTAGTCAGGATGGCCATGGAGATGATAGAAATCGTCGTGCTTCGTCGACAACCGTTAATGGAAGAATACCCCCATTGTCATTAGACTCTGCAGCCGACATTTACCCACGTCGACCTAGGCCTAAGAGATTGAACACAACTTCTGTGCATCCTGATATTGTGGCCAGAGCTACAGTTGATACTACAATTGCTATAATTCCTGCTAGCGCTTTTCGTCGATTAACCAGAGTATATCCTAAAGCTACAGCACACATCGTTCAGGTCATTTTGACGAGATTGCAAAGAGTCACTCTTGCGACTGGTCACTCTTATCTTGGTTTAACTAGTGAGGTTCTGCGCACTGAAAAGCACATGAATAAATACACAACCTATGAACTACCAAATTTCCTCCGAGGCGATGCATTGAAGCGCTTGAAGGAGAAGTTTATAAGAGAAAAGGAAAGAATTGGAGCTGAAGAAGGTAGCAAAGGTATTGCTTTGCATAACGCTGGGGCTGGAAGACGGCGAAGGTCTAGTTATAGCCTAAGAAAAGAGGCTACAATGCATGCTTCATCAGCTAGAGGGTCTATGTCGATGTCCAAACAGACCTTTGAAACTCCTGGTGGAGAGTCTGCCGTCAGTCCAAGTCCCGGAGATCTTCTTACGAATATTCAGATGTCACGTCATGGTGGCAGGAAACCTGCTTCAAGTGTAACTCAAGATTCTAATCCTCAAGTATGGCATCATGATGCTCAAAGTCCGCTTTCTCAGAGAACATCAAACCCGTTCAATGGTCCAATGAATTCACGAATTCCTCTTCACCGCCAAGAATCCATTGATGAAGATGGCATGTTCAGGAAATCCATATTGGAATGCATCTTCAAAGCTATTGGTCTTACAAACACTAAAAATGCCCTACGTATGTCAGATTCTGTCGAAGGCTCCCCTCGATTGCTTTCGTATGATCAAAGACGACAGAAGGCAATTTTTGGTAGCAACTCTTTCACTAGCAATGCCTTTGGCCTTATTGACCCCTACGAAGGCTCTGTAGATGACACCGAATCAGTGACATCTGGTGGAGTTAGTGCTGGTGGCTATCCAAGTACGCAAGGTCTCGCTCAAGAGCTCAAGGATGAAGTCGAGATTGTTTACTTTCCAAAAGGCTCAGTCCTTGTGGAACAAGGAGAAAGAAACCCTGGACTTTATTACGTTATTGATGGATTTCTAGATGTTAGTGTTCCTGTTGATGAGAAATCGGACTCCATGGTTTTAGGCAGCTCTTTCCGACACTCTTCGGCCGACAAAAATGCAAATGATCCAATGCCTTCTCTGTCTAGAACCAAGACTGGTTCATCGCGTGTCTCAGGAATAAATGCTTCAGGACACGAGGGTAAAAACCGAAAATCTGCAGATCGAAAAAGTCTAGCGCTTATCAAGCCAGGTGGTATTGCAGGCTACATCGGTACCATATCTTCTTATCGCTCGTTCATTGATGTTGTCGCCAAAACAGATGTTTACGTAGGATTTTTACCACGAACTTCATTGGAAAGAATTGTCGAAAAGTATCCAGTCGTGCTTCTGACTATGGCTAAGCGTCTTACCAGTCTATTGCCTAGATTGATCCTACATATTGACTTTGCACTTGAATGGGTGCAAGTGAACGCTGGACAAGTTATCTACCATCAGGGAGATGACAGCGATGCAATTTATATTGTTCTGAATGGCCGGCTGCGACTTGTAGTCAATAATGATGAAGCTGGAATGAAAGTCATTGGCGAATATGGACAAGGCGAAAGTGTTGGAGAACTGGAGGTTATGACAGAATCCGTAAGACCTGCTACACTTCATGCGATTAGAGATACCGAACTTGCCAAATTTCCCAAGACACTCTTCAATAGTCTTGCGCAAGAACATCCAGGTATCACCATCAAGATTTCCAAGATTATTGCATCCCGTATGCGAGCCTTGGTAGAAGAGCCAGTCTTCGTGCAAACTAAAGAGAAAGTAACCGGTGCCACAAATGACAAGGTATCTTCGACGGTAAATCTCCGTACTGTTGCCGTACTTCCCGTCACTGCTGGAGTTCCTGTGGTCGAGTTTGGCAGTCGTCTAATGAATGCTTTGACTCAAATTGGGGCACCAAATGGTGTGACCTCTCTCAACCAAGCTGCTATTCTCAATCATCTTGGTAGACATGCTTTCAGTCGTATGGGGAAGCTCAAACTCTCACAATACCTTGCTGATCTTGAGGAGAAGTATGGATTGGTTTTGTATATTGCCGGTGAGTAATAACTTTCCTCGAAACACTACAATTCATGAGCATCCCCCACTGAGATTATCACTAACACTCTTTTCAGATACAAACGTGAACTCGCCCTGGACCCAAACTTGCATCAGCCAAGCTGATTGCATTCTCCTAATAGGTATAGAAGATGGTTCGCCCGCGATTGGAGAGTACGAACGATTCTTATTAGGAATGAAAACCACCGCAAGGAAAGAGTTGGTATTATTGCACACAGACCGCTTTTCCTCACCTGGTGTGACTCGGGCTTGGCTTAGAAATCGAGTCTGGATCAATGGTGGACATCATCATGTTCAGATGGACTTCAGAACTAGTCCTATTCCAGTGCATCCTCAAACTAGGAAATTTGGAACCGCATTGAAACAGCGAGTACAAGTGATTCAAGCAGAAATTCAAAAGTACACATCTCGTCGCGTACGGCAGTCACCACTCTACTCCGCAGAAACTCCCTTTAAAGGCGACTTTCACCGAATTGCTAGACGTCTTTGTGGCAAATCTATTGGTCTCGTGCTTGGAGGAGGTGGTGCACGCGGTATAGCTCAGGTTGGAATAATCAGAGCTATGGAAGAATCTGGAATCCCCATCGATATCATTGGAGGAACCTCTATTGGATCATTCATCGGTGCATTGTACGCTCGCGACGCAGACGTTGTTCCAATGTATGGACGCGCGAAGAAATTCTCAGGTCGCATGGCAAGTATGTGGCGCTTTGCATTGGACTTGACATATCCATCCGCTTCTTACACCACTGGCCATGAGTTTAATCGTGGTATCTTCAAGACTTTTGGCAATACTCAGATTGAAGATTTCTGGCTCGAGTTTTACTGCAATACTACTAATATCAGTAAGAGTCGATCAGAAATTCACACCAGTGGATATGCATGGAGATACGTAAGAGCATCCATGTCTCTTGCTGGACTTCTCCCGCCACTATGTGATGAAGGAAGCATGTTGTTAGATGGTGGATACGTAGACAACCTAACGGTTTCTCATATGAAATCCTTAGGGGCTGACATCATCTTTGCTATTGATGTTGGTAGTCTTGATGACAATATGCCACAGAATTTTGGCGACTCCCTTTCTGGATTCTGGGCATTCGCGAATCGTTGGAATCCATTCTCGTCATACCCAAACCCTCCTACTTTGGCTGAGATTCAAGCACGCCTTGCATATGTATCTAGTGTCGATGCCCTAGAACGAGCAAAGACAACTCCAGGATGTCTATATATGAGACCTCCGATTGACGATTATGGAACTCTAGATTTTGGTAAATTTGATGAAATTTATCAGGTGGGATACAAATTCGGACAAGAGTATCTTGCGAAAATGAGAGATCAGGGAATTCTTCCGCTTGTTGATGAGACTGAGGAGAAGAAGGCCTTGAGAAGAACTATGGCACCGAGAAGAGCTAGTATTTAGTTTAGGATGTTGTATGAGGTTCGGTGTGGCACTCGTTGCGGTCGTTGCAGCGAAGTTTTGCAGGGCGTTTTGGTATAGGTCATTGACGGCAATGACGATGATGGTGATATACCCAAGCATATATTGGTATGGGAAATGATCTGTTCATAAGATTTGCACCTACGAGAGAATATTATTCAAAATATTTGGCCATTCTTTCAAATGTATTCTTGTGAATGCAGATGTCTATTGTGAATGTAATTGAAAAGTTTGAGTAACTACCCAGCTGGCTATACATAGCGATACATAGTCTAATCACGAAAGTTAATGAGCCTCCATATTCACCATGATGTAAAGGTTATCTACATAGAGTTTAAAGGGGCTGAGGGTCCAAGTCTGATCCCGTGAACCTGGACGGCGGAATTTCAAGCTTAGAGCCGGCTTCCGATAGGCTGGTTTTGGGTGTCGGAGACGGCCGAAATAATTATCATTGATGATCCACAGACAAACAAATCGTGAGATCAAACATTGAAGAGACACCGTGGACCTTTACTTATTAAGAGTTGAGAATTCCCCCAGATTCAATTCAAGATTCTATTTACTTTTTGGGTTTTTACATTTGTCTACATTGGAAGTTTCATTTAGGTCTGAAATTCCTGAGATTGAAGTTTTGAATAAGGTTAAGGATTACAGATTTCTAATTTCACATCACACAGCTCGACTTTATAGATAACCTTACAGCTAACGTCTGATTACTCCAAACAAGACAAGTTCTCGGCGACGATACGGAGAATTACTAGTTGAGAATACATTGAAAGTGGCAATTCAAACCCCAGAAAAAGCTTGACCTCTAAGCCCAGCATGACTTCCTCTTCGTTATCACCACCAGAGAAATCACCCATCAAGAGACAGGTGTTTCATGGAACGTTTGTCCACTGTAAAACTCTTACGGATTTAGAGATTTTACATGACACGTATGTGTTTGTGGATGAACATGGAGTTATTGTCAAGATTCTGAGTGGCGATGGTACTGGAGATGCAAGGGATTTAAGAGAGGATGTAAGGGAATTGGGTTGGGATACGGATGTCAATGATGAGAGGGAGATATTTGAGTATGTGAACTCTTCGGAAGATCAACATGGACAGCATGGAGAGGAACGATTTTTCTTTCCGGGGTTTATTGGTATGTTTTTATTTTGTTTCCTCTTTGTTGTTCATTTGTACGAGGGACGACACGCAACATACAAACATTTGTCATGAAGTAAAATAAAATCACGAACCCGATTAACAAATCATTAGATACACATATCCACGCACCCCAATATCCCAATTCGGGTCTCTTCGGTTCTTCCACTCTTTTGAACTGGCTAGATACATACACCTTCCCCCTCGAAGCCTCTCTCTCTGCGCTCCCCAAAGCCCGCGCCATCTACTCCCGTGTAATCCAACGTACACTCTCCCACGGAACAACCACCGCCGCCTATTACGCAACCATTCACGTCGAATCCACCAATCTCCTCGCGGATCTCTGTTTGCAAAAAGGCCAGAGAGCACTCGTGGGACGCTGTTGTATGGATAGCGATTCGGGCGCTAATCCAGATTACTACCGCGATGATAATCCTACTCAGAGTTTAGAGCGAACGCAGGAGTGCATCTCTCATTGCGAAAATATCGATCCGGATAGGAAACTCATCACGCCTATTTTGACACCACGTTTTGCACCGAGTTGTACCCCGCAATTGATGAGTTCTTTGGGGAAAATTGCTCGGGAAAAGGATCTTCCGATTCAGACGCACATTTCGGAGAATCGCTCCGAGATACAGTGGGTGAAGGGATTGTTCCCAGAGTGTGATAGTTATACAGATGTGTATGATAAGTGTTCGTGTTTAACCCCGAAAACAATCTTAGCGCACGCGGTGCACATTGGAGAGGATGAAGCGGCGTTGATTCGAGAGAGGGGAAGCGGGATTGCGCATTGTCCTGTGAGTAATAGTGCGTTGACTAGTGGGATGGCGAGAGTGCGATGGATGATCGATAGAGGATTGAATGTGGGACTGGGAACGGATGTTAGTGGCGGCTTTAGCGCGAGTGTTTTGTCGGCGGCAAGAGAAGCAAGTTGTGTGAGTCGGTGTGCTGCTGCCGGAATCGGTGCATCGGGAAATTTAAATGGGAATGAAAGAGATACGTTGAGTGTACCTGAAGTACTTTATTTGGCAACGATGGGAGGAGCAAAGGTTGTGGGGATGGAGGATAAGATTGGTGGGTTTGAAGTTGGGAAGGTGTGGGATGCACAGTTGATTGGGTTGGGGAAACCTTTGATGCGTCGAAAGGAGGGCGAGTGGGAAGGATATGAAGAAACTCAAGAAGTAGATGTTCCGCAAACAGGACCAGTGGATATTTTCGGCTGGGAAAATTGGGATGAGAAAGTCGCAAAGTGGGTTTTCAACGGTGATGATCGGAATACGATGAAAGTTTGGGTGAATGGAAGGTTGGTTCATCAGCGGAGGAATTGATTTGATTGTAGGATACAATCAATGGGTGGAATGATAAGTAGAGCTTGGATAAATTAAGGAATCGACAATCGGTGGGAAACGCAATTAGAATCACTATGATAGATAGATATTACTGTTATGATAGATTGTAAAGATATATTCACGCCTGCAAATCTTGCTTCGACTTCTTTTGATAATTGTATTTCGATATTTAATATTGTATTATAATGAATGCCTGTATCCAACACACTCAATCGTATACCCATCCTAGGTACATGACGTATTCCGATATATATTCCCATAGAGAAGTAGGGTATATAAATCCAAGCCTCAATGGATTTCAATTCCAAACGCCTTTCCATCCATTTATCCCAACTATATTTCCTCGTCTAAATCCTCCATCCGCCTAGACCTAATTCTCCCCTCCCTATAACTTTCATAACCTCCTCACTCCCGCTCACACTCCTCACTACTCGCACAAAACGCACACTCCAACCCCGCAACCGCCAGAATCAACTCACTCGCGCGCTCCGCCGCCGCCATAACCGCAAACTGTGGATTCGTCGTCACCGGCGCCAGAATACTCGCATCAACCACATGAACATTTTGCATGCCCATGACCGTCGAATTAGCGTCCACACAGCTTCCCAGACGACAGCTCGAGGACCAGTGATTAACCATTCCGCGTGCGTAGGCCGAGGAAGTAGTGATATACGTTTCGATTTCCGACTCCGTCGCGTTTTGCGGGATATTCATGGACGTGAGACCGGAGTTTGGGAGGGCGGAAAAGAGGGTGTGGATGAATGAGGCGATGTCCTGGGCATCGCGGGGATTGGAGTAGTAGACGTCGTCGCTGGGGCCGGGGATGAAGTTAGCGTCGAGGATGACTTTGCCTGAGGAGAGGAGACCCGAGGTGCCGTAGACGTTGAGGGTGATGGTGTTGTTGGTGGTGAAGTCGGAGTAGCCGGATGAATCGATGGTTCCTTGGAGAGCGGCGATGGAGCCGTCCGAGTGCGCGATCGTGGTCCAGAAGACAGAGGTTTCGGATGCGAATGTGTAGGGGCCGCTGCGGAAATCGAGGTAGAGAGCTGGGTCGCCAGCAGGAGGGGAGTCGTAGGAATAAGTGTACGATTCTATGGAATCACCTTGGAGTTCGATAAATGTGTTTGGGTTGTCGAAAAGACCGGCTCCAATTGCTGTACTGTTGATCCACTCTGCGCTGGTAAGATTTGGTGATAATTTTCCTGCAGCGGAGAGTTTGGAGAGGGTTTCTGCATCACCGATTCCGGAGTACATGAGGAGCGAGGGACTTTGGATCGCACCGGCTGATAAAACTACTCTTCCTGTTGGTGTAGTTGAGATGATAGTCTCGACGCCGTTGATCAAGGCTGTAACTCCTGTAGCGGTATCTCCATCGCGTTCTACTCTTACTACACGGACTCCGCTTTGGAGAAGGAAGTTACTGCGTTGAAGAGCTGATTGCAGATATGTGGTAACGGGACCTCCTCTTTGACCATTATCATAATCGAAAATTGGGTGGCCGAATACGTCAGTTTTGTCGTCGGCTTGAGCATTGATATCAACATCTTTGTAACCCAATCCATCAACTAACCATTTTCTCGCAGCATCATATCCAGTTTGAAGATAACGAATGCCATCCTGAGAAGTAAGATTAGTCGAAGGTTGGGTATCATACAGACGTTGAATGGAAGCATCCATGTTTGTCGAATTCCACTAAATGCAGGGTTAACATATGAATACTTGGATATTGGAAGCACAAGAATTCATCACTCACTTCAGCAGGGAAGTATAAATCCCAATCCGAAGCCGGAGGTTCAAAAAATAATCCAGCATTGATAGCTGAACTCCCTCCAATGGTACATCCTCCATAAGCATTTACTTCTGCTCCACACATGAGACCTCCTCCATCTGCAAAAATGGATTTATAAAGTCCAGGTACATCGACTCGTGTGAGATTTGTACCACTAAGCCATGCCTATTACATATTAGTAACTTCCTCGTCAATGTCAATTGAGAAGGCAAAAACTAACCGGTCTTCTTGAATCTAAATCTCCACCCGTAATCCCATAAGATTGATTACCTCCTTCAAGTAACAGAATCTTGAGACCTGCTTCGGAAAGTCGTGATGCAACTATAACATACAAGTCAACAAACGCACTTTTATATCCTCCCAATAAAAACATAACAAACTTCAGTACATACCAACAATTCCCGCAGGTCCAGCTCCCACAATAATAGCATCCCATTGCTCTTGAATCCAAGCATTATCCGCCTGTCCCCAAACACCACTCACCAAGCCAACAACCAGAGAAACTTGATATGAGACCTTCATTCTGACTTTGACTTATCGATTTCGATTTACAGAAAACTCATTAAAGACACAAGAAAAAACGGAAGTAACTTAGCTTGATACTTATATATACTGACATCACACATATTTGCACCAACCTATACTTACTGACCACAGCATGACTTCACACAGCACGACCAAATTGCCCTCTTCATCTAGACTCTAGGCGCCAAGCCCGCCTGTCGTCGATTAAAGCGAGCTTTAGATGCTATAAGCTTGTCGAAGGCTGACCATGTACCTTTTAACTCTGCGTGAAATGATACACAATTACCGTATTGATGCCGTACAACTTACCTGAGTAGTCTCAATCGTTACACTTTGGCGTCCATTACCAGAAATATTGCCGCTGAATCTCAGAATGGGTTATACAAATGAAGTCATGGGCTTTTCGTATCCGTGACTCAGTGACAGTTCGGTGGCGGAGGTTGTGTAATAAGTGGAGAAGAATGAATTGAGACTTCATTCCGAGGCTTAAATCGACTTCGAAATTCAAATCCTATTTTGGTCTCTTCAGAAACTAGATAGAATGCAGCATTAAGAAGCAAAAAGCCGATATCATGTTGATCGACGTCAAAACCGTATTTAGATATCGACCAGGGCCAACAGAACCCTACACTCGGTACTGAAGAAACTTTCAACAAATGAGCGTCAAGATAAATGTCGTACCTAATTATTCTTATTCTGCATGCACAAACGGACGGGTAAAGCCGAGTACGAGATGGTGGATAATAGGAAATATAGTCAAAAATCTTCCGAGAAAATCCCCCTTCTGGCATGCCGTCGATAGAACACAATTTCTTCGTACCCGCCAACCTTAACTTGCCTATTCAATTCTGGTGAGAATCGTGAGGGTGAACAATATACAAAAAAGTGAAGATCATCTATTCGTCTAATCTTAAGACCTCCCAAAACGCCGCCCAATGCAACCTCATTTTTGCTGTACATAATCCTACATAGCCCTATCATTTATAACCCTTTATATTCACCCAATCCCCGCCATTATACAATCGATTCCTGATCCCGCTGCGAGTTGGAATTTTCTAGTCGCTTCAAGATGTATTGATATAATACCAACATACAACTACTTTGCGTACTGGTCCACACAAATCTAGGTCCTACTCCTCGAAACAATCCCGTTATCCCTTCTGTTTTGTAGATGAGTTTGAGGCCAGTCGGGACGGAAGATGTATCGAGAATTATGCTACCAGGACGAGGTGTATGCGTGGAAGGAGATGATGTGGATATTGATCGAATTTGATATTTGGTAGGTTTTGCAGGTTTTGTAGATTTTGTCTTCGTACGGGTGGACTGCGAGGAATTCTTCGGAGATTCCGATGTCTGCTTAGGAGTAGACTCTGGACTGGAAATGACTTGAGTTTGAATCCTTGTCTTCACAACATCCAGAGGACATGTAATTACTCCTGCCAAACCTCCAGCTGCGGCTCCTGTCAAGAGTTCCAATGGCAATCCAATATCTCGGCTTTCTTTCCATCTTCTCGCCCAAGTTTGACCTTGCTCGTAGAATGCGAATTGTAATGCCGAAAATGGTAGATCTCTAACAATTGTTGCTCTGTATCCATAAAATAAAGCAGAGAACCCTTCTTGCTTAACTATCGTTCGGGCAGCATGCGCTGTGTTTTTGTAATTGTAACCGGAGTTAAAGAATGGGTTATTGTATCGACCTTGGAGTTGTAGACGGGTTTTGAGGACTTCGGAAGGCACGTAGACGAAGGAGGCTGCGAAATCGGCGACAAAACCTGGATTGTTAGTTTAACGTAAATTGAACCCAGATTTCTTAAACTTACCACTAGAAAGATATGCAAGCCATGGCGGAATGCCATTATCTATCAAATGCCTCTTACTATACTCATATGTTCCGAAGAATATGATTGTGCCAGGAAAAGATCCAAGAAGGGCAGGAACCCAACCTCCATATAAACCTCTCCGTATTCCTTCCTGTCGCAGAATGGTAGAATATGAGGAAGATAGCTTGGTATACTTTGGCGGAACATGCGGATCACCTTGCTGACGAGTCTTGACTGTATCCAAAGAATGCATAAGAAGATCTCCCGTGGTTCCACCAATACCCCCAGCAATCATGGCCTACAAACAATCAGTACTTTGCCTGTAGACCAAAAACTACAGAACTCACATGTAAATAAGGTGGTCGTCCCTCCTCATCGACCTCTTCCTGTGCCATAACTTTCGACCCAAGTAGTCGTTTTCCCACTCTAACATTGACGTCTCCTTCCCCTCCATCATCAACAATCCCGAATTTGGTGCGATCTTCTGCTGGCGAACCTGCTGATCCAGAGGAAAACAGGTTGGCAACACGAGAGGTCAGGGACATGGCCCTTCCTCAATTTTCGAAGCCGGTCACCTTCCTAGTCCTCGAGTATTCGAAAGGGCGCGTTTTCTATTACAGCGTTGGTAGGCAAATACAATTCATTTAAGTTGGGTGTCACAAATGTTTTTGATGCACTTCAACTTTTTTTGCCGGAATCTTCCACATCATGTGTGCCTGATTGAGGTTAAGGCACTTTTGCATGAAACGTGGGGTTGTTCCCCGGTGAACCTCTCCATCTTGGTCTGAGCTACAAAGTTTAATATGAATCATCAAAAAGATCTCCTACTTGGCCGTGAATCTGACTACCTACCAGTTATTTTCTCTTATCATTGAATAGCTAAGTCATTGTTAAAGATAATTATGAACCTTTACCAATATTATCTTTAACTAACCTTTAAGGTTACTCCCACTTAACCATTTTTCATCGTTTCATCCGCCTGTGCGGAATCTTTCCCAGATCCAAATCTCCTCTCTGTCCTCCTCTTTGCCCCTTCGCCTCGTTCCTTGACCCTCTCTTCATCTCCTTAGCCGCCTGTTTCTTATTTCCAACTACGAGAATATCTCTACTATAACTTCTCATATTATCTTGCGTGAAAAAGACGAGCCGTAGCTCAGCATCAAGACGCGTACGACGGTCTTACTATCGCGGTCTGAGAGCTTTTTGAAAAGCTCAAAGATCCCGGTTGGCCAAGAAAAGCCAGTAGATAACCCGGATGCTGACGTGAACAGAAGTTGGATGTTGATTATGATATATAGAAGTGGGATGGATGCCTTCCAGCACAGATGCAAGGAGAACCAACCAGTCTACCTCGGTTTTGGCGGAGAGGTACATTCGTAGGCGAGAGCAGAGACTGAGTTCGGTATGGAGAGTTTGATTGAGGATTATGGCTTGGAGTATGAGACTTTTGGTAATATTGTGGTTGTGTTGCCCATTGGTATTGTTTTCAGCGCCCATATTACAGGCATGCTGGACTCTCGAAGCAGCTGTATGGCGTCTGCAGAAAACTTCTTCATGTCATTCCGCAGTCTGTGGCTTCCTTTTACCATCAAAAGTGAGGATTCTATGCTTGAATTCCAATTCTGCATTTTGGGAGCCAACCAGAAAGCTGAGCCCTCTGCTTGACGCGTGTGTTGTCGTTTGCGAGCGAAGAAATATATCTGGAGACTCTTCGTTGGATCCAGAGTAACATCTAAGCTGAGGTTGTTGATGAAGCTCATCAGTTGCAGCTGGGAGAGCTGTTCGTGCATCAAGACTTGTGCGCTCGAGTTGAGAGCCTGGGCAGTCACCATAGCGGCTTTGAGTTCACAAAGCTCTTGGAACATCTTTGTAAACTTGTTATCGACCTTATCTTCTAAACTCTCTTGCCTCGACATGATGTTCTCCATCACAGAATGCATATCTCGCTGTTCTGCAAAACTACTGAATTGAGATTTAGGAGTAGCTTGTCTAAATCTCTTGGATACTGGAATTATACAGCCTGGCAAAAGTCGTTGTTCTAGTGTTGGTACCAACTTGATTAATAAGTGGAAAGTACTTTGGCCATTATGGTTGTATTTCTTGATCATTTTAACTATGGGTAGCTAGTACTTATATAAGGAAGCGCTATCGCCTCGCTAGCTAATATAATGCCCTCTGTGATCACATGATCGATATTCCGACACCTAGGAAAACTCCTGTCATTGCATTTCCTTTCTACGTTATCCCTTAATGAGGAGTGGTTTTCGAATCCCCACTGTTGCTGGAGAAGCTCTGTAGACATGACGGCCATTCTCCCAAACCAACGTATCTGCAAGACAAAGTGTTCCACCCCAAGCCTGGTTCAATTCCCCAAACAAATCTTTGTAGTTTTGAATAATCTGCTCTTTAGAAATATTCGCATTCGGAGAATTGATTATTGTGCGCCAGGCAAGATTGAAAAGTTCTATGTAACTTTCGAAATATAGTATTCTTATAATCATTTTGCATGACCGAGTTCGTGCACTACCGAGCGATCGCAATAGATCAAACGAGAATGTGCCATTCAGTTCCTCTTCTAAAAGAAGCTGAAGTTGGAAAGGCGGTATGATTATAGTTATAGATTGCAAAATCCATCTCGAACCATTGCGTTCATCGTTGAGATTGATTTGGACATGTTTGACAGAGCAATTCGAAAGTGGCAATCAAATTCTAAAGGTATTTCGAAGTTTCTGATGAGTCTACGAGAAACCCAACTCGTAGATTTGAGGAAACCATGTGCATTATTGATGCACCCAAGTTCAAAGACAGCACGATTCCATAAAAGTTCCTTAACTTCTCGATAGATTTTCGGATGAACTCGCAACAGCGGTGATTTGAACATGCTTCCTGTCAACTTGTTCATTACACAATTAGTTCAAGGCAACATTTAGAAGGATGCCAACTCAAACCCATTGCGTCAAACTTAGATGGGAAGATGAGATCATAGATCATGAGGCGAATTTCGGGAGGTAAACCCACTAAAGAGGCTGGTTTCTACTGTGGTTTTGACCACAACGCTTTCGAGGGTAGATCGGCAGTGCTTTGCCTACGAATAATCCGAGATTTGCTACTATTACAAATCGACATTAAAGAATTCGAGGGACGACCGGTAGTGCTATGTCTGCGGGCGATTCGAGGTCTCCTCTCTCGAAGTAACTTCACTTCCGCAGCCATTAACCCCAACTTCGTGCGCCTCTTTTTCGAGTTAGATTTAAATCCGAGTTGCTCCATGATCAACTGCCAGCGAGTAACCAGCACAACTATATACAATACTGTTGCAACTAAACCACAACTCATATATGCAATTGGCACCAATCGAGGATCGAAAGCTATCATTTTCTCCATGCTAGAAGAACTAAGATTTGATCAAGACGCTATGTGAGGATAGACCAAGAAGAACAAGATGTGATGAAATGAATCAAAATCGATTCGATAGTTTGAAGTCTGAAGGGAATATTCAAATGATATGCTAGGTTAATATGAACTCAATTATGGAATCGAAAGTAATCAAAGTATTATGAAGAATATATCGTATTAAAATATTAAGTAGAAGTTGATTAAGAAAGAGAGAAGAAAGATGAGATAGAATGAAATAAAAGGATTTTTGAAATGATTAAATAGTGTGTGGAAAACTCAAAAGGAAGAGAGAAATTCCCTAAGGGTGTCATATTGACTACTAGGTAAGCTTAAAATGTCTAGCTCCCGTTTTTAGCGTAGATAAGCGAGAATACATCTTGATTTCGAGAGACCATTCAAGATAGAAGTGGTAATTTAAAGAAACTAAGGTAATTAGGAAATAAACCGAACTAACTAGATACCACCATAAAAATTAGCTTCTTGGATTATGAGCAGACGCAAGTGTCTAGCTACATGCGGCCATGGAATACCTGATAATAGATGACACTGGCTCGTCACGTGATCACAACTATTTCTTATTTCGTGACTAATCACCTCCAAAACTATCCATTTCTGCTCCACCAACCTATCAGCTCTAGCTTCATACTCGTCATTTCCTATGAAATCATGAAACTGCCCATTAGTTCCATGTTCCGGTCCCCATTGATCCGTTCCCAACCCATTTCACGTGCATCTCGTCCAATAACCTTTGGACAATCGAATTCTCACGACCAAATCCGCGCTTTCCTAATCTCCACACCCAGAGCTCTCCATACAGAAACCCTTACTTCGAGACAAAAAGCCACTGAAGAGAAGAAATCCCAATCAGATGTGGCCCCACAAAGTACAGTTTCAGAAGAGATTGGCAACTTTGCAAAAAAGGATGCCGGAAATGTCCACCAGCAATCTACGTCCTCTCTTACGGCAGTGCAGGAACCACTTGAACCGCTCTTGAGAGAAAATGGAGGAAAATGGATTTTGACAGATGATGGAATGTCTGTGGAGAGGCTCATTACATTCAAGGGATTTAAAGATGCTTGGGTTTGTTATTTTTCCATCTTTTCTGAGAGCCGAAAAACGCTTGTTGGGATGTATATTTGGGGTGCAAACTGAGGGATCATGGTTGAAAAGACCAGAATTTCTGTGGAGAGCACCTCCCACGAGGATAAAAAGATGATCAGTAATCATCCAATATCTCTCTTCCATACTGTTTTCACCTGAAAATCTACGAAATCTTCACCACTCCCAAACCCATCTGCATACTGTTCCTAAATCCAAGCCTCCAAAAGTCCCCTTCACTAACCCGACACACACTCCCAGAACTTCATGAACGCCATCGCAGCAAAATGTAAACAAGAAAGACATCACCCCGAATGGGTAAACGTAGGTCTCTTGATTCCCCCCAGCTCTAACACCCCCCCCCCCCCCCCCCCCCCCCCCCCCCCCTTCTCTCCAATCCCCTAACACTCCCAGATTTACAACAAGGTGTTCATCCGCTGGACCACGCATGATCTTCCCGGTCTCACAGCCACCGATATCCGTATGGCTACGTTTTGCGACGAGCAAGCTACCATACATAAAGAAGTATACAAAATTTCAGAAGAACCACTCTCAGAAAATACTCAGCACGAAGACTTTCTCAACCAAGCTCATCAGATCGCTGATAAGTTATCGTCGAAATGATGATAATTGATTAGATATATCTAGATTATGAAGACAAAGAAATTCATGGACATATCAGGAGTAAGCGGAAGAACACCTATAGTAACAGAAGACTTATTGAAATGGTAATTGGGGTCCAGGTCTGGCGTGGAAAGATTTCATAATGAGAAACGTCGTACGAAGAAGAATTGAGAGGAGAGAAAAAAGCGAATAAGACCGGAGTGAGGCCAGAATATCTTGATAATCGAAACCCTTGAGAAGATGACACACATGCATTGTGAAAATTCAGGAAACTGTGGTACACGAAAGAGCAATAACTAACTGCATGAATTACATATATCTATTAAGAACGCACCCCAAATTATGTTAACGCAAAGCCCGCCTTAGACTTCTCCCATAACGCCCGAACCACTCAGCTATAACCACATCTCCCTCTGCAAGTTAGCCAAACGAAACACAGTCATCGCTTAGATTCCTTCTCCCTTCTGGCTGCAATCTCATAGAAAAGACTTCCATCATAAATTCTCCTGATATCATCTTTCTTCATCTTTCCATCTTTAGGCGATAACAAATGCCACGTTGCGCTCCCTAACATTCATTAGTACTAATTCCTCACTTTCCACACCCAAGAATCCCCCTCAACAAAATGAGAAAACAAATCAAACATACACTCCAGAAGCGCAGCTGCCCAGCCTAACACATCCAAAACATCTCTCTGACTCTTTACAAACGCAAAAATCTCTCCCTTCGTAACATCCTGCTTATCCCTCCCCGCAAATTTACTGAAGAGATCCTCAAAACGCTGAGGGATAAACCGTCCTTCGTGATCGAATGTTCCGGAATCACTACCGTGTTTACCTTTATGGATATTATCTGTGTGGATTCTGAGCTTGAAATCTGGAATCCATTGTCCAGGGGGAAGAGTCGGATATGAGAAAATGCCATTGATGATCGTGGCTGCGCTGACTGAGAGGAAAGGGCTGAAGCCGAGACGACGAAAACCGTTGTAGGTATCGCGGGGAGAGATGATACCGTCTGAATCGGGGTTGAAGAAAGCGACGTGTTGTTGGAGGACCTGAGTTGAGGTTAGAAGAAGAGATAAAAGGGGGGTTTGTAGAGTGTCCGATAGTCTAGACTAGCGGTCTAGATGTAAGCTGTCAATGTTTCAAAGGAGTTCAAGACTTTGAGTGAAGCCAAAACTTCAAATCAACCGACAAACATCTAAAAATCAAACAGCAGTACAGAATATTGGAGACTCTGACACGAAAGAAACTAACAGTCAAATGCTTATGACGCTCCGCATAATTATCCTCAGTTGTCCCATGTGGTGATTCATAAGAAGCTGCTATAGTTGCTCTCGCAACTCCTACATCATTCCCTCCTATTAGTAAAACTCCCTCATCCACACAGAATAAGAATGCACAAACCTGCTTGAGGCAACCTCTCACTTCTATGCTTCCCAATTGGAAACCCCACCTCGCAAGTGTCGTCCTGCCAAAATGGTATTCTCTCCTCTGTAACAGGACATTCTTCAATCGCCATCTGGAAATCGGGTCCTGGATTTTCGTGCACATCAGGTCTGTGCCAGATGGGAAATCTCTCATCTGTGGTAGGGGGTTTTCTGAATGGCATCTCGGAACTTGGGCCCGAATTCTTGCGCTCGTCGTCGAAGGAACCTGAGTTGGTTCTTGTTGGTGCCATGATGTTTAAGTTAATAATCGTTACTCTGTAATTGTTTGTAGATAACAGTATTTTCTATCTTGTCTCGAGGAAGGAGCAAAGGTACATCCATTTTATATAATTTCTTCCTTGCCATCACCTCCTATTCTATCTATAACATGACTCGATCAAAATGTTCAAAAGAACAACCCAAGTAATGTGATGCCAAAGGATTCATCAGTCGGTCGCACTTAAGACACTGGGTACTGGTCATTTGATATCACATGATTGGTTTAATGAGCAAGACACTCGCTCGGATACTCTGGTGTGTACTAGGTATTTTAAGAACTGTAGCCAATAATTAGTCTATGACGTAACCCAATTAAGCTTAACCCAACCCCTTAGCACGAACATGTTACATGATCCTTCACTTGACATGTGGTATAAAACTATGGTACGGTGCACATGTGTGAACCTTGGGATTACAACAAAGTAGAAAACTTTGATTGCTTGTAGAGATGGTTTTTCTTTTGGCAGGACATACTTTTTTCCCCCAATCATTTGAATGAGTTTAATCTCCAGCATGTGAGGAAGATGTAACACGATACCAGGTATCAAAAGTCACGAATGTTTCTCCGATGACCTCTTACACATGTATCAATACAGCACCTACTACTCGAGTAGAGTTTCGTAAGACTTTACATTATCCCGTCAAGGACTGAAAGCTGCCATGACTGAAAAAAAAAAGGCTCGAAAACGATAGCGTTCTCATCACATCAAAGTTCTTCAATGTCTGAATCGTTGTTGACTATTAAAGGCAGGTACCTGTCGAGTCGGATGAGGGGTAACGCCAAGATCGAATTCTGTTGCAATAGAATTGCCTGTGCTTCTGGTCGTTCCATTCTTAATTGCACTTTGAAAGTAGCCTGAAAATCTGATTTCCCCTCATAGCGAAGTATGTCTTCGTCGTTCAACGATTAGCTGTACCGCAAAATTTCCAAATTTACCACTATTCTCCTTTAGCCCACCTCTCAAATTCCGCCACCATTTCTGGAGTTATTTGCCTCTTAATCTTGTTAATTGCCGCGAGGAAATCGTCCATGACCGCTGGTTCCATTGTCCCATGCTTTTTACGTCTTTCGATGGCCTTATCGAAGGCTTTCTGGCAAATACTGACCATTTCAGCTCCTGAATACCCCTCTGTTAGGTGAGCAAGTTCGGCTACGTCAACATCATCTCCCATGGTAGATTTACGTTGTCTAGCACGAATGATAGCTTCTCTGCCGGCGAAATCTGGTGGTGCAACGTAGATGAGTTCGTCGAAGCGACCTGGTCTCAAGAGAGCTAGGTCTAGATCTTGTGGTTTATTGGTTGCTGCTAGTACGGTAACACCCTTTAAACTCTCAATTCCGTCCATTTCGTTAAGTAAAGTTGTGAGAACGTTGACTCCATTATTTGAATTCTTTCCATCTCTTTTGCTACCAATCGATTCAATCTCGTCAAAGAAGATGATACTTGGAGCTGCAGCTCGTGCACGAGAAAAGACGTTACGAACTGCTCTTTCAGAGTCACCGACATACTTGGAGAGCAGTTCTGCGCCTTTGACGGCAAAGAAGTTGAAACCCATTTCGGTAGCAACGGCTTGAGCGGTGAGTGTTTTGGAACATCCAGGAGGTCCATAAAGAAGAAGGCCTTTTGTTGGTGAACGGCCAAAGTCTTGCATAATTTCTTGGTGCTGTAGTATTGTCAGTATGAATTGAATTCTCCAGATGCTTTGAATTTCTCAAGTCGTTTGAGTATCTCTTCTTATTTGATCGTCTCAATATATTTGAGCGTCCAAAATGATACGAGTATCTCAGTTGATTTGAATGTTTGGAATGGGGCAAGACCATGAAATGGGAAATAGCTTACGAGGAAAGGTGTTTCAATAGCAAGCTGAATAGCTTCTTTGACTTTGTCTTGGCCTCCAATATCACTCCACTTTACCTTTGGTGGTCTTAAAGTAATATCATGCATCGCACTTGGTCTGACCTCCAGAAGTGCATGCTCGATGTCCTCTTTAACGACAAATATCTGCTGGGGCACATTATCTTCATCTAACTTCTCTTCTGCAAAGAGTTGTGCTTCGTCCAATAAACGAGAGAGATCCTCAGGTGTATATGCATGTGTTCGTTCTCCGAGATCATCGAGAATCTCATCGCGAGTTTCAGGGCACATTTGAGGATCCAGGGACTTGAGAATAGCTTTCCGAGCAGCTGCATCTGGGACAGGTAAAGCAATAGCTGTAGTAAATCTGCCTCGCTTTCGTAATGCAGCTGGTAGTTTAAGCATGTCAGATGTCGACGCTGCCACCAGAACTTGTGGCAAAGAATCCGAGGGATGATCTTTCATAAGATCCTCTAATCCTTCACAAATAGCATCTGTCATATCGAGTAATGGCTCGCCCCCTTTTGCGACCACAGACTCAATATCATCTATAATTATGATACTTGGCTGGTTGACTTTTGCATCCTTGAAGATTTTTTGCACTTCAGATGGTTTGGTTTTCCGGTCAATTTTGCGAACCTTGCCCCATTCTGTGCTGGCAATTTTATCCAGGACGAAAGTCTTTCCTGTTCCACTTCCACCATGTAAAAGAACAGCTGGTGACCTACGAACTTTAGTAAAATAAAACTGACGGTTAAAATTGCTCAGGAATTTGTTAAGTTTTCCAAGCGCTTGATCAATGCCTGCAATATTAACAACTTGAAGAGGTTTTTGCTCAACATTGCTTGCAGCTAACATGGCTCCGCTGATTTCTGCGATTGTTCCAATTTTGAAAGAAGATACCCCTTCATGAAAGGCAGCAACACCAGATTTCGAGCCGTCGATAGAAAACACTTCAAAGGTTCGCCTTTCTCTTCTAAGCATCACATCTCTAAAGGTCATGCCAGGGTAAACCAACTCAGCGCGAGCTGTAATTTTGTCAGTCATGCACTGAGCAAAGAAAAATGTGAGATCAAAAACTCTCGGCTTTCCGAAAGTACAAAATCAGATGATACAATGGAAAAACTCCTACCTAAGAGATCGTCTAGAACAAACTTCCAGGCAACTTCAGCGTCTCCTGTCAGTTCCCGCATAACCCCTTCAACCATACCGACATCCTTGATCAGGATCTCCTTCGCAACCTCCAGCTTTGCTCCTCTGGCAACAATAACATCATCACTTAATTTGAACCCACATGCCTCTTGGAAAGCCTTACTGACTTGCACAACTTTCCTACTTAATTTTTCTGTGGCCAACCAAATTACCGCCTCTCTTCTCGTATGTTCGCCCTCAGAGCTTTTCCATAAATAGCACGTTTCTCCGTTTTTAACTTGAAGATCCAAAAGAACGTCTGTACAAACATATACACGTGCTACATTTCTGAAATCCGGTCTTTCTTGAGATTGCGCTTGATATGGACGAACTTTTAGTTCTAGAAGTTTCTCGGCTGTCATCTTGACCTCTTATATAAATGTCCCAGAATATCTTGAACAGTCAAAATACTGATCTTACGTATTTGAAGAAAAAGAAAAAATGAACAAGGAAAAATATAAAAGTCTGGCCGATGGAGGGGTGGAAAGCAAAATAAAATTATGGTCAGCCTTGCCAAGGAACATGGGTATATCTTTGAATTGTGCTTTACCGCTTTCATTCTGCCGATCAAAGTTCCCCAAACCAATTAATTTTCCCCAACCCGTCCAGCCTTGGCCCCCTCTTCAACCATCCTTCTCATGACCAATGCACTCCTCCCGCCTTCTCCCCCCCTCATTCCTCCTCCCATCATGGAATACCCGACAACTACAATGTCTCTTTCAACGGCGTCACGTATACCAAAAGACACGCATTCGCAACCGCAACGGAGAACCTCCAAACCCAAAAGGTGAATCTCTCTTTGGAGTACGACGTCTCGACCTTACTCCAACTATTAAACCACCTACTTCTCTTTTCGAAGAGCTCTTCCCAGAAGAACAACAGAAACCTCCTTCATCTTCACCGCCCTCCAAACGTTTCAAACCTCCACCTCCGAGGTTTCCAAAACTGCCTACATTTGACTGGACATCTAATATCGAGACATTTGACGAAGCGGAAGTGCGGAGGCGAGCTGCGGAGAAAGAGAGGAAGGATTGGAATATTCTTGGAAAGGAGAGAGGGAGTGAGGAGGAGGATGCCGACCAAAGGCGGGAGGCTAGTGTTTTGATTTTGAATTGTGCGAGTAAGACATTGGAGGAGAGTGACTTTTTCAGATTGAGTCCGAAGGGTGAACATATTGAGGGTTGGACGAGTGGCATTATTAAGAGTATGTACTCCCTGTTTTATAATTCTATTATGTCTATGGCAGCACAGCTTTGTTTACATATAGCTAACTCTGCTTTCAGTTATCCCTGGGCGCGATCCCCAAACTCTCGAGTCCCTCGGCCACTACTTCATTCTCTTCAGTTCACGCGCTGCGGCTCTGGCCTACTTCCACCGAACTATTGAACTACACACTCTCTCCAGAACCTACAGCCCTAACAACATCCCTCTCCCACCTCAATCCTCCAACCGCTCCTCTCGAAGCCCCGATCGTCCCCCTTCAACTCTCCCTCACTCCCCAACCGAACTTCAAAATCTTCTCAAGAACTTTACCCTCGTCCCCCCATATACACGTCTTTCTCTACGCATTCTTCAAAAACCTTACCGACCAGCGATGACCACCCTCTTAGCAACGGGCGCTCCCACCACGCTCACACAATCCCGATCTCAATCCCACACCATCGACACTGTCCTCTTCACTATCACTATTCCCAGCATTGGACTCAGTTCCTGGGGTCTTCGAGAGATCCTCGACGCAGACGGTAAACGTCGCAACCTACACTGGCGCTTCGCTCAATCTGGGGCCATTGTTCGTGTTGGCGAAAAGATTGATTCTGCAACTGGAAGTGAAAAAACAGAAATAGGTTATCGAGGAGAGAATATTATCGGAAGGAAAAAAGCTTATAATACGAGTGGAAGATATATAATCTCATTTATGGATCGAGCTGAAGCGAGAAGATTTGTGAGAGAATGGCATAAGAGACCATGTCCGTTGCAAAAGGAGTATAAGGAGGGAGATGAACCACCTCCAATTGCTAATGTCGAGATTATGTGGTAGTGAGGGACGGAAAGTGGAAAGGGGAATGTCTTGGAACTAGAGTGAAGATGTGAGGAGCTCGTGAAGGAGTTCTACGGAAGTGATGTTAGTGGTGATTGGTCACTTATTGAGAAATCGAAAGAACGAAGACACTCTTCACATCACATTACATCTCATATCGTCTCACCACTCGAGCCAGCGAATCACTCAGAGACACAGTGAAGTCATGGTGAAATTAAGATGGTACAAGAACACTTGCGCGCGCGGAAGAGTAAGAGGAGAGAATTAGTGCAAGGGAGAGCATCAATATCAAGGCATGATATAATATACCACAATATACCAAGATGAGAATAAACATAGGCGTGGAAACACAAGACCCAATCATCTCGCAATATTACCATATCAATGAATTTCAGTTCTTGCTTGAAGAGATATATAATCACAACCTATCTATCCATCTATTTAGTATATGAACACAGTTGTCCCTACCAAGATGTACTCATACACATCTTGAAGTTAGTATGTAGGAAAGAAAGAGAAGTAGTATGTATGAAAACAATGAACAATATAAACATACATTATAAAGATGATAGACATATTCTACCTTTCTATTTGACTCACACACTCACTTACCTACTTACATCTTACATCCTATCCAACCCATTACCTATATACTAGATACCCAATCTGATGGTTCGAGGATCTCTATGGGAGATCTAAAGGTACTTGTCAACCAGATTACTACCTCCCTACTTAACACACTCAACCCAACCCCCTATTCCAGCGCCAATCCTCAGACCCTAATCCTTATATATCAACTCACCACCCTCTTAATTCATAACCTCCTCATCTTCTCGCCTCCTGCAATCCTCTCTCCTTCAAGTCCTCTTCCCCTCAAGTTCTCTTATATATATACGTTCTCTATATATTCCTTCTCCCCTCCTCTCATACATACACACACTCTCCTCTCCTCTTCTCCTCTCCTCTTCTCCTCTCCTCTTCTCCTCTCCTCCCCTCTCCTTCCCTCTCTCTCCTCCCCTCCCTAACCATACATAAAAGCCCACATCTAACCCCATATAAATCCCCCATCTCAAAAACCTACACATCCTCACATCACAAAACTAACATTCATCCATTACCTCCTCGACTTCTCATGACTCATTACCTCAATTTTCCACACCCATTGCTCGCCTCCCGCCAATCCTCAGCTTCTCACCTCTCCTGTCCCCTGTCCTATATACACTTCCCCTCCTTGGGGATATATACTCCCTCTCCTCTCTCTTCTACATATGCTTTCTACACACATTTTATCTCCTCTCCTTTCCCTTTTTAAGTATATATACATAGACCTATATAAACCCTTGTGAGTGTTATAACACATACACAGCATCATCATCCCATCACTAATGATCATCATCCTCACATGCCAGGTACTCATCACTATCACCACCGTTATCATAATCACAATCACGAAATCACCATTCAAACTCCTCACCATCATCAACACAAATCATAATAATCAACATAAAAAAACAAACACGCCTATCAATTTAATACCATATAAATACGCATAATCACCCAACTCCGGCTTCTCTCTTGATAAAAAAAAAAGGTAAAAAGTAAACAGAGAGCAATGGTTATGCACTACCAACCCACAAACACCATTGTATTGCCTTTCGTCTCGCACTGTGCTTAACCACTGTCCTTCCTTCCCAGTCCTTGCTTGCTTCTTCCCACTTCTCATCTCCTATCCTCTCCTCTATAGAATCAAATCATAAAAGAATCTCACCACCCCCTTTGCTTCCTCCGCAATCATATCATATCATATTATATCATCGAGCTCCTTCCCCCAGACAACACAACACCCCTTCTCTAACAACATTTACTTCCACCTCCACTACTTTGACCACCCACATCAACACCTTGTTGCGCCGCCTGATCTATCTTACTCGTATCCACGATTCTCTTCTTGATGTCTGCCGCCAAACTATAGAATGCTTTTTCTACATTAATGTTACTCTTGGCGGATACCTCGAGGAAAGGAATGCCGAGTTCATCTGCTAATTGTTGACCGCGTTCGGTAGATACAACTCGTTTGTCTTCCCAATCGCACTTGTTGCCTATGAGGATCTTGTTTACACCTTCGGTGGCATGTTGTTCGACGTTGCTGAACCAGGTGCGAATATCTAGGAGAAGGATGTTAGTAAGATTCTTTTGACGATATGTATTTGAACGTTGTCCTGTTGGATCCCCCTTTGCTGCAGAAAGGTAGCATTCATCCATTCGTCATCCCCATCGATCTTCCCGGTCCAAACCACGACATGACATCACCTCCTCTCACACTCCCATCTCCAATCCACAAACGAAAAGGAACAACGTACTGGTAAAAGATCTCTCATCAGTAACATCATAAACAAGCAAGATGCCCATGGCCCCCCTATAATACGCCGTGGTAATCGTCCTAAATCTCTCCTGACCCGCCGTATCCCAAATCTGCAACTTCACTCTCTTTCCATCCAACTCAATTGTACGAATCTTGAAATCAATTCCAATCGTGGTGATGAACGAAGGCGTGAAACTATCCTCGCTGAAACGCAAGAGACAGCATGATTTTCCCACACCCGAATCGCCTATCAAAAGGAGTTTAATCTATGTGCACAGAGAGCATGTAAGCATTTGTATGTATCTCTGCATGTGCATATGAGTTGGGAATTGAATAGGGGAAGTAGAAGAAAGGTCTTGATTGATAAACAGATGGATGGGTTGATTAGAACCCAGGTTCATCAACAACCTCCCCAACCATCCAACCACCCGACCGTCAATCCCACATACCAAAAAATCGTAATTCCTGGTTCCGGCCATCGTGTCTGAAATCGCACTCGAGTAGGGAGCTCAAGTACCGTCTGTTGAATATTTGGATAGCCTTGTAAATGCGGCGTTGTCAAATCCACAAGATCTGATCACTTTCGTGCACTTCGTCCGTGTCCTTAGTTTCCTTTTGCTGGGCCTCTGGGTCTGGTCTACAACCTGGCACCGAATTCGAATCGTCTACCGTAACGAAATCAGATCGCTGGAAGAAATGTGTGGGGTACAGGGTGCTGTGGGTCGAGAAGATGTTACTTTATTTATCGTGTGTAAAGGAGGACGTTGCGTTCTGGTTTATATGTAAAGTAAAGAGGTGATACGAGATATCGATTGCGAGAAGTGCCGGTTTGGACAGGGGTTTCAAAAGATTCACTTGGATGGACACTTTCTCTTCTACCCGTGTCGTGATTGATCTCAAGACAAAACAGCACCTGTAATTTGTTATAATGCGTAATTCCTACGGCTCTTTCCTAATGAATCATGGGAATTGGTTGATTCTTGAAAATCTGGATAGGGAAGTATGTACCTATAGATGTATCAATTTAAGATTCAGTACCTACCTACCTAGTCGGGTACGTCCGTTGTCCGATGTTAAACGAGTATGCGGCGTGCGCGTCTACTGTGGCGTTTGTTAACCAATCCATCCATGTGTCTCATCTATCAAGTACGTACGGTGTACAGAATCAAATCTTTGTCCCAGAGCCTTGGAATGTTATATCAATAAATTAGATAGGTACGGGGTTGATACTGACACCTTCAGACCAATTGTCCTGGACCCTTGATTCTCACACCATTCACTAGGTAGATACACACCCCATCCCTAGTATCCTCATACAGCTTATACGATACAAGTTACTCCAAACTTTAAATATACAAAGCTAGGTATATCTAGGACAAGTAAACTTCAAAGGTTCACACTTCTAATAGTTGGCTCTTCAAGTGGTCAAGTGCATATACCTAATATTATATCTCTCCTGGAGAAAGTCTATCTGCGATATACCTAGGTACTTATTGGAAGTTCGGTCTGATGTCAATCAACAGGGCGGTGCTAGAATCCAATACTAGTAATCTTACCACTCATCCCTAAAATATATTTCCAAGTATTCACATATCCATACATCAATATTGCACACAAATACGTACGATCAAATCTTGATAGCTACTAAATTAGAGTATTCTCAGTCTTGCGACTAGGTCATCATTTCTTTATCTATGCCATGCCATACCATTCAATCCCGTCATCTAATCATATCATATCATATCATAGCATACAAATATTCATATCCATGTCAATATCACTCGCGATGCAAATATTGCTCTCTCCTTTCTCCATCCTCCTTTCTATACTGTACACTCCACCCAGAATCCACCTCTCTATCTCCTTCCTCCCTCCCCCCCTCCCTAAAACTACCTCAACCACCTCCCATAACTCCACCTAATCCTCTCCAAAACCTTAAGTTGCACCTGAATACCACTATTGATATTACAAAGATCTCCCACATCCTCCAAGAACTCTCTCTCCACATCTCCAGGAAACAAACTATGAGCTCTCTTCCTCAGAACATGAACTTCACACAGCAATAATCCATGATCTTTATACGATAGCAAGTTATTCTGCGTAGGCGTGGCAATCGTAAGAATCCGATCGATATTTCTCAAAACCCTCGCAGTTCGCCCCGCCCTTTCACCTCGTCGAAGTCCCTTGCGTGAGCCGAGTAATGTTCCAAAATATCGGAAAGTCGCGAAACAGACCAAAACACCAGGAGTCAGACCTAAAAAGCCAAATACAAGCTCTTGACTCTTGAGTAGCGCATCGATACCGCTTAACGCAACCTCCACATCAACTTTAGTCTTTTGTACTTGGATCAAAACTGTTCTGATCAAGTCTCCTCTGACGGTTCCTACAAATGGTCGTTGCATATCCTTTTCGTAAGCGCGAAGAACGGGTGTGAGATCACCTGCCTTGACTTTGGCTTTGATCTCAGTGATTTGTGAATCGGTTAAAGCACCCGTTCCGTAATTTGCGGCTTCTGGGTTGTCGCGAGCGAAATCTACCACCATTCTTTCAAGACTATCCATGTCGCCCTTTAGACTCTCTTTACTCATAATAGCCACTTCACTATCCTTGTCATGGCGAATTGTCCCGATAACCTTTAGAGTAGGCTCAACAACCCAATTCATCCAGAAATCTTGAACTGTAGATCCAAGTTCTCTGATCCAGGTAAGAACCTCTGCTTTTCTGTTTACCAAAATTCGTAATATGGTCGAAGACGAAAGTAACAACATGCTAGCCGGTAACCAGTATCTAACGAGTCTTGAAGGTCGTCCATATTCCGAGACAAGCTTTTGTGAATTCGTAATGTGCTTCGGTACATGTGTAGAGAGGATGTACTGCAATCTCCTCGACACCTTACTCGTCCTCGATGCTTGTGAATTGTCCGCACTCGAAATCTCTGGGTCATCCTCCACACTGGAAAACACGGTATCCTCGAAATCCGAAACTCCTTGATCGAGAGCCGTAACATTTCGAAGCACATTATCCATCAGCGCCACACTCCTCTCCACCACATCTTTCCACTCCGAGTTTTCTGACTCCTCGGCTTTTAAACCCGCACCCTCTTCATCGATATCAAAGCTCAACGCTTCATCCATCAAAACACCCAACCCACTTGCTCCCATCTCCCTAAACCTCTTCAACCGCGCCTGATTCATCTTCGCCTTCGACCTCCCCAACGCAACCGGACTCATAACTCTCTTCTGCACCTCCACCACACTCCTCTCCCTAATACTCTCCCTCACCAACCCATAAAACATACTCCATTGCCCCGCGACACCCTCTCTCACATCTCTCCCACCCTTTCTAACCGCACTTCCCGGCGCTTCCTTCAAATGCACCAATCGCTCCCTCGAATCACTATAAATATCCTTCCCCCAATCCCACAATCTCTGCGGCGAAGTCTGTATGGTGTATAGTCCCGAATATGTATACGATCCGAGCACTTCATCCCAATACCAAATATCATCACTGAGCGGAATCGTTTGTTCCAGCAGCGTATTCAATATCAACCCATATGTTTGCACCGTCGCCTTACTAACCAACAACCACTCCAATTCCCTCTCATAGTTCTTCAAATAAGCATTTACACCTGCTCTCTCATTCTTATATTCCCTTTCCTCATCTTCCTCATCCTCATCATCTTCATCCTCATCCTCATCCTCATCCTCATTCTCCTCAGTCTGCACCGACCCCTTCAAATCAGCCTGTTCCAACAACCGACTAATCTTCCCGCCCGAAAGCAACGCGCTAGAACTCGACGTCGTACTCAATGCCTTGACCAGCGCCTGCAACTCCGCTATGCGCAGCGACGAAGCAATCTTTGCATGTTGGGCGGACACCAGATTTTCATCTGCGGGGTAAGGGAAGGGAGCGAGTTGGACGCGGTCGAGCTGAGCGTCGACTTTTCGTATTTGGCTATTTGGACGATCCTGTTAGCAATTTGTTTGCGGAATCAACTCAATATGTATTTGAAGAAAAAATGCAAATCCCCGAGCATTGAAAACTCCCAACCAACAGAAATACATTTCAAAAACTCTCCCGTTACACAAGACCCATCTCTCGACCAAAGCAATCCCATATGATATCCAAACAACCCCTCACACAACCCCACAAACACCCTTCAAAAACTTCAAAAACTTCAAAAATACAAACCAAAGACAAAGCCAAAAACAAAATAAACAAAACACCTCCCCAACCCAATAGATAAATCAATCAATAAACAGACAAAATCACTTACTCTGCAACAATCGACATCCTGCCACCACCAACATCGATATACAACTCTTTAGGATCCGAAAGCTCAGGATCTCAATGTGGGTTGTAATGTGCAAGACAAGCTTGGGCAAGGTTCTAGGATGATTGATTGTTGGAGAGCTCGCTCGCTTATGTACGATTGAAAAAATGACGCAGCGCCGCCTGGCAGTTTGGATAACGGCTAGTTTATAGGTGAAAACACGAATGATATTGTTTACATTCGAGTGAAGTGTGTTAATATTATAATATAATAAGTATGAAGAGAAGATCGTTTCTAGGCTTTAAACAATTACGACGTGATAATATAGGTAGTATGACGAATTCTCGAAGCGCCAAGATCTGGCATCACGTAGGTTGGAGATGGGACGGGTTGAAGTCTGTCACTATCCACCAGCTGTTACGCTCGATAAAGGAGCCAAAAGGCTTCTGATATTCAAAATCTATATAATCGATATGCTCTACGAATTCTACACCAATATAAGTACAAACCCCATTCTAAATCCTCAAAATGGGCTTCCGGCTATTGATTCCGGCTATTGATTCCGGCTCATACTCATCTTGCTCACCCGAACTCACATTGTCGTCCTCAACATCATCCCAGTTATTAACTTCTTCTTGGGACTGTGATTTCTGCGCATCGAGAGCCATAGCTCTTTCCATGATTTCAAGAGTCTTATTTCTAGCGTCTTTCTTATCTTTCTGATCATCTCCACGCATCATTGCAAAGATCGTATGAGCTTCTTCGATAGCCTGAAGAAATGTATTCAGTCTTGGACCGAGCTCCCTTTTCCTCAAGGACGTTCGCGTGTTCTTCAGTATGCCTTTCATCCGTGGGTCTGGTACGACTTGATGGACGGATAACATATTTGTGATCCAGACGATTCCTCTAGGTTCTTTCATACCAATGTAAGCTTTAAGAAGGATAGTAAGATTGATCACATTTGGTCGAACTGTTGCGCTATGAGTCTGCGAGACCTCGGTCCAGAATGCTATTGCATCTCGAAAGTATCCATTTCGGACAAGGATATTAGTAACTTCATTGAACACAGGTTCTGGTACAACAAGCCCATGCTCCTCCGCCTTGATGATTGCTTCTCTGGCCGAAGTCAAGAACATGATTAGACGACTGCTTCCAACACGCTCCATGAAGCTTGGTAGTCGGTGAGTGAGGAGCGTAACAAGAGCATCATCCAACAAGTAGCCTTTCCGTTTTGCATCCTTGAGAAGCTCAATAGCCATGTGCGTATCGCCATCATTCAAGTGGAGTAAAGCTTTTACAGTGGCTGCCAAGACCGAACTATGAATGAAAACTCCCTGTTTGGATGCGGCGTCATATATGTTTACGACCTTCTGGAAATTGCCCTTTCCCATTTCCTCAAAAATTTGTCTACGAGGATAATTATCATCATTTATAGCTCTAGTCCCCCTGGGAATGGCCCTTAGCTTCCTAGCAGCAATATCTTGTTCCCCCTTCGAATCCTTAAGAGCAAGCTGGCGCAGTTGCGCGAAGGTGAAGTCATTTGTATAATCCACTGAAGATTTTAACATCACACGATGTACTTGAAATACTTGTTCAAAATTAAAACCCCAAGTCTTATAGAGCTGGCTTAGAATAGTATTGAATGAATCAGCGTCAAAACACGTGGAAACAGAGGTTGCATACTCTATCCAACGGAGGATGGAACGAAGCTCCTTAGCTTTCGCGTACTCGCCTATCATAATGTTGGAGGCATAAGATGTCAGAGGTACTTTATACTCTTCGAGACAACAACGAAGAAAATCCTCCGTCTCGGTCACAGAGTGTGATTTAGCAAATAATTTAAGAATCGGTGGGAGGATATCGCCATAGACTTTGGGATTGGGGTTGAGTTTTGCCATTTCGGCGAAATTGGTCTTAACATCAACCCATTCCTCACACATCGCTTTGCCACGAGCAATCTGACCGCGGATGAGAATGTCATCTTCACACGGGCCACTGATTTGAAACAATTGCTCGTGATATTTGCCCGCGGCTTTGAAATCACCTGCTTCCACACATAACTGTATAGCAACGGCATAAGCAGCTTCTGGCCGACAAACAGTCGGTATCACAGTCTTGAGTCGTTCGAACCTCTCTTGAGTTTTACGAATACTCCGTTTTCTACGCCATTCCGTGCCAAGCAGTTTTTGGAACCAATTATTCGATCTTATGAACTGGTCACTTTGAATCGATTTCGACACTTCAATCAGAACCTGCTCAGCATGGGAAAAACGACTCAGTTCAAGCGCTCTCTCAAATACGGCATCCGTAACACGGTAAAGCTCTTCTTGGCTTGGTGGCGACTTGACAAAATGCTTGAAGAAGTGAGAAATGGCACTACGGTACTGTTTGGTCTGTGTTTCGGCGATTATGAAGGATCCGACCGCGAAATTAGATGTTTTGCCACGTGTAGCCTCAATCCGCCAAAATAGTTGCTTAGTCAAATCGTACATCTTGTACTGACAGGTCAAGTTGCAAGCTTCCACTATGATGGGTCTTAGTTTATTCGAAATCGGTCCAGGCTTCGCTTTGAATTCTGTGAGGCACAAAGTAGAGGCTTTTCGGAGTTTGGAAGGATATGTGTCGTGGCCAGCCTTAACATCTGGACTCCTTAACAGTGATTCAATAATAAGATGTGGCTCGAATCGCTTGAAATCGGACTCAGAAAGAGTGGTCGATTTTAAAACAATATCAAGAATCCTTTCCGTATTATCCACCATAGAGAAAGACCGACAAGCTGTAGATAGCACAATTGCTGCTTCCACGAGACATTCTTGCATGCCACTAGATCCTAAATCCAGACCTTCCTCAAATGCCTCTAAGAACCGCCGCAAGGCAGAACCCACAGCAATTGGGTCCTTTCCCTCTCCAACAATCTGCTGTATATCATTTGCAAGACGCAGCTGGCGGTCTTCTTCGATCTCCTTAGGTTTTTGTAACGGATCTTTTACAATTGGGGGGCGTAAATTTTCAATTCGGGGCGGCTTGAACGGAATTGAAGGCGGTATCAGGTTTGCCGGCTCTGTAGTTTTTCCAAATGTCGAGTCGCAGGCTACAATCTCTTCGGCATTTGTAACATTGCCCAAGGCGGTACTGCCAGCCTGCCAAAATCCATCATCCTTATATCTCAAGACCTGCTCCTCAAATGTCTCTGCCAGATGTGCACTCGGTTCGTGGTATTGTCTCGCCGACTTGAGTTTCTTGGCGTTATCGTGTACTAATTTCGCGCCGTGGATTCGTCGTCGACGGTCTTCTGTTAACATACCAGTACTGAATGCGACAGTGCATGATGTTCCAAGGGCGATGTTGCGAAGTGCTCGCAATGCACCTTTAGAAGGCACAGGCAGGGCGGATGGCATTTCAGTGGTAATCTAGCCATCGCATCTCCATTCAAAGAAAAGGTAGTAGTGAAGTGCCCGATGCACTTGAGGTTTTGTGCGGATTGGTCCGATTTGCACTGGTGGTCCCAGCATCTATAAACCCAGAACTTTTCGATTGACGAATTATTAGTCAGCGCAACCCCGCGCCCACGATCTCGGGTTTGTTCCCGGTGAGCTTGGGATTTGGGGAGCGATGAATGAGTTCACGCTTTTGTTAACCGGTCGCATGGCCAAAATTACTTCTACGGTAGGGGGGCAGATGTTTGAAATCTGTTTGTAGCTCGTCTTAGTTTTCCTAATACTTTTTGTCATGTACGCTCGTGAACGGAGTCGTATGAGGGTAATTGGTGTTGTCAAAATCGGTGTTAACATCTTTGTCAAATCATTGCACCTACTATTTTCCTTGCAATTAATTGCACAAGATTCACACTCTATTCTCTTCTACAGACATCCACAACGTTCCTATACTTCATCTCAACCAATATCCTTCCGCCCACCACCCCTCCGCCTACCATCAAATTCAATTTGCACCACCAGACCAGTTCCAGCGTCATGAAATGAAACGGGCAGGTTAAACGGATTCAGTGCATCATCTACTATTTGTATTTTTGCCGGTACATTCCATTGAGATATAGGCTTCGATAATGAATGAGACGTCCAGAAACTTACATCCCCAGCTTTCGTCGATGCAAACCATCAAATATAGAATACCAGCCCGCTGCTCAAAAACGATGTGAAGCCTTTGCACTCAATAATGGAATAAATCAAGCGATTCCATAAGGAGGTAGGCACACATATGAATCGGTGTATATTTAACAATCGACGAGTCTTTGTCCACTCAAGATCATGTAGAGAAAGTTTCGAATTCTGAAATTATTCAAATCATTCAAAATCCAGATCTTTAATTCCAGAACCAAAAACCACTCCAATCTCATTGTCACAAATCACAATCAAGCAAAAAGCTCTACATAGTACTCACCCCTTTCCCCGAAGCCAAAACAGAATATTCCATGTAAAACCCCCCTAAAACCCAACCAGTAAAACTCCTCAAAAATTACTTGACTAGCACCTCCAAATATTTTGTTGCACATCTACAAATCCAATAGATCCTCCTTCTGCAAGATCAATTAAGATCACGAGGGCATCCTGAGACATGAAGACGACGCTATCGATATCAACCAATAGAGTTACGCAGGTCACTTGACCTAGCCAACTTATGTATTTTCTTGTTGCATATCTCATGGATTGATCCTACTGGAGTAGGATCAATTCGTAGTTGTAGATAGATAATTGACCTTGCTCGGTAAGGTCAATTCAATGGAATCCTTCGCCAGATATGATGGACAGCAACATATTGTACACAAAACTTCCTTTTCAGGTGTTCCGAGGTGTAGCATTCGAAAACTGACGGTGTATGTGAAAGTTTCCTGATCGTCATGAATTTATCCTCTATTGAAATACTGACCATGATTACTTTTCAGGTCACTGAAGGTTGTTGAAGGTCGACATGGTTAATATCAAAGGTTAGAAATATTAGCTGTTCTCACAAGAATGAAAAATTAACAAAGAGCTATTAACGTCATCCATTAACGATT
The DNA here is from genome assembly GCF_014898465.1 of Botrytis porri. Classification (NCBI taxonomy): domain Eukaryota; kingdom Fungi; phylum Ascomycota; class Leotiomycetes; order Helotiales; family Sclerotiniaceae; genus Botrytis; species Botrytis porri. Next base: position 1,630,866 of record NW_024066075.1, on the reverse strand, counting down.
CGCCGTCCTTCACACACGCACATTGATCTGGGTGTATCCGTCCACATCAAACATCTCAAGCTGCGCCTTCAGTCGTGTTACAAACTCCACGACACACAACCTACCACTGCACGTTTTCTTACGTGGGATATTCGTGTCCTCGATTGACACTTAGCTTGGTAATAAGATTTGTAAGCTCTCGCCAAGAACATAAGCTACAGCTGCCTCCCCGTCTTGGTACTCCAGAGGATGTTTCGGTGAACGAGCTACGAGCCAATCCAGAGGGTCCCACGAAGCGAAACGGTAAGCCAGGTAGGGCTGAAGATAGATTCAGACCGTACGTGATGGTGTTGTTCATACAACTTTAGCTTGCATGCCCCATTTTGGAGCTCAGATAAGCCGTTGAAGGTAACGGCCGCACGGGTGAGGCGTAGACGTGATTCCATCATAATACTACTCTGTCTTACACGATGATAACCAGTAGGAAGAGATGTAAATGGGGATGAAGAAAGGTATCACAGGGCTGATTGGGTAATGTACGAAAGTACTTGGGGCCAACCAGGGCGTTACATGATAAGGTAAGAAGAATAGAATGGGTGGCATCTTTGCATCCTAGTGAGGAGGATGATATTGTAGTATTTGAAGGAAAACGTATAGTATTGCTAACTTCAGCATGCACTTGAGATTGTCCGATTAGATAGTAAACGACACAGAGTCGGGAACTCAGTTTGATGCATTACACATGAAACGATTTGAAGAAAGATCTGTCTGTAATGTCGCCTAAAATTCCTTCAATACTTCAGCTATACGGGACAGCCCGAAATCCTCTCCCGTGCTAAAATTATCTACGGGAGAGAGATTACGTGCGTGTGCTCTCCGAACAACGGGCAGACAATAGGAAGTTCAAAGGGAGAATTGATGAGGGAATTCAACAAGTATAATCGTCAGCTCATAGAATGACGACAAACAATACCAGGAGAAAAGATATGTCTGTTGGGAAGACTTGTAAAATCTGAAGATGATTTGGGCAACACGATAAGCCTATGCTGTCATTTTTTATACATTAAATAGATATTGACACCAATCAGTTCTTCTTCTTCATAAATTCAGCAGCGCTAACAAACTATATGTTCACACGTGACGGAAGCTTTGAATGCAGTCAGCTTACTTCCCCGCCCGCCGAGAAGGACGAGTGATGATTTGTGATCTAATTCCCATATAGCAATCGGTGTTAATTGGTATAATCGAAACAACTCCGGAAGGTCAAAGCGGTACATCAAAAGAAATTCTATTCTCAGTCCGTAGAAGTTATTCATTGTCAATTCTTTAATTCCCCAAGGGCTTTTAATTTATGGACACTTTTCTTCCGCAAGGGGTAGATTGTATTTCAAACGATGGACTATTGATCTTTTGCGCCATCAGAAGCAGTCCAAGTATCTTCAGCTGTATATGAAAAAGGTGTAGTGTAAGATGATGTGAAGAAATCAACCGATGTTGCAGTACTACATGGCTCAAAAGCAAATATGCAGTCTTGACACATCGATGCCAGATGTCGGTTTCAATGCGTGATACTTCTACCATTCGCCGCTGAACGAATTGAAGATCCTGTAGAATCCCTCATCTTATGACAGGGGGGTATGGAGGTAATATATCTTGCAATCAATATGGAATCACCTGAAGCGGACTTCTTTTTGAAAGCCAAGAGTTAAAAGAAAGCTTTTGAATGTCAGAGTTGTCAATCAGCGACCGGCCCCGGATCAAAAGTAACAAGTGAAGATATTTGACAGGAAGCTGACCCAGGCCATTTCCGTTTGATAGATTAATGAAGGGTAATGAATGAATGAATGAATGAATGACCTTGTGGTAAGGCTGAAGCGCGGCAATCTCCCAAGCAAGCCTTGATTCATCTCTACGAGTATCACCTTCCCAAGTTTATCATAGCGCATGTGTCGTACATGAATTCTCATGCAACTTTCAAACTCGGCACCCTGGCAGTAGAAAGGAGATGATGGATGGTTCGGAGTGTAGGATTCGGAAGTATTAGCGAAAGGCCGAGTATGGAAGGAGCTTTTCACATACTGTACGGTCGGTATACCATACCGTATACCACCCCCCAGCACCCAGGATGAATGTTTCTCTCCTCGTATTCGTAGGTATTGGTACGAGGAGATTCAATTGACATTTATTACCTGGCTGCAGAGATGTAATGATTATAATATCACAACATAACAAATCAATATCAAATATGTTTACAGCGTACCGTATAATAATAAGTATATCTGTTTTCTGTTGAGATGATGACAAAGACGATGATTAGTCATTGTTCATTAACATGAATTCCGATGGACAGAAACCAATCATTGCGTCAATTGGAGGATTCGAATCTTTCACCGGTTCCATCATGCCACAAACAAAGCCGGAAAGGTCGGAGCACGTAGTCAATTTAATAAATGAGTAGGTAAGCAATAAGCAACTTTGGGGCCCATTACGTTCCAATGTGAAGAGGCAAAGAAATTTAGTTTGAAATGGAAAATGCACCATAAATACCTCTCCCTTGACAAGTTCAGCAAGACTTATAAAGTCCTTACTCATCATTTTCATCCATCCTTCACTCTCGATCGTGAGTACCTATTCAAAGTGATTATCTATATTCATATTTTATTATACAGAGTACATACTTGGGTATATGCCGGTACGATAAGTTGTATGAAATCGGAAAATACCTGAAGAGAAAATAACTAGCTACAATCACGTGCTTTATTTCTCGGAATTACGCGGTCTCCAAATCGGTACTGTACTGCACATCCAGTCCTACCCAGTTCAAGTCCAGTCAGTCCAGTCAGTCCTACTCCGTATAAGCAACCAACCTCCATCCAAATACAACCAGCCAACCCAAGAAACGGTGAAATCATATATTCAATCGACCAAAGAGAATAATCATTCGGCCGTTTACATTTTACATTTTATATTTACCTCATCCTTTTCGGTGGTACACTTTTACGAAGGGTTACTTTGCCGAGTTCTTCCATACTACAAACCTACCTACTTATTACCTGCCTCTCATCTATTCATTATCCTTACCCCAGTCACCATCAAAGGTCACGTCACGTCAACATTCTGATAAATCTATTTGTCAAGCAAATCAAATCTCAAGAAAGTTCGAAAACTATCGACACCCCCCCCCCCCCTTCAGACAACTAAAAAGTCCCCAAAAGCAATATCCACTACCTCCTACACTACCTATCGAGGTACGATTTTGATAATAACTTTCCAATATGCAATCAATCGCGCCTGCGCCGGTAGCACAAATGCAGAATCAGGTTCGTATTCCTACTTTCATCATGTTTACTTTTTACTTTTACTACTATTATCAATCCTTCCCCATTCACTACCTTACCTATAACTCCGGTGGTTCATGGTTCGTGGACTTACCATATTTGTCATACCCCTCCATTCAATTCCTTTCAACGTTCAATTCTGAAAACAATCTCGAGCTTGAGCTTTCGCATTCGCGTGCTCGTACACACAACACAACCCTTCTCCCAAATTATATTGTATCTTAAAGCTGACTCAGTCGCGCAGGAAATGAGTGCAGATAATGGTATAGCATCCCCTTCCTTCCTTTGATAACCAAGCACAACAACGGTTTCTTGTCCCCCATCCCAGTATAAGGTATATGCGGCTACACGAGTCGAGTGAACCACAGTTCTCTTCATATGATTTCGCGCCGCGATTCAAATCTCCGTTCCTACTTCTATAGCACCACCTATGCTTATGTTGCTTCCTGCTGACGCGCCTCACTTCTTCCTCTAGATTTAAGAGCTCAGCTCTTGAACTTGACCTCGCAGTCTCAGCATCATAATACTCAGACACATGGCTATAACCACGAAGTGCAAGCTTCGAGTAGTGCTTCACCTCACGACCATAATATAGATCCTGCTATCGGCGGACAAATGATGTCGGAAAGCGGAGGAGACGACGCAGATGGTAGAAAGGGTGGAAAACGCGAACTTTCTCAATCGAAGCGTGCAGCTCAGAATCGCGCAGCTCAGGTTCGTATTTTTCATGGGTATCGCAAATTTTTTATCGTTGGAGCATTCTTTGTGAGGTTGCTATGATGCGAAGTATCGCTCGTTAAAAAAAAAATAACGTCGGGTTAAGATTTATGGTTCTCTTGCTTTGTCAATTCTCATGTCATCCAAAAAAAAAATACCATTACCCAAGCTTACATAATCTATCACACAGAGAGCATTTCGTCAGCGCAAAGAAGGATATATTAAGAAGCTTGAAGAGCAAGTCCGTGATTTTCATGCATTGGAGGATAATTATAAGGCTATTCATGCCGAGAATTACTCTCTGCGCGAGTACATTATCCGACTTCAATCTCGACTTATTGAATCACAAGGCGAATTTCCACAACCACCACCACACATTAACTTAAGTCACCCATCGCAGCACCCACATCCTCCACCACCTCAGCAAAGACAAATGGAGCCATTAGATCATATGCAACGACATGAAGCTCCCATTGCCCCAATGGCCCCTATGGGTGCTCTCCAACCTTCTGCCGCAAGAACTTTAGCAGCAGCCAGTCTTAAACATCCTAGTGAAGAGCAGCAAGGTCACCAGCAACAACAACAGCAGCAACAACCACAGCAAGCCTACCCACCTCACCAGGAAAGCAAGCGATTTAAGGATGATGATGCTAATGACGAGAATCTCATACGCTCACAATTGGCCAGTGGACAAATAACCAATGATGGCCTACCAACTTCTATGTCCATGTAATATCTCACACAGGATCTAACTTGTTCTTCTTCTGCTTTTTAGGCGTTGATAAAGTCGGAGGCTATTTGGGATGGTTTGCTGATAGGGCACATGGGTGGAGTTTCTGCTTTATATAAAAGTGGTACCCCACTCTCATAGGGGTGTTTCAATCAATCAATATTGCTGATTCTGCTTTTACCATTTCTTACAAAGGCTTTAAGTTACTCTCCGTCTCCTTCTTTCTTCGCTTCTTTCACATGTGTTTATTCATTGTGGTTTCTACATGAAGGTGTCCTTGTTCGTTCGTGAGTGGAGTGGAGTAGGAACATAGTATGGAAACTTCGGAATTGTGTGGGAAGAATGTTGATATACATGTATGTATGCAGAGAGACTTTCCGAGGGATATCAGTCAGTAATGTGGCTATTTGGTGAATGGATGGATGGATGGATAAGATGCGTATGTACAAACATTAGCTAGGTAGCTTGTGTGCTTGCTTGCTCACCAAATAGCGAAGAGGATAAAAATTCAAGATTCTAAAATGCATTCATTGATTTTCCCCGGTGAAATGGTTTTCCTCTTCCTACTCAAAAAGTGTAATTTTAATAGGTCTTGTAATCATGATAGAAGGTTCTTGAAATATTTTATTAGTTTGTATCTGCTTGTCTGTCTATCTGTCTATTTATCTCTCTCTCTCTCTCTCTCTCTGTCTCTCCATCTACTTGTGACCTTTTATCCTTCTCTAACTTCTAACTTCTAACTTCTTTACCCTAAGTAAAGCAAACAAATCTTCATCTGAGTTAAATAAAGAGAAACCAACTTGGAGGATAGGATAGGATAGGACAGGATAGGATAGAATAGAATAGAATAGAATAGAAGTTTTATATTGTTATTTTTATTAATTCAGAGAGAGAGGGGGGGAGGGGGGATGTAAATCATATAGTTGATATGGTTGATATGATTGATATAGTTGATATATGTAGTTGATAAAATAAAATAAAATAAAATAAAATAAAATAAAATAAAATAAAATAAAATGAAATAAAATAAAATAAAATAAAATAAAATAAATAAAATAAAATAAAATCACCAGATGAGATAAGATCAAATATAATAAGAATAAACGTGATATGATTAGAAAATTCACGCCTAAACTAACAAACTAACAAACTAACACCACAACAAATCGAACGAAACCTAACCAGAATCAGATTCAGAATCAAATTCTGGCTTGTGTGACTCTTCTCATTTCATCTTGTCTCATGCCATATCATCTCATCTCATCTCATCTCATATCACTCATATATAGGTAGGTAACTACCTGAATTGATATAACATGATATTCTATGCTCTCTCCTTGATTTTCTTTCTCCTCGCTTGCTGTGATTCTTGATTGATTTGATTTGCTTCATTACCGATCTTGATCTTGATTACTGATTTTCAACTTGCTTGATTTCAATTGCCTGATTTGCTTGCATGATTTAATGATCAATCACGAATATGCATTTCCGAGATCGTGTTCCTGCACGCGTGTTAGTGACTGTGGTGGGATTTGTTTGTTGTGTTTTGTTCATCTGTCTATTTGTCTGTCTGTATGTCTTGGGTGCGAGTATGCATCGAGATCGAGATTTAGATTTAGATCCAGATTTAGAGGTTGTGTTGAGAGACTTGATGGGGGATAGTGGGAGGGGAGATGATGAATGAGAGAGAAGAGGAGGAAACAGGGATAGAGATAAAGTGAAGCAAAAAACGAAACAAAAAACAAACATACCTTAAGATACTCCCCACCCTTCTCCTGATACTCCTCTCTCGTAACCCTCGCCTCCTTCCACCTCTCCCCACAACTCCATTTCGCAGCCCCCTTCCACGCATCCAGCAATTGATCCTTGGCCCTACGAATCTTGACTTCCGTGCCTGCCTCCAAATTCGCTCTCAATCCCTCTCTCAATCTCTCGTCAAAATTTTGCCACATCGTATTTCCCCCCGTTAAAAAGATGTCTTTCAGAAAGTCTTTCTGATTTATGCCCGCTCCTGAAATGCGCTGATTCAATATATCGGCTGCGATTTCCACAATTCCGGCTTGATCCAGACCGGCTATGCTGGGGTTGAAAATAACTTCCGGGACACGGATTCGTTCGACGTTGAGATGGAGTTGGTGGGCTTCTGCCGTGCTGGCTGGATTGAAGGGACGTGGTCCGCGGAGGAAAGCATGGATGAGGGATTTGGTCCAATCGGTTTGCGCATCGAATGTATGTTGGTCTGTGAATTCAGGATCGTATTTAAGGAGATCCGCTTCGAGGGTTTTGAGAAGAACGCTAGGATCTTCTTCTTCTTCGTCATCACTACCGCCGTCTCCAGTTTGGATGGTACGATAGACTCCCCAATCATCATCATTCTGACCAAAGTTATCATCATCGCCCCCGCGACGACGTTTTTTAGTCGGATTATCGGATGCTAGGTTTGCGATACTCTTCATGCGGATTTGACTCGCGAGACTTTTTCTGTTTCCTAGGTCTGCTTTGAGACGTTCTCTATCTTTAATCTTTTGAAGCATAGTAGCTCGAGCTTCTCGACGCTCTTGAAGCCAGCCTTCAAGATCATTCTCTCGTTTTTCATCATCGATGCGTTGTTCTTCAGCGATACGAGCTTTTTCTGCCAACTTCTCTGCCTTGGCACGAGCACGAGCTTCGTTATTGGACTTCATAAGACGTTGATGACGCTTTTGTTTGAGGCCTGCTTCGTCTAGTTGCTCATCTGGAATTTCAAGCATAGAGTAATCTGGTTCCTCGACTTCTTCCTCGATTTCCGGTCCACCGACATCCTTGGTTCGAGCCTTTCGAATGCTTTTGTCGAGTTCCTTGATGGTTTTTTCGAGAGCAGCTTCGTCTTTCAATTCTTCGGCGTCGAGTAATCTTTTAATTTCCTTCTTTGTTTGATCTACCAACTTGCCTTGTAAATGCCTGTAGTACTCAAGTTCTTGTTCTTTGCGAACTAATCTCTCAAGTCGCATTTTGGCGGCTTGTTCTTGTAATCTTCGACCACTCTCCTTTCTCTTCTCTGCGATCTTGGCTAACTCTTCTTCACTTTTTTGTACCTCGATGACTTCTGTATAAGGGTATTGAATGACACGGTCTCTATCTTCCAATCCTGTCCAATCGAGATACTTGCTCACTTCCTCATCATAATCTCGTGATAGATAACAATGATCTTGTACCATGTATTCCATTTGAGTAGCAGCTAGCTTTCCAGGAAAGCTAGGATACTTTAATTTGATGAGCTTTAAGAGGTATTCGGCGCTTTGTGATGCACCCCAATTCAATCTTGTTGCCTGGGTAAGCATAGCTTTCGACTTGTAAACCGGGATAAGATGTGTAGAGCTATGGGACGAAGATACAACAAGTCCTGTCTTGCCACCATTGTAGTCGTAAGAAAACAAAGAATCGATTCCGTAAGCCACAGATGGTGCTCCATAACATTCAAAGATTATTTCCGTCATAGCTACCCCATTTTGTTAGCAGAATTCGTAAGTTCAGTGGGAAGTCCACACATTTCCTTGAGTATGGTAAGTTTGCGACAGCTTCCGTCATAACAATAGGCATGTCCACACTTCCTTCTGAATCGACGCCCAATTTAAGAAAGATACAATCCAGTACCTGCTCCATAACATCCCAATTACTGACAATACCGCTTCCCGCCTCAAAGGCATTTCTCATGTGGCCCTTAGCTGTAGTATCTGCATAGACATCGGCGCCAACAAATGAATACGTTTTACCCATCTTCCTGTCTCTATATTTGGAGAATAGCGGCAAGATATTAAGACGCGGTGAGTCCTCAAAGGACCAGCCAGCTCGAGTCACCGATGAGCCTGTAGCAAAAAGTATTAGTATCTTTGGGATGTGGAAGTCATGATGCCCAGCGCAGAATTACCATTGTCAATTACTATCGCAGCTTGACCAGATCCCCGCGATTTAGCTGTTCGATATCCATCTGGCTGAGGTTCAACATATTTGTCAAAGTGAAGATCTTTCGCAGGATATAGAGTAGGAGGAGGTATTGAGTTCTGTTGCTCTGATGCAGGCGCATCGAGGTCCATGGCAGAGGGCGACATGTTCCTAGAGAGGTAGTGGTTGGTTTTCGCTGCGGTCTAAATCATTGTTTGTATACTCTCGCGGCCGAAAGAATCGATTAATAAATAGTACACGTATTGACGACAACCTCTCTAGTGGTAATTATTCCTCTTTATGATGTTGTCGCTTCACAAGGCTAGATTTTTGTGACAAGGCTGAGATGCATGTATCAGTTACATGTGGAGATCACGATTAACCTTACTCTATCTATATGTACAATCTACCGCACCAGATTTCGTAGGATATTTTTAAAGGTCGTGGAAATCATCTTTGTAAGTCATTAATCAGAAATCATTCTAAGCATCAACCTCCATCATTAAACGCCGGCTCCTTGCCCACAAAGACTCTCTTCAGTTCTATCATGATGGCTCCTTGAGACTGTCGGTAGCTTTCGACAGATTAGCATAAGTCTTGAGGCAGTTGAAAATTTAAAGCACCTTCTAAATGAAAGAGAACATTGGATTGATAGTTCTTGAACATATCTGCAACCAAAACAACATTTGTGTTTGCGTTATTGATCTCCTTATTCTGGTTCAGCTACATGTAACTATTAACCGGCGATTACTAGCCCACTCATACCTGAAGATTCTTGTTCAAAAGCATGATGGCTTCATTGAGTTTCTCCTAACAGTTGATTTAGTGTGATATCTTGGTGGGTGTGCTTAAAATACTTACTACATTGGTGATGATTCGAGAGAGAAGCAAGTTTTGCTGGTGCTCATGAGGGTTTTCCTACATAATGTTCATTATCCTGTAGAGAAGCTTGACATATTTAACCCTACCATAGTCTCTACTGCTGATGTGATTTGGGTCATGAAATGCGATGTTTGCCAAAGTCACTGTTTGGTTGGTGTTTATAGTAAACATTGGTACGAGTTCCATGCGTTGCCTGATTGGTCGGCTGTTGTGAAGCTCGAAGCTCGATCAACAAGGCGGAAGGAAGGCAGAGCAATTCAATTCAATTCAATTCAATTCAACTTCAATCAAACAATCATAAATCAACCACCAATCGTCATCAATCATGGCGCCAACAACTCCAGAAGCTGAAGCTCATCAAGCACTCGTCGAAAAGCTTGATGTCCACTCAATCAGAAAACCCTTTCGCAATACACACTGGAGACCTAACCAGCGTCGCAACAAGAATATTAAGACCATTCTCGGCGACGCCGTTCGAAAGGAAGCATCACTTATGCCGACACAAGATAACAGCGGTGCTGTGACACCCTTTTCTGAAGATAATGCGACCTCGACTGATGGTGATACGACACCTGCCTCTACGAGCGCTCCTACACTTCAACCAAATCTCGCGCAAGCTTCCAAAAACTTATCGAAATTGGTATTGGAACGAAATATGAGGACGAACGGCTTTTCTAATGCACCTACTGCGACATACACTAATATTGAATCGGCACCATCTCTGGCACATTCAAAACATTATTGCGATATCACAGGATTACCAGCTCCATATACAGATCCAAAGACGAGGCTACGATATCACAACAAAGAGGTGTTTGGGGTTGTTAGGTCTTTAGGTCAGGGAGTTGCAGAGCAGTATTTAGAAGTACGAGGAGCCCATACTATCTTGAAGTGAAAGGCGACGATAGTGCACTACATTGGAGCATTTGGAAAAGGTGTAATTCTCGGCCTGGGCTTTGCTCTACATACGGTTCACCATCTCCGAAGAATGGCAAGCGATGCGAGATGCGCAAAGGTTCAGAATGGTTTGGCTACTTGACTATATCGGTGTATATATACTGGCAGAAGGATCGAGGGGGCAAGGACAGACTTCTAGGTGGAAGATTTGTATGATTGAGATGGATAGAACCAGCCTTTAAGGCGCTTGAAGAAGAAGAAGAAAGGGCCAAGAACGGTCGAAATCAGTACGAGGATATGTCTGACCGACAAAGTCAAGCTCATTCTACCCACCAATCATCTTTCAATGATTGGTTCAGGAATACGCTCCGGCTTAATCGCGATCATGAATATTATCTGCCTACTCGAGTAGAGATGACGTGGTACCGAGAACATATAGAGAATGAAACTCAGTCACCAGGACAAATTGTCCTAGTTCGTCGTGGCAATCATAATACTTTACCTCGTGCAAGTGTGCAATAGGATTGATACTTCGGAGGCAGGTGAAGAGAGGCCTGAAAGAGTACATACCCTTTGCATTTTCTTCCACATCTTGTTAGTTGACATATTAACACATCTCATGTTTTATCCAATATCACTAATCGAAGTATCTATTGTGATTCTTTCCATATCTTCATTTCAAAGAATGGCTTTGGTTAAGAGTGTCAGACTAGATAGAACTCGAGAATTCGAGTAAAATTTATATTTAAGCTTTTGTGGTCATGACGCTAATTCATGTCATGAGCACGGACGCGTCTAAGCCGCGTTCTTTCAATGAATTCCAACAAAAGATCATTAAGGACAGCTTTACTTCAACTACCTACCAACTGTTATATTACGAGTGTGTCTTGTAGAAATACTCAAATACTTACGCATTTCTAATTCCGGGCTCGGAAGATATTCAAAATGCCTACCATGTGGTTGTCAGATTCCCAAAGTACGTTCTTGACTTCAACAGCCAGATGGTTCTGGACTATTTGCGCCGAGTTCAATGGATCCAGTTCCAAACATGCTATATTATCTGGTAGGGGTTATGCTAATGGATGCTTCGTATAGAGATTGGGGTAGCCTTTTGTTCAGGTGGTAGGTGAAATTCTACGGTTTGTGCTTCGGATCTAGTATAGCTGATGAGGTCTTGAAAGGCGGGTTCTTCCTGATCGGAGGTGTTATGATGTTTTTTGATAGAGCTATGTAAGTTTGAACTCTCCGTAAGATCCAAAGGAAGGTGATACTAATAAACTTGTAGGCTCGCAATGGGAAATGTGAGTATTCTCGGGACCTTGAAACAGCGCTTCCTGGCTTACAATATGTCGATATAGATTCTCTTTTTAATCGGCTTAACTGTTATAATTGGACCACAAAAAACAATGGCGTTCTTTGCACGGAAACAAAAGCTTAAGGGGACTGGAGCCTTTTTTGCTGGACTTGCACTCATCCTCATGAGATGGCCATTTACAGGATTTCTGGTGGAATTATACGGCATATTTATCTTGTTTGGTGACTTCCTAGGGACTATAGCTGGGTTCGCAAGGAATATACCGATTATTGGCCCATACATCGGAGCTATGGTTGATAGAAGCGGAGTTGCAATGAGGGGAGCAGAGTTGCCTGTTTGAGAAATGGGACAGGCAGAAACCCACGAAATCTCAACAAGAACTACGAAGGAACACGGAACATGTACACGATGTTATGGGACGAGATGAGCTGAGCTTATATGACGCTATGTCCTAGTTTTTACGACGATTTAGATTGTATATGAAAAGGGGCACCAAACTGGCTCACACCTGGGCCTCTAATGAGGTATAGACTAGATGGCAAACAGTAAAGTAGAGCATATGCTCCTTTATATTTCGCCAATGGATGATGAGGAAATATTGAAGACCACTAGGCATTTGTATTTGTACCATTCAAGTATTAAGACGTCGTCTTGAAAGTTAAGCCACTTTGCGACCTCACTCGCCAATATTCCCGAACCTCAAACTGCAATTTACATCCTCCAATCGAAACAATGTCTGCGAGAATGCTATCAAAAAAAAAGATGAGAACGCCAAAGCTAACTAAATACATCAATCTACATAGCCACGCAGCATGAGTTCTGCTTCTTTGCTTGTGCTATTTTATAAATTAGTAAAAGCCCATATAAATTTCAATCGTAACCTGATAGACTCACTATAGAACATCTTGCTCTGCGCACTCAAGCCATCACTCTTCGCCACCAATGTATCAATCTTCTCGCCTCTCTCTAATACACTCTCAATAGTCTTGTGCAACACAATTTTCGTCTCATCCAATTCCTTTTGGATCTTCATGATGCTATCTGCCTGTTGCGGGTCTTGGTATTTCACAATATAGTCGTTTAATTCAGGGAATGAGAGGGTTGGGTTTGAATCGGCCCATTCTGATCGAGGGTGTGCATTTAGAAACTCGTCGACGACTTTGGAGAGAAGTTGATGGGCAACGAGAGCTGGGTATTCGTGGTCGGAAATTATTATACCACAGACACCTTCGGAACGTCCATAGGCGTGAAATGTGTTACCTGATGTTGTCAGATAGAGGGTCTTGTTGTAATGTGGAGAAGTTGAGATTTACTATCTTGTTCAATGTCTTGTCTCTGGCCAGGCTTTGTTCGTTCAGCGACGGTCTTACTGAAAACCGTCATGAATTCGCCATAACTGTACACTCATCCTATCAACCAGCCTGATCCCATGCAGAAGATTAGTAGTAATCTTACCTGTTTCTAGTAAATCGCCCGTATGCGCTCAACTCTTTCACGCAGCAGAGCTCGTGTGAGGGGGTCTCTGAGTTCTTGATTATCTGATAGCGGTCAGCCTGATAACATTGTCACTGTGATATCTGCGAACGAACTCCGATATAATGCAACTTCATTTTCGCGATTTGGGGTTGATTGTAAGAGTGATTGAAGTCTCGATAGCAAAATAAGGTGTAGGTTTGGAAGGATGTGGCTTTGCTTTGTTCTTGATGTTGAAACTCAGGGCTGTATCCTGTACAATCACATGGGGGTTACAGTATGACGACGGATTTTATTATGCCCGGTTGGCCCCACCGATTACTCCCCGCCGCGTGAATCAGCTGAAGCAGCTTTATTTATATTTCATGAGAGCTAGAACTAAAATCTTCATTAAACTTCACATTTCCAAGAAGTTGGTAAAGATTGTTCGGGTATCATGTCTCCTTCAACGCTGGATTCGGCTGAAGTGCAATGGCAAGCCCAACTTGCTGCTATGAAAAACGCCTTGGCAGAGTTGAATTTGCCTCCGAGCTCGACAAACGGGGATACTAAGTCATTTGATATCGACGTTGAGTTCGACGACGACGATGAATTTACTTCCGGAAACAGCGGTGATGACGTTTGGGACTTCATCAGTGACGAGGATGATGATTTGTCCAGCAGTGATGTCAACGACGATTTTCCTAGTCTTTCTGACTCTGCTGGTGCAGGCAATTATGGACCTCAATGGTTGAAGAGCAAATGTATGGAGATTGCTCAGAGGAAGCAGGGACTTTCAGGAAACGACCTCCAGGAACAAATCATGGCAATTTTAGGGTCTGATAGTGGAGAGGAAGAGCTTCAATCCACTTTGATTGACATGATCGGCTTTGATGATATCGAATTTGCCATTGAAGTCATCTCCCACCGTAAGGATATTACCGCCGCTTCACGTTCTATTGGAACTCAAGATGACGGCATCTTTACTGGAAAGTTACAGACCAGGAAGGAACGAGAAGCGGCCTTAAGACAGAGAGATTATGAGCATAAAAATGCCGCACTAGGACCGTCCATTAATCGCGGCGAAGAAAAATACCCCCACGTTTACAAGTCGCATCATGCTGGTAATATCCTGGATTCGAGAGGAAAGAAGTATGCTCTACCGGTAGGCAGTGAAAGAACAGAACACGAGAGATACTCAGAGTATACTGTCCCGGCTGGAAAGGTTGGAACTTTAGGTGCAGGTCGAAGACTTGTCGAGATTTCTGAGATGGATGGCCTTTGCAAGAAAACTTTCAAGGGTTACAAGTCTCTCAATCGAATGCAGAGTTTGGTCTATCCAATCGCATACAAAACCAGCGAAAACATGTTGATTTGTGCTCCCACTGGTGCTGGTAAAACTGATGCAGCAATGCTTACGATACTTCACGCCATAGGAGAAAACGTTTCACCACACCCATCAGAGAATCCCGAATCCTCAGACTTTGTGGTTAATTTCAATGACTTTAAGATTGTCTATGTCGCCCCAATGAAAGCCTTGGCAGCCGAAATAACACAAAAGCTAGGTAGTCGTCTAGCGTGGTTGGGTATACAAGTTCGCGAATTTACTGGTGATATGCATCTCACTAAAAAGGAAATTACACAGACTCAAATTATCGTTACAACTCCTGAAAAATGGGACGTAGTCACTCGGAAAGGCACTGGAGATACTGAATTGGTTCAAAAGGTTCGACTTTTGATTATTGATGAAGTACATATGCTTCATGATGATCGAGGTTCTGTCCTAGAATCATTAGTTGCCCGTACTGAACGTCAAGTCGAGAGCACCCAATCTCTCATCCGTATTGTGGGACTATCTGCTACCCTTCCGAACTATATCGATGTGGCCGATTTCCTCAAAGTTAATCGGCATGCGGGTCTGTTTTACTTCGACGCTAGCTTTAGACCTGTACCTCTCGAACAGCATTTCATTGGTGTCAAAGGGAAGGCTGGAACCAGGCAATCGCGAGAGAATATTGATACAACTGCGTTCGAAAAAGTCCGAGAGATGCTGGAACTTGATCATCAAGTCATGGTCTTTGTTCATTCAAGGAAGGACACTTTCAACACTGCTAAGATGTTATATGAGAAGGCTATAGAGCAAGTTTGTGTAGACCTATTCGATCCCACTCATCATCCTCAATATGAAGCAGCTGTAAAGGATATGAAGAGCTCACGAGGTCGTGAACTTCGGGAGTTAGTGCCAAAAGGTATTGGTATTCATCATGCAGGTATGGCTCGTTCAGACAGAAACCTGATGGAGAGGCTGTTTGGAAGTGGTGTCCTCAAAGTCCTTGTCTGTACAGCTACCTTGGCATGGGGTGTCAACTTGCCTGCTGCAGCAGTCGTAATCAAAGGCACACAAGTTTACAGTGCCCAAGAAGGCAAATTTATCGACCTAGGAATTCTGGACGTTCTTCAAATCTTCGGTCGTGCAGGTAGACCACAATTTCAAGATACTGGTATTGGTATGATTTGTACGACAGCAGATAAGCTTGATCACTATCTCCAGGCCGTCACATCTCAAGTCCCTATCGAGTCTCGATTCTCGAAACATCTTGTGGATAATCTTAACGCTGAGATCGGTTTGGGGACAGTCACCTCGATTCCTGAAGCTGTCGCATGGCTTGGATACTCTTATTTATTCGTTCGAATGAAGAGAGATCCTTTGACTTATGGTATCGATTGGGCTGAAGCTCGCGATGACCCAAATTTGGTACAGCGTCGAAGACAACTTTGCATTCAAGCAGCAAAGACACTCCAGCAAAGCCAAATGATTATCTTCAATGAAACGACCGAGGAGCTCAGAAGTAAGGATGTTGGACGTATTGCAAGTCAATTTTATGTCCTCCACACCAGTATTCAGATTTTCAACACCATGATGCAACCTCAATCTTCCGAAGCTGATGTTCTCACGATGATTGCTATGAGTGGAGAGTTCGATCAAATTCAATCCAGAGATAGCGAATCAAAGGAGCTTACCAGCTTGAGAGAAGACTTTTCTCCTTGTCAAGTAAAAGGTGGAACTGATTCCTCGCACGCCAAAACGAACATTCTCTTACAATCTTACATATCTCGAGCAAAGCTTGAGGACTTTGCTCTAGCCAACGACACAAACTACGTTGCTCAGCAATCGGCCAGAATTTGCCGTGCCTTGTTCATGATTGCTTTGAATCGTCGTTGGGGACACCAATGTCTCGTGCTCCTCTCACTATGCAAGTCAATCGAGAAGAGAATTTGGCCATTCCAACATCCTCTTCATCAATTTGAGCTAGCCCAGCCAATTCTTAAACAGCTTGATGACAAAGAAAATCTTTCCATTGAAACTCTAAAAGAGATGGATGCAGCTGAGATTGGTGCGATGGTACACAATCCTGGTGCTGGAAGGACAATCTCAAGGATTCTTGATAACTTTCCTACACTCAGCGTGGAAGCCGAAATTGCTCCACTGAATAGAGATGTTTTGAGAATCCGTCTTTACCTCACGCCGGAGTTCAAATGGAACGATCGCCACAACGGTACATCGGAAAGTTATTGGATTTGGGTTGAGAACTCGGAGACTTCTGAAATTTACCATCATGAATTTTTCATTCTGAATAGGAAGAAGTTATACGATGACCATGAACTCAGCTTCACTATCCCACTGTCGGATCCGCTCCCCACGCAGATCTATGTAAGAGCAGTTTCTGATAGGTGGTTGGGTGCCGAAACTGTGTATCCAATTTCTTTTCAACATTTAATCAGACCCGACACTGAGAGTGTGTACACTGATCTTTTGAATCTTCAACCTCTACCAATTACTGCCTTGAAGAACCCGGCTCTAGAAGAGATTTATGGCAAACGTTTCCAATTCTTCAATCCTATGCAAACTCAGATCTTTCACACTTTGTATCATACACCAGCAAATGTTCTTCTTGGATCACCAACCGGATCTGGAAAGACTATTGCTTGTGAGTTGGCTATGTGGTGGGCATTCCGAGAGAAGCCTGGCTCTAAGGTTGTCTATATCGCCCCCATGAAAGCACTTGTTCGAGAGCGAGTCAAAGATTGGGGAGCTAGATTAACTCGACAAATGGGCTTGAAGTTGGTCGAGTTGACTGGTGACAACACACCTGATACGCGAACTATTCGAGATGCGGACATCATTATTACTACTCCAGAAAAATGGGATGGTATTAGTCGTTCGTGGACTACGAGAGGTTATGTTCGACAAGTTAGCTTGGTTATTATTGATGAAATTCATTTGCTTGGTGGAGATCGTGGTCCTATTTTGGAGATCATTGTTTCTCGTATGAATTACATTGCAACTCAGACCAATAACTCAGTCAGACTTATGGGTATGTCGACTGCGTGCGCCAATGCTATGGATCTAGGAAACTGGCTTGGTGTTAAGGAAGGATTATTTAACTTCAGGCATTCCGTTAGACCTGTTCCATTGGAAATTTTCATCGATGGTTTCCCAGAGGTTCGAGGCTTCTGCCCGCTAATGCAATCCATGAACAGACCGACTTTCTTGGCCATCAAAACGCACAGTCCAGAAAAACCGGTCATTGTTTTTGTTGCTTCTCGTAGACAAACACGTTTGACAGCTAAGGACTTGATTAACTTCTGTGGTATGGAAGATAATCCTCGTCGATTTGTCAAGATGTCTGAGGAAGATCTCCAACTGAACCTTGCCCGAGTCAAGGATGACGCTTTGAAAGAAGCCCTGAGTTTTGGCATCGGTTTGCATCATGCTGGTTTGATTGAATCTGATCGTTCATTGGCCGAAGAACTATTTGCCAACAACAAGATTCAGATCCTAGTTGCAACATCCACTCTTGCATGGGGTGTCAATCTTCCAGCTCATTTAGTCGTTGTAAAGGGTACTCAATTCTTCGACGCTAAGACCGAAGGATACAAAGATATGGACTTGACAGATGTTCTACAAATGCTGGGTCGTGCTGGACGTCCTCAATTCGATACGTCAGGAATTGCTCGTATCTTCACTCAAGATTCAAAGAAAGCGTTTTACAAACATTTCCTACACACAGGTTTCCCAGTAGAATCATCTCTTCACAACGTCCTAGACAACCATCTTGGCGCCGAAGTATCCGCTGAAACCATTACCACCAAACAAGATGCTCTAGATTATCTAACCTGGACATTCTTCTTCCGACGTCTCCATAAAAACCCTTCATACTATGGTCTTGAAATCTCAGCCGAAGAGCACAATACCATTGCTGCTCAACAAATGGCCAATGATTACATGATCTCAATGGTAGATAAATCATTGGACGAGCTCGCCGAATCTAAGTGCCTGGAAATCTACCCCAATGGCAACATCGATTCTACCCCTCTCGGAAAAATCATGTCTTACTACTATCTTTCTCACAAAACGATTCGTCACCTAGTTAAACATGCTAAACCAAATGCTTCATTCCGCGATGTACTTTCTTGGATGTCTTCTGCAACAGAATACGACGAGCTCCCCGTTCGCCATAACGAAGATCTCATTAACATTGAACTTTCCAAGAACTTACCTCTCCCAGCAGATGCAGCACATTTCAATGGACTTCCAATGTGGGATCCTCACGTGAAAGCATTTTTGCTGCTTCAAGCCCACATGAGCAGGATTGACCTTCCCATCTCTGATTATGTAGGTGATCAAACTAGTGTCCTCGATCAAGCTATCCGTATCATTCAAGCTTCCATTGATGTCCTTACAGAATTGGGATATCTATCAAGTGTTGTGCAAATGATCACTTTACTTCAATGTATCAAATCAGCTCGTTGGCCCGAAGACCACGCTTTATCTATTTTCCCTGGTGTAGCTCCTGATTTCGAATCATCCAAGGACAACGACATTCCTACATCACTTCAACAATTCTCAGCCCTACCTCAAAACGTGTATCAATCTCTCAAAAACAAACTACAGCTTCCAAGTAGAAATACACAAGCTTTTGATAAAGCAGCAAATATGATACCGAACTTGAAAATCGAAGTACAAAATGTTACGGCGTTGAAAATGGACGTTGTGATCAAGAGACTCAATGGATTAGTGGATAAAGAGGGTAAAATGTATGCGCCTCGATTCCCCAAAAGTCAGAGTGAGGGATGGTTTGTTGTGCTTTGTAGCAAAGGAAGTGATGAGGTGGCTGCTATTAAGAGATTGGGTTGGAGTGCTCCTAAGACCAACTTGAAGGGTAAAGTTGCTCAGGATGGAAATGTTGGCAATGGAGATGAGGGAAAACAAAATACCAGTGTGATAGGCGTAGGAGTCAAACCTCAAGCAAAAGCAACACTTAAATTTCCTGGAACGGAAGAAGGAGAGGAGGGAAATATTATGGATGGGAGAGTATTCGATGTTTGGGTTGTCAGTGATGGATACAAGGGGTTGATTTATAAGGTCGAGGGTGTAGAGGTACCAGATGTTATGAAGGTTAGGGTTGAGGATGAGGGTAAGGGGAAAGATGGAAAGGGAAAGGGAAAATGAGAAAGGTGATGGTAGTCGGTGTGGGGGGATGATAAAGTAAATAGATGCATATATCAATATGAACACACGAACGCGTACACCAATATACAAAATGAAATATTAAATCATGATATACCCACCATTTAAGATTTTTTTGGATCAAAATCCCTCTCTATGCTGAACATGAGATCTTGATTGACGTTTATCAAGCGGTGGGCCAAACTAGATATGAAGTTCATATCATTTTCCATAAACACCTTCTATCTTTGCTATTTCTTAGCTCAATTCCGACTCTTCGGCGGAAAGCTTGTCTTGAATGAGAATACACAATAGCAACAGTTAGACTTTGCGATCAAGAAACTGGATGAAATTATTCAAACACTTGGGTAGAGAGATTAGACACAGGCGGCACACTATGTAGGTAAGATCAACTGTTTGAAATTTGAATGGGTTGGAGTATCTTTACCCCTCCTCAATTAATTATTCTGAGATATATAAATCCATCATTAAAAATACCACTTTATGTCTCATATTCAACATTTTATGTGTATTCAAGTTGTATGGAACAGTATTTGATTTTGAAGATTTCTTTGGCCTATTTCAGAAATTCAGAAATTCAGATTTACAGATGAGAAATATGAGTACCCTCATCGCCAGTCTAATATCTCCCGAATTATCATTCAAAGAATGGGGTTTTGCCATCCTCGTAATATTCATTCTCGTACGCATCCATAAACAAAACCCCCTAACATCATATCATATCACATCCCACTCACCACCCCCACCCAGTACACCACCACCCACTCTCCTCCTTCCCCGGTCCCCTCCCCTGGACTCTCACCCGTATCCCCTACCTCCTCTCCCTCTGGCGCGGACGTCTCGCCCTCGACATCCACCCCCTCCACCAAAAATACGGTCCCATCATACGTATCGCCCCCGACGATCTCTCTTTCGCAACTCCACAGGCCTGGCACGATATCTTTCTAATCAAGGCGGGGTTCCTGCCTTCCCAGAACGTAAACTCTGGCATGGAAGGAAACCCGGGTCTGGAAAACCAATATCCATTCTTCATGCATTGGAACCTTCCCCACATCGGAAATTTCGACGGGCGATGGAGCGCGCGTTTACGGAGAGGGCGGCGGGGGGACAGGAGGTGATTATGAGGGGGTATATCGATTCTCTCCTTAGGCGATTGTAAGATCCCGTATTAGCAGAGGAGAATGCAGATGCATCTGAAGGTGCCGTTGTAGATATAGTTCGCTGGTATGTATTCTTTCCATTTGATCTCATTGGGGATCTGGGATTTGGAGAATCCTTCCAATGTTTAGAGAGCGAGACATATCATCCTTAGGTCTCGATGATAATTAATTCGCTACGCGCAGCGACGCATGCAGCTTCGCTGGGGTGTTATCCGGGAGTGAGTTGGATACTTGGGTTCTTTGTTCCGAAGAGTGTATTGCAGAAACAGAGGGATCATTGGAATTTAGCCGTTGAGAAAATAAATCGATACTGGGGAGAGAGACTCCCAGAGCGGATATTGTATCTCTGATTAAACGCGATGAGGAGGGGAAAGAAGGATTAACGATTCAGGAATTGCAAGCAACAGCTAGCGTGATCATTGTTGCGGGAGGCGAAACGACCATTACGGTCCTGAGCGGAATAACGAATTATCTCATGAACAACCCTCTGAAACTCTCCCTCCTCACCTCGGACATCCGAGAAAAATTCATGAAAGAAGAAGAGATATCAATAGCTACGCTGAAAGAAACATCCTACTTAAACGTAGTCATCCAAGAAAGTTTCCGACTCTGCAATCCCACGTAAGAAACCCCATTCATTCATTCTCTTCCCATCCTCTCATATCCCCAACCTAACCTAACAAAAAATCCACATACAAAGTCCCGTTAGTCTCCCACGCATCGTACCCCCAGGCGGCGGCCGCGTCTGCGGACACGACCTCCCAGAAAAGATATTCGCTAACGTGCACCCCCTATCCATCTCCCCATCATGTAAATATTTCCACAAACCATCTGAATTTCACCCCGAGAGATGGCTCGCAGCAAATGATTCTTCGTCTCCTTTTTATAACGATAATCGTAACGCCGTACAAGTTTTTGGCGTGGGTCCTCGTTCTTGTAATGGGAAACCTTTGGCGATGGCGGAATTACAACTTCTGCTAGCGAGGATGGTGTGGAGATTTGAGATGGAGAAGGTAGATAGTGAGGCGGAGAACTTGAAATGGGAGGAACAGAGAGTTTTTATCAATTGTCGAACGGAAACCTTTTGAAGTGAGATTAAGAACACGCTCGTTACTACGATAGTTTGATGTATATAGCTCCTTCGAACGGCTTTCCCCTCCAACCCTCCGCTATTTCCCATCTGCCCCAAAATAAAGAGTTTTCACAGTTGAAAAACAAAAACCTCTCAAGGTGAAGCTCTAAGAACACATAATTCGATACCACAGTAGTTTGGTTCATGTCTTTCCTTCAAACTACTATCCTCCTCCTACCTACCCTTTGCTAATCTCCACTCACCTAAACCTTTTGCATTGACATTTGAAATAAAAGGTTAAGAGATTTTTTATTATAATTGCAAATTAGAAGACTTGTGAAATGTAGCTCAAGGCACAACTCGATGATATGATAGTATGAAATGAGTAGATTATTGAAAATATATCGCTCAATTATATCTACACCAGATCTTCTTGACATAGGCCTTGGAATGGTCCATCTCTGTAGTGATACTATCACCATTATCATCACTATGATACATCACTGGTCTCACGAAACCATGTATAAAAGATCTCATAATCTGACAGAAAAGAATTACAATATGCTATCATCATAAACTAACTAACAACCATCTAGCCCACGACCGAATGATCGATCCATCTACCATCTAATCTAAGTGTGATGGTCCATCCATTTTTTCATCTATCATTCCAGCAGATGCATGCGTTCTTATAAACATACTCCGACGCCCGCAAAACAAAGCAAAGCCTTTGATCAATACCCGCCCATCAACTCATTATCATTTTCCCTTCAAATGATCTAATCCTCAACCCAATTCAATTAATGAGTTCCGTTAACACCATTTGTCTCTGTTTCCACCTCATCCCCACTGGGTTCCTCGTAACCATCTTGGTATTTATCCCAATTGGCCAACACATTGCCAATCTTTGGACTGTTAGTCAAACGATAAACATCCTCGAAATATTCCTTGGTCAATTCGAAAGGTCTAGCTGTAACATTAGGAATGTATTTTCCAATTAATTTGCTAGGATCGATAGTTGTCTTGTTAATTTTCTTGAGCAAGAAACTTCTGAATGGCTTGACTCCACTTCTCAAGAATGTGGAGTGGAAAGGTACATCAATACCCTTGAGAGGGATGGTAGCGAAACCTCTTTGGAGATCAAGGGGTTTGGGCTTGGCTTCGGTTTGTTTAGCACATTCGCGAATGATTTCGACGAGGTGTGCTTTGACGTCATCGAGACTCAAAGTTTGCATGAGCTCTTGGATGTCGATCTTTTGAGCTTTGAGGTAGTTGGTCACACCAGTAAGCGTGTCAAGAGCTCTGAGATCACCAGCGCAAACGTATTGCATGTTGGCAATGTTGTAGTTGACGATTTCCAATAACCAGCTAGTTTCTTCAGCAATGTTTGCAACAACATATTGAAGGGCTTCTTCGTTGAAGGTCTTGGAAATTCTGCTAGGGTTGACAGCACACATAGAGTAATTGGATCTTCCAGAGGCATCACGTTCGACAGCGACTTGCATAGTCAAACCTCTGTAGAAGACGACAGACACCAAACTCTCAATTGGCATGACATCTGCCAAAGCAGCAAGGGCAGAATATTCTCCGAGGGAGTGACCAGCGAAACTGCTATCACGTTGAACAAGACCCTTGGAGCGCAT
Organism: Botrytis porri; assembly: GCF_014898465.1. Classification (NCBI taxonomy): domain Eukaryota; kingdom Fungi; phylum Ascomycota; class Leotiomycetes; order Helotiales; family Sclerotiniaceae; genus Botrytis; species Botrytis porri. Next base: position 1,607,228 of record NW_024066075.1, on the reverse strand, counting down.
GTCTTCAAAACTTGCCTTCTCCATCAATGTCAAAGCTGGTTGTGTGAATTGAGTGGCAGAGAGAAGACCAGTTGGTGATCTGTAGGTGTAAGATGTAGTACGTTCGTCGACTTCCTTGAACATCTTCTCGGACTTGGTAGAACCATCGGCACCAACAGTTTCGAAAGTCATAGACATGTAGTTTTGACGAATTGCCTTACCACGAGGACCACCAAAGTGAATAGTGAGTTCCTTGGGGTTGTTCTTGACAATGTTGGTGATGGCGAAACCTGATGTATTGTTAGAAATGATGTCATAAAAAGTGAATTGAGTAACTTGCCATAGTTGTCCATGAAATGCTTGTCGGCACGATCCCATACTTCTTTGGCGACAGGACTGCTAGCATACAACTCCATACCCATACCTTGTTCTTGAGAACCTTGACCAGTGAACACATAGGCCGAGACTGGTTGTTCGACTTCGGCCTCACCAAGTAAGACCTTATCTTCAGTCTCCTTGTTGCTAGCCTCAACCTTGATGATCTTACGACCAGCAACCATACCGACATGTTGTAGCTTGACTTCGATATCATCATTTGGAAGAACCATACCTGTCAGTTGAGCGTGGAAACTGCGAACACGACCAACGTGATTCTCTGCAGCCCAGGTCTCGACTAAGCTGCGAACAGCTGCACTTGAGTACATACCATGGGTGATAGTACCAGGCAGGTTTGCGTAGCTGGAAAAGACACGAGAAACGTGAATAGGGTTGTAATCACCCGAGACACGAGCATAGGTTTCGTTGGATGTTGGTGCTCTCAGAGAGAGAGGAGTCTTGCCATTGAGAGGGATGGGGTTCTCGAAGTTAATTGGTTGTTCAATTGAGGATCCATGACGCTCAAGGTAATCAATGACTGGGTTGCCATGAGAAACGCCAGCTTCGTACTCGACGCTTGCAACTTGGATGATCTCCTTGGTTGGAAGCTCCAACAAAACTTGACCTCTAGTCTCAACACTTGAGAAAACGGTCTTGTTCTTGAAGCGGACAAGACTCTCAAGACGGAAAGTCAAGGTTTGACCAAGCAACTCGTGATCTGGCTCATCCAAGTTGAACCACTCCTTAGATCTCAAGACAGCAACGTCCTTCGAGGTAGCAAGATGGATTTGCATAGGTGTCTCAGTCTTACGCTGGAAGGTATTCTCGAAATCGGTGTAAGCACCTCTGTACAAGAATTGTGAAGTAACCTCCATTACTGGTTTGCCTTCTCTGGTAATGGTACCGCATACCTCGACCATCTTACCAGAGTCTTGGTTAAGAACAGCATTGATCTGGGCTGTAGTCTCAACTTCGTCACCCTTCTTCAATGGCTCAGCTCCAGGGATCATGCGGAACCCGTTAGAAAGATGCACGAGTTTGAGAAGATCACCATCAATTGTTCTAGGGAAGATTGGCTTGGTAATGGCCTTCCATCCAACAACGATAGCAAAATCCATAGGAGCGAAAACCTCCTTACCAGGTCGGTCCACGAAAGCTTCTCCGGTGTTTCCAACAGCGTGAACAAAGTCGTTAATAGCTTCGCTGGTGATGGTAGCTTTACCACCATTGAAAATGCCAGTGACTGAAGCGTCAAGGTCAAGAGTCTCACCGCCGAACCAGGCTCGCCAGTAGAATTCCTTAATACGGTCATTTCTATCATTCATGACTTCACGAATTGGAGCATAACCAGCCTCAGGATGGTATGTGAACTTCAATGGAAGAGATACTGGCTTGCCGACGGCAGTTGTGTCTTTGACCATGTTGACCAAGATCTCGTTCTTGCCAACCAATTTCGCGTCAATTACTGTAACGTAGTGATTTGGTCTAGGTTGCTCCTTGACGGTGATTACGGTCTTTGAAGGGTCGTTAGGATAAGCGATCTCAACAAAAAGACCCTTGACAGGAGAGAAGATTCGTTTCATTGGGTTTGTTTGGAATTTTTGTCCTTGAACAAATACCTCTGAAGTGAAGAGAGCATGTCGCCAAGATCTCTTACGGCCTGCAAGTAACGAGAGCCAAGCCTCGAGAGATGGTAGAACAGCAGTGGGAGAGTATGACAATCGGTAAGTGGTCTTGTCAGTATCTTCTGAAATTGTGAGACCTTCAACGTCGACCTCCTCCTCAGTTTCAATGAGCTTGCCACCAAAGTATTCAAGCACTGGGATAGAGGATTCATCTCCACCGTAGATATCTTGGGTTAAAAACTTAATGTGTGCGTTGTGAACACCGTCGAGAATTTCCTTGATTGGCTCGTCGACAACCTTTGAGTATTTGACAGCCATTGGACCTTGCAAGATACAGGTTCTGCCTACATCTTGACCGATGACAGCCTCGAGATCTTCAGATTGCCAAAGAGAATCTTTCTTGAAGAAGAACTCAAAGTTCTCGTCAAGAGATGGCACGAAAGTAGTTGGCTTTTGACCTCTACGTTGGCAAAGCATAAGGAAGTGCTGAACATCTTGAGCGTTGATGAGTTGTTTCTCCGATTCTGGATAAGCAGCTAGGATCTTTTCCACAGCTGGGTTAGGATCTTCCAAATCTGCGTAAGATTGGAGTTTGGATGGCTGTCCTTGACCAGTTGTGAAACGCTCCTCAACACGGCGAATAAAGTCACCAGTGAGCTTGATGTATGATTTGTCGATCCAACGAGACTCGTGCTTGACATACATCAAATCTACCATTCTGCGAACAACTTCACCATATGTCATGTCCTCAAGATCAACCGTCTCCCCAGCTTTGTTACGTCCAAACCAAACCTTTTGAAAATCATCATTCAACTTCTTGATGATGTAATCACGGTTCTTCTTCAACTCAGGTACTCGCTTTTCTTTTGGTAAACTGAAGATCTTGGCATCCATCTCAGCCCAGAATTTAACACCACGAGTCGCCAACTTGTGAATTGGCTCACCCATTTCAGATCGAACAGTGATAACCCCACCGGCAGGGCCCTTGTAGGTCTTCTCCCATGCGGCATCATCAAGACCTTCAGCTTCAGTGATGGCTTTCTTAGCATTTTTGCTGGTATATGCTTCCTTAGCTGTCATCACACGACTGCCAAAGAGACATCCATCGAATGGCATTGGGGGGTAGCCATAGTTCTTTGACCATGCACCGGTGAGATAAGGATAAGTGTCTTCTGCGCCACCGAAACCACTACCCGCGATCAAGAGAACGTTCTCCTGTCTTCTGATGCGCGAGTACATTGAAAGAATTGGTTGATGGAAATCCTCGAAGGAGTGATGTCCACCTCCACGTCCTCCAGTCCATTGAAGAATGACTGGGAAAGTTGGGTTGGCCTTTGCAATATTGATAACAGCTTGAATGGCGTCCATGGATCCTGGCTTGAATGCGATATGTTTTAAGCCGAGAGTTTCAATGTATTCTTGTGCCACCTCGATGGAAGGTACACCAGCACCAATTGTGAGACCTTCGATTGGTACACCTTCTGCACGTAATTGCCCGAGAAGTGGAATTTGCCATTGCATAGCACGTGGGTTAACGTAGATAAGGTTGACAGTAATACCACGACCAGCTGGAATGGCATTCTCAATCTTTCTCAACGCTTCGGTCATAGTCTTGGCATTGTAGTATCCACCTCCAGCCAACTCGATTTGATAACCGGCGTTCATAGTCGCAGCAACGAAATCCCAAGGAACAGTACATGGTGTCATACCAGCAACCATGACAGGGGGAACTCCCAAGATTCGACTCATCTTTGTGTCCACAAATGTTTGACCGCTTGAGGTCTTGACCAATTTTGGACCATGCTCCTTTACCCAATCAACCGCATACTTGACGGCGTGTTCCTCATCACGATCGAAAAGCTCGGGCTTATAACCGACCTCTGGAACGGTACCACTAACTGTGCCAGCTAAGATAACACGAACACCAGTTCCGTCTTTGTTGCGGCTGGTCAAAACACCGAGACCAGATACACCACCAGGGCCGAAATCAAGAACGTGAGTTGCATTTGGGAAAACTGTAGCCTTTTCCCACTCAACAGTATCGTGGGTAATCAAACGCACCAAAGTTGGCACAATGTTGCCCTGAATATCATCCCGGATGTCCTTTCCAGTATTAGTGTCGTAGACAGGAATGCCCAATGCTTTGCTATCAATCTTGACGTCCTTTAGATCTTCGTTGATATGGTTTGTAGCTTCGGCAAGATATTTGCTGTGGAAAGGTGATGTGATTGGCAAGAATCTGTTTACAAATCTAACTTTGCGCTCTGTGAAGGGAATCTTAGTCTGGTCAAGACCAGTTGGAGCCTTGACTTTACGTAATTGAAGGTTGAGACCATACAGAGAAATTGGAGGTCCTGAAACAACCATATTTCTAGCACTGTTAATAAGAGAGATGGCGATTTGTCTATCTTCTGGAAGATATTTGTTGGTTGCGTTGATATGTTCCTGAACTTGAGCTTGCGATAAATCACGAATGCTCAACATAGGGGTGGGTGTTCCTTCGCCATTATCTACCGAGTCCTGGAGAATATTGGGAGCGAGAGAGGTTCTTGGGAATGTCTGCTGACTGCGGGATCCAATCCAGAACAAGATTGTAAGAGCTGAAACTGCGACCTTGTCGAATGATTCCCATGAGTCTGCAGCAGAGGTAGCAGCAGCCAAAACAACACCTTGAGAGTGACCAGTTGTTCCACTAATCCTGTCTCTGAATTGCCCGGGAGTAAGTCCCAAAACTTTGCAGGTTACAGCATAATGACAGAGCTGTACCAAACCAATCAATGGGAAACTGACTGGTGCAGAGACCAAATAATCAAGATCTGGAGTGGACTCGGGATCATGAAGCCATGACATAATGTCCAAACCCTTTGGATATAATTTCTCGGCTCTGGGATCCTTTGACAGACTCTGCAGCAGTTCCGCAGATTCGGTGATTAAATCCTCTACAAAGACTGCATATGTGCTATACAGTTCCCGAAGCTCATCAAAGTACTCTTCGATATTTCCTTGTCCACCAAAAACATTATAAATCTTGGCTTCGTCGTCGCTAGCTGCTCTAAACAATGCTGATTCGTGAGGGCGAATTGGCCTATTGCTAGCTGCACGCGCAGCATAGTAGGATTCGACTACCTTGAGTTTCTTTGCATCAATTCCAGGGAGAGTAGCAACCAAAGCGTGAGCCTCGTTGCCCCTCAAGAAACCACGTTCGAATTCGTTCAAAACGAGTTTCAACACCTCCTCATACGATCCTTGCGCATCGTCTTCTCCCTCATCAACTTCTTGTGCTACAAACCCCAAATATCTGGCAACAAGCTCGGCCACAGATGAAGGCTCGTCATCTTGTGCGAGTTCGTCTGTAGGCTCGGGAAGAGAAGCCAAAAAACGGTCTTTGATCTGAGAAGCTTGGAAATGAATATTTGTGGGTATCAAAAATGAATGCTCTAATGAGCCATGTGAGAGAACGAGTGGTCGCAGAGATGATGAGGATCGTGGTGTTGAGACGCCCGTTTGAGGGCCGGTGGCAGTACCGTACATGATGGCAAGTGGTAAATTGTGTGTTGTATGTGTAGAAGTGTTGAATTTGTCTTTTACTGGTTTTGCAGAAATCAATAAAAGGTACTCGGTCAAAAGGTGTCGTTCAGGACTAAACCATGGATTATTGGATTGTACTCACATTTTTTCACAGGACTCCAGAAACTCAATCAAGAGCAGGAGGAAAGGGATTTGATGTGGTGTAGTGTAAAAAGTTACAGACGGTCTTTTATTCTAACGAGGATACAATCGCTCCACCAAGATGCCAAAATGGTACGGGGTAGGTATGAGACAGAGGGAGAGAGAGGATTTATTAATTGAAGAAGTGAGATATGAACCGATGAACCGAAGTGTGAAGATTTCCAGCAGAAGACAGAAGACGGAAGACAGCAATCTGCGTTAGGTTCTGCCTCTCTTAGATATGATTTTGGAAAAAGAAAGAAAGCTCAAGTTCGAGTCTCCCTTCTTTGCGGCAAAGGGTAGGGTAGGTAGGTGGGTAGTTAGGTGGGTAGTACTAAGTTGGAAGCTTTCTAGTAATAAATCTCATGTAATTCTCATATAATTCTCATATAATTCTCACATTTCTGCCAAATCTATCAAAGCTTCGCCCTCAACGTAACGCCAAAAAATCATTCACCAGGACAGGGGAAGAGACCCAATTTAGTTAGAGATTTGTTGGGGCACCAAGCTCAAGGAGGGGGTTGAAGGTTGAAAATGCATTCACCCACTACTTATTACATCGTACGTTATACTTTCATTTGCTGGGTAATCAGGGGACCCTGTCAAAGAAAGTCGTCAGATAGTCAGCCTTGGGTGCTTCTTGGTATTTGTTATCTATCTCGCACGAACGTCACTTGTCACACAACCTCATAGAATTTTAGATTTTACCCTTTTGTCGAGTGGAAGAGCAAAGCGTGATCTGACTTGACTACATGGGATTGTACATTGTACAGAGTAGATGGGAAGGAGAATGAAGATAGAGTTTCAAACATTTCACATTTCACATTCCACATTTCCCATTTCCCATTTCAATAGTTCCTCCCGCCAGTGAAGTATTGAGACAGTTGTGAACCACCGACTTTGAAGATTTTTACTAGTCGTAGCAGCATATTAGCATATGTTTAGTCTTGGAACCGAAGATCTCCTTGCAATGTGTCTGTCCTCTTTCTACGGAGCGAGAATAGCTCGAATAGGTACCCGTCTTCTCGAATTTTCTAATCGTCTTTACTTAGACTATTTGGTCTTAACTGACACCCCCCCTTCTACCTTTCGCCCCCTGGAACTTCGTGGCACCATAGTTTGTCGAGGAAAGCAAAATAAAAAGGGTCACCAGCGCGAAGACTGGCAGAAAACATGGCGAGACATGTAGATTATTCTAGAGTGAGTAATGTGTCATTCGTGGTTGGGTTAGCTGGTCTTATTATTATTGGGAGTTTTCCAATAAAGGTAGGTAGGTAGGTTGGTAGGTAGGTACCTGGGTCGATAGGAATCAATATCATTTGTTGAGTAGGAATGTCGATATATCGGCTTACAACATTCCCAATTCTAAATGCCTCCGGAGTAATGGCATGATTTTAATAATTCTCCTGGGAGTAATCAATATCGATATGTGATTCAATATTATAAGGACTAGGTATGTCTACTCGAGTGTACTATCACATCTTCACTAGCTAGCATGATTGACGTGGAAAAGAAGGCTGATTGATGAATTCATTCCCACGATGTCCCACGATATATCTTGATTCTTGATTGAGCAACGTACTAATAACAGTATGTTTTGCAAGACAGATCGCCTTTGAAGCTAGGGTTTGTACTTTAAAACCCCGGTTTATGCATACAATCAAATCAAGGTGTCCAGCGGAAGGGAAGTAAAAATGTGCCGACCATCTCTGCTCTCTTGCCCTACCTACAGAGTAGCTACCTTGTTAGGGATGCAGTGAGCACATTTAATACGGTAAATATTGTAAATACAGTAAACACGGTAAACACGGTAAACACGGTAAACACTATAAACACTGTGAATACTTTACATCCTGTGTAGAATATCTGTAGGTGATCTTTGGGTTCAATACCGGATTGCATGTGTAGGATAAGAAGTGTGTAACGATTGGCGATATTGGCAAAGTATGGTAAACTACATTCATCACTCCGTAGTTCGTTAGATACAAGGCGTACCCAATTCTTGAAACCCATGATATTGGATTGGATCCCAAAAAGGTCGTTGAGATAGATGTTTGATGCTCACTCGTGCTATCGAGGAGAGAAGAATTATAGACAAGGGTTACATCGTCACGCTAAGCCTCTTACGTGTCTAGTCTCAATCCTCATCCGTCTGTTGGGAGGAGGGCCAAAAATTCATCAACCATTGAGATGTCTCCCCTTGTAATCCTAGCCAAATAATGCTCATACCGTAGAAAGGCGAGAAAACCCAAAAGCTTCTGTCTACTTCCTACCATACTCTAACAATTGGTCTTTTCTCCGCTCCACCAGAGAGAACCTTTAGAAGATCCCCTCCCTTCTTCGATTCTGTCCGTTATTCCAATCTTTGTTATTCAGACTTCCGTTTGATTTCAATTTCCCTAATAGAATCAGTCTTTTTGTTTGCTGGTTTAGAAAAAGAAAAAGTCTCTATATACTTTGTATTACTAGATATAGACATACTTGAGAGGGGGATTCCCAGAGTAGTCTTAAGTCCACTACTCTCTCTTTCACACACACAAAAAAAGAGGAAGGTCTGTTTTAGGTTCAACCCTTGAATTTGACAGTTTGGCCAAACTTCTAGAATTCCTTCACAGAAATTCTTTTTATGATACCCCCTTCGAATACAATTTAATTTTCCCTCGACCATACAATCCTCAAATATGCGTCCCGAAGTCGAGCAAGAGCTCGCCCATACGCTCCTTGTCGAGCTATTGGCATATCAGTTTGCATCTCCCGTAAGATGGATTGAAACACAAGATGTGATTTTGGATGAGAAGACCACCGAAAGAATCGTCGAAATCGGTCCTGCAGATACCCTTGGTACTATGGCCAAGCGAACACTCGCCTCCAAATACGAAGCCTACGATGCAGCAAAATCTATCCAACGTCAAATTCTATGCTACAACAAAGACGCCAAGGAGATTTACTATGATGTCGACCCAGTGGAGGATGAACCTGCGGCCGCTCTAAGTGATTCGACACCAGCACCAGCAGCATCTTCTGGTTCAGCACCTGCCCCAGTTGCAGCAGCTCCTCCACCAAGTGCAGGCCCAGCCGCACAAGTTCCAGATGCCCCAGTCGGAGCCATCGATATTGTGCGATCTCTGATTGCCCAAAAACTCAAGAAACCACTTTTGGAAATTCCATTGACAAAGGCCATCAAGGATCTTGTCGGAGGTAGGGATTGTCTCTCTCATTGCTTGGGTTGCAGAAGCTAATCATGGGATCTTTACAGGAAAATCTACACTTCAAAACGAGATATTGGGAGATTTGGGCAAAGAATTTGGGTCAACGCCTGAGAAGCCAGAAGATACCCCTCTGGACGAATTAGGAGCTTCAATGCAACAAACTTTCAATGGCCAGTTAGGAAAACAATCATCATCTCTAGTTGCGAGATTAATATCCTCTAAGATGCCGGGTGGATTCAATATAACTACAGCAAGAAAATATCTGGAAACACGCTGGGGTTTGGCATCCGGCAGACAAGATGGTGTCTTGCTTTTGGCCCTGACAATGGAGCCAGCAGCACGTTTAGGATCTGAAAACGATGCTAAGGCATTCCTCGACGATGTTTCACAAAAATATGCAGCAAATGCAGGAATCAATCTGTCAACGGTATCTGCTAGTGCTGATGCAGGTGGTTCAGCTGGTGGAATGATGATGGATCCAGCTGCCCTTGATGCTTTGACCAAGGATCAGAGAGCACTTTTCAAGCAGCAGCTCGAACTCTTCGCCAGATACCTTAAGATGGATCTCCGAGCTGGTGACAAGGCGTTTATTGGTGCGCAACAATCAGAAAAGGCTCTCCAGGCACAACTCGACCTGTGGAACGTTGAACACGGAGAATTTTATGCTGCGGGTATTGAGCCTGTTTTCACTCAACTAAAGGCTAGAGTATACGATTCTTCCTGGAATTGGGCGCGACAAGATGCCTTGACAATGTACTACGATATCATTTTCGGTCGACTCCAAGCAGTTGATCGAGAAATCGTCAGTCAGTGCATTCGTATCATGAACAGATCCAACCCCACCCTTCTTGAATTTATGCAATACCACATTGATAACTGCCCAACTGAGCGTGGCGAGACTTACAAGCTTGCAAAAGAACTTGGACAATCGCTCATCGACAACTGCAGAGATGTACTGAACGAGGCACCAGTTTACAAGGATGTTGCATTGCCAACTGGACCACATACAACAATCGATGCTCGTGGCAATCTTGATTACGCCGAAATCCCCAGATCTAGTGTCCGAAAGCTTGAGCACTATGTGCGAGAAATGGCGGACGGAGGAAAGATCTCAGAATACGGAAACCGAACCAAGGTCCAGAATGATCTCGGCCGTATTTACAAGCTCATCCAGCAGCAGCACAAGCTTTCCAAAGCATCTCAACTCCAAATCAAGAGTCTCTATAGTGATGTCATCCGCTCATTAGCTATGAGTGAAGGACAAATCATTCCAAAGGAGAACAGCAATGGCAAGAAGAATGGAGTCAAAATGAATGGTGGAAAGGCAAATGGCAATGTGAAGGCTGGAAAGGTCGAGACTATTCCATTCCTTCATTTGAAGAGAAAGGATGAGCATGGTTGGGAGTACAGCAAGAAGCTTACCGGTCTCTATCTCGATGGCTTAGAGCAAGCTGCTAAGTCTGGTGTCACCTTCCAAGGCAAGAATGCTTTGATGACTGGTGCCGGAGCTGGCTCAATTGGTGCCGATGTGTTGCAAGGATTGATTAGTGGTGGCGCCAAGGTTGTCGTAACCACCAGTCGATTCTCCAGACAGGTCACCGAGTACTATCAATCAATGTATGCTCGCTACGGCTCCCGAGGATCTCAATTGATTGTTGTTCCCTTTAACCAAGGTAGCAAACAAGATGTTGAGGCCTTAGTCAACTATATCTATGATCCAAAAACCGGTCTCGGATGGGATCTTGACTATGTTATTCCATTCGCTGCCATTCCCGAGAATGGCCGTGAAATTGATAGCATCGACTCGAAATCTGAGCTTGCTCATCGTATCATGTTGACCAATCTTCTTCGTCTTTTGGGTTGCATCAAAACTCAGAAGTTCGAGCGAGGATTCGAGACTAGACCTGCTCAAGTTGTCTTGCCGCTTTCTCCCAATCATGGAACTTTCGGTAATGATGGTCTTTACTCCGAATCCAAGTTGGCGTTGGAAACTCTTTTTAATAGATGGCACTCGGAGAGCTGGGGTAATTTTCTTACCATTTGTGGAGCTGTCATTGGATGGACTCGTGGTACTGGTCTCATGTCTGGTAACAACATTGTTGCAGAAGGTGTTGAGGCTTACGGTGTACGCACATTCTCTCAACAAGAGATGGCTTTCAACTTGTTGGGTCTTATGGCCCCTAACATTGTCGATCTCTGCCAATCCGAGCCAGTTTTCGCTGATTTGAACGGTGGTTTACAATTCATTCCTAACCTCAAGGACTTGATGACAAAACTCCGCAAGGATATTATGGAAACTAGCGAAGTCCGACAAGCTGTTACAAAGGAGACCGCTATTGAGAACAAGATTGTCAATGGTGAGGACAGTGAAGCACTCTACAAAAAGGTCACAATTGAACCACGTGCAAACATCAAGTACGACTTCCCACAATTACCAGAGTGGAAGAAGGAAATTGCTCCACTCAACGAAAACCTTAAGGGTATGGTTGATCTCGAAAAGGTTGTTGTCGTTACTGGTTTCGCTGAAGTTGGACCATGGGGTAACTCTCGTACTAGATGGGAAATGGAGGCGTATGGTCAGTTCTCTTTGGAAGGTTGTGTTGAGATGGCCTGGATCATGGGTCTTATCAAGAACCACAATGGTAACCTCAAAGGAAAATCATATGCAGGATGGGTTGATGCCAAGACTGGAGATCCAGTTGACGATAAAGATATCAAGGGGAAATACGAGAAATACATTCTCGAACACTCTGGTATCCGTTTGATTGAGCCTGAACTTTTCAATGGCTATAACCCAGAGAAGAAGCAATTGCTTCAGGAGGTTGTTATTGAAGAGGACTTGGAGCCATTCGAGACCTCCAAGGAAACTGCAGAAGAATTCAAACGTGAACATGGCGACAAGGCTGAGATCTTTGAGATCCCAGAATCTGGAGAGTATCTCGTCCGCATGCGTAAGGGTGCTACACTGCTCATTCCAAAGGCCCTCCGCTTTGATCGACTTGTCGCAGGTCAAATCCCAACTGGATGGGATGCTAAGAAATATGGTATTCCAGATGATATCATCTCACAAGTCGATCCCGTTACCTTGTTCGTTCTTGTCTGCACTGTCGAGTCTCTCTTAGCATCTGGTATTACTGATCCATATGAATTCTATCAATATGTGCATATCTCCGAAGTGGGTAACTGCATTGGATCTGGTATTGGTGGTACTACGGCCCTTAGAGGAATGTACAAAGACCGCTTCTTGGACAAGCCACTCCAAAAGGATATTCTCCAAGAATCTTTTATTAACACCATGAGTGCTTGGGTCAACATGTTATTGATGTCGTCCACTGGTCCAATCAAGACTCCTGTTGGTGCTTGCGCCACATCAGTCGAATCCGTCGACATTGGTTATGAGACTATTGTTGAAGGAAAGGCTCGTGTCTGTTTTGTTGGTGGATTCGATGACTTCCAAGAGGAAGGTTCATACGAGTTTGCCAACATGAAAGCTACCAGTAATGCTGTTGATGAAATCGCCCACGGTCGTACTCCTAAAGAGATGTCTCGTCCTACCACCACCACCAGAAATGGTTTTATGGAGTCACAAGGTTGTGGTATCCAAGTCATCATGACTGCCAGACTTGCTCTCGACATGGGTGTGCCAATCTATGGTATCCTTGGATTGACCACCACTGCTACTGACAAGATCGGACGCTCCGTTCCTGCTCCAGGTCAAGGTGTTCTTACAACCGCTCGTGAAAACCCTGGCAAATTCCCATCGCCTCTCTTGGATATCAAGTACCGCCGCAGACAAGTTGAGCTTCGCAAGAAGAATATCAAGGCATGGCAAGAATCGGAACTCGAGTATCTACATGAAGAGATTGCTGCCATGAAGGCTCAAGGAGGAGAGTTCAACGAAACCGAATATGCTCAAGATCGAGCACAACATATCGAGCGCGAGGCGTTACGTCAAGAGCGTGAGGTTTTGAACAGTCTCGGTAACAACTTCTGGAAGAAAGATCCTACTATCGCACCTCTTCGTGGTGCCCTTGCTACTTGGGGTCTTACCATCGATGACCTCGATGTTGCATCTTTCCACGGTACCTCAACTGTTGCGAATGACAAGAACGAGTCTTCAGTCATTTGTCAACAAATGGAGCATCTTGGTCGTAAGAAGGGTAACGCTGTCATGGGTATCTTCCAAAAGTACTTGACAGGTCATCCAAAGGGTGCTGCTGGAGCTTGGATGTTCAACGGTTGTTTGCAAGTTCTCAACAGTGGTTTAGTTCCTGGTAACAGAAATGCCGACAATGTCGATCAAGTTATGGAGAAGTTCGACTACATTGTTTACCCCAGTCGCAGCATTCAAACCGATGGTATCAAGGCTTTCTCTGTTACTTCCTTCGGTTTCGGTCAAAAGGGTGCCCAAGCTATTGGTATTCATCCAAAGTATCTGTTCGCCACTCTTGACGAGCAAACATACTCGGCATACTGCACTAAGGTTGAAGCCAGACAAAAGAAGGCCTACCGTTACTTCCACAACGGAATGATCACAAATACCTTGTTCGTCGCCAAGGACCACTCGCCTTACACTGACGATCAACAAGGAGCTGTCTTCCTCAACCCAGAAGCTCGTGTATCTGTCGATAAGAAGACTTCCGCTCTTACATATGCTCCAAACTTCGCCAAGAAGGTTATTAACAAGGAAAAGACAGAAAGCACAAAGCAAATGGTTGAGTCACTTGCAAAGGGCGCTGCAACAGCTAATAACAAAGTTGGTGTTGATGTAGAGGATATTTCTGCCATCAACATTGAGAATGATACATTCTTGGAGAGAAACTTCACCGAGAAGGAGGTTGCTTACTGCAAGCAAGCGCCAAGCCCTCAAGCGTCTTTCGCTGGAAAGTGGAGTGCAAAGGAGGCAGTCTTCAAATCTCTCGGTGTTGCAAGCAAGGGAGCCGGAGCACCCTTGAAGGAAATTGAAATCACCAACAATGAAAAGGGTGCACCAATTGTCTCTGTAAGTTTGAACCCCTTCATTCCCGATTAACTTTCGCTAACGAACATCTAGCTTCACGGTGATGCCGCAACCGCAGCAAAGAAAGCTGGTGTGAAAGAAATTAGCATTTCAATCTCGCACTCTGACACTCAAGCCATCGCAATTGCCGTTGCAACCTTTTAAGCTTCAGTTTTTTTTTTAGTAGCTCTTCTTGTACATTGGAGTTGAGTTTAATTTTATTTTACATATTTGACTAGTAAGGGATTTGCAGGCGCACATCCAGTTCTGATTCAGACGATGTGATGAAGGGAGTAAAAGGAATGGAATGCGTTTTTTTCAATGCGATGAGATGAGATGAAGATGAGATGAAGATGAGAGCGACCAGAATTGATTACAGTCAATGGATTTGATGTAAATAGATAGAGAGGAAGAAACGAGAAGAGAATCACTACAATAGATTTAAATGATTTCTTTGAGAATCGTGAATCGCCTAAACTTCATATATATGCTTATCTACAGTACATAGAAAACTCAAACATAAATCTGGATACATTGGATCATTTGGATGGAGGGATACCTTGGTATATGGGACGAACGACCGGGCTGAACCGATAGTGGGCCCCCTGTTCCGTCAAATTGTGGAAAGGCTAGCCGCTAGAGCTTGGTACCTTTTACTTTAATTTGTATTGTGTCAAAGTACTTTTTTGGGGGGCATATTTTCTTTTTGTGACAATTTCTTCCAATAATTCCGAAACTTGATTTAATTACATACATGTCTTTCGTTGGAGAAACTTTTCAAAGGCATTATTATGTAGGTTTGTGAATGGGATGGAAGAGTCCGCAGAATTTGCTCTTCTGTGCAGTTACGTGTATGGCAGATAGAAGAAGAGTACAGGGCTTAATCGGTCTAGGGGCTGTGCTCACTTTGCAGCACAGCGTGGATCAGGGCTGACAGGAAGTGGTACGTGAGGACCTCTAGTTCCTGAGCTTTATTTCTATAGGATGTGAGCTCGCATCCTATCCTATGGAAATCTGGGATAGAAAGAAAGCTCGATGGAAAAAGCAAAGTTTCTCGTAGGTTTCTGGTAAAGTTGACTTCTCAAGGCGATCTACGTATCGTGTGTGTCAGCAGCTAGCAGGGCAAGACGAGGGTAGCAAGGCAACGGAAACGGACTTTCGGGCATCGTACCTTTTACATTTGTATAGCCATACATACTTCTAGAATCGCACTATCCATCATACATACTCCTGCCAGTAAATTGGGTGGATTCGATATTGGACGGTTACTTTTCCCGGTATGGTCATACTGCATCCATCTATACTTCCAAGCAGACTGAACGACCCGTGGACGAGTAATACCTACCGAGTAAAAGGTCACTTACACATACATATTGTATTGCAATGCAAAGAGCCTCAGCGCAACACAACAGAACTACCTGCAGTCATCCTTTCGCGCTCTTCATTTCTCCTGCAGACACAGACCTCACCATCATTCATTCGAAGTACTACCGTGCCAGCATACATAAGTACTTGCGCAATCGTTCAATTTATTGTTTTGGATAGTATATATATTTGATCACTACATTCTTGATATTTCATACAGTGCCGCGGATTAAGATTTCGCTGTTTGGGAGGAGGGATTGGATTAGATATTACGGAAACGGGTGCCAATATTACACACATCTCCTTCGATTGATCGATTGAAAGCGAACGTAAACACGACCCCGAATACTACTGGCGCAAGATTTGTCGATAAAGATTAGCACAAGTGGAAGTGGAGGGGCCTCTGCGCGAGACGGTCGGGCCAAGAGACGGTTTGTGAATTAGGTCATCCCGTCCTTGGTGAAGTGCTGCGTCTGGAATATATATTTATATACGAACTATTCAAAGCTATACTCATTACTCGCGAGCTACGCTCGTAAGCTCCCGCCCAGATGTCGGACGATTTTGCGGCTCCCATAAAGGGTATTATAAAGGCACTAGATGCGGGGATAAAGTTAACGAAGAGGGTTGCGAGATCTGCGAGCGAAGGGCCCAGTAATTTTATTTATATATCGGAGTTGGCACAAAATCTGCAGAAGAATTTGGAAAAGACTAGTCAGGCTATTGCGGATGCTTATAGAGATGCTGTAGGATCATACGGTGAAGATTTTGCTAAGGCGTTGATGGAGGATGGTAAGTGTTGTTGAGGAATTTGGAAATAGATGGGAGTTATTGACTAATGATGTGGTAGAATCTATTCAAAATCGATTGAGAGAGGTTAAGATTGATCTGAGGGATCAAATTGATGAATGTCAGGATTTCGATGAAAATCTCGAATCTTTTCAAGCGTCAGCTTTCACAAATGTCAAACAACAATCGAAAAGATGTCGGACGGAATGTACTTTTATTTTCAACAATCTTCGGGATCGGATAGATCAGACGGATCGTCATCACTTTCGGATGGAGGATAGATCCCCCCCATTGAGTCCTGCACACGTACCGATTATGGAACAATCTCCGCGAAGACCACCGGTAACAGGTCCTATAAATCCTACCGCTCCACCATATTCATCACTGCCCTCCCGAATTGATAGACAAATTATCGATCATAAAGTTTCACTATCTGATCCTCCAAGGAGGTCTCTCAAAAAGGAAGATCCATGGAGTTTGAGTGGGCCATATTTCGATGAAGGACCAAGGACTCCTCCTCGTGGTCAATCTCCAGAACCAAGTTATCAAGAATCGATACAGGCCACACCCCCTCCCAAATATGGATATGAAACGCCACCTTCAAAGCAAATATTAATAGCCAAAGAGCTGGTATATCAACGACTAAATGCGAATGAGGAATTTTTAGAACGAAGAAAACAGTCTCGTATGTCATTTCATAACGAAATACGAAAATCAGTCTCCTCGATAGAAGAGAATAGGGCAAGCGAAACTTTTAGTGATGGATCGATGCTTACATCTCCTTGGTCTTCATATTCTTCAGCTAGTAGTCCGATAGAGAGGCATAATTCTAGGGGAAGTGGATATGATGATTTGATAGGACGGAAAAGGAGTCAAGTTCAGACTTCTCAGGGAGGAAGTTCGAGGAATGGATCATTACGGGATCAAGATGCTACACCTGCATCTTCGAGTACGACGAAACCGGACAATGAATATTTCCCCACTGCCTCACTGAAACCTCCGACGCCAATCTCGGCGACGCCATTGAGTCCTGGTATTAGCGAATATCAACCTTCGGAGTCAGGAACTTCATTATGGTTGAAAAGTCCAGTTAGTCCACCAATGTCTGAAATACGTGATCCGGCATCATGGGGTAGACTAGCACCTGCAACCACAACCCCAACCTCTACTACATCCTTAGCTACCACATTACAACTGCCTGGTTTTGGTAATGGAGTTGAAGATGGATTAGAAGTTGTTCCCATTATCGAAAGTGGTTTAGAAGTTGTGCCAACACAAGATCCCGAGCCAGTACCAATACAACCTTCGAATCCCATTCCAGAAAATCGAAGTCAAAGTCAATTAGCAATGCATAGAGCCACTCCTTCAACGAGAAGTATAGATTGTCCTATGCGACATGATAGTTCGTTTTATAAATTCGATGGATTTTGTCCGGGGGCTAAAGCGATGATTAGAGGGGAAACTGGATTTAAAGTTGTGAAGAGACCTTCGGTATGTAGAATTTCTTCTTCTTTACTTTTACTTTGTTCATTTTTTCATTGGTCAGATATTTTTCGCGTCCCCTTGCTAATACTTAGGTTTGTCTGTACTAACAGAAGGATCAGGGCCATTATAGTGCTACTCTGAGTGCGAGATGTATTAAATGTGCTTATGAGGTTGGATGGAATGATGTGGAAAAAGATAGATTACTTGATCGTATGTGTAAATTGCTTCTTAAGCGTGGAGAAGGATGCTAATCTTAGTTCGTGTATAGGTTCTGGTATATATTCTAATACCGGTATTCGATGGCGTCAGCGATTCATTTCCAAATGTCATCTTAAAACATCTTCAATAGATGATCCTATCTATGGTGTATGTAGTCATTTCATTCTATCTGCGTCCTGAACCCAAACAAATAGCTAACGTCTCAATCAAGTGTATATTCTGCATTGAAGATCATCGCACAGTTGAAGAACACGACGCAACCGTTTTCTTTAGCGTAACATCCCTATTTCGTCACTTAGCCCGTCATCCTCGTCCACTTCCTCAAGTAGCAGGTATTACAACAGTCTACGGAATTCAACCTCCTTCAGTCCTTGATTTCGATATCCAATTCACAATTCACGAACCTAAATTTTCTCCCTATTGCATGTCTGAGATCTCATCGAAAGTAGCATCTCGTCCTACTGCTCATGCAACCACAACCCATCATCCAAAGCCTGTCGCTAAAACTTTTCGGGATCCTGACGGTCAACAAAGTATGCATTTTGCAGACGGTGCAAAAATTGTGGGGATATCGTTTCCGGAACGCTTTGGAGGTACATGGTGTATAGGATATCATGATGGCGAACGAGGATCTTTTCCCGCAAACACTGTTTCTTTCCTCTCACCACCGCGAGATGAAGTAAAAATGATTCCACAGAGTTCCCTTCAAGCAGTCGCGAAATGGGATTGGAAACCGAAAGATAAAGAAGAGGGATGGCTTAAGTTCTCGAAAGGAGAGAGAATATATAGTGTAGGATATGCTTGGCAAGATCAATGGTGTTGGAGTGGTTGTACTAGTAAAGGAAAATGGGGACTTTTTCCAAGTAGTTTCGTGGAGGATTTAATAAGTACGGATTCGTCATCTGGTAATGCTAAAGCGTCGAAGATATTAGGCACGGATATTGAGAAAAAGGAAAGAGGGGGGTTAGGAGCAGCATTTGGTTTCTCGGGAGGAAAAGGGAGGATGGTTAGTTTTCCTTCTAGTTTGAGTAGGAATCGGAGTGGGAGGGGTCCACAGAGTCCGGTACAGAAAGAGGGAGAGGCGTTGAGGGAAAGAAGTGGGAGTTCGCTGAGTGGCTTGATGGGGTATGGACATCGCAGGGCGGCGAGCGTGAGGAGTAATGGGAGTTCGGCGAGTACGCCGAGTAGTCCGTTGGTGGGCGTGCAGTCGGGATTGGAGGTGGATGGGGGGGTGAGACCGGGGACTTCCGGGGGTGATGGGGGTGGGAGTGGGAGCGGGAGTGGAAATAGAGGGAGTAGTGGAAGTGTAGGGTCGGCTTCGAAGGGCGCACCGGGGAATGGGAATAGAGGGAGCAATGGGAGTATGAGTGGGGGGATTCTGGGGAGTAGTTGGTTGAGGAGTTAGGGGGTGGTGGCTGGGTGGGAGGGATAAGGGGGAGTAAAGGAGGGGAGACCAACTATGACTACCTACCTATGATAATTACGACATGACATGTACACACACACACACATACACACATGTACTCGCAAACATGAATATGAATAAATATCAATATCAACACCAATAACAGAGATAGATAGCGGTAAAGATAAAGGCGAACGCAAACGCAAGCGAAGAGAAAGAAAGAAGAGGAAGTTACTGAGCACACCAGGTGACGTGGGACGAAATTAGGAAGTCGAAATTCTGGATGATGATGGATGATGGATGGTGGATGGTAGATGGTGGATTCTGAATAAATGAATGGATGATTTCAATTCGATGGGATTCGGCTGGCATTCGAACCCGATGAGATGAGATGAGATGAGATTCACCACAGAATGGGGATTCACAGGCCTGAAATGGTGAATGGAGAAGTGCGTGAGGATCTGGTTTGATTTGGATAGGAATTGTTTTTGATTTGGATTGGATTGATTTGGCTTTGGAGCTGACTTTGATTCCGAGCTGACTTTGGAGCTGGGAGAGGGGATTTGGGATTTGGGATTTGAAAATTGGGATTTGGGATACCCATATTTATATTATATTTAGGAGTATAGTTTACTGTTTAAGGTGTATCTTTTTTGTTTGTTTGTTTTTGTTTGTTGTTTGCTTTTGCTTGTTGCTCGTTGGGCGTGGACTTGGTGAGTGTACTCGAGTATGACTTATTGATTCAAAAAAGAGCACATCCCATCCTATCCTATTCATTCATTTCAATATTTCCATTCATATTACTATTCTACGCTATGCATACATACACACCTAGATAGATACCAATTATCAAGAGAACCAAACCCGAAAAAAAAGAACAATTAAAACCGATCAATCAAAACGCACAAAAAGCCCGCATGAATACCTCCCTCGCTTCGACTTTGCTTTTTCCCTCCCTCCCGATTTCCATTTCCATTTCCATTTCTATTTCCATTTCCATTTTCGTGTTCGTGTGTTCATGTTCATGTTCATTTCCTAGTCACCCTTACCTCATCCATCAAATCTATCCATCTCCACCAAACCACAGTCATCAAAATCAAGAAAAATAGAAGCCAAATCAAAGTTCCTTCTTCGATTCCACATTTGGAGCCGTCTTATTAATAAAACTCCTTCCCATCGCGATAGTTTCTCCTTGTCCTCTTTGTCTCTGCCAGAATCTATTGATTTCGTTAGTCTGATACCTTCTCCTACAATTTCCTCACTTCTAAACATACCTTTCCTCTGCAGTTCCATGGCCCCTCAAACTCGATTCTCTTGCTTCTTCCTCTAGCGTATTTCTACTAATCTTCTCTCCATTTGTAATTCCTCCCGAAGCAGCATTTTCCGCAGCTTCTTGCGATATCGTTTCTTGTAAATATTGTCTATCACACCCACAATTAGTTTAAGCCTCGAAAAAAAAACTACAAACACCCTTTAAACGAACGAGAAAAGGGGCACAAACGAAGCAAACACGGCAGGAACAACATACTTCCTAACTGCAAATCTTTCTCTTCTCTCTCTTTGCAATCCCGGACTATCAATTTTACTCAATGCCAATCGAATACCTCTTCTCAAAGTCAAGTAGATGTGTTCCGAGAAAAACATAGTAAGTAATACTCCCCAACCCGTCATTTTACTAGGTGTTCCATCCGGTCCAAATCCATCCCCGGAAAATAGGTATACCAGAGCTGCCGTACTAAGACTTCCCAACCATGATAAGAAACCCAATGCATCAAGCCATGGGCCTATAGAATCTGCACGCCATGGAACAGGACGTTGAGTTTCCAGTGCGATTTTGAGAGCATCACCTCTAAGTTCAATCCAATTATTGATCAAGAAAGAGATACCAGTAAGGGGCCAAACGACAGAAAACAGAGACAAATAACCAAATTGAATGACCATTTCTCGGAAATCTGATGTTACGTCATAGATACCCAATTCGGCTTCATTTCTTACACGGGTCAAGAATGCGCTCTCTTCTGGATGATCACTTTCGAGTATTGAGGAGCCTCCACGCTTGGCGGCACGGTCGGCTTGGACTTCTTTGTATTTTCTAAAGACACTACGTTTGACGTATGGAACAATGACTTCGAGAGCGAAATTGACGATTTGTGCTGTAACTGTAAAGTAGATGACCTGCTTCTTTAATCTGTCAGGATTAATTTGGAATCCGACTTTTGGTGCTGTCATTTGTTCGTCATTCTCGGCAAATGGTCTCACGGCCATTTGAAAAATGTCGAGATGAGGGACGATGTGTTGAGCAAATGGAACATAGACGAATGCTGTGAGGAAGATTGGCATGTAAGATGTTATGAAGTTGAGGACGAAGATTTTTTGAACCATTGCCGCATCATGTGCTATTGAAGGTTAGAAAGACTCAAATTAAGACACACGGGGTGGTCACTTACCGTCAGTAGTTTCGTAATTCTCGAGATCTGTCAATTTTGAGGCAAATCCTGTCAAAAGAACAGATAGTGTTGGCATGAAAACAGTCAAAATGACAGTTGGTAAGAAAGTCTGTCTACAATTAGCAAAGTTTTCATTTCAGGATCAACGTACGTACCAAATATGCCTTGAATGGGCCATTATAAACTTCGGAAATGAAGATCTCGATTGCAAAGCAAGTTGCAATCAAACTTCCCAGTATAACAACAGCACAGAGTGCGAAAGGTACTTGTAGCAATTGACGACTCAATCTTTTCACTGGGGAGTAAAACTTGATCTGCTCTCCAGTAACCGGATCCTTGATTTCCCTTTCATGCTTGAAGTCGGGTCTTTTGTGTTGAATTTTGGATACTCCTCGAACACCCCATTGTACTGCAAGGTCGGTTTCTTGTTTCTTCCAATATTCCGTGTAGACAATTCCCCACAAGCCATTGACTATGGCATATATTGGGGAGTATTGACCGAAGAGAACCCAAGCGCAAAATCCGAATGCCGCAGGAAATATCAAGAACATGAAGTAGGATTGTAGAAAGGCGAAATAAAATCCAATCTTTTCACCAAATCTGTCCTTGATATCCTCTAGATCCTTGGTTGTGAGAAGATACTTGGACGTAATTTCCTTAATCCACGCCTTGTTGAATGCATGGTCATGAAGAGGAAATATCGATTCGACTCCCTTCCACTCCCCTCTCTTGGGCGTAATTCCAGCACCACCTTCATTTCTCGGTTTGGTGATTAACAAGTAAACCAATCTTAATCGTTCAGCCTCAGTAATTGGTTCCGCACTCAAAGCCTCTTGCATATTCTTTTCTGGTGCAGCTGTTCGAACTCCATATAACCAATCTTGTACTCTGGAGCGATATACTTCGGATCGTAGATGTCTGTCCGAAGCAGCTTTGACAAATATAAGAAGTGAACAGTTATCTCCATTTCGCACTTCAGTCATCAGTCCAACATCGTTGAGAGCTTCGATGAGCTTTACGAATTGTGCTTCGGCTTCGACTTTGTCTGGCGGGGTAAATTAGTTAACTGCGAAATTGCATGGAAAGCTTTGGGTTGTCATACTTATAGTAGCAAATCGATAATCGATTACGAAGTCGACTCTGTATAGATTCTGATCAGCTAATGTTCATGAGCCCCTCCAGTTTACGTACTCAAAATTTGTATTTAAAGCATTTCCAAGAGCTGGATTTGGCTCGTAAATGCTCTTGAGCGAAGCCATATTGTCGATGCGAATCTGCCAGTAGAACTTTGATCGACTCAAGTTTCCGCAGATATATGGCAGACGATATAAAAACGACAAGAGGTGAAAAGTTGGTAAATAACCAGCTCTTTGTCGAATGATAATATTCACACAAGCTTCAATCAAGCCATTAAACATCCATGACGAAATCGTCGCTAAGCTAAATTTGGGGAGCCTGAATTTATCCTTGTCACGTCACCTAAATTAAAGCTTGGCTTCGGTGAAGTTATAGAGTACAGAGTACGAAGTACACACATACTCTGTACACCCCACGTTTTAATCTGGTTGAGTATCGATTGACTAGGTACGGATACAATAGACAGGTAACTAACTGTCTTCTCCTGTGAATATCAATATCGGTTGTGGTTTATGGAAATGTGTCTACTTTATCCTGGATATTGAAAGGCAACTCTTAATTGAGGATTGTCCTAATCGTAGGTATATTTGATCAACCCTCAACTGCAAATTGCTAAAGCTACTTGATATCCGCCCACTGGCGTCAGCATACCTCAATCATGGCATCCAAACACAAGACCATATACCCATGGTCTCGTCGAAATAATATATACGATCCTCCAACTCCTCTCGATTCTCTCCTCGAATCTCCTCTCCGCACATTGATCTTCTACCTCCATACCATCCTCCTCTATTTCCGTGGCACATCTTTCAAACCTCCCCGAAACAAGCCTCCTGTTCGAGTTGTCTGTATCTCAGATACACATTGCAATACATTACCAATTCCACCTGGAGATCTTTTGATACATGCAGGAGATTTGACAAATGCGGGCACGGTGGAAGAAATACAAGCCCAGATAGATTGGTTGGATCAACAGCCACATAGAGAGAAAGTGTTTATTTGTGGAAACCATGATAGCTATTTTGATTCCAAATCGAGGAAAGAAGAAGATAAGAAGAGGAAATTGAATTTCAGAAGCTTACATTACTTGGAGAACAAAGCTATAACATTGAAGTTTAAGAGCGGAAGAAAGCTCAAGGTTTATGGTTCACCAGATATCCCTCAATGTGGTGGTTCTGATTTTGCGTGAGAAGCCCGCAATCCTTCAAAAAGAATTTGAATGCTAATCGTATTCTCAATTGCCAGTTTTCAATATCAAAGACATCTTGCGCCGTGGGAAAATCGTATACCGAAAGATACAGACATTCTGGTTACACACAGTCCACCTCGACATCACCTCGACATCAACCTAGGTTGCAAATCGTTGCTGGACGAAATATGGAAGGTCAAACCTAGACTTCATGTGTTTGGGCATATACACTCCGGACATGGTCGCGAAGCTGTGTTCTGGGATAAGGGACAAGAAGCTTATGAGAGACTCATGGAAAGAAAGAGAGGAGGCATGATCATGGACTTTATGCCGAGCTTTGCATGGGTCGATGCTGTGAAAGTGATTTGGTATGGAGTAAAGGGTATTTTATGGCAAAGATTAATGGTTGGACCTGCTGGTGGAAATGGTGGTTTGATGATCAATGCTGCGATTGTCTATCAATCATCGACTGATGTGGGGAATCCAGCTGAAGTTGTAGAGCTATGAATGACGAAAGGTATGACAATTGATAAGTGTATCCTCGAGAAAACATGGGATAAGATATAGTATATGACTTTCCACAGCTCAGGACTTGTAGATATGACATTTGCCTTGAATTTGATACACTGACGATATTCTCGCCCCCTTTTGAAAAATGTTCCGTAGCCCACCGGTACTTCAAGACGGTAGTGGAATAGTATTTCAAGTCGTCCTCAATTATATCCAAAGGTCTGAGTAACTCGAATCCAAGAGACGAATGATACCTAGGTATCTAATAGCTGATATCTTATTGGCCAAATCACTTTCATCCCTACCGTAGCTCTCCCCGCATCCGAAGTCGGTGGGGCTGCTGAACTCTCATCATCAAGGTACGGAGGGAGATAAGTCGTTATCAAGGCCAAAGCATGATTTGCATCTCAAAATGCAAGCTTCCTTCAATATCTCCCGGTACAACCTGAATTTCTGTAAAGACATTGCATTGAAAGATAAGTCTCAAGCAAACACTATCTCCAGTTTCGCATTGATGCAATTACAAATACACATGCTTGCTTGGACGGTGAATATCTCCTAAGTCGGTACCGGTATACCTTCTGTGTTTCATTCGTTCGCCATTCATCCGAAAAGGCGAATCTGAAATGAGAGGCTGGATATACCGAGCATGGATTTCCTTCCCTTTCTTTTCCTCTACCTCAATAGCGACCACCATTCCCGAGGCTACTCCACAAACTATCTTTAGGTCTTAACTATTGACTTTGACAGTATATACTCTCGGGTTTCTCTCTTTTGTTTACAATATTTTTTGAATTTATTATATTTCTTTCACTTACACATCTCTTTTCCAATTGCGATTGTGATTACGATTCTGAAGATATCAAGACATTGGATTATCACAAGCTAAACGAGAAGATGGCCAAGTTAACTGGACAGGAAGTCGCAGAACACAATTCGAAGGAGTCATGCTGGGTTATTGTTCATGTATGTATTTGCCTCATGGTATGATGGAGTGGCAAGGACTAATTCTTGATGTAGGGAAAAGCTTATGATGTTACGGAATTCTTACCTGGTATGAAGATATGTGTGGTATTAAGGGAAGCTATGTATTAATTACCTCGATAGAACATCCTGGCGGACCCAAGATCATTCTCAAATATGCCGTAAATATCCCTCGGAAATATATAAATGATGTGCAGAGAAGTTAACTTTATAATATAGGGCAAAGATGCAACAGAAGAATACGAACCCATTCATCCCCCTGACACTCTCGATAAGTTCTTAGACAAAGCGAAACATCTAGGACCAGTTGATATGGGCACAGTCGAGAAGGAAGAGAAGGAATTCGATCCAGATGAAGAGGCAAGACAAGAGAGAATTGCACGTATGCCAATTTTAGAACAATGCTACAATTTGATGGATTTCGAGTCCGTGGCAAGAAGGGTTATGAAGAAGACTGCTTGGGCATACTATTCTAGCGGTGCTGATGATGAAATTGTAAGACAGACCCTTCCTGTATTCAATATAGATGCCATTGCTAACATTAGTAGACCATGCGAGAAAATCATTCCGCCTTTCATAAGATTTGGTTTCGACCAAAGGTTCTTGTGGATGTGGAAAAGGTCGACTTTACTACAACTATGCTTGGAACGAAAGTCGATATCCCTTTCTACGTGACAGCTACAGCATTGGGAAAGCTTGGACACCCTGAAGGCGAGGTTGTCTTCACACGAGCGGCAAAGAAACACAATGTTATACAAATGATTCCAACTCTAGCATCTTGCTCGTTTGATGAAATCATGGATGCCGCAGAGGGACAGCAGGTTCAATGGTTACAATTATACGTCAATAAGGATCGAGAGATTACAAAGAAGATTGTTCAACATGCCGAACATCGTGGTTGCAAGGGTCTATTCATCACAGTCGATGCTCCTCAGTTAGGAAGAAGAGAGAAGGATATGCGATCAAAATTTACGGATGTAGGATCATCTGTCCAATCAAGCAGTGGGCAATCCACGGACAACTCTCAAGGTGCAGCGAGAGCTATTTCGAGTTTTATCGATCCAGCTTTGAGTTGGAAAGATATCCCTTGGTTCAAGTCTATTACCAAGATGCCTATCATTCTCAAAGGTGTTCAACGTGTGGAGGATGTTATTCGAGCTGTCGAATGTGGCGTTCAAGGTGTTGTACTTTCCAATCACGGAGGTCGTCAATTAGATTTTGCTCGATCAGGTATCGAAGTTCTTGCAGAAGTTATGCCCGTTCTTCGAGAACGTGGATGGGAAAATCGTATCGAGATTTATATTGATGGTGGAATCAGAAGATCCACGGATATCATCAAAGCACTTTGTTTAGGTGCTAAAGGTGTTGGAATCGGTAGGCCTTTCTTGTATGCTATGAGTGCGTATGGATTGGCGGGTGTGGATCGTGCTATGCAGTTGTTGAAAGATGAGATGGAAATGAATATGAGGTTGATTGGGTGTTCGAGTGTGGATCAGTTGAATCCAACATTGATCGATACTAGAGGATTAAGTTCACATACTACAATGGTTCCGATTGATACTTTGGTAAGTTTCCGCTCTTGATATGAGATGAGAAATGACTGGCAGCTAACGACTACATAGGGTATGACGACTTATGATCCTCTGGCGAATCCAGCAGAGAAAGCCAAGGCGAAGTTGTGAAGTGTGAAGTTGTAGAAGATATATGGAGAAAGATGTTGATTAGAGAAAGAAGACATGTACACATAATTTTGAGGCATTCACACATTTTAAATAAAAGATCAATAACGCGGAACTTAGATATTGCCATAGTAACATGTAAAATCCCATCTCTGTACGACTCGGACCAAACGCTCCTACCGATTTCATGCCCTGGCCTGGCCCGATCCAAGCCGAAACGTAGTGCGCAGGCCATCAGCCCGTTCATTCCAAGCCAAAACTTGAAATACTTGCTAAATGTAGTCATGAGTACATATGTTTCACACGGCAAATTTGAAGATTAAACTACTTTGAATCTGCTTTGCGTCAGAATGCATAACCGCTGATCGACATGACATAACGACTACGAGAACCTGTTGTGAAAGTCATGTGTGCTGCAAAGAACAGAACAAGAAACTTGGGGGTTCTTCATTGTTTAAACCTAGGCATTGATCTCTGGGCATTAGATTTCTACTCTGTACTTTTACCCCCCTAGTTTCTAGGGTTTGGGGGATTTTATTCTAGGGGTGGGATTTCTTATTAGGTGCGTCATGGTGGATTCTAGTCCATTGGGTCTAATAACTGTCAGACTTTCGATATTACAAGAGGACTGACAAAGTGGTGTGTGTGTGTGGTATGATATGGTAAAGTACGAGTAGTCCAAAAAGCAATAAGCAATTTCAATTTCGATAATTTAAATGAAGATTACCACCTAGCACACATTCTTTTTCTGTCTTTTGTTTTCAAATTCGGAACTTAATCGTGGTTGTTGAGTGAAGACATATAACAAGTTTGGTGTCTATTGTACAACTCTCATCGAGTTTGCTATCGTCGGTTTGATTTGTTTATCTGTTTGTGCGTTTGATTGTCTGTTTGTGCGGCTGCTTACTAGGTACTTGCTTGTATTGGTTTCAAACGGGTTTGTCGAGGGCTTGGAATAGATAATGTGGAAGAGGCCGAGTTTGAATACGCATCTAAATTGAATCTGGGCAAATAGATTGGTTAGGATTGATTTGCATACCTAGGATCACATCGGAAGGACATCAGAGCAGAGAGAGAATATTTGGATTGTATTCGAACTCGGATTTGTAGATTGGACGAGAGTGAAGGATCAACGACATATGACTTTAGGGTTTGGATTGTGAGATGAGCTGAAATAGGATGAGCCGAAATGGAATGAGAAATGAAGATATGATACGAGGAACAAATCCAAGAACAACAACGAGAGCGATATGAGTGTATGAATCATTACGGTACGGAACGAAACAGACGCATCGAAACAACAAAGAGTAGGAATAGGCATACTCGATAAACGAACGAGGAAACGGAGAACAGGTCGGCAACGAAATACCATATTTGCAGACGGGAGGACGGAAGATATACGATAAGGACAAGAGAAAGGAAAAGAGGGACTGCAGAAGAGTAGGAAGAGGGGAGCATACGTAGGGCATCTGTTGAGAATTTGTGATATTTCTGTAGGGGGCAATAGGAAGATTTGATTGCAAATCTGCGGAACTGCCAAACGCACTTTTGGAGCTTTATCGAGGAAGGGTGCGCAAAGAGAAAAGAGATATATTTTATATTGGTTCTGGAGAGAATTCGAGTGAACGAGTGAAGAAACGAAAAAGCGGCTGGGAGGAAACAATCTGCGGCATTATATCGTGGGATCTTGCAGAGTCACTGTGGAAGGACGATCAAGAGGGATCAGTGCGGAACGTCATTCTCGTGCTGAAGATATTGCGAGATATTCACCCATCTACACAGTTACAATTCACATGCACCGTACGGTCGCCTCATAACTACCTACATCTACTACGAAACCAAATATTCGACTCCTTGGTCTCAATCCCCTGCCAACCTACCTCCTACACCTCCTACACCCAAATCAAGGAAAAATGAGCACCTCCCTCGAAGCCAAGATAGTGGTGCTAGGCGCTCAAGGTGTAGGCAAAACATCACTCCTTCTTCGTTATATCAAGAACCAATTTAACCCGAAAACTACGACATCAACTGTGGGGGCGAGTTTTCTGACAAAGAGAGTGGTGGATGCCGAGAGTGATACAGTTGTGAGATTACAAATTTGGGATACAGCGGGACAGGAAAGATTTAGGTATGTGTTTGGCGTGGAAGTTCCTTGGGGCGAGGGGTATTGTGTGTGAGGGGGAGTTGGCGGGAAAGATGGGTGAACGGAGGAGGGATTGGGAGATCACGTATTGGGAAATGGGGATAAAAACAAGAACAAGAAGTATAAGATGACATGCTAACCACTTAATTCCCAATCTATAGATCCATATCCCGCCTTTACTACCGTGGGGCAAATGCCTGTATCCTCTGCTACAGCATCACATCCCAAACCTCGTTCACCGAAATGTCCGTCTGGCTCACCGAACTCCGTCGCAATCTTCCGGCGGATATCATCCTCCATGTCGTAGGTACCAAAGCCGATCTCGTCGCTAAAGATCCTAGTGCAAGAGAAATTCCGTTCGAGAGATGTATTGCATATGTAGCCGAAAACGTCACATCTATTTTAGGTAGCACACCACCTGCTACTGCATCAGGGGAACGTGGTTTCGGCAGTTGGGGCGGTGCCGGAGGTGGAGTGTGGGGATCTGGTGGTCAAGGCACAACGGGGATAGAAGGTGCACGATCACCTTCCAGTAAGAGAAGTTCTGGATTCTGGGGTATGGAAGTGGGATGGGATTGTTGTCATGAAGTTAGTGCGGAGAGTGGAGAGGGCGTAGAAGAGGTTTTTAGAGTTATCACGAGAAAACTTGTGGAACAGAATAATAAGATGAAAGAACAACTTTTGAGCGCGGTAGCGACTCCCGGTACGCCTGGTGTGGGAAATGATGGGATGGGTATAGAGGGGCAAACGGGATATTTTGACGGGATTATGAGGCCTGGAGGAAGTTTTAGAGTGGGAAGAGGAGATAGGAGGAGTTGGTTGTTAGGACTAACGGGGGGGACGCCGCTTGGAGGAAGTGATGCTGGGACGGGGGTGCGGATTGGGAGTACATATGGAAATGGGAATGCTGATGGGAGGGGGAGGAGAGATGAAGAGAGGGGGGAGGGGGGTGATATTAAGAGGAGGGGGAGATGTTGTTGAGAGGGGGAAACTCTATTTTATAAAGAGAGTGACGTGGAGCTTCTAAAGATTATGTTGAAAGATGGTTGGCTCGATCGATTATGATATCACGAAAGAGCACTCTACACCCGGATATATTTGCCCTCAGATACTAGGCAAGGAAGAGCAAAGAAAGAATGGTGCATATCAATCATTCTTCGCCTCTCCTAATGCTAGCCTGGTCGCCATAACTGAAATTGGAAATTTCACTTTAAAGGATTGGATGTCGATATTGGATATTCAACTCCGAAGATCGAGAGTAAGTGAGCGCGAAACAGAGAATGGAAGAAAGAAGGGAGAAGATGGAGGGAAAGAGAGAGAGAGAGAGAGTTGATACCCTTTTTTATTTAATACTTTTTTTTTCTTGATTATGATTTTTGGTTTTGATTCTGCTTTTGGTTTTCATTCAGAGCATTTGTATTTTGTGTCTATATGAGGGGGTGGGGAATGAGGGGATTAAATTTGATTCGATAGAATAGGAGTGGATGGATAAGAGGTCAATGAGAGGTGGGCGGGGAGTTGTGATGATGGGAAATGAATACATACATACGAGGCGTCTTTTGTTTTGTTTTTTTGCATTGATAGGAAGGGGATGCATTTTGGGGATGGAGTGGCTTTTGGGTTGGGTGGGGAGATGTGTTTTGAGGGATGGAATGGGATGGGATGGGATGGGATGGGGTAGATACTATATCATATTTTCAGTGAGGGTATATGATGTCGAAGTATATGGTATGGTATGGTGTGATGTGGTGTAGCGGGTTAGAAGGAGGGAGTATGAATGAGCAATAGATATCTACCTAGATATTTGAGTAATAAGTGGGATATCGTAGGTAGAGTTAATGAGATGATGCAGTGGGATGGAGTGGGATGGGATATGTAGAATATATGAATTACATATGAGTTATTGATTATTGATTTATAGTGCGTTGCTTGTTTGTTTGTTTGTTTGTTTGCTTGCTTGTTGTGGATGTGGATGTGGATATACATACAAGCAAACATATAACAAGATGGCAAGACAAGAAATATCTATATGTTTGTGTAAAAATGGTATTCCAATAATATCCCAGTCATCGCTCGCTCTTCAAACTCCTTCCTTCCTTCACTTCTTCCTTCCTGAAGCGATGTGGAATAATAATCATAATGGTGGTTGGTAGGTGACCTCGAACGATAGAATTACTACCTAGTACAGTAGATATGAAACCATGCGATTCGTGAATGCTGATGAGGGAAGGAATGAGCGAGTCCCCATATTCTTCCTTTGATTCCATCCCATTCCTTGAATTCCTTTCCTTTCCTTTCCTTCCCGCGCCCTTTCTCCTTCCCTTGTGAATCCCCTGGGATTAAAAAAGGGAAATGTGTTTAGCTATGTATACCTATGTAAATCAAAGAATTAGAAATGAATAATCGCCCCTTTTTCTCTCCTTCCCTCTCCCCTCCACCCCCTCCCCTCAAACCTCCACCACAACCACCCTCTCACTCCTCCTATGCTGATGCCCCGTCCCCAACTCCGTCCTCGGCACCGCGCTCAACATTTTCCCCCCCTGTTCCTCCCACCCCTGCTGTGCCAGCAGCGGACTCCCACGACTCCCTTTCATCATCGCTTCGACTCTCTCTTTACTACTCATCAAGCCCCCGGAACTGGCGATTCCTGCTCCCCATTGTTCTTCGATGCCGGGGACGAGGACGAGTGTTGGGGTGGAGGGTTTGGAGATTTGTTTTACTTTGATGTCGCTGGGGATAGCGATTTCCATTTCTATCCTGTGTGCGTTTCCATTTCCCGAACTTCCACTTCCATATTGTCCTTGCGACGAAGACGAGAAAGAAGAAGAAGAAGCAGAAGAAGAAGCCAACCCACTCCCCCTCAAACTCAACTCCGCCACACTTTCCAGCGGGGATCCCATCTTCGCATTAACATCCTCACCCGTAATTTCCTTCTTCGCATTCCCAGTCCCAGAACTCGGGGTTCGGAGCCCAGAAGGAGCAGGAGATTTCCCGCAATTGCGTTTCGATAGCGTGCCGCTGGTTTTAATCGGGATGAGTAATTGACGCTGTTGTCTTGAGACGGAGATTTGGCGCGCGATGGATACGCCGGCGGCGGATTCGAGACGTTTTTGTTCGGGGTCTCGCGTGCGGGAGTGTGGGACGGAGAGGGAGATTGGGTCGTCGTCGAATTGGAGGGAGAGGAGGGAGGGGGTGATAGAGGAGGTGGATTCTTGTTTTTGGTGGGTGGCGGGTGAAGGGAGGGGGGAGTTGGTGGAAGTAGTGCGTGAGGGGTGGGGAGAGGCGGGGAGGTGAATTTTTCGGGGTGAGGAGATTGAGGTGGTGGATGATGACATGGGGGATTTTTGGAGTGAGGTACGAGGTGAGATGAGAGAGGTACTGGATGATGATTGTTGGATTGAGGGTCTGGGTCTAGGTCTCAGATCTTGATCTTCGGATATGGGTGATTTGAGGATAGGACGAGGTGCATTTTCTGATGATCGAGTGGTGGTATTGAAAGCTGAAATAATTGGTCGTGGTCCAGGACTAGATTTAACAGGTATTTTCGTTTCTTTACTCTTTTGAGGAGGTTGAATATGTGTTGGTGATGTTTTCCTCGAACCTCTTTCTCTCACTTTGTCTTGCTCGAGCATTATGGGTATAGTGTTTGTAGTGAAACCACCGGGGACACTTGAGAATGAGGAAGTAGAATGTGATGATGATACCGTGCTAGCTTCACTCGTCGTCGATCCCGATATCGAAGATGGGGCTCCGTGATTTTGTTTCTTGGAACTGATCATCTGCCATGTGGGTTCCCTTTCCTCAAACCTTGATTTGGTTGCTGTTATTTGCGATGCGGTATATAAATCTTCTCTCTCTTGACCACTCATAGAACGTGCATCGGCTTCTGATTCTTCAGCGGACGATGGAGATAAAAGCCGAGATTCATCTGGTGACCACGTACGTGCTGATTGGAGTTGAGGTCTCGATCTTGGAGAACTCGATGATGATCTTGTTGATTGTTTGCGTGGTTTTTGAGTAGATGAACTTGATGAAGAATCGTTATGTTCATGTCCACGCCGATTAGTGGAGGTTTCGTCATCAATCACAAGATTGGCGTGGAGATCGTTATCTAAACCTGGGGCGAATGAAGGTCTAGAGGGAGATAGGGCGGCGGGTGAGGTGTTGGATCTATTTAGCGACGACTTTTCTCTTGTTGGTGAGCTTTCACGATTGCCTTGTCTTGAGGGTGTGCTTGGAAAGAGAGAGAAAGATGGGCTGTTGTGATGTGGTTGCGGTGAGGTAGCCCTACGTTTGGTGAGTGCTCTTGTACGAGCCTCAAGTTCTGCTTCCTGATCAATTTGTTAGTGTAGTTCAAAGATAATAAAAAGAATATCAAACCTTATTCGCAAGTGCTTCTTCAACACTCTTAAGTCTATCGAGTGTTGCTTGACGTCTTTGAAGTAATGAGGAAGTGGTGGTAGAAGGTTTCTGTAAGATATCCCCAAACATAACACTATACCTTTCCATCTGTACCGAAGGAAGTGCAAGATCAAGTTTTGGTCCTTCGGGTGATACTTTAGGGTATGATCGTAAAACTTCTACCCCAATCGGACCTTGAACACGAATATCTGGAGTTCCTGCTCGAATACTTGTTGAAGTTGAAGGTTGGAATGAAGGTTGTAAACCTGGTGTCGTTGGTGCCGTTTGCGATCTTTTCATATCAGGTTTCTTACCAGTCTTACTAGAAGTTGAACGACCACGAGATCTACCAGTACGTTTAGTCTCTGGTGAGGAAGGATCGCTCGTAGGGATTTCTTGTTGTGATTCTGGTTTCAGTTGATAGAATGTTGCAGGTGTCTTTTCCTTCTTACTTCCAAATAAGCCAAACCACTTTCGACCTTTCTTTTGCTTCGGGGCAGCAATAGAATCGGCATAATGAGACATGTCGTCCATTGGATCCAGAGTACGGACTGGTTCCATTCCGAGGGATTGTTGCCCTTGTTGCCAGTTTTCTGGTGGGTGTGAAGGACTTCCAAGTGCCATACCAATCTCAAGTTCACTAACGTTAGGTCGAAGAGTCCTACTTGTCTTGATAGAATCAGGACTGTAAGGTCGTGGTGAAGGTGCAGCCATTGGGGGCACAGCTGGTACAACTGGTGAAGGTGGGGGTCGAGTAGAAGGTAAAGGAAATTTATAAAACGTAGGACCGTCTATCCCATGTGCTGTCAAAGGGTTGAAAAATAGATCGTCCCGTGTTTCTCTCTTGACAGTATGAGCCCTCTTGGGGAAATTTCCTATCGATTTCTTTGTTCCACCTGAAGTTGATGGTCGCTGTGGAAGTTTAAGCCGGTCTTCGCGACCAAGTTCGAATTTTTGGAATGTATTGCTATTGATATCCCTGCCCTGTGCATCATCTGTAACATGAAGTGAAGCACTAGAGGCTGTTGCATCTCGACCTCTAAACCGAGACATCACCGACTTCGACCTAGTTATGTTTTTCGACATACTGTATACCTGGGTCTGAGCCTGAACTTTTGTGCCTTTTTGAACCGATAAAATGGGTCTACTCGAGTATTTTTGTTGACGATGGTGAACTGTGATGTGATTGATGTAAACGGTGAAACGAGTATATTGATCGAATATATTTCTCAAAGGAATGAAGAGGTAACACCAGGAGACCCTTGAATCGCGAGAACAAATCGCGGAGAAGCAGAGAAATCAAAAGAGTGGGATACTCTTGACCAGAGGGAGAAATCGAGAAGAGATCGAAGATATGACAAACACGAGGAGAAAAGAATAACAAAAATGATCAAGGAAAATGGTTACATGACTTATCTGTTAGTTGCATCGCACATCTCCTTCAGCCCTGTAAGTCAGAGCAAGTAAGAAGAGATGGGGTACCTCGGGACATTGTAATTGTTTGAGGTAAATAGGACGTTTAATTTGGAGATTTGGGGAGAGAACAAGGGGAAGGGGTTGATTCTGGACAAGGCGAGGCCAAGCGAGTGGGCTTCACCATGGCCATACAGTTAGTAGAATAATCGTAAGAAGCTGTCAATTCGTGTGTAGCTAACCTTTGACGTAGCACATTTAATCAGCTATCTAGGATGAGTAAAGGCTTTCAAGTGGCTGATTCAAAGTTAGGATTCTGACAACGATTTGAGCCCTTTTAGACATGGGATGAGATTACCCAGTTGTGGAGTCTAGACGTCTAGATGATTTGCTCCTAAATTCCTAGTGGATTATGATTTGGTGCAGGGAAGATTTTCCGTTCCGTACCAAATGATTGCTTTGACTGGTACTGAGGATTTACTAAAGATATCGTTCTGGAAGGAAATTGGATTTCAAGACGTTTGGGATATCCAAAACCCAAAATATGGTCGTGTGGTAATACAAGGTTGCTATTTTGACATGCATCCCTAATGTTCTTACATCCGGTGTATTATACACATTGATATAAGATTGACCATTGGCATTGGTTGAGTGTTGTTGGAAAAAGATATGAGAACCCATGTCTTCCTTGTTCATTGAGGCCCTAAGGATGCTGGCAGTGAAGACAAGCGAATGAGATCGCGTATCAGAATCCCAGAGATTAGAAGCAGGTTTATTGTGGAGATGCATTAATCTTACAATCCTCGTTATGATCCAATGATGAGATGAAGATATATCTGCCAAAATTGTTATGAAGAGGGGTCTTATGTGTGAAGCTCGAATGAGATGAAGCGGCTCAATAGGTGAGAGGCAGTCTGCAAGTGTACATGTGAAAGAAATTGGATATTGAACATGTTACCTATGATGGCGTGCGTCTCTTGGAATTGCGTTTGTTCGAGTGATTAGATTGAACATCGATCCGTTTGTCATTTTAGTCCCTCGCATCTAACACCTCTTCTAATGAAACGGCGAAGAATCCATTGCCTACCGAGCCTACCTACCTAGCACCCCATTCGTCATACAGACTAGGCATGGTACAGCTAACCAAGTCCATCTGTACTTAAATCTCCGCTGACCTCGCGGTAACATCATCTCTGCATTTCCGTAGTCGATATGGTAGGAGCCCCGAGGAGCTTTCGTAAGGAGCCAGGAATATTAGGAAGGAGAGTGTTCTTGAGGAAAAGATCATCACAAGCATTTCATGGATATGATCTCCATGTTTACTAGGCATCCTCGAAGCATCTTGAAATCCCTAGTATTAGGGTCTCTCGAGGGTCTCTCGAGGGTCTGTCTCGTCTGTCTCGTCTACCTCCTTCATCGCATGAATTTACGATGAGACGAAACAATCGAGAGTTCTAAGCAAGCTAGCCCTAGACCTTGCCTTTACCAAGTCAGTTTCTAGAATTTCCGTCGTATTCATAATTTTTCCTAAATTACATTCACTCACAAGTCTTTGATAAAATGAAGTTATCATAGTATAAAGAACTAAGCTCACAAAACAAGCAAATCACATCCTCGTATGTATCAATCACAAGTGAACAACCATTCCGTAAGATCTACAACAACCACGAGCCAGGAGCCAGGGTCTTTAAACAACGTAGCAACCGGTATATATTCGCAAAGATGCGATCTGGGGGCGCGGCTCCTGCAGAACAACAACGACGATAAAAGTAAAGGTAATTTCCAGGCGCCGAGGAGGAGAATTCCGTTCATAGACAACAGGCTTGGTGAAGCCAGCTGAAAATTGGACTCTCCTGACAGAATTGTGTAGCAACAATGTAATTCATATTTGACTCCTTTCTCCAAGATCTACACAGTTTTTGTATTCTACATTATCCCACCCAATACGAGAGTCAAGACAAAACTTCATTGAGAAGATTTCAGCGAGTCTCCACCTTCAAAGCCTCACACCTGGTGATTTGATGAATGTCTGATGACGAAGCCAATTCTCACCGATAGAAGGAATACCTCTGGTGAGAGATGAGAGAAATATTTCTGGAAAGAAAAGGTGGGCAAGTAACAGCAACCCTATCAACCAAGCGGGTTTCAAAAATATCTGCGACGATAAGATGTGAATTTCGAAACGTTTTGGGGAGAATCGTATGATCATTTATTTGTTGATCTTGGAGGGGTTGTAAGTTACCATACTTGTTGTATTTATTAGATTGGGGTAATGATTTTCTATAGAGACCTACTAGGCATGTCTGGACTCTGTTCTGTAGAAAATTGATTGTACAATATAATCCCGAGTATCTGGAACGGCCATTCTAATGAAAACCACCATAGGATTGGACAACCAGAAACGAGGTCTCATAAAATTAATAGCAATTTTAAAGATATCCAAATCCACATTGTACACGACGGCGTGAGTTATCCATATGAAAATGGACCGAAAGGGTGAAATGAGAGAAAGTGTATTAATTGGTTCGTGGATATGAGAGGTTGATGAAGGAACATCTTAATTCGGCTCTTCGGAATCTGGGTTCCTCTTTGAGATCAGGTTCGATTTGTTGTGTTGAGAGGAAAGACTACTCTTTGATCTGTGATGGCGCCCATGTTGAAGATATAAGGTTCACCGTTCATGTAATATCAAAGTCATTCAATCTCGCTCCTCTGGGGACTCTTCTTCATGAAGGGAATGGAGACGATTGCCACGTACAAGTATGATGGTTGGATGAAAGTTCTTGTCCGGATGGTATAATAGTATCTTATTATTATTCGATGAATCATCAATACTCCATTTGCCATCTCACGATGCATGTCTTGCTCACCGGCGGAACATTCCATTGAAGACTTGAGGTTGATTGTCAGTAGGTGCACTCAGTGAACTTGAAGAGTTGTGATATTTCTTGAGCCCAGGATGCGGGATGGGATACCTTTCGATGCTGCATCTATTGCTTTATCCAGCTAACTGCTCAAACTTATGCATAGCATAGCATTCATTGCATTCATTGCATTGCTAAGAGATCAGAGGCGTTTTTCTATCTCGTTGATGGTAACTGGACATGGCTACAGCTACATCACATCCAACGACTATAGCTCCAGTTACATTGCTCGTAGTATGTATCATTGCTTTCAAGTTTGACAAAGCTTCAGATGCTCTTCGTCTCATACAGTGTATCTACTGGTACATGAGTAAAGCAACAGTACATTCCAAAATCTAGATCATCCATGAGAGCTTCACACCAAATAAGCCTCATCTATCTCGTCAATACAATGCTGTATATTGCTTTGACAGCGGGATGTTTCGTCTAATGCGGATATGATATTCAGTCATGGTTTTGAGATCTGGAGGTAAGATAGGTATCTAGCTAGCACAGAGTATTGTTGAACTATTATATTGAACGGGAATCATCGTTATATTCACTGTTGCTGTATTCAAGATATGCTATATCCTATATCAAGTATCTATCCATCTATATAGCTACCTAGTAATACTTCCTCACTCACCGTTACTATTTTCTTCTCTCTTCCATACTCCAATAATCTGGTAATAGCAACAATACCAACAACATAACCACAACCATAACACAACCATAACCACTTCCAAACCATAACCATAACCACTTCCAAACCTCCAAACAAACCCAAAACCCAAAAAAGGTACCACTTTATATGATTGCATCCATTCATCTTTCAAGACTTTCTTCTTCACACACCGCAAACAACAACTCATCCATTTCAACCAACCCCACCAAAAGCCAGCCATCAAACTAAACAAGCGAGCTATATCACCTACTAAACCTTACCTACTACCTTCGCGTTACTCTACAGAAACATAAACTGGATCCATCCACCATCAAAATTTATCACCAACTCATCTTCCCAAGACTTTGATCAATCTCCGGTGACATCCAAATCATCGCCAGAATTAAAAGAAAGAATCTTCTCATCAACAATCTTTACTATTTGAAAGATGTCGTGGCAGGGTATGTTTGATCTTTTCCTCTTGAAATGGTGGAGTTGAGGTTACTGTTACCCCTCCTTGGAACCCCTCTATGTTCTGTGAAATTCTGTGAAAAAGAAGCATTTACTGATGACTTCCAATAGCTTATATCGACACAAGGTACAAAATCCATCATGCAAACCACGAGAACAGATGAAATCGAATACGAAACTGATGGGAATAATAGTCTTTGCGGAAGCGGACATGTCGAGAAGGGAGCTATTTACAACTTGGAGGGAACCTCTTGCTGGGCCACCAGTCCTGAATTCCAGGTACGATTTCACCTTTTCTCGATATCATATCGATTCCGCTTTCAATCCCATTCCATATCTACATCTGCGAGGCTACTCTGGATATTGGCAGATGGGTTTATGATCAGAAAATGCTGATAGAGCACACGTATACAAAATCTCACTCAGATATCAGGCGCTGACATAAATCATGTAGATCACCCCTGAAGAAATGGCCGAGGTCAAAAAGGGACTTGAGGGTGCTACAGATAGTCTGTATGCAAATGGTTTACATATTGCAGGCGAGAGATATGTTCTTACAAAAGTGGAGGATGATAATAAGGTGCTCTATGCTAGAAAGGTATGTCTATCCTTTAAGAAATTATCTCAGCCTTGTCTATCATCATTTCGAAACTCGCAACAACTTTTCAACCACAACAACCACACACACGACATATCCTATACTTCATCATCAAATCAATACAAAGAATCTATACTAATTTCAACTCTTCAAAATTTTAGGGCAAAGATGGACTCGTCATCGGTAAAACCATTCAAGCAATCATCGTAGCCCGATATGTCGACCCAATGATCGCCGGAAACACCGCAGAGACTGTTCAAAAATTGGTCGATTACCTTGTTAAAGTTGGCTACTAAATGTCCTATCCTGCTAAATATTAAACAATGGATTTTCTCATCTGCTGAATTTTTTCTGCGATTTTTGGTCTTGATCTTTTTGCTAAGTTGGTGATGATGATGATGATGATGATGATGAGGTTATGATGGATGGATGGATGTTTGCGGATGAGATTAGGGGGTTGCATACTTGGAAGGTGGATGGTGGAGAATTGGTGGAGGGGGTGGATAGGTGATGAGTGTTGAGTGTTGAGAGATGGGTGATGGGTGATGGGTGAGGGAGGAATATGGGAGGAAAGTAAAGATACTAGAATAGTATCAATCTTCTTTTCGTGAATGAAGTATATGAATGGATAATGAGTGGATGATTCATATACAATTGAAGTTATTCTAAAATCAATTACCATATATTATATTTCCTTTATTTGTCTCTCTGTTTCTCTCGTCGTTCTTTTGCTTTTTCTTCCTGGTAAATGTAGTTGACTGGTATGTGATTATGCGGATGGTTGATATGGTTAGGACAAGAAAGGAAAGAAGGGAGTTTGGGATCTGGCGCTTTCTGTGTGCGACCGTGAACTATTGAGGATGGAAGAGGGAAGTAGGGGGGTGGGATGAGGGGAAAGTGAGTGAGAGTGAGTGAGAAAGCAAATGGGATTCGAAGGGAGTGAGTGAGTGGGCGATCTACCTACATACATGTTATATTATACCAAATCATATCATATTACTTTTATTACTTTTATTACTTTTTATTACTTTATTACTTTTATTACTTTATTACTTTTATTACTTTTATTACTTTATTACTTTTATTACTTTTATTACTTTATTACTTTTATACTTTTATTACTTTTATTACTTTTATTACTTTTATTACTTTTATTACTTTTATTACTTTATTACTTCTATTACTCCTACTACTCCTCATTCCTCTAGTCAGAAGAAATGAGAGGGAATCAGAGGAGAAGAGGGTGGATGAAAGGAAAGGAGAGGGGAGATAGAGTGTATATGGAATTGATCTGGGGGTTTGTGGATGCGATTATGGATTCTTGGAGCTGGAAAGGGGGAGTAGGGGGGTGAGGAGTGAGGAGTGAGGAGTGAGGAGGAGAAGGAGAAGGAGAAGGAGAAGGAGAAGGAGAAGGAGAAGGAGGGAGTGGATGAATAATGAATTGAAAAGAGAGGTAATTAGGGAGTGGAAGTAACAAGGAGAGTGAACGAGTGAGTGATGGAGAGAGTGAGTGAAGATGTGAGGGATAGAATGAAATAGGATGGGGGGAGGAAAGGAGGGAAAGATATGAGAAATTGATAGATAGGTAGGTGGGTAGGTGGCTTGCTATTTATATATTGATTTGTTTATATAATGATATTCTATTTATTATTTATTATTTATTATCTTGTATTGTATTATAATATTAGATAATTTTAGATTGTATTATATGAAATTACTATGCTTTCTGTATTGGAAATGAAATGAGATTGAAGGTTATGTAGAAAGAGAGGGAAAGAGATGGGGGGAGAGACTGTGTGTGTGTGTGTGTGTATGCGTATGGGTGTGTGTTTTAAGTGGTTGTATTGGGGGTTTTATAGGGGGTTGATAAGAGAGGGAGGGAGGGCGATGGGGAGGCAGAATAAATAGGGAGGGAATCGAATACATAGGAAGAGGAGTAAATAGGTAGGAAGGGGGAGTGTAGGGAGCTTAGGGAGGGAGCGGGTGTTGGGGAGAGGGTGAGGATGAGGATGAGATTCGGATTGGGAATGGAGCTGGGGGAGAGGAAGAGGAACTAGTTAAGAGATTTGGATAAGAGGATGAGGTATTGGATAAGAGG
Source organism: Botrytis porri (assembly GCF_014898465.1). Lineage (NCBI taxonomy): Eukaryota > Fungi > Ascomycota > Leotiomycetes > Helotiales > Sclerotiniaceae > Botrytis > Botrytis porri. The sequence goes on along the minus strand of NW_024066075.1, from coordinate 1,565,433 downwards.
AAGTGGTTGAGAGGAATAGCTAAGAGGGAGTTGGATAAGAAGATGGGTAAATAGAAGGGATTGGAGGATAAGAGGGATTGGTTAAAAAGAAGAGGAGGATTGTGAATGAGGGAGATAGTGTATAGGGAGGAAGAGAGAGGAGTGTAAGGAAATAGATAGTATAAGGAGGTTGTATAGGGAGTTGGTGAGGTAGTTATAATTGTTGATGTTGATGTTGGTATTAATATTAGAATTAGTTTAAATGTATAAATCCGATTAGATTCTATTGAATAATTTATTCTTTTTAATGACAGATTGTTTATTTCTGTTTAGATATCAAATTGTAGATTTTATATTAATTTTTTATAAATCAATAGAATATTTTATAAGCTTTTTAAAATCTTAAATTTAATTAATATTTTAATTTATTTATATATTTTTAAATTTATAAATAAAAATAGAAAATATAAATTAAATACAATAATCAGAAAAAGTACTTATTGTTTTTAATTAATCGAAAATTTCGCAAATTCATAGACTTTTATAGTTTAAAGCTTTAATAAATACATAAATATAGCTTAAAATTATAGAATATATAGTCTAAAGCCCTTTTAAATTAAAAATTAGATTTTAATATTAATTAAAACAAAGTACTATCTCTATATTTACTATAATCGAATTAAAGCTATTCCTATATTTACTTATTTAATTATTCAAATGACAATAGCAAGCTTAGAATATTTATATACTAAAAATTCGAATTGCTTTTATTTAAAAGTATATATATACTCTACTTTCTTTTATTTCTATAGATTTATTATGAGATCGATATATAAATAGGAACAACGAAATACAGGAATTCCCCTTTTTCAAGCCCAAAATATACTACTACGGAATCTATTATAGTAGAAAAAGCGAATTATTTCATGGATTCTGATGAGAATCGATACTCAAATGAGCCCTCTGTATTAGTATATTGATATGATTTTCTAGATATATATTCTAATTAGTATTTGACTAAATATCTGACTATCTATTATTTAATTAATAAAAAGGAAAGGATAGGGAAAGGATAGGGAAAGGGAAAGGGAAGAAAAGGAAGTGGTTAAGGGGGAGCAAATTTGGCGAATTGATAACAAGAAGAGGAAGATGGTGGATAGAAGGGACTGGCTGAGAGGAAGAGGGAATTGACTTGAAGGAATTGGTTAAGAGGAATTGCTAAGAGGGAGTGGTTAAAAGGGAGAGAAAGAGGAAATGGTTAAGGGATTTGGCTGGTAGGAAGAGGCTGAGAGGAAGAGGCTAAGAGGAAGAGGGAATTGAATTAGAGGAACTAGACAAAAGAAACTAGTTAAGAGGAATTGCTAAGAGGAATCGGCTGAAGAGGAGAGGGAGGTTGTGAAGGAGAAAGGCTATGGATAAGGATAGGGATATTTTGACTAGGAAGAAGAGAAGGATGATGATGATAAATAGGAGGAACTGGCTGTGGGGAATTGAATAAGGGGAGAGGTATTGATTATATGAGGAATTGGTGAAGAGGAAAAGATATTGATTCAGGGGGGTTGTCTAAGGAGAATGGACGAATAGAAGGGATTGGCGAGTATGGGGGAATTGGTTAACAGGAATTAGTTAGAGGGGTGAGGAAGGATGATGAGTGATTATGGATGTGGATGAATGAGGGAGATGGTGAAAGAAGTAGAATTGATTAAGGGAAAGAGGAATTGATTAAAAGGGATTAGATGGAATGGAATGATTAAAAATGGGAATTGGTTAAGGGGGGAGGAAGTATAATAAGTAAGGTTATAGATATGGATGAATAGGAAAAATAGTGAAAAAAATAGAACTGATTGAGGGGAAGAGGAACTGGTGAAGGGGGATTGGGTAGAATGAAATAGCTAAGAAGGGAAATTGGTCAAGGGGGGTTAGTTAAAGGGAAGGAGCGAATAGAAGGGATTAATGAATAGGGGGAAGAATTAGCGAATATGAAAAATCAATTTAAAAAAAAAGGAAGAATAGTAAGTGAGGTTGTTAATGAAGATGAACTATACAAGAAGAAGAAGGGAGGAATGGTCAATGAAAGGGATTAAAGTTTTCTAGGTTGCTGTGAAGTGATAATATAGTACAGTATGCTATTAATGAATAGAACGATCTGATAGAATGTGATAGAATGAGATGAGATGAGAAGTTTATATTTCTGCTCATGGAAATCATAGAAGATATGAATTCAATTTAACAACAAGGAAGTTGAGGGAGAGGAAGCTAATGAATTACAAAGCCCTATAAACATATTTGAAGAATGGAAATCAGACGGAGAGAAGAAATTAAAGAGAGTAATTATAGAAGGTAGTAGAAGGATCTGTAGAAGCTAATTGAAGAGTAAAAATCAGTCAAAGAGTAGAAAGTACATAAAAGATAGAAATCAAATAAGGAGCTAAGAAGAAATATAAATATCGAGAGAGAGATGAAGATTTAAAGAGGTAAGTAGAGAACAGAAATTACTTGGGAGAGGGAAATGAATCAAAGGGCGGAAGATAAGTGGAAATTAGATAGAGATTTAAAGATTTGTGAGTAAGAAGGAGGAGGTAAGAGTTAGTTAAAGGATAGAATTAGATATCGATATAAAAAGAGATAGAAAGAGATGAAGATGAAGATGAAAGGAGAAAGTTGGAGGGGGGGGAGAAGGAAAGCATAAGAGTATTCGCTTCGTTTCGTTTCGTTTCTTTTTCTAAGATATAGAAGTATGAGATTATAGGATTGTAGATAAAGGTAAGATGGAGGAGATAAAGGAGATGGAGGAGATAAAGGAGATGGAGGAGATGGAGGAGATGATATAATATAATGTAGTATGATGAAACGCAACACAACATCTCGAATAACAACAACAATATTATAACCAGACTGAGTATTATGTTAATTAATTATGAGTTATGTAGGATCCCTCTCGCTGTCTCTCTGTTCTCCTGTCTATTTGTCTATCAAGAACTCTGCATACTGCATGAATGTATGTTCTGTGAAAGCATTTCAGGACTGTCAATGCGACTTCTGTTCCATCATCTTCCTTGCTTCTCCTCCCCTTTTTCTTCTCTCTTCACCCACCTCTTCAATCCATTAAACGCCCATTAACATGCCTAAACACATGACGCTTCACTCGCTAGCAGAAACGCAACATAATGATGACAAGCCATAAAGAACTTTCATCATCTTAACTATATCATGTGCATCTTCCTCTAATCATCAAACACTTCCACAATCTCATCATCTCTTTCATCAAACATTACAACCTCCTTCCTTTTCTCTTTCCACACCACTTCAAAACATCTACGCCTAACTTCTGATCTCACTCCACATAAATGGAACGATAACCACGCATGCCTTCCAGAAAACCTCCATACTCTGTTCTATTGCCAACGGAGCCTTCCAAACCCCCTTTACTCCTCCCATAATATCTCCCATCAAGATCCAGATCGCTAATACTGCCACTGAGAAAAAGTGATAAATCAATACTAACGGTTGCCTAATGATTCCCGCCAATAATCCTGCAGGACCTTCTATACAATTTCCTCCTCTCTTAAAATAATGAAAACATCCTTTTTGTAATGCCTTGAGTTGTGGATCATTAGCTGCAAAAAGTGCATAGAGAGCTTGGGCGAGTATGTTGATGATAGAGGAAAGAGATTTGCGACGCCAATGAAATTCTTTCATAGCTTTACTTATAGCGACCGTGTCGTTTAGATTTGGAATGTTGGAAGGAGAAAGTAAAGAGGATAGAAGAACAACATCATTGAAGGCTACAGTCATACCACCTCCAGTCAAGGGATGACGCATATTCATTGCGTCACCAAGGAGAAGAACTCCTTTTTGAGTTTGGGTGGAGGGAGGTAGAAAACTATTTGGCATGCTGCGAGGAATTTTGCCATCTTCAAGGGCTTTGAGGAAACAGGGTCGAACTTGTGGTGGTAGGACTGGGAGGACGACGGTATGGATATAATTTCGTACGCCTCCTGCAGCAGCAGATGCAGCGGGAATGTTGTCGGGAATATCTATGAGAGCGCGAGTTTCGTGGGTGCCAATTTGATAGAGGAGAACTGGAGAGACGTCTGAGAGGACCACAATTCCATGGTTGGGAGCTGGCATGGGACAATCTATTAATTCTAGAGCATAGAATTTACTCTTGACAACTGGGGTTTTGTTGATATATTGCTTGCGGAATTTGGAGGCATATCCATCTGCGATGATGGTGAGATGACCAAAATAACAATCTGCTTCTTTTTCGCCCGTAGCTGGATTGGTACTTCGTGTATGGACTCCGAGGACTTGAGTTGAGTTGTGTCCACCGGTTATGGTTTCTGTGACTTCTGTCTCGACAATTGTGATATTGGGCTGACTAGCGCAAGCTTTCCTTAATTGCGAAATAAATCTTCCATGATGAAAACTTCGTCCTTCTGGTCTGGTACTCTTTTCATTCTCTGATCCTCTAAATCCCCCTTCTTGTGCTTCGCCCGCATTTGGTGGATAAGGTATGGTAACGGGTGTACCATGATATATAACTTCATATCCTTTGACCCTTATCGAATCGATACCTTCTAAACAATGTGCGAGTCCAAGTTTTTCGAGTGCGGAAACACCACCTGGTTGGAGCAGTTCGCCGACTATACGATCAGGTTCTTTCAGCCAACGTTCGAGAAGAATAACACTGCGGCCTTGTTGGGCAAGTGCATAAGCTATTGCGCAACCAAAGATACCAGCGCCGACTACGACCACATCTGCTTCGTGGTAGACGCGACGTCTTTCTTCGTTTGCGGATTGTATGGTGTAGAGTTGTGACATTTTGAAATTGGATTTGGGAGTTTGTGTGTGAGACAGTTGAGAGAGTTGAGAGAGTTGAGAGAGTTGAGAGAGTTGAGAGAGTTGAGAGAGTTGAGAGAGTTGAGAGAGTTGAGAGAGTTGAGAGAGTTGAGGATGTTGTAGATATGTAGGTAGGTATGTAAGTCTGTAGGTGGTACGTGAGGTTTGCAGATATAATATCTGCGATAAGAGGAAGAGGAGGAAGGAAGGTATGACAGCAATTCTTCGTGCGGCTCTTGACTGTGATTTGATTGATCAATCAATCAATTAATCATATGAGTGAATGGGTGAATGGGTGAATGGGTGAGTGATGGATCAATGAATGTTAGGAATCAACATATAACATATCCCGTCATTAATCGTAGGTATAAAAGAGGGATTTCCCAAAATCAAAATGGTATGTACTACTCGTAGGTATGTATGTATGTATGTATGGATGTATGTATATACGTATGTATATATGTATCAATAGAAATAATAAACAATGAACAATAGAAAGCAAGCAAGCAATGAGCTGATTTCTCCTCTCTCTCACTCTTTCTGGATAACCCAAAATATCAAGGTCAATCCATATGAACTGATAGATGATGAGTATATTTTGGATCAAATCTTACGATCAAAATTCCTATCCTAGCCTTCTCTTTTCTATCATTTCTAGACTTTTCTAGCCCATGAAGTATTTATTTATCATATGAAAGATCCAAAATTATGGTTATCATTGAACCCCCCTGGTACCAATACAAATGTGGCGGTAGGGAATTTCTGTGTGCTGGTATGAAAAGATGATTGGATGAGATTTCCAGTTGATGATGATGATTAAGTGATTTTGGCTTGGCATCGGTGAAAAGTTTCTACAGGAGGAGGAGGGAGGTTGGAGGATGTCACGTGGATGTATCGATTATCGAGAAGTGGAAGGATGGAAGAGTGGGATAGAAGTAGAAGAGTGGAAGAGTGGAAGAGTGGGTGGATCAAGTGGTTGAAGTGGCTCGAGTGAAAGAGTGAAAGAGTGAAAGAGTGAAAGAGAAAAGTCCTTCTTGATTACATAACCATATTCCAGAAGAAATCCATGAAGCAGGGAATCAAAAAAGGGGTAAAGCTGGGAAGGCTACGCTACTAGGTATGTGATTGGATGAGGATGGATTTTCAGGTACGAACACGAAGAAGGTAGTCTGTAGGTAATCAGTATTGATGTACTCGTAGGATTCATTTCATCTAGTATCGGTTTCAAACACCAGCTCATGTATCACATGATTATCACATGATTATCACTTCATTATCACTTCATTATCACTTGATCACCACTTCATCATCACTTCATTATCACTTCATCACCACTTCATCACCACTTCATCATCACTTCATTATCACTTCATCCCACCAAGCCCATCCCTTTCCATCCTTCACCATCTCCAATCCCGATAACACGAAAGATCACACTCCGCGCTATCCACTCGAGCCATACCACCAGTTCACGTGATATCCTCTCCCCAAAAGACTCAATCGTCTCTCTCCTTACCTACCCTAATCAAGTAAGGGCCATACCCATACCTTACCCATACCGTAGTAACCGTACCCACATTCACATTCACGTCAGCCTACTCCGTACAACCTTACCGGGAGTTTTCCCTTCCGACACCCAATTGTGGTTCGACAGGCAAAATCGACCAAATCCATATTAAAATAAACAATTTATCAATTCATCAACTCATCCATCAATCTATTATAAGTTATTAATCTCCTTCCGACACACCTCTACTTTACTACTTCAACACAATAAACCTCCCTCCTCCTCCTGCTCCTCTTCCTCCTCCTTCTGCTCACAACAACAATTCCTTTCAATCTTTGGATTCCCTTCTTCCTTCTTCCATAGCTAAATTCGCAGCTATGGATATCTTATCAAATTCAACCATTTCTGCAACTCCCGAAACCTTTTTAGGTATTTACGATGAGTTGAGTAAATACAATGTTCATCTCAACATATTTGAGAGACTTTGGGCGGTCAGTTCATCTTGGCTTCACATTTGCCTTTGCTCCATATTGATACATCTTCAACCTTCTCCAAAATACACTTACTAAATGATTCAATAGAGTTGGTACGCCTACATGCAAAATGATGTCCTTGCCACCGGTATCATGAGCTTTGTGATGCATGAAGTCTTTTACTTTGGTCGATGTCTTCCTTGGATCATCATCGATCAAATTCCTTATTTCAACAAATACAAGATTCAAGGGGTAAGATGATTCCAATTCCTCTCGTCACATCTACGGAAACATCAGCATCAACATGTACTAACTATTCCTCTCCAGAATAAAATCCCTACCGCCGCCGAACAATGGACATGCACAAAACTCGTTCTCCTCTCCCATTTCACTGTCGAACTTCCTCAAATTTACCTCTTTCACCCAATGGCAAAATACTTCGGAATGGGTACTGATGTTCCGTTCCCATCTCTCTTCACCATTGCCTATCAAGTCGCCATCTTTTTCGTTCTAGAAGATACCTGGCATTATTGGATGCATCGCGCTATGCACTACGGATGGATCTACAAGAAAGTCCACAAAATTCATCATCAATACTCTGCACCCTTTGGTCTCGCTGCGGAATACGCATCGCCAATCGAAGTTATGGTACTCGGTCTCGGAACGGTCGGATCTCCAATTCTTTGGGTCATGCTCACCGGCAACCTTCACATCTTGACTATGTATATTTGGATTGTGTGCAGACTGTTCCAAGCAATTGATGCTCACAGTGGATATGAATTCCCTTGGTCTTTACATCATTTCTTGCCTTTCTGGGCTGGTGCTGATCATCATGACACTCATCATGAGAAGTTTATTGGAAATTACGCAAGTAGTTTCAGATGGTGGGATTATGTTTTGGATACCGAGAGTGGTCCTGAGGCTGCCAAGAAAAGAAGAGAGAGAAAGATGGAGAAGGAAGCAAAGATTGCAAAGAAGGCTTTGTAAATGTTTATTTCGCCTTATCTCTGTCCTAGACGAATGGGAAAGTGAAGGCTGTACATATCAAGTCATGGCCACTTCAAAGGGTTCTTTGATCTCTGGGAGATGGGAAATCTCCATCAAGGTTGTGGATACACGTCCGTCCGGATGGATGAACAGAACAATAGATGACTACGAGAGACGATAGATGAGAGATTCATAAAGTTATATTCTGGTAATGAGGGTATGATTTTTTGAGATTTCCGCGAAACTACCGGAAATTCAATCACTGGTCAGAGATGTACATACATGTAATGCGGGCGTTGGGTTGAGGAAGAGGAGAGGGGAGATGTATGAAATTCTCATTTGGTTTTTATAGATTACATACGTACTTATACCTAATTAATACTTTTCATTGAACAAAACACATTCTTGATAAATGTATTGGGATTATACTTTGAAGAAGTATAATTTGAAGAAGTATAATTTGAAGAAGTATAATTTGAAGAAGTATAATACATTGAAGACAATAAGTATTTCTATTCTAATATGTCTATCTATATCTCGAATATATAACGTAGTTTATTAGTGGGTCGGCCATATCAGTGGATCGACTACTTTTACCTCGAATTGTCATTTCAAAGCTATATTATTTAATAACAATTAAATTAATTAATTAAAACTATTAAGAATTTAATAATTTAGAATCTATTATATTATTTTGATAGATTCTTATATTATAATCTGTCTTTTTATATTTACTATAATATTAATTAAAAAATGCTTTTTTATTAGAATTTCCTTCTTTTTAATACTTATTATATTGAATTTAAATATTAATCTTTTATTAAAATAATATATTAAGAATCTTTTATTTAATAAACATTTCTTCTTAATATAATTAGGTTTTTTTTATATATCAATATTTATTTAATATTTCATTTACTATCTAAAATATATAATTCTTTATATTTAAAAGTATATTTTTATAAGCTAATCTTTCTATATTTTTAATTAAAATTAGTACAATTTCAAATATAAATATAGGGGAGTTTATTTAATAACGAGTTATTCGAGATTTAATTAATATTGATTGAAAAAGAGCTTTAGTTGAATTATAAAGGGTTTAAAAGATTCATTAATCTAAATCGAAAGAGAGGAGGGTAAGTATATGAATTTGAATATCTAATTTCGAGAGTATAACTTTAAGATTGAACAGAATTAAATTTGTTCTTTGGAATTCTAATTTTATATTCTGAAAAATGATTGATTTCTTGTATATAGTTTTAAAAGTTATAAAGAATTTAATCTTCGAAATATAATTAATATATATCTTAATAAATCTATTAATTTGATTATTATATAAACATTTTAGATTATTAAAATAATCAATATTAAGTAATTAAGTTAAATAACTTGAATATAATAATAAATATAAATATATAATATTATTCTTTTTATAATATATTTGAAAAGCTATTGATTTATGACTTTTATACCTATTTAATATTAATATTTAATATTTACCCTTTCTTCAATTCTTAATATACTTATTAAAATGTTTTAACCATTCTAAATCTATCTTATTATTTGTTCACTCATTAGATATAGATTTAATAGCTCATTCTACAGAAAGATTAATTTCGGTATATTAATTAGAAAAATAAACCTATCCTTAGATTACTAAAAATAAAGGAATAGTTTCGCCCTTTTCATTTTCATATATTATTATTATAATTCATTCTTGATTACCTAATTATATAGATTTATTTCTATTACATCTCTCAGTATTAATAATAATCATCACTATATATATAATTCCCATTATAAAGCCTGTTTCATTAAAATTGTAGAAATCTCTGTTCAAAATGTTATATTTCATTTATATATTTATAATTAATTGAAACTATTTTTTAATAAGTTTAGAATTCTTATAAAAAGCTTTTTGAAAGTTATAAATATAATTAAAACACATCTTTAATTCAATTTAACACTTTACAAATCAATATATTCAAAGCTTCCCAATTCCTTTTTTTTATACGAAAAGATTCATCTTATTCTTCCTCCTTTTTTTTTAAATCTTTAATTAGATTTTATATTTTATAATATAAAACATTCTTTTTATATATATATATTAAATTAGAAAAAGATTTATTTATTAGAAACAATAAAGTTAATTGACTAATCCAAAAGGTAAGATTAAAATTATAAAGTTGAAGAGTCTATTATAATACAAATTAACTATTTAATAAAATAGTTTTAAAATTCTATATAAATTCAATTTTTAGTTATATTTTTAGAAGTATATATTGTATTACCGGAGTGTACACGGTGTGGGTGTAGGAATCAGACTGCTAATCACATTATATTCTACTATATAGGTATAACATTATAATAATGAAGGCTGTAAATCTAAACATAATGGATATATAATCTTGTATAAGATTTAGAAGTATCTAAGAGGATAGCTATATAGTTTATCGAAATAAAACTATTTTTCTAGTATATATTCTTATTAAGAATATTAATATATAAATATTAAAAATATAGATCGAAACTATAGAGATAATTATAGGAATATAGTAATACTAATGAGATTTTATTAAACCTTAAACTTCATTCTTAAAGAATCGAAATACGACTTTCGCACTAGTCTTATCATTATTATCGAGGTCCTCCTCCTGAAAACTATACTATATTAATCAGCAACAGCAACGAGAAGAATATAGGAAATAATCTACAGCAGTATGATACATATTAACGAATTAGATGAAGGAGAATGTAATAAACTTTATAGTTTTGGTTTATTATATTTATATAATAACTTTAATAATAATAAAAGTGTAATGTAATCCTTTGATTATAATGTATATAACAGCTTCAAATATATTAAAGAAATTATAATATTCGGAAAGAATCTTAGTAGGCTAATTAATGTTAATGGTATTAGTAATAATAGATAACTTTTTATGAGTATAAAGATTATAAGTAGTTATAAAGGTATCAAGATTCTAATTAATATTATAAACATTAGAATTATTTATAATCTTTTGTACATTCTTCTTATAAGTAATAGCAATATATAAAGCTATTATTATAATATTTATATAATCTATAGGAATTTATACTAATAAATGTTTTATCAGCTGGAAACTTTCAAAGTCAAGATTCGAGGATGAGATATCTATATTATAATATATACTCCTTCTAATATAATAATAAGAATACTTCTTATAAACATAAATATAAATCATAATGAAATTATAAATAAATTGATACAAATATTTAATATAGCAATTATAAAATAAGTATACAACAGAATAAAAGTAAAAAAAGAGCCTCTAAACATCAACCCTCTTCTTAAAAGGTATTTTGAAAAAGTATTATTTCGAAAATAATAAAGTAATATTCGAATTAATAGAGATAAGAAAGATAATAGAATGAATATAAAATAAAGTATAATAAAATATTTAAGGAAATATAAGGGGATTTATATTTCATTATAGAGAATAAAATAAATAATAAATGAAAAATTAAATAAAATAAATAAAGAGGAAAAGAGTAAGGAAGATAAAAAGCAAATAAAGAAATATAATTGTTATAAAGTAAAGGTGAGTAATTATAAGATTATATTATTGTATTAATAATATTAATAATAATGAAAAATCGTTATATTATAAAAAAGAAGAAAAAAGAACCTATATTATTATATGAAATAGAAATAGATTATATATTATTAACTTGTAGAATAAAAATGAAGTAATTATAATAATATTGTCTTTAAAAATATAAATATTATAGACTATAAATAGTAAATAGAATAAATATATAATATAAATAATTTCATAGAATATTAAAAGGGAATAGGTTTTTATATCTTTTTCCTATTTACTTCATCCAATTAAACACAGATATAGGAGTATTATATAGTCTTAGTATAGCTATATAGATCGAATCGATTATGAATTTACTATTACTACTATATTATATTAAGATCTTATAAATTTTTTTATTAAAAAAAAGCATTTAATAATTTACTTTAGAAATTTATAAAGAAATAAAAGATTATTTCATTTTAACTTATTTGTATATAATAATTATTTAATTTATTCTTTTATTTATTTTTTCAAATCGAATTGAATATAACGATATATTTAGGAGACAATTCGATTTAATATTTTGATTATTCTATTCTAGTAAATACAACTTGTTTCTATTTATATAGAACTTTTAATTTGATTTATTATTTTTCCTTTATTTGAATTTAATTATAGAATAAAAGAAATAAGGAGATGAAAAGATAAGAAAGAGAATATTTTGATTATGTTCTTTAGATTTTAGATTTTACAAATATAATTAATATAATTCGCTTTTTTAGATTATACATTTTGAGTTTTTCTTGAAAAATAAATTTTTGATTGATATCGAAATATATAATTATATACTTAGGTAAATCATATGATTTCTTTTTTTCTTATAAGGAGGAGAAGAATTGTATTTTTATATATATTATTTAAAATTCATGTTGTTTATTTTGTATAGATTTTTATAATACTTTATTTAGTGATGTGAATTCTAATCTCTCTTTGTATAATATAAACAAGTAGAAATATAGATAATATAAATATAATATAGATATAATATAAGTATAATATATAGTATTAGTATAATATAGATATAAGTATGATATATAATATATATTAGTTCGAGAAGAATACGAAAGATATAGTACTTATAGTATTCGTAGATTCTAAATGTCTATATTATATTCTGTTTAAAGAGCTAGCTAAGTATAGGAAGTTGTAGGCCTTATATAAACGCTATAAGAAGAACTAGTCTCTTCTACTTTCGCTTAGGACTACTGTATTCCGCATTCGCTTATAACTATAATATAGTAGCTAATGAATTAAAGCTATTTACTAGATCTCAATAATCAATATTCATACTATGAGTATAAAACATAGTATAAGTATAATATATAATAAAAGTATAATATATAGTATAAGTATAATATAAGTATAATATAAGTATAATATAAGTATAATATAAGTATAATATAAGTATAATATAAGTATAATATAAGTATAATATAAGTATAATATAAGTATAATATAAGTATAATATAAGTATAATATAAGTATAATATAAGTATAAGTATAGGTATAAGTTTATATAATATATATAATATATTATATTTAAGTATGAGTATGAGTATAAGTATAGTAGAGGTATAAATATAAATATGAGTACGAATATATACTCGACGAAATAACTAAAGATATATAGTATAAACTAAAAACATTTATAATTTTAATATATTTCAACAAAGTAAGCTAAAAATGATGTGTATAATTAATTATAATCATGATTATATTATATCGAAGTTTCTAAAAAATTAAAATTAAAATGATTAAAATAAAAGCAATTGAAGCTATTACGTTGATTCGAAAAGTACTTATTTTTTTAATATCTTTTTAATCTTTGATAATTTAACCAATTTAATATTTATAACATTAAAACCTTAACACATTATTAAATAGAAGCTTTAATTTTAAAATAATATAATTTTATAAAAATTCATTTAGTGTTGAAAAACTTATTGATATTCGAAATAAAAAAAGTATTAGATTTATTACTTTGAAAAGAGTAAATTTATTTATCTTTAAGAATTTCAAGTATAGAGATTCGGAAATATAAATCTCTTTTCTAATTTCAATTTTAAATAATTTTTAGAAAATAAGAAATAATAAAAAATAATTTTTTTAAATCAAATTTTATTTGATTTTAAATATAATTTAAAAGTTTTATAATATATAATTAATAGTTAATAAAAATATATAAAATCTAAAAGTATTAGAGTTCTATAGTAGAGAATATATTGAGTAGACTCTGAATTATTTAGTAAATATAAAGTAACAGACATATTAAGTATATTTAAAACTAATCATATACTCTAACTAAACTTAAGTATATACTAAACTATTCATCTTATTTATTTAGACTTTATAATCTTATAACTCTTATATAAATTTTTGTTATAATATCTTGTTACAACGGGTTAGTAACAGGATGTGGAATCACCAGTGTATAGGCTATAGTAATACTATAAGCCTTGGTGATTCAGCTGTAGTATATTGGGGAATGTTAGGCATTTAGGAAAGTCTTAGGTATGTATATAGTATTAGTTATAAAATATTTTAAAAATATAGGACATAGTTCCCAGGACAATAGGTTCTAGGAAAGATAGAATATAATAAGTAAGAAGGCTTTACTAAGATTAATAATGTCCTAGGGGATTAGTTTTAGAATAAAAGAATAAACTAGAATATTAAGAGTCACAGGATTAGTATCCTGTGATAGATAGCTCAGGAATAACAATGCTTTAGAAGCGCCTGGCTATTCCAACTATTTAAGAAGGATGAAGATTTATATAAGGGAATAAGTTTCATTATAATATAGAGCTTTATACTTAAGAATAATTATTAGTTTTATTATTATAATTACAAGAATTGTAATTAATTACAATCTTATTTAATTCCTATTTAAAGTTTAATTTAAATTACTTTAAAAGAACTCTAGATATTTCTATATAACTCTAGAAACAGCTTCTGTAATACTTTGAGCATTCTTTCTACTTTAAATACTAATTCGATAATCTATCATTGAAATATGGCAATCAGAAATATCCCTATAGAATAGTCTACACTAACAGTAGATATTAACAATGTTGAAATGACTAATACTCTATAGGAGATCATTATTAACGAAACCCTTAAGATTGTTTTATTAGATAAGTATTAAGATAATCAATAGAAACTTAACACTTTCCTTTTACAACTAGAAATCTACTTCTAATTTAATAAGGATAAATTTACAATCATAGAATCCAAAAGTATATAAGCTATATCTTATCTCAAAGGAAAAGTAAATAAATAAATTCAATTATATTTATGAAACTATTTCGAATATAACGAACAGGATTGTATACAACCTATTTAAACAATCTTCAATAGTTTTAAAGGATTTAAAACAGAAATTTGTAGAATCTTTAGGAACTCTAATAAGCTAAAGATAATGGAAAATAAGATCTTCAATTTTAAGCAGACAGGATTAATATTGAAATATGCTACAAAATTCTGAAGATATATAGGAACAATTAAGTAGAATGAAATCGCTATTATAAGTTATTATTATAAAAAACTCAAATTAAAAATTAAACTAAAATTAAAAAGATTTACCAAAAGTATAAACTTGAATAATCTAATCCAGAACTTTATCAAATCAGATGATTGTTTTTATTAATATTAATAAAGTTAAAGATTATATAAATCTTAAGGAAATCAAAAGTAAGAGTGTTATTATAAGAATGAGGAAAGATTATATCATAATTTATAAAGATATGAAGATTTTATAGAATTCGATATTATATATTACAAAAACGGGAATGATAATCCAAAGAAGAAACAAAGATGAGAAAATAACTTATACTTTGAATGTGGAAAAGTAGAGTATTGGATAGTAGAATATCAAAGTAAGAAAACAAAGGATAAAAAGGACAACTTTAAGAATAAGTTTAGCAAAGATTAACTTAATGTTATTTTCACATTACAATTATATACTATTAGTATAACAGAACTAACCATGCCATTACTAGCTTACAAAGAAGAGCTTGAAGAAGAAGAAAAGATCGAATGCCTCTTATGGGTAAACAAAGACTTATAATTAGAAGAATTATGAACTATTCGACAAATTGATTAATGGAATTGTTGTATCTAGAGATTTGAAGATACTAATAAAGGAACTATTAATTATAACCTTAGTATAATAAACATCGAAAAGGGTGAGATTTACAAGGTTTGGTATATCGATTAATACTGAATCCTATGGTTCGGAATTACCACAAATTCATTCTTCTTGAAGAAAATTAGTAATAAATATTTAGAATGGCTAGGCTAAGGGGAGCTATAGGAAATCTTCTACTACCATATGTTGGAGAACAATGAGGATCAGATTCTATTTCTCTATAGAAAGGTTAAAGAAAAGTACTATGTTTAGGCCTAAACTATACTATTATTGTCAATAATAGGAATGGTAATAAAAGTAATTTAAGGAATATATTGATATACCTTGTAAAAGGATTTACTTAATAATAAGACCAGATTAGGAATTAGTATCATCTATCTAGAAGAAGAAGAGCCTTAGCGAGTAACATTAGAGGATAAGATTATCTAAAATAACGAAAATGAGCAAATTGTATTATAATATAATTAAATGCTATAGAATAAGTAGAATAAATATACTATAGAGTTAAAATAAACAGACAAATACAACAAGCTATAATAGATTCAGAAGCTATAGGAAATTTTATTGCATTAGAAGCTATAAAGTACTTGAAAGTCCTACTTTAGAAGAAACAAAACCCCTATTAATTACAACTAATTAATGAACAACTAACAAAATCTGACGGGAACATTTCATAGGAGATACAATTAGTACAAATAAATATAACCTAATATTCAGAGGTTATATAGCTTAATGTTATACTATTGGGTCAATAACAAATCATTTTAGGAATATTATAGTTGAAAGTATATAATTCTAAAATAGATTGATTATAAAAAACAGTGATATTTGATTAATGTAAGGATAATTATAATGATACATTTAAGACATTTATGAGATGTAATATACACTAAGGAAAGTTAAATGCGAATAACACTGGTGATATAGGACACTTAGTTTAGGATTCTTTATTAAAAGTAAAGGCTAATACACCTCCTTTATAAATATAAAAGCTAATGATATGGTAGGAAATCGTAATCAAGGTAGAAGAGCTTATAATACTAGAACAGTATAAGAAATACAAATATGTTTTTAAAGAATTAGGGATTCATAAGGCTTTATTAGAATACAAGCTATAGAATTATAAAATAACATTGGAGGAAGGTAAGATGTCTATATACACTCTAATTTATTCAATATTAGTTGATAAACTAAAAACACTTAAAGAATATATCGACAACAATTTAGCCAAGGAATGAATTAGAGAATTCACATTTCAAATAGTAAGTCCAACTATATGAGTACTCAAGAAAGATGGTATTAAGAAATTAATTGTAAACTATAAAAAGCTCAATATGCTTATAAAGAAAAATCGATATCCACTTTTATTAACTATGGAATTAAAAGATTAATTAGGTAGAACAACAATATTTATCAAGATGGATCTACAAAACGGGTACCATTTGATTAGAATGAAGGAAGGCAAGGAATAGAAAACTGCTTTTAAAACAAGATATGGGCTATATGAATATCAAGTTATATTATTCGGGCTAATTAATATATCAATTACTTTCATAAGATTTATAAATAATGTACTATTGCAATATTTAAACATTTATTGTATATACTATTTGGACGATATTCTAATATATTCAAACAATGAGGTTCAATATATTAAAGATGTCAGTAATATTCTTGAAAGTTTAGTCAAAGTCGATTTGCTATATAAACTAAATAAATATGAATTCCATATTACAGAAACAAAGTTCCTAGGATTCATTATATTAAGCTAAAGACTTAAAATAAGTAAGGATAAGATTAAGGTAATGTTTGAGTGGAAGTAGCTAAATACAATTAAAGAATTATAATTCTTTTTAGAATTCGTTAACTTTTATTAAAGGTTTATTAAAGGTTATTCAGGAATTACAATATCCTTAATTAATCTAATCAAGAAGGATTAAGAAAGTTTCGAATGAACCACCAAGGTGTAGGAGTTATTCGATATACTTAAACAAGTAGTAACAAAAGAATCAATATTATTAATATTTGATTCTGAGAAGCTAATTATAATGGAAACGAATTCCTTAGATTTCGTTATAGATGTAGTTTTGAGTTAATCAGGTTAGAATAAGAAATGGTAACTAATTATATTTTATTCTCGAAAACTATTATTAGTTGAATTAAATTACGAAATATATAATAAAGAATTACTAATAATAATCGATATATTTAGAGAATGGTGAGTTTATTTAAAAGAATCAAAATACTTAGTATAAGTGTATATAGATCATAAGAATTTGATTTACTTTATGTTACGGGAGCTGCCTCTAGGGTCACGTGGAAGTGTCTAGAGATCTCTCGAGGTGGTTTAGACTAGACTTCAAGTAGGAATTCAATAAGGTTGTAACTGGTTGCAATTCTCGTAACTATAGTAATGAAACTAATGATTGTTCTTGAGCACGAAGCTCTACATTGTAATGAAATCTGTTCTCTTATATAGACCTTCCTGCTCTGCAGAACCTACAGTTCTGTCTTGTCTGGATCCTCTGGATCCTATGGATCTAGATGTTTATTCTTCGATCCCCTAGATCCTCTAGGTCCATCACGTGACTTCCTGACCATGTGACGCGGTATATTGGATGCCGTCGTAACACTTTATTATAATAAAGTAGTTAAACAAATGATAGATCAGATGGTTGGAGATTATGGTTAATTATAATTTCAAGATTTCATATGTTAAAGGATTAGAAAATGCTAGAGTTGACGCTCTTAGTTGAAAATTAGAATATTAAGAAAATAAGTTGTACGAATTATATACAATATTCAAGAAAGAAGGTGAATCATTAGTTTATAATGTATTACAGCTTGTAGCTACTCATATATTGAAAGATAATCATCTCAAAAATCAAATCCAATTGTATTACAACAAGGATGCTATAGTTATATGTATACACAAGGTAATAGAATCAGGATTTACAATAGAAAACAAAATTATATACTTTCATGGGAAAGTATACATTTCAAATCAAATGATTAAGGAATTTGTAATAGAACAATATAAATTGCTGGCATACGGACATCAAAGAATTACAAGGATATTTATAAGAATTTGGAAAATTAGTTATTTCTCATGAATGAGAATGATAATTGAAGAAGTTATTGGAAATTACAATACCTATATATAAAACAAGTTATTACAATATACTCCGTATGGTTAGTTCTAAACTCTAGATATACCTTTTCAATTATAAAAGTCTATTACATAGGACTTTGTAGTTAAACTACTACTTTTAAAAGATTTTATTATAGAAGTCAAATATGATGTAATATTCAATATAGTAGATAAGCTAACCAAATTTATATATATAATATTATTCAAAGAAACATAAGACATTAAATAATTAATATATATATTTTTTAGAATTATAATAAGTATATATAGAGTATCAAATGAGATAATCTTGAACCAAGATAAGCTCTTTACCTCAAAATTCTAGGCTACCTTATTAACACTTATAAATATTAAAAGAAAGCTATTAACAATCTTCCACTCATAAACAGATAGTCAAATAGAAAGGATTAATTAAATAATAAAAGTATATCTTAGATACTATATAAATTATCAACAAAACAATTGAATAAAACTATTACCTATAGTATAATTTATATATAACACATCAGAAACGGAAACTACAAAGATAATATCAACACACACTAACTTTGAATTCAATCCTAAAGCATATTAAACATTAACATCATAAAAAGTTAATACCGAATCGGCAATAATACAAATCAAATAATTAAAAAATTTATAAGAGTAACTTATTTTTAACCTAAGATTTATTTCTTTCAAAACAATAGTCTATTATAATATAAAATATAATATAAAACCTATATTTAAAGAAAGAGATAAAGTTTATTTGCTACAAAGAAATATCAAAATTAAAAGATCAAATAATAAATTCGATTATAAAAAACTAGAATTATTCAAGATTAATAAAATAATAAAAACAATTAATTATTAATTGAAATTATCAAACATAATGAATATTCACCCAATATTCCATATATCCTTATTCAAACTAGCATCACTAGAAGTGCTTAATATACTATTTACAAAAATTGAATTAGTTAATCCAAAAGCTATATACAATATTGAAACAATACTAGATTGTAAATATATCAAAGATAAGATTAAGTATTTAATCAAATGATTGGATTATTTATATTCGGAAAACATATAGAAGCTTAAGAAGGATTTCAACTACTCTGAAAAACTATAGACATTTCATCTGAAGTATTCATATCTGCCAATAAAGCCTTGAGCTTGGTATCAAATAATGGAGGCAATAAAGAATCGAAGAAGTCAAAAGAAAAGAAATTATTAAAAACAAGCACAATAGTATCAACGGTTTTCTTTTCCACACACTCCTTTTCCAATTTTTCCTTTTCTTCTTCCTTTATTAATTTATTGAGAGTTCACAAACCATAATGAAGTATTTCGGATTCACATTTCAATAAGAAACATTTCTGTTTTCATAACCATAAAATTTTAATTATAGCCTCTTCCTCTTCTTAATCCAATCTCTTCTTCTACTAGAATAAACTCTCCCAATCACTTTCAGATGGACCTTGGACGTCACATTTCTTGCTACTATAAATACATTCATTATACCACAATGAATCAAAGGATAAAATAATACATTTGCAACTAGTACATTCGCACAGCAAATATAAGAGTATTTCGAAACCTTTTTGTTCAATAAAACAAGCAAGACGGATTTGTTCTTTTCTTTTGTTAGTATTTAGAGGAGATATAATGAAAAAGAAAAGAAGTATTACAATTATTAAGTAAGTAAAGGGGAAAACATATTAATATAAATGTTTAGAATAAGTGTTAGGCTAAAAAGAGGATAATATTACAATAGATTAGTAATAGAATATGGAATCACCAGTGTATAGGCTATAATAATACTATAAGCCTTAATGATTCAGCTGTAGTATACCAGAGAATACTAAGCATTTAGGAAAACCTTAGGCATATATATAATATTAGTTATAGAATATCTTAAAAACATAGAATATAGTTCTTAGAATAATAGGTTCTAAAAAAGACAAAATATAATAAACAAGAAGACTTCATTAGGATTAATAATGTTCTAAGGAATTAGCTTTAGGACAAAAGAATAAGCTAGAATACTAAGAGTTATGAAATTAGTGTTCTATAATGAATAACTTAGAAACAATAATGTTTTAGAAGCACTCAACTGTTTTAATTATTCAAAAAGAATAAAGATTTATATAAGGAAATAGATTTCATTATAATATAAAGCTTTATATTTAAGAATAATTATTAGTTTTATTATTATAATTACGAGAATTGTAATCAATTATAATCTTATTGAATTCCTACTTGAAGTCTAATCTAAACTATTTCGAGAGAACTCTAGACATTTCCATATAACCCTAGAGACAGCTCCCGTAACATATCTATACTTAATATTTTCAAAATAAAGTTTTCATTAATTTACTCTAAACTAATTAATTACTTAATACAAATTATCAAAATAAATTATATTATTAATTCTTTAGTAATTCTTATTATAAAGCCGGAGTTTCCTTAGATTAGTAACTATGTCCTCGTAATAAAAAGATAATATTAAATTATACTTATTTTTATCAATTAAACAACTTTAATATATTATTTCTCTTTCATTTTTAATTCAAACTTTGAATAACTTTCTTTTTATTTATAATATATAAAAGAATCATTCTATTAAGATTTATATAATTTGATTAGAATTTATAGAAGTTATAGCTCATTCTAATATATACTATATGTTGGAAGTTGTGGCACGTGCTCTAAGCTACTGTGCATATATCACTTCCACTTCGTAGTTAGATTTTACCTTAGTACAATTAATCTACATAGTCAATAATACATGCATTCCACTGGCCTGCTCCTTTATTGTGAACAGGTTATGAGCCCGGTAGCTCTGCAGTAAGACTAAGGCCGAAAGCTCTTTGAATAGCTTACGTTGCCAAAGGAGAGGTTGACGACGAGAAGCTCCTACGCAACGCGACGTCAACATACGAGGTGCGCACAGCAAACAGATTGCTGAGCAGCGACAGCGAAGTAACCACTTACATCGCGCCTTTTCCTCAAGTAAGAAAACTACGAGTTATTACTGAAAAGACCATTCATTCCAGCTTAACGCTGAAGAGCATCACCTGCTACATAGTGTTCGATATCACTTCAAAAATCATTATCTACAAATCAAAATTCACTATTCTTAATTACCCCGCCTTGAAGAGAATTTCTCCCTTCAAACACTAGTACATCCCAATCGGGACAGCGCAGTCTTAAACAGTTCCTCTTCCACTCTTTCATTCCACCATCAATCACGCCTAGGTCATCGACGCAAGCTTTCTACTTGCAGAACCTTCAAAATGAACGAAGACACTGGATCCAAGGATTACTCCAAGCGCATCCCTCCTCTCACTCAAGAGAATCACGAACGCTGGACTCGTCAAATAAGAATTCAACTTCGAGGAAAAGGTTGGTTCTATACATGCGAAAAGACATTGCATGAATATGCACGGATTGCAGCAGCCGACAACTTAATCCAGGATTTCGAAGAACTTCAAGTCTCCAGCGGCAGCGGCAGTACCACTACAAAGATTCGACTCAATATCGACAAAAAGGCCACCTTTCTTAAGGACGACGCTAGTGCATTATCTTACATCTGTCGCTCATTATCTGACGATGATGAGGCTTTAGTGGACGAATATGATACAGCAAAGAAACTTTGGGATTATCTAGCCGTCAAATACTCCAGAATCGATGATATCGCAGCAGACGAGTACCTCCTCAAGATCAAGACCTTCTCTTTCGACGATACCCCTGATATGACTATTATAGGTGCATGGGATAAGCTCAAGGATCTTCGACGAAAGCTCTTATCTGCGGATGCTTCAGCCGGTGCTTTGTGTACAGATAAATCACTCTTTCAAAGCCTGACCTTGTCTCTCCCTGATGAGTACAAAGTCATCATTGATATGATCCGTGTCGTCAGTTCTACTCTAAGCATTGACGATAAGATCAAGCATCTACAGGTCAAAGAGGCAGAGATCCAGACCTCTGGAGACTCGGCACACCTTGCAAAAGGAAAGAAATATGTCCCACCTCATCGCCAGCGTAAGGCTAGCACAAGCTCGGAGACCGACACATCCATCATCACTTGCGAACTCTGCGACAAACCTGGCCACTCAGTCCTAAAATGCTTCCAGCTCCGTCGCGCCAAGCGTCTCTTGAAATCCGATTCAAAGCACAAACAGAAGAGAAGACAATCCACCTCTCCAGTGCGAAAAGACAAAAAACGCAGGGAGCACAAGGCTCATATCGCCGAATCAAGCTCCGATGCTACTGAAAGTGTCGTCGATAGTGAGTCTGATTCTGAGCATTGTCATCTCACCAAAGAAAGTATTAGTAAGGCATCCCCATCGCAATGGTACGCTGATACCGGCGCCACTTCACACATGTCTGACCAACGTTCTCTATTCAGAAGTCTAATTCGTACTCCGCGACGAAGGATAACGGTTGGTGGGGGAGCTATGTACTCGGATGAGCGAGGAACAGTGGACATGGTGTGCAAGGATGGAACAAGGACATCATTAGCTGGTGTGCTATATGTACCTGGATTGGGGGTCAACCTGCTCTCAGCCAAGAGAATTTGTGAGGCAGGACTCAAGGGTACATTCAGTCTCAAGAAGATGTATTTCACACCAGAAAACGATAAGAATAATAAGATCATCAAAGCAACAATGAAAGATGGGATGTATATCATCTCGCATGTGAAACCAGGATACGAAGATTCTGCATTCTTTGCGCTCTCTGCAGAGATCATTGATGGTACAAAAGGGGAAGTCGAAGAATTAACCATGACGGAGAAGGAAAGATACCTTATCTGGCATAGACGCTTCAATCATCTCGGCCCTGACAAAATCAGGAATCTGCACAAAGTCACTACACTCCAGAGACCGATCAAGGTCCCTTCAACTCTTGATGTCTGTGAAGTGTGCGCTCTCACAAAGATGACTAACAGAATCCCAAGTCAACTAAGTGCACGAAAATCCAAAAGGCTAGAATTGATCCATTTCGATGTTGCTGGCCCTTTCCCAAGGACCATTCGAGGGCACAGATACTTTCTCCTTATTATCGATAGCGCCACAAGGGTAAATTGGGTCATCCTATTGAAACAGAAGAGCGATGCAATACCCTTACTGAAAGCCTGGAAGCAAGAAATTGAACTTGCTACAGGAGTAGCTGTAATTGCTGCCAGAACCGACAATGCACCAGAGCTTCTTCAAGCCGTCCGGGAATGGAAGACTGGTGTGCGATCAGAGGTTACAGTGGTTGTATCGTCTCACCAAAATGGTCCAGCTGAACGCAATATACGCACCGCAGAAACCGACATGAGAGCAATGTTGAAAGAAGCTCATTTACCATTAGAATTTTGGGACGAAGCTGTCGAGCACGACGTATACATTCGAAACCGCACTAGTATTGGCCCAGATGCAAATGGAATCGATCGAAGCCCACTCGAAGCATTTACAGGCACATTACCAGATATCGATACATGCAAGGTCTGGGGGAGTCGATGTTACGCCTATATCAACCCCAAAACCATCCCAAAAGGACAAAGGCATGATAAACTTCGCGACACAGCAAGGGTTGGGATATTCCTGGGATACTCAAAAGACACCACCAAGCATATAAAGGTTTATTCACCAGAGCTAGGTTATACTTACCGCTCTTATCGTGTTACAATCGACGAAAGCTACAAAGGAGGGGATCTGGATCTCAAACTCAGAAACTGTGTAGCTGGATCACAAGGTACCAAGAATATAGAACCTGATCGCAGGCCTCGCGGCAGACCTAAGAATGTCCCTGAATCATCGTCTATTCCAGTCGATCCACCAATATCACCAAATGAAATAATCACAGACTCGATAGAGGTGCGCTTGCCAATACCAAAACGAACAAAGACTGAAATACCACGCTTTGATGAAGATGAATATGGAAATATCCGACAAGTGGCTGATGATTTAACAAGACCGGCAGGGGAAAACAACAAAGAAAGTGATGTTACTTTACCTGATATAACTTCACCACCTGATCATACACCACCGAAGTCAAGGGCACCTGAGGATATAACTTTACCACTTGATCATACACCATCGAATTCGAGTACATTACCTGAGAGTGTATTACCTGATATTGCACTACCTAATGAAACTTTACCACCTACTGCATCTACATCTGCATCTACTTCCACACCACCTTTGAGATACAATCTTAGGAAGAGAAAGAGAAGCGATGACGACGATATAGAAGAACAGAGAGACTCCAAAATCATTCGGGCCTTACTTGCTTCCTTAAATAAGCCAGGATCAGAATCAATTGAGCACGCCATGATTGCCATTCCAAATATTCATCAATTCGAACAGGAGACGAATAATGAAATTGCTTCGAAGATCTTGACTATTTTAGCAGATGCACCAGCAGAAGCTGAGACCGCTCTACCAGCAACGGAAATACTCGGGATCAAGATACCGAATACATATAAAGAAGCAATGGCAGACAAAAAGCACGCGAAAGACTGGCAAGCTGCAATTCAAGAAGAAGTAGACTCATTGGTCAAGAATGGCACTTGGGAAGAGTTCATTTTACCACAAGGGAGCAATCTAGTTTCAACGAAATGGGTATTTGTTGTTAAGACGAAGGATAATAAGGTAGAGCGATTCAAGGCCAGATTAGTGGCTAGAGGGTTCAGCCAAGTTTTAGGTAAAGATTACAACGAAACCTTCGCCCCCACTGTTCGACTCGATACTCTTCGCCTTTTCCTTGCAATTGTTGCAAGAGAGGACCTCGAGTGTTCCCATTTCGATATCAAAAATGCGTTCACCGAATCACACTTGAAAGAAGAAATCTATTTAGCACCCCCTCAAGGTGTTCATGTTCGTCGCGGCCGCGTTCTACATGCACTTCGGAGTCTTTATGGGCTAAAGCAAGCTGGTAGAGATTGGAGCCTTCTTCTGAAAGGAGAGTTAACCAAGATGGGTTTCGTACAAAGCCTTGCGGATCCGTGTTTATACACCAATCACCCGCGCCAGCTAATTCTCCTAGTGTATGTAGATGATATTGTTACTGCTGCTGCACAAAAACGAGATATTCAATGGTTTTATCACAACCTTTCTGCTCGATTCAACACCAAAGACCTGGGGGAGATTAGTAAGATCTTAGGAGTGCGCATCATTCGTAACAGATCAGAGAGAGTGTTAACTATGGATCAAGAAGAGTATCTGGATGCAATGCTTACCCGATTCGGGATCTCCCATGGTCAACACACTCCAAGGAAGATACCAATCTCGGATTACAACCAACTACGACCAACGCTCCCAGACGACGAGCTCACTGATGTAAACGAATACCAGCAAGCAATCGGCAGTACGATCCACCCTATGGTTTACACTAGACCGGACATCGCATTCGGTCTCGGGAGATTAGCACAAGCTATGTCTAACCCTGCCAAACATCACAGCGTTGCACTCAAAAACCTTATGAGATATTTGAGGTCAACTATTAAACAGAAACTACGTTTTGGGCCTGGGGGAGTTCAATCAGATATTTGCAAAGAATATGACCTCCTACAACGCACCATCAAAGTATACACCGACGCAGACTGGGCAAGCGATAGAACCGATCGAAAAAGCATCTCTGGTGGGGTAGTAATGTTCTATGGTGGACCAATCTCATGGGCAAGCAAGAAGCAGACATCTGTAGCTACATCTAGTACAGAAGCTGAGTACATTTCCATGGCGATGTTCACCAAACAAGGGCAATGGGTAGCCCAACTCTTGAGGGACTTAGAGCGACCACAGTATATCGGGAGCAACAGCGGAGTTCAAATGCTCGGAGACAACCAAGGAGCGCTAGCGTTAACCAAGAACCCACATCTACACGAGCGATCAAAGCATATTGACATATGTCACCACTTCATTCGAGATCTCACAGAAAAACATCTAGTCAATACCAGCTATGTCAATACAAGTGATATGGCTGCAGATGGATTAACAAAACCATGCGCAAGGGTGATATTTGAGAGATTCAAGAACATGCTGGGGTTTCAAAGAGAGTAAGCTCTTTGGGAGAGTATTGGAAGTTGTGGTATGTGCTCCAAAATCGACTAAATCGACCAAATTGACCAAATCGACCAAAATCACTGAATCCACCCATTTCACCTATTTCATCAGATTCATTGGATTCATCTTACGTCGAATTTATCAAAAAAAAAAAAAAAAAAAAAAAAAAAAAAAAAAAAAAAAAAAATTAATGATTTCAAGAAAATCACGTGGAATAACAGATAAGCTTAAGGTCTGTTCGCATACGATCGGATTTTGATGGTCTACCATATTAAAACAGTAACCCTACGATCAAGGAATAACGAATTTCGAAGCAATCAGTTATTGGGCGTATAAAAGGAATTTTAAAGAAACTAACTACTGAAGCTGAGAGAGTAAGCTCTCTGGGGGAGTGTTGGAAGTTGTGGCACGTGCTCTAAGCTACTGTGCATATATCACTTCCACTTCGTAGTTAGATTTTACCTTAGTACAATTAATCTACATAGTCAATAATACATGCATTCCACTGGCCTGCTCCTTTATTGTGAACACTATATATCTTTAATTATTATATTAAGTATAAGTATATATAATATAAGTATAGTATAGTATAGTATAAATATATAATATATCTAAATATAAGTATGATTATAAGTATAAGTATAGTAAAAATATAAATATTAATATGAGTATAAATATATAGTATATATTTAATAAATAATAGAAGTATGAGTATATGTATTATATTTTTAAATATATATATACTATATATCTAAGCATATATATATACTATACACCTAAGTATATATATATATAGAGAGAAATAAATAAATAAATAAGTAGATAGATAAATAAAGAAATAAATATAATATTTATATAAATGAATAGAAGAGAAAAAAATTAATAAACATATAACATGGTTTATTAGTAAATGAGTCATATGAGTAAACAAATCACTTTCACCTCAATTTATACTTTCAAAACTATATTATTCAATAACAATCGAATTAATTAATAAAACTATGAAGAATCTAATAATTTAGGGTTTATTATACTATTCTAACAAGTTCTTATATTATATTCTATCTTTTCATATTTATTATAATATTTATTAAAAAATGTTTTTTATTAGAATTCCTTTTCTTTAATATTTATTATATTGAATCTGAATATTAATTTTTTATTGAGATAATATATTAAAAGCCTTTTATTTAATAAGTATTCCTTTTTAATATAATTAAGTTTTTTTTATATATCAATATTTAATATTTTATTTATCTTTTAAAGTATATAAATCTTTATATTTAAAAATGTATTTGTATAAGCTAATCTCTTTATATTTTTAATTAAAATTAATATAATCTTGAATATAAATATAAAGGAGCTTACTTAATAATAAGTTATTTGAGATTTAATTGATATTAATTGAAAAAGAGCTTTTATTGAATTATAAGGCATTTAAAAGATTTATTAATTTAAATTGAAAAAGGGGAAAGGGAAAATAGATATATAAATTCGAATATTTAATTTCGAGAATATAACTTTAAAATTAAATAATATTAAGTTTGTTCTTTGAAATCTTGATTTTATATTTTAAAAAGTAATTGATTTTTAATATACAATTTTAAAAGTTATAAAGAAATTCAATCTTTAAAATATAATTAATATATACCTTAATAAATTCATTAATTTAAATACTATATAAACATTTCAAATCATTAAAATAATTAATATCAAATAATTAAATTAAATGATTCAAATATAATAATAATTTTAAATATATAATATCATTCTTTTTATAATATACTTGAAAAGCTATTAATTTATAGTTTTTATATTTATCTAATATCAATATTCAATATTTGCTCTCTTTTCAATCCTTAATATACTTATTGAAATATTTCAATTATTTTAAACCTATCTTATTATTTATTTGTTTATTAAATATAGACTTAATAGCTTATTTTATAGAAAGATTAATTTCGATATATTAATTGAAAAAATAAACCTATTCTTAAACTATTAGAAATAAGGAAATAGTTTCATTCTTTTCATTTTCATATATTATTACTATAGCTTATTTTTAATTATTTGATTATACTAATTTACTTCTATTATATCTTTTAGTATTAATAATAATAATTATTATATATATAATCCCTATTATAAAATCTGTTTCGTTAAAATTATAGAAATCTTTATTTAAAATATTATATTTCATTTATATATTTACAATTAATCGAAATCACTTTTTAATAAGTTTAAAATCTTTATAAAAAGCTTTTTGAAAGTTATAAATATAACTAAAATATATCTTTAATTTAATTCAATACTTTATAAATTAATACACTCAAAGCTTTTCAATATTCTTTATATTCCTTAATTCAAGAATATAATTCATTATATTTTTCACATTTTTAAATTTAAATAAAAAATCTTTTGAATCTATATCAAATATATATTCAATAATAATATCCTTTTCTAATTCTAAAAGATTATAAAATTTAAATCAATATTTAAAACAAAAAGTAAAATCTTTTATTCTTTATTATAATATTATATTCAAAATATTATACATTTTTACAACCTTTTAAATACTTGTTTTTTTATTTTTTTAAATAACTTTAATAACAAAAAGTATACAAGCTTTTTTATTATTCAAATTCATTATAAATTGTTAATAAAATATGTATTGAAAAAGAAGAAAGTAAATTGAAGTAAAAATAACTTGTTTACTAATATGATCCGCTTATTGATAAACCATATTAGATAAATATATATATAAATAGATAAATAGATAAACATATAGATAAATATATAGAGATATAAATATATAGAGAGATAAATAAATAAATAAACATATAAATAAACATATAAATAAACATATATATAATTTCTCAGCTTCTACTTCAGCTTCTACTTCTACTTTCGAGAAGAAAGTAAAAACCTCTTTCTCTTCGCTTCACTCCGCCCTCCACTCCTCCTTTCCAACTATCATTTTCTCTTCACTTTTTCCCTCTCTTTTCTAACTATCATTTATCATTTATCATTTATTTTTCATCTTTAAACTTCAACTTCAACTTCGTCTTTAAACTTGAATTTCTACATCGGGTTTGGGTTGGGGTTGTCCTGTCCGTGATATGGTGTTATATGTAGTATAGTATGATAACTCCTATCTTATATACAGATACAGATACAGATACAGATACAGATACAGATATACAGATACCCATATGATTCCCACCTTGCCTGTCTATTTATTCATACATGCATACGTGCATGTATACACCCATTGGTTTATCTATCAATCAACCAGCTACCAGCCATTTATCAACCCATTTATTTATCAACCAGCCAGCCAGCCAGCCGACCAACCATTTATCTACCTATCAACCAACTACTTTGCCCATTCACCCATGCACTCATCTACCCATCCACGCCAATCTCAAGCCAAGTCTCAACTCAGATTTCAAGGGTCCTCTAATCATCCCAAACCCCAATCAAAATCCTACCTCCTCCTCCAAACCCCCATCCCCCACCCCCCCCTCAAAACCGCCAATCCCCACGCCATCCCCAAACTATCCCACATAACATTTAATTTACTACCTCCAACCTCCTGCCATGCAATCGGTTGTTCCGAAACTTTGATTCCTTTTCCTTTTCCCTTCCCTCCCTTTTCATTCCCTAGCCCCCCCTCGTCCTCTACCCCCGGCGCACTCTCAGCCAACATAAGCATTTCGACATCGAAAATCCAGCCTTCGGCATGCATATATGGAATAATATGGGGAAGGGCAGCGCGAGTAAAAAGTTTGAATCCGCATTGGGTATCGCGGATACGGGAGGTGGCGGGGGGAGTGAGGAGACGGAGGAGGAGGTGGAAGGAGTGCATTAGGGTGTTGCGGAGGGCGGAGCGCTAGGGGGGAGGAATGTTAGTTTTTGGGTTTTGGGGGGAGGGTTGTGGATTGGAGAGGAGAGAATAAGGAAAGGGTCTGTGGAAGTAGAGGTAGTAAATGTAGTATGATGAAGAGACAAAAGAAAACATAAAATGTTTTTCTCCGTTACACTAGCAATCTCCGTCCATTGGAATGTGATGCGAAAAGAAAACACGAGGAAATCAAAGAAAGAAAAACATACCTTGACAACCGCCTCACTCCCCACCAACCAAGCTCTACTCCCCACCGCCACTCCTCTCCCCTCCTCATCCACCACCTCCTTGACCCCCTCCACCAACTTCCCCAAATCCTTAAACCGACTCGCCCCATCCGCATCCGCAAACACCGCATACTCTCCCCTCACATGTCTCATCCCATGGGTCACCGCGCCCCCCTTCCCCCGATTCTCTTCCAACGTCACAATCCTCAAAACATCATGCAACCCATTCTTCCTCGAAAACTCCAACGCGATCTCCACCGTGCGATCCTTACTCCCATCATTCACCAATAATATCTCATAGCCCGTTCCGGTCCCTTTCCCTTTCGATATGCGTCCATATGTGGTATCGAGAAACGAAAGCGCTTCTTCCAACATACCCGTTAGACGTTCTTCTTCATTGTATGCCGGTACCACGAGACTCATCTCGAGAGTTGCGGGTTCGATGGCTCCGGTGCGAATGGGATTTTGCGAGGGTGAACCAGTTTTTGAAACAGAGGCTTCGCGATGCGCAACCCAGGAATCGTACCAGCAGGTTAGGGGCTTGGTTTCGGTGGTGCCGGTGGGAGTGGTGGTTGTGTAGGTTTTTTCGGATGGGTAGGGTGGTCGGGGGACGGGCGCGACGAGGAGGAGGAGGATGTATATCTGGTGAGGAGAGTATTAGCATGGTTGACAAACTCTGGAAGTATGAAATTCCAATTCCTATCCATCGCAGAGGATGAATCCATCTCTTTCAATTATCATCATCCCCGCAACAACTCCCCCTCCCTCCAAACCAAGAAAGAAAATCAACTCACACAACCCAATCCTAAACCGAACAGCCCAATGAATACCAACCCCAATACATGCGTCGGCGTATCCCTCACCATCTCCCACAATCCCCCCAATATCTGCAAGGGAAATTCCAGTAACCCCTCCATATCGAAGTTTAAGTAGAGTAGAGTTGCAAGATTCCTCGTCTCCCTTTCTTTTCCTTCCTTTCCTTTTTAAATCGAATCCGTGAAATGCGCTGGGAATCCCGCAGAGAGGATTTATCAATTTGAATCGAATCGAATCGCAAAGCCGTTCGTTCGTTCGTTCCGTTTCTTGCGCGAACGAAACCCAGATTCCTCAAACCTGCAATCGCAATCGCAAGCGCAATCACAATTGACAATGGACAAATTCCCCAAGCTCAGAATCCTTCCAAGTATTGAATTTCTCCTCCAATTCTTCTGCTTCTTCCCGTTCCTCCAATCCACAAAACTCCCACTCCCTCGTCTCGTCTCGTTCAGCAGAAAGGAACTTATGTATGTGTATACCTCTGCACCTATGCCCGCCTGTACGTATTCACAAGAAACTATCCACACACACACACAAAATTAAGTAAAGTACCCAAGTAAATAAATAAATAAATAAATAAAAATGAATAAATAAGTGAACCCCAACAAAAAAATTAAATCAATCAATCAATCAATCAATCAATCAATTGGAGCCGGTCAAGATCGATCTTCTACTTACAATCCTCACATTCACATTCACATTCACCATAAGAACACGTTCTCCAAAACCAAACCCACGGCCTCACCTCGTACCCGTACCGTACCATGTTACAACTTTACAGCCCAACAACAACAACCCACCTTGGTCCAAGCGTCCAATCTACCATTAATCTGAGGCCCCCCCTTACGCAGTGAAATGAATGCCAGACTCGATGGATGGGATTGGCTGACGCGGCAGTTCGTGACTTACATAGGTAGGGTACGGACCTCAGCCTCCTTAGTAATATCAGTAGTATCTCGGATTCGATAGTCCTCCTCGCAGAATTCGTAGCCTTGCCTACCTACCTACCTAGTTAGATAAACATTGAAGACTTGTTAAACGGTAACCTTATTCGATTCCGCTTATTCATTTTTCGCTTGTGAAAAGGGAGGGTGAGGTTTGAGGATGTGGAGATGTGGAGATGGATGTGAAGATCGAGGGTACTAGGTACGAGATACTGACTGGCATGGGGTGCGAAAGGGAAAGGGGAGAGGATAGATTTCCTAATACCTTTTGTTTAAACTCAATACTAGGCAAGTATCATCACATCTCGTTCCGAAATATTTACTCCCATCATCAAACCATTCAAAAACAAACAATCAATCAATCAATCAAAGCGCTGGAAATCTTCATTTCATGCTGTTATCAATGTCAAGATCTATTTGACAAAGATAATATCAATTCATCTGATATCAACTCATCTGTTCTCATCTTTTCCTTTCCCTTCCTCCTCTCTCCCCTCTCTCCTTTCTTTCGCTAATCATTTGATTTCCTCCCATCCCACCAATCCATTCATCCATCCATCCATCCATCCATCCATTCATTCCCAGAAATATCGCTGTCCCAATTCTACTGTACAAGTAATTGACAATCAAGTGATTCCGCAAAGTTTCCCTCCCCATCCTTTCAACCAAAGCGAAAAAATCAAGCCAAAGCCAAGAATCTTGATGCAAGCAAAATTGAAATATTGGCGCCAAAATTAAAAGCAAGCCAATAAAAGCAATCACTGTCACTGGTTTGAACTGAGTGAACCTTTATATCCATCCATCAGCAACAATTCCATTCCATTTCCTTCCCTTCCTTCCCTTCCTTCCTTTCCTTTCGCCTAAACTCCATTTCGTGCAATTAAATAGCGCCAATGTCCTCCGACGAATTCTAATCTTCCATTAAAAAGATTTGTAAATCAACGTAACACGATATCAACTTGCACTGCCCCCAGGGCTATCACCACCAGTTTTGATAGCTGGAGTTAAGCTGATGGCAATCTTTTTAGGTCCATTATTACCATCTCGTGTTTTGTTGAAGCTCTGTTTCCTTCTTAACACGCTATTTGTTGATGTCGTAGAACTCGTAGAACTTCTTCGTTTATGATGAGAAAGTTTGCCGAGTTCATCTTCTTCATCTTCTTCTCTCCTGCGTTTTTCCGATAACCTTTCTGGTGGAGTTGGTGTGGAAGAGGTAGGAGTTAATACTAACTCATCTCCACTGGAATCTTTGGAAGCTATTGGCTTTGGTGAAGGGCTCCGACTCAATGGAGCAGACGTTATACCCACAGAAATATCGTTTTCCGAAGTTTCATTTTCTTCATCCGATGGATAGTCAACCAAAGGTTGCGAAACAGGTGGTTCCCCATTTGTCAAACTCTGGTCCTGAGATTTTTCCTCTTCGTCATCAGAAGTATTGAAATAGGCTTCTTCATCCGCATCTAAGTCCTTGATACCTGAACCCCATCTACTACCTCTACCTGTCTCAGGTCTCTTCGGACTTTCATCTTCGGTATCGAGGAATGAAGTTTCCATACTCGATGCAAATCCTTGATTATTATCATACCTTGTGATGAAATTTGTGAAAGTGTCAACATAGGTGATTGACTCGAATTTTTCTCGATAGTTTTCCACCAAATGATTGACCAAAACCCTTGTACTAGAACCTTGATTCTTGATAAATTCAAAGAACTCCAAACATGCTGAATTCAAGAGATTATCTCGAGGCATGGTTTCAATGACAAGGTCTAAAACTGGCTCAAAAAGATGATCTTGCATCATCTGTTGATTGTAAAATTCATCTTGTAAACCAACCAGATTGCGGAAAAACTTTAGTGCAGCTAAAGTTTGTTAGTAGAGTTCAAGGCTATCAAGAATACAGTAACTTACTCAATTTTAGGTACTTCTCTGGACTTCCCAAAAGTTGAGAGATCCGTTGAGCTAATCCTTCTGATAGCACAAAATATTTGCTGCGGTGCATATGTTGTCTAATGAAAAAGCAAAGAATCTCTATCAAATAAATAAACAAAGATACTTGATGAACAGTAAAGTTCATATCCTCACATCCTTTCAAATCCACTAGAGGTTTAAATAATTTTTTCGCTGATTCCTCATAGAATTGATTGAGGAAAAGTTCATGTTGAGGATCTGTTTGGTTTCGAATGCGAGCTGCATATTCAGCACCATTGGCTTTTGAGAGTCCTTCCAACGGCCCTACATGACTACCTTGGTCGAGAAGAACCTTGATCGCATCTGCTATTTGAGCCTTTACACCCAAATCTGCTTCTACCAGAAGAAGATCGATAAGAGAATCAGTGAGCAAAGTTTGCTTCTCGGCCATTTGTCGAAATATGGTCTGACGAATCATTTGAGGATCATGATCAATCATAGAAACCAATACGTCTGTAGCTCCCACTCGTACCCCAACATCATTGTGTTTGAGAGCAAAGTTGATGACAGATAAAAGGCCATGACTCAAAAAGTTATTGTATAGCGTTTGTCGTCCGGGTGGTTGCAAATTCTTCGCGATAGCGCAGCATTGTTGTATGAAAAGTACAGCCATTTTCTTCCTCTCTTGATCTGTCTCTTGGTTTCCAAAAATGCCGAAAAGTTCCTTGAGAACTGCTGTATTGTTCTGTAGATATTGGACAATCTCAACTTGATTGAAAAAAATCAGACCGTTCAGAACCGAGAAAGTAGGGTCATCCAAGATTCGGGCGAGTACAACATCCTTGAGATATTGTAATCGATTCGTATTGTGAATCTTCCTCATGATGTTTTCATCGGGTATCTCAACAACTTCTTTATATCTATCCTTTTTGCCTAACCAAAGTCGATGATTGGCCTTGTGACTTGGGAAATCCGAATCGTACTCTAAAGCTCCGACAACACCAATAACCACCTCATCTGTAACGATATGCTCAATTATTGCATTGTCATTTAGCAATATTATAATCTTCATCATGTTGCAAAGTCGATGTAAACTTGGTAAATCCTCCATATCTTCTGCTATTTCGACCAGTGGTATCAGTCTTCGGATATAGTTTTCGTTGATAACCAATTTCGTCAGGGCTTCGCGTCCGGATGTTGTGCTGTTCAATTGTCTTAATTGCATTTCCAATTCGGGCAGGTTACCCAATGAAGGATTGGGGAGAGACGTTGGAATGTTTAGCTCGGGGATGTTGTCATCAGATATGATATCTTCTGTAGGAAATGTAAGTATCACGAGGGCAGCAGGATGTCATGATTGGAGATTTTAGGTTGCTAAACTTACCCTCAATACTAATTCCTCCATGTCCACCCAAAGTCGTTTGTATGTTATTGATAAATCGCCTGTAGAAAATCAACAGTCAGAAAATGTTCGAGTGCGCAACCATCTT
The DNA here is from genome assembly GCF_014898465.1 of Botrytis porri. Lineage (NCBI taxonomy): Eukaryota > Fungi > Ascomycota > Leotiomycetes > Helotiales > Sclerotiniaceae > Botrytis > Botrytis porri. Next base: position 1,529,396 of record NW_024066075.1, on the reverse strand, counting down.
GTGACGCGTTAATCGCGACATGCCACTTACCAAACAGCTGTGCAGCCCTCTGCTTCTTGAAAGCTGAGAGCCATATCCATCTCACTATCCGGTTCTGTCCATACTATGAGAGTTTCTGCATGGCACGCATTAGTATGAAATGTGGGAATCATGCGCTGATCCAAAATACCTTGCTGTTTCTGAAATTCATCTCCTTTAACAATCTTAGTCTCTAGGAGTATACGGCCTGGTTGATCCTCCGACTGCACCATTACTCTAGGGTCTGATTTTTCGGGGCCATTATCCTATGTAGACTCAAGATGATTAGGCAACAAGTCTCGATGGAAATGCGAGAGAAAGATAAGGGCAAGAACAAGCGGCGCGCAGACAATGGATGCATGCGTGGAGATTGAGAAAGGAAGCATAAACATACAACCATAAAGTCGGCTCTGCAAAAGCCAGTACCTCTATCAAACCAGTCGCCATCGCGCAACTCATAGACCTTGACCCTCCTCTTGTCATTTGGCGGATTTTGATTAGGCCCTCCTGCCTGCGCCATCATCAAAGGTTGTGGTTCCCCCTCCAGTTCCTCTTGCACGTATTCCAGTACCTCCGATGAGATATCTAAGTGTTGTTGAAGAGACAGCTGCGACTGCGTTTGAGTGAGAACGGACGCCACAGTGGATTGTTTGCGCCTCGGAGTCGCGCGTAACTGAGAAGTGGGTTGAGGTAATGGAATGATCTCTCAACGATGAGATAAGAGATGGATAGAGTGAGCGACGGTGGTAATTACTTGTAATGAATAAATCGGGATGGATTGCGATGGTTTCAGATTGTTGAGCGGGTTAATTCATCTGGCTTGTTGGCGTGCGGGTTCGGGATGATGAAATTGTAAGTGGAACTTAGTAACTTTACACGCTCACGCCTTACATTTACTTCTCTCGCTAAAATTATGCCAGGTAAGGTGAGGTGAGGCAAGGCAAGGCAAGGCAAGGCAAGCAAGTTTCTATCCAGTGAAGCAAGGCAAGATGTGTTGAATATGTGAATGGCAGTGACCAACAAGAATGATTGATGAAAGTTAACGAGTAGAAAGATGAATACAGTACGGCCACAAATATGATTTTATGTTTTAGTCTTTGGTTTAACTGTGGAAGATGTACGAGTACTCTATCGGTTGGACCCTTTGAAAGATCTTGTTCAGTCGATGACTAGATACCTACCTAGGTATGTAGAATTAATTTGTTGCTATTTACCTACCTACCTACCTACCTACCTACCTATTGATTGATTGATTGATCTTATCATGAGTTGAGTGGCACCGTGGGATCAACTAATAATAAACTCTCCAGCTCTGGGATCCGTATCACGTGTCTGATCTTAGCATACCTCGGGGTCCAATAATTCCTTCCATCAGCCAATCGTGAACTCACCCGATGTTCTGTGCTGGTGTTTCAAATGTATGTTGGGAGATAAACCATCTCCCAAGCGAATCTTTCCGTCTGGGAGGTATCGAGGTACCGGTATGTACGGGAGTATTGTGCATTGGATTCGGTCCCAGAGATACACATACAGTTCTTGTGCATGAATACGAGGAAATTCATGTTGATTGATATCAAAAATGATATTCATCATACCTTTTATTTTTTGAAACTCTTTTCCATCAGTATTCGTTTTCACGCGCTTCTTGAGACATGGGGAATGTCCAAAATGGATTTTTCCAAATCCGTCGTTAACATTTATATTCCTTGTCGGACTAGGATCATTCGATGCATGATAGATTGAGCGGCAGTTGATGCAGGGCAGTGTACTCCGTAGTGGGGAAGGGAAGGGAAGAGAAGAGAGGGAAGGGATAGAGTAGAAGTAGAATGGAAGGGATAAAGTAAAAGTAGAATGGAAGGGAAGGGAAAATATTCAAGTCGATATGAAGTTAGGGGGAGAGAGTGTGATTTATACATTGAATTTCGTCGATTAAATTTATCCATCTTCTCAAGGGCCTTTAGCGTTACGTGCTTATAATTTAGCCCCCATCTCCATCTTTTCTTAGAATATATGATGGATGAAAGGAATCCATACTTCTTCCGAGGCTGTACTTTTTGAAGAATCAATAATCCATATCATTTGTTGAGGAAATGATATGTGATATGGAATTTCTCAAACTTCCTCATTCTTTGACTTGTTGGGGGGATTCTAGGTATATTCATCAACATACCATACCATGCTATGCTATGCTATGCTATGCTATGCCATGCCATGCAAATGTGAACATCCTAGACTCAATAGGTACTCGAGCTTCTGTACTCGTACTGCTTATTAGGCGGCTTGCTTAACTTGGGATTTGACAGGACCGGTATGCACTGAACAGTCCATCATAAGGTCTTTGCGGATACGATACCCCGCTCCCGTCCGTTGAACTTACATCCCTCGTTCAAACTCCTAACCATGCTTGTGATTATGATCATCATATTGCAATTGAGTATCCAAACCTTTGAAGATAGATGAATGATACCTTCCTTAATCTTTTCCGCATATCCTCAGCCGAGCGTTCTAGATCTACTAGGTACTTCTCTATACAGCCAGCCACCATCCAAAAATCAATTGGCAAGACGGGAGGCGTTACGGAAGATAGGACAATGTCCTAACAAGACCACTAAAGGCGGAATTGCTCCAATTGAGGATAATGTGCTTTTGTTACGGAGAATACTAGGAAATCCGTGGTATCATGGCTTTTTCTCCGAGTCTTTATCCTGATTCAACTTCTCCGATTCTTCGGTGACAAGATCCGGGATTTGGAAACTAATTAAGAATCCAATTTTGGGCGGTGGGAAACCTCTCTGTTTCGATCAGTTGAAATCTTTCATGGTAAAGAACAAGCTCTGAAGACGATCCAAGAAAAACATGTTGGATGGCGGAAGTTTGAAGAGAACCTTAGCCTTACCGATATTTTTCGCCTCTCCAGATAAGTGCAATCAATAAACAGAATCGTCACGCTTTTCACAACCCCATGAAACCACAGACATACCGGAAGTTCATAAAATCGGACTTACCAAGGTTTGATGATTCCGCTTTCGAGCAACAAGACACATATAAACAAATGGATCATGCTAGGAACAAGCTTCACCGGTACCTATGTTATGCATGCGCTTCAAATCGTAATCTTACCATAGGGGAGAATATGCATACGCGGGAGGCTGCAGTTATCAGTTGGATCTTCGTTTATGATGATTGGAGCATTTCTCATCATGATTGGAATCAGGTCAGTGCAGTGCAGTAGCAATTTTCCCTCTCTCGTCCTTTTGATAACGTCAACCTTGAGATTGGCCGAATGACAAACCCTTCTCTTGATCTAGATATCGATTATTCCAATTACATTTTATTGTATACCGGTAGTTGGGTGTCGAAGTCCTGATCAATCTTTGCAGCAAACGATATGATGAGGAGAGAAATGCCCAAGGTTTTAGCCTCAATTAACATTGAGGTCTAATAGTTTGGTGGTTAGTTCTATCTTCCCAAGATATCTTCTCATCCTGTAATGGTCCCTCTTTGATGGATGGAAGCCTGCCATTGATGAGTCTATCTTTCTATGAGATATTACAGTTCATCCCCCATAAACTTTCCACAAATTCGCACCTACCTTCAACAAGCTCTACTATATCAACCGACTGCAAATATCTCCCCCCAAAACATTTCTCACATGGCATTATATACTTTTTGGTCACGACAGATATGCTGTTTCAAACTTCCACCTCGATACCACTTCATCGGAAGATTTCCTAGTAGATTTCCAATGGTCTGACCACTTGCAATACCATCTCTTAATCCCTAATCTGTTGCATAGCCGAGACAGAGCTAAGACAAATGATATCCTGGGAACCTCATCACACACGGATTTATACATGATTTTCCATGGTTTGGTGGTAAGTACTACCAAAACCATATGGTATTCGGTACTGGGTAATGCTCTTTTTGTGTCTACCTAGTTTTTCCGATATGTGTTAGGAGTACAAGGATCACTAAAGATACCGAGTACTTGAATATAATTGGAAGTCTAGAGATGTTTATTTCGGCGATTGATCCGAATGCTTTTCCAGATGTCGATACACAGTGGAAATAAAGTTTATCTTCAAGATTATACTCAGGAGGCTCACAGAATATGCCAAATAATCCCATCGAAGTATTAATCAGTCGCTTGTACCAAAAATCTGAATAGGTAAGTCAGATGTTCATCCGAAGAATCAATCGTGACTGGAGATACGAGGTGGTTAGTAAGTTTAGATCAATGTTCTGTGCTGTAGATTCGTCTACCAGATATCTAGAGTAGGTTTCTCTTGAAGATAATACTGCGCTGTATGCATAGCCTGTGCTTAGTGACATGCACTCAATCGCCAACATGGTACCAGCACGAGGAGAATGTGGGCGAAAGATTCAACGAGACAAGATTTACTCAGTTTCCAGGTACAAGAGGTGGCAGTGAAACGAATAATTCAGTATCTAGGAAGAGATGAATAGGAGATTGAAGATCATTAAGGTTTGTAATTAATCTGACGTATCACCTATCTACTACGCATCTGAAAAATTGCATATCGTGTGTATCCAGACCACCTCGCATAGTCAAATACATGCAATATATTTCCTTTCCGCGCCTGGGCTTTTTTCAAAAAATTCATATTTTCCATATCGTTTGGATTTCGATATAATACAACGCCCATCGATGTTTGGTTCAGCTAGTAGTGAATCTTTCCAATTATATATTTCTTCTTGTGTGAAGGGATGTTGTGATCTGTGATACGCTTATGGGATGATGGTATAGTATAGTGTAGTGTAGTTTAGCAAGTGGGAAGGAAGGATGGAAGAAAGGATGAAAGATTGATAGGTTAGTAGGTGGTGGGTAGAAGATGAGTATATATATATAAGATATAGTATCTGCCTATTTTTGATCTAGAAAACATAAAAATGGAAAAGTTATGAGGTGTGGGAATCAGGAGAAGTATATTATAGTATAGATAGAAAATAAAATTAGAAAATAGAATTATATTATATACTTCTATTATCTACATGTATATATATCATAAGATTACAATGTAAAATCTAATACTAATTCATCTTTTCCACTATATCACATTCATGAAAATTTCCCTCTCATAATGAAAGAATCGTTCTTATAGGTATGAAAGGAGTATAGAATTATAAATCCTATAGATCTAACTTATATATTGATTTCTTTGTCTCTTCTAGATATATTTATACCTCATAACGACGAGAAAGTATAGCTAAGTTGAATACTCTATTTTCTAACCACTCCTATTTTAGATCATCTTTTATTACTAAAGATAATAAAAAAACTTTCGTATTTATGAATAGAATTCATCAATATCTAATATACATATAATTCAGATCATTTCAAGCTTATTTGAAATTTGAAATTTTTAGGATTTTTCTGAATGGAGATTCGATGCTTTAAAATATCGGATTTTAAATTTATTTAAGAATTAATATAGTTTAACATCGAATAGTCTATATTACTAAATGACTCATTTCAAATATATACAAAATTCGTCTGTATATAATCATGTACTTTCTTTATTTATTATTATTATTTCTTGAAAATTTGAAATATAATATTTAATCATATAAGTATTCTAAAAATCTATTTTTTATTTGAGAATTCGAATTAATATAAAAGTTATTATTAAAATACTTTTTTAATAATAAAAATAGTGACATTTTCAATTTTTTGTTAAATATAATGGAAATATTTATTAAAAAAAGATTTCTAAGAAATCGAATTTTTGTTATTATTTTAAATTCTTTTATTTTTCAGAAATAATATTCAGTTATTAAAATAGGAATATTCAAAAATGACTAATTATGATATATTTTGAAGTGAGTCATTCGATAATATAAGCCACTCAATGTTAAACTATATTATATATCAATTTTAGTTTTCATTAAAAAAAACTAAAAAAAAATATTAAAGGTTTACCTTCTTAAAAATCTTACTGCGCGTAAGAATCGAAAAGTTGATTTGCTAAGCTTGAGATTCGATTCAAGCGATGTAATTAGTTTAATTCTTTGTATATACTATTCTTAATATTATAATTTTTTATTTTATTTTAATGAAATTCATTTAAATTATTATATTAAAGTTAGTTTCAATTGAATGAAAAATGAAAAAGAGATAAGTTAATTATATAGAATAAGCTAAGAACTTTTAAGTAATCTAATTTTTATAATATTAGCTTTAACATTAGAGTTTATATAATGAATATAAAAGGGAATACATTGAATACGAGAGGCCTGCGAGCCCCCGGACCTCTTACTTTTCGAGAAAGTATTATTTCATAATTTTTATTATTATAAAATTTTAAATATAATTTTGAATAGTAGTTGTATTAAGAGCTCGTAGGCGAAGTCGATTTATCTCCTTTTAACTTCTCTAATTCTTTTAATAATAATAATAATTATTATTATTATTATTATTTTATAGTACTATAATATAATTGTTAATTTAAATGAAAAAAATACATAAAAATGTGATTTATTAATATTTTTCAATATAACGTAATCTGAAATAAAATTAACAAAATCAAAATCAAAATTTTTAAAAAAGTAAAATATGTGAAAATTATGAAAATAATATAATAATAAACTGACTTCGCCTGTAAGCTTTTAATAAATTACTTTTTAAATTTTATATAAAAAAAATTATTATATTATATTTTCTCAAAAAGCAAGGGTTCGAGGGCTCGCAGGCCCATGATATATTTAATCTAAAAGATTCAAAAAAATGAAAATTATTCTAATAAATAAGTGTTTAGAAGAGTACTTTCGAAATTATAGAGATTATTAACCCCTGTTTAATATGTATCTCTATAATTTTTAATTTTTATTTAATTTTTAAAGAATCTTTATATAGATTTAAGCTTAAAACCTTTAAAAAATTAATTAATTTCATTTTATCATTTATAATTGAAAAGTCATTAAATATTTAAAATAATCTTAAATTTGTATGTGATTTTTATATAAATTTAAAAATCGCTATTTTAAGGCTCTAAATCTTTATCTAAAAAAAATCTGAAAATTTCAAAATTTCAGAATAAGTCTGAAATAATTTGAATTGTATATATATAAGCTTTTGATATATTATATTGTATTTTGAAAGAGATATTAAAATGTCGAAAAAGCGATTTTTAATGTGAATGAGTGGTTCAAAATAGGGGTGGCCAGAAAGTGAGGGGTTCAACTTATGTGTCTGGTAGAGTAAGTAGTCTTTAGTAGAGTAGGTAAGTAGTCGCAAACACCCAATAAGTATCCACCCGTCAAGCTATCAAAATCTGTAGAGGGTAGATAGTAGATCGGTGGATTTGTATTCAAGATTTGAAATTTGAGGTTGTCGAGGTGATCTAGATTGTGTTGTGCACTTGGTCTTGGTCTTGTTGTTTAGTATGTTGTTGCGAAAACTATTAGGTAGGTATCTATGTGTTAAATTTCTGGGAGGTTGGTCATATCAATATCTAGTATGTTCTTGGAGCGAATGTGTGTGTGGGTATTTCCCCATGTTCCACTTCCCCGTCTGTGGTGAATAGGTATGCGAGGATGGAAAGATGGGTAGATATATTCGTTTTCTTGTGTTTGGAAATGTGGATGAGGATTAGGAGAAGGACAAGAGAGTAGGGACTCATTTCATTTCATTATATGTACTTTTCATACATACTCAAGTTTTGATATCATAACCCCCAATTTGAACATTCCAAACATGTGACGAGTTGAAGTAATACCAAGACAAACCCAAGCCTTTTGAAAGCTTCAAATCCATACTAAATTCTGAACTTAAAGATAAATATTCCTTAGTATATGAATTAAATACCCGATCCACCTGGAAAAAAAAGTCTATCTCAACTTTAATATGATTGATGTGGACGAAATATCTAGTGGTAGGCTAAATATTACCTGATCTGGCATCGTTATTACCTAGTGTTACCGATAGATGATAACGAGAAAGAGGAAGAGAAATATGGATGATGGGATTTATTAGTATTATTGTTAGTATAGCTTACTTATCTTGATAAATTCTTTCGAACCGGCTTTTTAGTTTTGAAATATTCGCTTTCATGATTTGGTCGACTTTTCTTCTTTTCTCTTCTCTCTCTTCCTTCTCTCTCTTCCTCCTTTTCGTCTGATCCCTTCTCTTCTCATCCCATCTCATCTCATCCCATCTCTTCTCATATCATCCCATTTGATACTTTCAAGTATCTCAATATCAAATCACTTTGAATCATTGTATATCACTGTGATTCTTCACTTCACACATACCCTTAAATAACACAACATAAAATCAATTCCAACTCCAAAATGACGTTAATCTCAAGGTTTAAACGTACCAAAAAGGCCATTGAAGAGAACAAGGCCAAAGTCACCGCCGAAGAAGAAGAAGAAAAGAAAAACGAAGAAGCAGCTGTCAAAGCACCATACAAACACGTTCCATCTCATGCTTCAGTCGATGCACTTTTCGGAGCCCCTTCAACATGGAAACATGAAGATCGACCCAAAATCCTAGAACACAATAAACGGAGAAGTCAGCGAACTGTTAGTCGTACCCATAGTACTCTTTCCACTAATTCACCTGGAAATGCTACTCCCAATGACACACCTACTACGACACGCGCCGCTAGTTACGATGGCTATAATCCCACATGGAATTCTCGTATAGAACAGGTAACATTTTTTGACGAACTCAATCGACCTCTTCCTCTTCCTCCAATCAAAACTCAAGTTCCAAATGCTCCTGATTCGGCTGTTGGTATAAGTCCTTCATCAACTGCCACTCAAAGTGAAGGAAAGTATTTCTCTCCTCATGTTATTTTACATGATATACTAACATAATTAAAGCTACATCTCAAATTCCAAGTCCGGTAAATAGTAAAGCGCCCTCCTCCGCATCCTCCTCCAGCGACATAGGTTTGGAAATCACCGCCAAAATACCACGCAGACCCCTTTTAAGCGATGCTTTCAAACATCAGCCAGTAATCTTCCAAAACCACGATATCTTACAGAGATTACATACAAGTACCACGCGCAAATTGGGAGAGGCTCCTAATATCCAAGCTCCTATCGTTGAAGTACCAGTACCAGAACCTGCCGTGGTAGCACCGGTTGCACAAACGAAACCTGTTGTGGTAGCAGTAGCACCAGTTGCAAAATCTCGTTGGAGTCGCATGGGAAAGAAGAAGGAGGAATCTACTAAGGAATGATTTATCCTGGCAATCGATTTACTCGGAAGAGATGGAGAAGGAACCAATATTTATCAATATATTGTTCCAGATGCGAATGGATATTTGCAGATCCCATTGAAGAATACTCGCAGCGATGAAATTGGAGGATCATTCGCACATGGAAATAACGCTTGCAACGATGCCGACCCGGTAGTATTTTCGCGGTTCGCGTGGAATGGTTACAATATTTTCATTGCTGCCTATAACTTTCTTTGTTCACTGGATTAATGGGTTCTATTCAACTATTTCTTCAAAGACATTTTCCGCGATTTGATCGATGTTTTCTTTGCTGGTATCACTAAAAGTTTTTTCATCTGTTTGATTCTTATATTGGGTTGGGCATAGGGGGTGGATATGGATATGGAGATGTAAAAAGGGGGTTTTAATATTGGTGAATGTTGTGGAAGAGGAGATGCGGTCATACATTACTTCAATGGCTTGGCTTGCAGGATGAAGATACGATGAATATCTTGTTTTGTGTGAAGCTTTGGTGGTACGAATAGATGGGATGAGTATGTGAGCGTGGGTACGAGGGAGATGGATGTGGTAATGGATGGGTAATAGATAGGTAGGCAGGCATATATTGTTTGAGGATTTCACTTGACATGCTTTGAAATGGAGTTGGGAATGGGATTGGGATTGGGATTGGGCTTGTGGTCTGGGTGCATATCTTTAAGGATGGGTGGATGGATGGATGGATGGATGGATGAATGGGATGGCAGGCAGGCAGGCGAATTTTCAATTGGGCATGGCACTTTCAATTCATGTACCACATTGTACTTTTAAAAAGATCTGGCTTTATTTGATCAAGATGAGATTACATGGGATATATTATATTACATGGCATGGAATGAGATGTAATGGAATGAGCGAATAACTATGCCTTGTAGGCGTTATGTGGTGACAGAATTCATCTTTGACGAAGTATTCACTTCGTTATTATTATAGAAATTTAAAGAGTAATTTATTAAAAGCTTACAGGCGAAGTCGGTTTACTACTAAATTATTTTTATTTTTCACAATTTTCATAATTTTTACAATTTTCATTTTTTTAGAGTCTTAATTTTATTATTTTATTTTGAATTACATTTTATTATATAATATTTATAGATTACATTTTAATTTTTTTTTTCATTTAAACCTATAATTACATCATTAGACTATAAAAGCTTTAATGTGGTTTATCAGTGAGCGGGTCATATTAGTGAACGGGTCACTTGAAAATACATCAAAATTAGGCCTTTTTCAATATTCTTATTTTAATAATTAATCATTATTTTGAAAAAAGAAAAAAATTTCAATAACAATAAAAAATTAGCTTTTCATAAATCTAGTTTTTTTTATAAATATTTCTATTATATTCTAAAAAAAAGTAGAAATTATCACGATTTTCGTTATAAAAAAGTTATTTTTATAATAACTATTATAATAATTTAATTTTTTAATAAATAATTAGATTTTTATAATATTTATATAATTAAATTTCAATATTTTCAGATTTCTTTAAATTATATTATTATATAAAGAAAGTGTACGGTTATGTATAAACGAATTTTATATATAAAATGAGGTGATCTATTTATTGATATAACCTGTTCACTGATAAACCACATTAAGCTTAAAATAATTTTATTAATATAAACCATACTATACTTAATATATTCTCTTTTATATTAATTATCTAAGCTTTAAAGTCTTCCTGTTCTGTTCTATCCTGTCCTACTATATATATAAGAGTAAGATAGAGCTTCTAGTTCTATCTCCTAGTCTTTTATACTTTTATAACATAGCGATAAAGCTTCTGAATGCTTTCAGAAGTGGTCCCGTGATACAAGGTTCTCAAAAGAATTTAACTTTAATTCATTATATAAATCCTAGTATTTAAGCTAGTATTATAAAAATTAGATTAATTAAAAGCCCTTAGCTTATTCTATATACTTATTCCTTTTTCTTTTTTTCTTTCAATTATAATTGACTTTAATAAAATAGTTTAAATGAATTTCATTAGAAAAAATTATCTTAAGTTATAATACTATAATGTTAAGAATATTATATATAAGGATTTAAATCAATTTTATCGCTTGAATTAGATCTCAGGCTTAGTAAATCAACTTTCTTATATATATGTAGTACTTTAGTTCTTATAAATAGTAAGATTATTAAGAAGGTAAACCTTTATTTGAATTTTAATAAAAAGGGTTTAAATTGCTATATTGTTTTTCTTTGAGTATATTTAAAGTATTTTGAAGTTTAAATAGATAGGTTTCCAACTTCATTTCAAAACAAAAATGAAATTCTACTAGAATTTTATAATTTTATAATTTATTTAAAAAAATTTAATTAGATATTTTATATATAATAACTACATCGTAGACTTTCATAAATATATAATATATTAAGATACTATAGGATTAATTTAGATTTATTAATCTTTTATATATTTATAAAAATATATTATAAAATCGAAAGTTGAAACTTTATATAATTCTAATTTAATGTTTATTCAATCTTTAAAGTTATTAATTTATTAATTTATTTTTCTTGTTTTTCTAGCTTTTCGAAATAAGAATTTAATTATAAAATATAGATTTCTTTAGTTATATAAAAAGGAAATTAATAAATTGAATGTATTAGTATTACTATGAGAATGATAAAGTTAATATAGTAAGAGTTTGAGTTATTACTTATCGTATACCTAAATAAGATTCAATCTAGTCATCTTATTTCCTATACCTCATTTTAAAAACTCTTTTATTATTCGAATCTTTAATATTATTTATAATAATTTCAATAAAATGATTAAGATTGATGTTAAGAATAAGAATTATAAATCGTAGTAAAATTAGTATACCTCTTAATGTATTAAAGTCATTTAGGTATATAAGCTAAGGAAATTATAAGAATAAATTAAAGAAAATTTAGATATACTATAATTCATTATCAAAAGTATATTTAAATCGAAATAAATTTAGCGAGATAGAAAAGGGAAAGTTTATTTGTTAATATAATATTTATAAAAAGATTTATAGAATTAAAAGAATTATATTAAGAAATTAAGCCGATAGGAGAATAACTTTTAAATAAGTAAAATATATATTCGAAATTAAGATATTAATATATATAATATATTGAAAACTATATTAATATCAATATAAAAAATATATAATATATTCTAAACCTTTTATTTCTATTAGTATCATCATGAGGATAATAAAGTTAATATAGTACTATGATTTATATAGTTATAATATTTCTTAAGGTTCTAAACGCTAAGGCTACGAAACGTATTGCTATAGTGTCGGAAGACGCTAGCGTTAAAGCTAGCGTGGTCACGTGACCCCTACCCTAACAATTTCAAAAATACAAATAAAAAAGAGATTTGATTTTATATATAAGTATCGATAATGAGGGACTAATGATGTTATAAGCATCGATCGGTTCGATATTGAATCGACTATTTGTTACGGGAGCTGCCTCTAGGGTTATGTAGAAGTGTTTAGAGATCTTTTAAGATGGTTTAGATTAAACTTTAAATAGGAATTCAATAAGATTATAATTGATTACAATTCTCATAATTATAATAATAAAACTAATGATTATTCTTAAGTATAAAGCTCTATATTGTAATGAAACTTATTCCTTATATAGACCTTTATATTGAAGTCAATTGATAAGTCGATTAACAAGTCGATTGATAAATCGATCGGCTTTTGATTACATAACATTTGTCCTGTGATTTCTATTGTTCTAGCTTGTCCTTTTGTTTTGGAGCTAATCCCCTAGGATATTACTAATCTTAGTGAAGCCTTCTTGCTTATTGTGTTCTGTCTTTCCTAGGACCTACTATCCTGGGAACTATATTCTAGGTTTCTAGAGTATCCTATAACTAATACTATATACATACCTAAGGCTCTCCTTAAGTGCCTAGTGTCCTCCAGTATACTATAGCTGAATCACTAAGGCCTATAATACCATTATAGCCTATAAGTCAGTAATTCTACAGCCTGTTACTAATCCGTTATAATACTATTATTCTAGTATTTAAAGAGTTTTCATATATATATAGCTTAAGAAGAAAGGTTTTAAGAAATTAATAAAAAGTCTTTCAAACTCAACTATACGCTATAAAGGAAATAATAATGAAAATCGAAATTCTTTTTTTAAATCTTTATAAAGCTCTTAATATAATTAATAAATCATTATTTTTTTATAATATTTATAACTGAAATAAATAGCTTTAAAAAAGTTTTAATATATATCTTTATTTATATTAAAAGAGATGAGGATTTTGTTTTTTAAAATAAGATTTTGAGAAGCTTCGATACTTTTTTTTAATATAAAAACTTTCAAAACTAAAATTGTTTCTATATAGATGAATATATTAAATAAAAGAAAAAAAGATACATTATTAGATTTTTAAATGTTTTATAATGAAGAAGATATTTTTTTAATTCAGAATAAGTAATTGAATTTTGAATTCTATTAATAATTAAGATATTCCTTAAATATAAGATAATAGTATTGTATAAATCTAAGCTGATTAAGCTTATAACCTATTATAGATTATACGTTCAGCGTAGAATAGACTAAGCTTGATTGAGAATAATATGTTACGGGAGCTGCTTTTAAGGTTATGTGAAAGTGTTTAGAATTCTCTTAAGATAGTTTAATTTAAACTTCAAGTAGGAATTCAATAAGATTATAATTAATTATAATTCTTATAATTATAACAATAAAATTAATAATTGTTCTTAAGTATAAAGCTTTATATATAAAGAAACCCTATTCCTTATATAGATCTTCATTCTCTATAAAACCATAAATCTTTATTCTACTTGAATCCTTTAAATCTTATAGATCTAAATATTTATTCTTCGATCCCCTAGATCCTCTAGGTCCATTATGTGACCGTTTGGCCATATGACGCGGTATGTTGAATACCGTCGTAATATAATACTATAAGTAGTATTATATAAGAAGCTTAGACTTATAGAATGTATAAATAGAATTATTATATGAAAAGCTTGATTTGATTATCGAAAACATTGATTCATTATTTAATATATTTAATATATTTAAAAGTAAATACTAAAATGAGATCTTTCTATAGAGATTTAAGTCACTTATTTATACTTTTTCTAATCTTTCATATAATCTATAATATATATATAGTATATATCTTATTCTGATTTAAAATCAATTTTAATTTGAAATCACTTTCTTCATTAATTTTGAACTAGTATTTTAATTAAAAAAAATTATTATTATATTTATTATTCTATATTTGAATTAGTTTTTATATAATATTTTAAAACTTTTAAAATAATAAATTACAATTTCGAATAAAGAACTAATAAAGGGTTTATTTTTTAATAAAGATTCTTCTTTATATAAAGAATATTAAGAATTTATGAATTATGTCTTATAATTTTGAATTTTTATTATTTTATAATTATAATTAGTTCTCTTAATATTATAGTAGTATTGAATGGTTTAATTAATATTTATTTAGAAAAACAATAAACATGAAAGACGAAGATTCTAAATATAGAGTCTAATGTCAAGTATATTCAATCTAAGAAGCTAGCTACTTCATAGGGAGTAGTAAGCCTCTTATAGGCTATACTAAGACTAGCTCCTTTGATGTTGTTGGAACACGTGACTAGGGGCGTGACATTACATGTCATGCTTTACACACGGAGTGTGTAAATGAGATAAGTACATATATATAAATAGTAAATCCCTCTTTATACAAAAAGGATAGATAGAATAAAACAAACCCCTTTTACTCTTATACTTCGTGTATACACCTTATCAAGTCTGCCCAACAGATGTAGACTCTGAACAACTTAAGGTCATTCATTCAACCTTTATTCACACATCCTCCTCCATTTCATTTCTTCCTCCTCATTCTCCTCTCTACTTCTCTTCTCTCTCCTTACCTCTCCTCATTCTCATCGTCATCCTTACCTTTTCTTCTTCTTCCTCTCTCTTCTATCTTTTCTTTCTCATTTCGATTACGATTTCGATTTCGATCTCGATCTCGATTTCAATCAAATTAAATCTTATAAAATATATATATATATGATATAATATAATTATATGAACTAAAAAAAAGTATTAGATAATTAGTTTTCTAATCTATTTTTATCTCTTTTTTTATATTCTTATATCTTCTTATTCTTATCCTTAATTACATTCTTATCTTTTTTTTTTCTCATCTTTAAGTCTTAATGTTTTTACATCTTTCTATAATAATAGAAATTAGACTCTGAGATACGATTCTGAAATTATAACAATCAGTACAAGGTGAAGACTAGTATTATAAAAGGGTATAATTAAATCTAAAAACTTTTCATTAATTCCTTCAAATCTTTCTCTTAAAGTTATATATATATAAAAACTCTTTAAATACTAGAATAATAGTCGGCCTAATGCCGACTCTACATCGATGCTCGTAATAGAAATCTTAATCTCATTCTGAAATCTGAAGGAGAAGAAGAAGGAGAAGAAAATGATAAAATACTAGGTACTATAGTTAATATCAAGTACTATTAGTCGAAACTCATTTTCACATTAAAAATCGACATTCTACTATATTTTCATATATGAAAATCTTTATAATTTAATATTTAAATTTCTTTAAGCTTTATTTTTATAAAGCTTTTATACTAATAATAAATATTTTCAAACATTTTAATATTCTAAGAAGGTTTTAATATGAGAATTTATATAATTGAATGAAAATATTAAGAAAGTCGCTTGATTTTCGCTTACTTTATTAGTAAATCTCATTATTTTTCAATCATTATAACTTTATACTTTTATAACTTAATTGATAAAAATATCAGTCTTATGTTTATTGAATTCCTATTGAAAATGAAATAGAAAATATAGAAAATATTATATTATATAATCATTCATGAAAATGTATGAAAAGACGTTTGGGCTGATAGCAGTTAACTAGTACTATAGGTGGTGATAAAAGTTTCTTGGTTTTTGAGTTTGAGTTTGAACATGAGTTGCAGGCAGTAGAGGTCGAGGTCGAAGTGATAATAATAATAATGGAGGTAATGAAGGAGGTATGTATATGACTAATCCGTATTACGATGTAATATAATGTCATGAATTATAATATCATATACATCGCTTAATTAACAATCCGTAGTCGAAACGATCCGATATGTCTACCTTTATAGGAGGCACACGAATAGGTATCTATAGCTGTACTTATGAACTATCTAGATAGGTATCTACTATTAATTAAGTTATCTGCTTATATATAAAGGAGTATTGGATGTGTAATAAAGCAAAACGAAACAGAATAGAATAGAATGTCTAGTAATATAGAGAAAGTGATATGACGTGGCTGGTTGGTCGTTTGATTGTTTGAGTAAAGTGAAATGAAGTGAAGTGAAATGTCTGTGTGTCTAGGTTGTTTGTATAGGGAGTTGAATATTCGGATGATATATGTTAAGATGATATAGACAGAGTCAAGATGATACACACTGAGATGAGAATGCGAACAATACCTACTACATTCAGATTTCTATCTCTCCATTTTCAACTTGAACAGATTTATGATGAAGATGTTGAAAGGAAAGAAAGAGAAAGAGAAAGAAAATGAGGCATTTCAAATTGGTGAAAAGACGCATCTGGAAAGATATCGTGAGATTAGGATATATGTAGAAAGGTAAGATGTGCAACAAAAGATTTTTGATTGTTTAGAAAGGCCGAGGCGGTGTAATATGATTGGGAGGGGGAGTGGATAGGGAAGTGAATGAGTGAATATCTAGAATAGGCAGAATGGTTGAAGGCGGAAGAAATTAAAACTTGAGTGGAAGGGGAATACAACTTATAAGAAACATTCCTTCATCCTGAGATCCTGAACATATAACAAAAGAAAAAATGAAGCTTTTCAGATTGGTTAGAAATCGATTTTGAGTAGATATCGTGAGATTAGAAAATGTGTAGAAAAGTGAGATGTGCAACAAAACCACCCTCAGGTCGTTGAGGAAGCGATATAGTGGGGAAGCGAATGGGGAGGCGAATGGGGAAGCGAATGGGTGAATATGGTGAAGGTTGATATAGGTAGGTATTTGAAGTGAGTTGACAGTTGGCTTTGGGTGGAAGGACAATACAACTTGTAAGGATATCCCTATCCTAGACTCTTTAAGATAGAATGAGGAAGAAATGAAGCTTTTCAACTTGGTGTAGGACCTCAAATTTGAAGCTATCTTGAGATTAGAGATGTGTAGAAAATATGAGATATGCAACAAAACTTCTCAAGAGTTGGGGAAGTCATGTGGCGGGAAGTGAATGAGTGAATACCTAGGATGAGGATATAGATATATTGGGAGTCGATGAGTGGAAGGGGTGCAAGTATCACGCAATTCATAGATATCTCTCCATCTTGAAATCCTGAAGATACAACAAAAGGAAAAAATGAGGCTTTTCAACTTGCAGCAATACCTCAAATTGTCAAGTATCGTGAGATTAGAAAATCTAAAATTGAGATATGCAACAAAACCTTCAGGTTATTGAGGGAGAGATCTGGTTGGATAGTGTGGAGTGAAGTGTGTTGAAGTGGTCGAGATGAGATATATAAGTGGGTGCAAAGAGTTATACCTTTATTCTCCAGATCAAAAAAAATATCGACTTCTTGATCTCCTCCTTCCTCGCTAGCTTGAAGAAGCGCAAAAGAAGAAAATGATGCTTTTCAAATAGCTATAAAACCTCAAATTGTCAAGTATCGTGAGATTAGGAAATGCATCTGGGTAAGATGTGCAACAAAACCCTCACACTGTTGGGGAAGCAATATGGTTGGATAGAGTGAAGAAAAGTGTGCTGAAGTGAAAGGGACGAGATTGAAGAGTGAATGCAGGAATTGTACCCTATACATGAAAAACAAATATCCGTATTCTTAATCTCCTCACCTACTCACTATACCAAGTTGAAGGAAGCAGTGCAAAAGAGAAGAAAATGAAGCTTTTCAAATGGGTGAGAAGTCGTATTTGGAGAGGTATATTGAGATTAGAAAATATGAAATATAAGATATGCAACAAAACCTCTAGGATATTGTCGAAGTGATGCAATTGGATATACTGAAATAGAGTAGAGTGAAGTATGCTGAAGGAAACAGGACGAGATATATAATAGTGAATATAGGAATTATATCTCTATTCTCAAGACCAAAAATAATGTGTTAACTTTCTGATCTCCTCATCCCTTTCTAGGTTGAAGCAAGCAGTGTAAAAGAAGAAAATGAAGCTTTTCAAATGGCAGTAAACCCTCAATTCTGGGAAGTATCGCAAGATTAGAAAAGTGAGATATGAGATATGCAACAAAAGGTCTGGGTTTGACAGAATGTAACGTGATCTGGGGGAGGAG
The DNA here is from genome assembly GCF_014898465.1 of Botrytis porri. Classification (NCBI taxonomy): domain Eukaryota; kingdom Fungi; phylum Ascomycota; class Leotiomycetes; order Helotiales; family Sclerotiniaceae; genus Botrytis; species Botrytis porri. The sequence continues at coordinate 1,510,758 of NW_024066075.1, read as the reverse complement.
GGAAGTTGCCGTGATCTGGGGAAGAGGGGAAGTTCCCGTGAAGTAGATAGATGGGAGTGAATAAGGTGGGAGGTTTAGATAGAGTAAAGGTGGAGTTTTTGGCGAGTTTGGGGTTGGAGGTCTAGGAGATGGGATATTAGGTGTTAAAAATACTGTTTGCAAGGGGATATCTGTGTGAAGGAGCAAGTGAGTATATAGCTGTTTGGTTATGTAGATAAAATGTTGAGAGAGGGCTTTGAGTTGTAAATTCCTGTCTTGACTTTCATCCAACTTTGTACATTCACCCGGGGGACCACCTCAATTTAATTCCTTGATTTGGAAACTACCAAATCAAATAGATTCCAATGAAGATCCAGTAAGCACTCTCAATAGCTCATCCTTCAAAATCAGATCTGGTTACCAAAAGTCCACATCTTCTATCAGTTTCAGTTCTCAGACCAAGCTAAAGTCATCACTGCTGCCGATGACCATTTCAACTATATCAACCAGCTTCTTCGACTTCCAGACTCGCAACTTTTCTGTTATGAAGAATACACTATTTCAAATATATGATAGTAGTAAAAGCTACCTACCACCAGCACTCATCCGCACACCATCAGAAATAACACAAACACTCGTCCAAACATCCTTTTCACACATCCTTCCATCAACCTCACAACTTGCTCCATAGTATACCTATATATACCATATCATCTTCGAACCTAACATGTTTAATCACAAACACAAACTCAACTCACAACTACCACATCATTCGACAAGAAGCCACACACCCAGGCAGAAAATAACTATTTTGTGCTATATGAATAAGGGAATGACAGACAGCGTACCGGCTGAATCCAACAGAAAATTCAGCATTAAATTGTTTCATAGGTCATCAAGCAATGAAATTTCATCACCAGAGCAAATCCCCATAAGCAAAAAAAGAAAAAAAGAAAAATAACCTTCGTGAATTTATACATCATCTAATCTTCAAAGTCAAACTGGTCCTCAATACTCCCAAAGAAGTCCACTGGCACCAGGTATTATATGAATAGTAACATGGGCAGTAGCAAGCATTCAAATAAACCCAGATCTCTAAACTTTCAAGATTGAAAAACTCAGATATCTGTAGAATATTCCAAGTTCCAAGGGAGGTGGGTTTTAGAATCTTTGTGATACTTTGATACTTTGATACTCCACACTCCACACTCCAAACAACATACAAATGACTCGACATAAATAACCCCCCCCCGCCACCCCCAATGTATCGTCAAATCAACTCAATTCACAAAACGAGAAAAAACCCCTCTCATCCTCAAATTCCAATCCAGATGCTCATATCCAGATCTCAGAGAAACGACAACTAACCGATTCTCCTCTCCTCTCCACTTCTTTCCTCTCTCCTCTCTCTTCAACCATATCCCCAGACACTAAAATATTTAACCTCATGATATATCATATATATAATACAATACAATACCACAAAGCTCCATCTCCATTCCCTAAAGATACTCCTTACTCCTTACTCTATACTTACCAATCTGCTCCACAACAAATCGAACCCGAATTAGCAAATCCTCACGTGCCCTAACGAATCCCCCCAAATCTTTCCCGAGTCCTGCATATCCAGACAACTTCATCCCGCACACATACCACAAACCGAACCCCAAACCCAAACCTGGTATACTCACAGATATACACAAACCCCTAATCCAAACCAAATACCTCGAAACCCCCAACCGTAGAAGAAGAAAAATAGAGCCAGTGATGATATAGGTCTAGATGGAGTATTAGAATGCGTGATAAATAATATGTATGTATGTATGTATGTATGTATGTATGTTATTTTCGGAAGAGGCTTTGTCTGTTGATATACCCCGACTGTAGAGGGTGCATGTGAATTATGTTGTGTTGTGTTGTATTGAGCTATACTCCTCTCCTCTCCTTTCCCTTCCCTTCATCTACCCACTACCTACCTCCCATCCCATCCCATCCTCCTCCCATCCTCTCTCCAATCCCCAATCCTCCCCCCCCAGGCCCTTATCCTCCCCTTCTCCTCCCCTCCCCTCTCCCATTTTCCCCTAATCCCCTCCCCCATCACCTCTTAAATATAAGCCCCTCCCCATCGCCTCACCTATCAAGTACCCCCAAAGTACCCACGGTGAGATGGCCGAGTTGGTCTAAGGCGCCAGGTTAAGGTTTCAACACTCATTAATTGACTATTAAAATCTCCTGGTCTAGTAATAGGCGTGGGTTCGAATCCCACTCTCATCACAACAGCTTTTTTGAATTTTTTAGTAGGATAAGCAAGGTGTGATTAACTGGGTGAGTGGTGTGTGGAAGGAGTAAATTTTTTTTTAGAGGGGTAAGAGCGAGAAGGAGTGGGGTGGGTCTGGTGGGGTAATTTTTATGATGGTTGAGTGGGCAGAGAAGGGAAGAACAGGTGATTGACTACGAGGGCCTGTTTCTAAAGAATGCTGGCTTTTTATAAGCAAGAATATCAATCTTTAGAAAATAACAACCTCACATATAAATCTGTATAGTATTATATTATTCATTGAAGATAATTTATTATATAAATCTCATAATTTAAATTAAAATAAAGTTATTCTTAAACTATTCTTTAATTATAATTTATATTAAATGATTAATTTATTATTAATTTATTAAAAAATAAGAGTTAGAAACGAGATCTTATTATTAATATGTTTTATATGAGTACACGGACCCGGCATTTAATAAGAACAGGCCCTCGTATTTGTAGGAGAAAAAACAGACGGAATTTAATCATTTCTATAATATCTTTACAACTCGATTACTCCTTCTTAATCAATATATAAAATAAAACTTTTAAGCATTTACTTATTCGGATAAGAAAAGGCTATTATTCCTTATAATCTTATCAAATTGAATATAAATTATTTGTGATAGATTTTTATTTAAATAATCTAAAAGATTTCAATAGAGATTTGAATGATTAAATCCCGTCTGTTGTTTCTCCTACAAATAGATTGGGTAGGAAGTTTAAACCCCGTCGAATTTTTCATTATCGCCGTGCGGAGTGTATTGAGTTCACTGATGGATCAGTAAATACCTACAGTAAATATCTACAGTACCGTAGATAACTTCGTACAGAGGTACTCCGTGGAGATATATCAACAAACATGTCCATTCTACAAAAACAAACACAACTCAATCAAAATCAAAATCAAATCAATTGGTCTTCAATGACCAACCCTTTTTGTATCAAAGTTTCCAACTCAAGCAGGAAATACTAGCTAGGTATGGAGTATACTCCTTCTAATGCCCCAAATGCTAAGTCCCACACAAATATCAAATTCCAAATTCCAAATCCCAAGTACCAAATGCAAATCGCTAAACACCCTCGCTATGCTATGTATGCTATGCTATGTTACCTATATCCCAACCTTCTTAAAACAATTATCGTAGGACGCCTAACCATATAGACTCTCCAATGCAAGTATATGGTAATATCACAGTGAAGATACCATACCTAACCCATCCAAATCTTTATGTGGTACCTATTTCTATCCATCCAACTTAGTGAATCCAAACGCCCATTCTATGCATCATTTGTGTCTTCTCCTTTCCCATCCCTAAATCGGTGCACTATCTCTCCTCTCTACTCCAGCTCTCTCATCTCTTGCACCTTCCTTCAACCTATCCAACACTACTCCCCTCACCAACCACTTCTCCATCTCTGGTACCAGCTCTCCTATCCTAAAAGGTTTAGTAACAACACTATCCATACCCGCCTCTTTCGCTCTAGCAATCTGCTCACTCCTTGCATTAGCCGTCACAGCTATTACCGGTACTCTCTCCCTAACCTTTCCTTCCTTTTCCCATTTGCGAATCTGCCGTACACAAGTAAGACCATCCATTACTGGCATTTCCAGATCCATTAATAAAATATTGCATGGAATACCTGACACGCCTTCTGGTAGAGTTGTGGAAAATGTAGATTTTTCGAGGAATTCAAGGGCTTCTAGACCGTGATTTGCGACGCTTACAATACAACCTGCGCTACGAAGTTGTTTACTTAGGACCTAATAAATCGTTAGCTTGAAGTTCTGAAATAAACAGTGGGAGGGAAAAATCTACTTTTTGATTGACAATGTTATCTTCAACGATTAGAATGTGTTTTGGTGTTGAAGAAGCCGGACTTTGAGAACGACGACTTCTTAAAGGATGGCGAGTAGGTCCTTTGACCCTAGCGAGAGAATTATTCGTAATGATATTATTTTGCGCTTGAGCATCCATTTGAGGAACAAAAGATTCCTTATCATCAGGCGGATCACAGCGGCGAGTTCGAATGTAAAATGCAAAGGTACTTCCAACCCCTGCTTTTGAGGCGACACCTATTTGACCACCTTGAAGTTCTGTAAGTTCTCGAGAAATAAAGAGACCCAGACCAGATCCACCATATTGAACATGTGTTCGTGGTGAGGCTTGGGAAAATCTTTTAAACAAAAGATTGCGTTCCGTTTCATCGAGACCGCGGCCACTATCTTGGACTTCAATGTGAAGATATACAATTTCTCCATCTCCCCATTCACCATCTGGCGTAATGTCTTTGTGACTATTAGTTTTTGAAAGGTAGACAAGACCTGGGGTGCTAGGAGGCTCGAGTGCTGCGCTCACTGTGATGGCAATATTCCGTTTTGGTTGAGTTTGGGTGAATTTGATCGCATTTGTGACAAGATTGATGAGGACCTGTACTAATCTACTTGGATCTAGTTTGATCCAGTCAACATTGAGTTCTTCGAATGTAGGTGATACATGAAATCTTAGCGCGACATCACTCTTCTGTAATTCTCCATCAAATATCTTCAGTGCATTTTTGATGATAGGTAATGGCTGTACTTCGGTAGGAGTGACGAATAATAAATCTGAATCGAGCTTGCTCAGCGTGAGAATGTCATCGATGATTCTCTTCTGATGTTGAGCACATAGTATGATCGTCGAAGCTGCATCTGCGTATCCATGAACCGCCTCTCTTGGAAGAATAACATCATTAGTTCCTCCATCAAATTCCTTGACCGAAATTCCGATCATGTCTGCACATTGGATTATGGCTGATAATGGATTCCTCATTTCGTGTGATGTCATGTCAATAAAATTTTCCTGTTGACGCTTCAACTCAATCGCTTCAAGCATTTTTCGCTTTTGAAAATCTTCGGCCCACTTCTGTCGACTAATATCGGTCAAGCAACCCAAAACACCAACGACAGTACCATCTGGCGCCTTTTCAGGATAAGCAGCAGCTATTATCCAAATTGCACCATCAATTTCTTCATCACCGATTTTGTCAGCCCCCTTGAAAAGTGCTCGTAGCCGGATTTCAAAAGAGACAGGTTCCCCATCCATAAGCTTTTTCCATTGCACATCCATGATTGGCCAATCTTCCTCCATAAGTACCTCGTACCAGCCCATTTTAGTATTGATATCTCTGTCATGTTCCGTTAAGTTATAATAAAGTTCGTTAGCATAAACTAATTTGCCATTAACGCCAATATGAAACATCCCAACAGGAGCTAGATCAGCCATTCTTCTGAAACGACTTTCAATTTCTGAGGCTTCATGAGCTTGAATTTCGAGTTTCCTTGAGAGTCGATTGCGATCTTGGTAAGCATGTTCGGCGGCCATTCGACCACGTTGGATTTCATCTTCAACAAGTACTGCCGCAGCCATTGAAGTAGCAAGTTGTCGACTGAGAAGTTGTATGAATAATCTATAGTCATCATCGTATTTTCGTCGAGCATTGAGTCCAAAGATAAGAAAGCCGAGAACGCTTTCTGTAGTAGCTCTAATTGGTAAGAAAACAACCGTATCCCATGCAAGCGTACCCTGAAGAGCAGTGGTCAAAGATGGAGGAATAGTGCCATCCTCTCGATGTAAGAGCGTAGGGCAATCTGATTTGACAAGGTCGCTAAAGCTGGGTAGAAATTCTTCCATGGGATTATCAGAATTAATATGTTTCGGTACATTCTTCCCAGCACCAGGGAATCTAACAGATCCTTCTAGTACCCAGTTGGAGTTGTGGCTTAATGCTGAAGATTCCGAAAGGGTCTCGTTAACGTCATTGCCGGCTGAGTACAACAAAGCAAAAGGTAAATCGGGATGATCTGGTTCAAGTCCCCGTAGAAGCTGCTGCCAAAAGTCCTTGGGTTCTCGAGATGAAGCAATGAACTGTCCAAGTCGTAGTAAAAATATCATTCTACGATCTGCAACTACTTGCCTAGTAGTATCAAATACAGAATTGTAACTACACATCAAATTAGTGCCGGTCTCAAATTAGTGCAAAGACAATACAATCCCGACTTACAAAGCAAGATGGCTGCCATAGCTGTTGCAACTGAACGGTAAAATCGATAATGAATAATAGGTCTCCTCCAAGTATCCATGTCTTTCGATAAAGAACCTTGCATCATCCATAGTCGAAGCTTTGCCAGTTTCATACGCTTTGTTGAATGAATCGCTAAATGCGTCTTCAACTTCAGCCCAGGCCTCCGAGAAGGTTTTCCCCATCATCCCTGGATGCTTCTGTCCTGTGACCAACATATAAGGTTCGTTGTACATCATAACTCTGGATTGGCCCCAATACATTGCCGCAGGTCTTGGGTCTGACATGAGGAAATTGCACATCCTTCGTAGCTCAACCGGCCAGGAATCTATGGGGCCAAGCTCCGTAGATGCCCAATCGAAATCGAGGAAGAATCGTACATGCGGCGACAATTCTACTATCGTGTCTGGCGCCAATATATCGAATGGACCAAGTGTAGTATCTCCCACTTCAAGAACCTCTTTCAAAGTAACTGGTTCTTGTGCTGGTGGAAATATTGATATTGTGTCTTCCCGATGAAGCCGATATGCCTCTAATTGAGATTCGAGTGAGGATCTAGATGCGTCGTCAGACTTTGACATGCGACGTGCTTTCTGTGGCGAGAGAGTTTGCGATCGTTGAATGGTAGGTTTGTCCCCGGCAACGTCTATCCTTCCTCCTACATCTCCAGCAATAACCCTCCATCGATTTCTCATTGTTTGCGCACTCCATCTCACTCCACAATATAGTGTAACAGGTATTTTTCCATCGCTGAAATCGCCTCCTGCCCATTCTAAAAATCCCCTGTGCTTCTCATCCTTTGTTGCCACGCGCAGATCAAGAGATTCCCCAACTTTGCTTCCCAGCACTTGTAATTCTTTTAATCGCGGATTCGTATATACCGGCGTTGTATCACCTGGGTTCGTGAGCTCAAGTATAAAAACCGCTCTTTCATCTGATTCGAGTAACTCGAGAACTCCTATACTGCTCAAATCATCTTGCGACCCGAGAGGACTTAAAATTGGATCCACAGCCAGCGAAGTGAACTGCGTTGAATCTTTTGATTCACCATCTGCTGAGGAGGTTATGCCGAGACCTTTGAGTATTGACGGCAGATGTTCCATTGCTAAGTTTTACTGTCACCTACTCGAGTTGTATGTCTTTCTTACTCGGGCAGCAGTTTTGGCCCAACACCTAATCCCAAGCTCTTCCTCACTTCCAGGCCGAAAATGATAGGTATAGCAATCGGAGGGCAGGACACCCAGCTCTGGTCGAAAAGAGAGTCGAGACTTTATTGCTGTATTATGGTGGGGTAGTTTCGTTGCTCTGTTTGGGCAAGTATGAGTGAAGATCACAAAACAAGAAACGCAACGAAAGGTTTCGATGAAACAATAGCGACATTCCTACAGGAGTAACATGGCGATAAACGGTTGTGAGTTGTTGACTGCGATGAATGAAAAGTTGAGTTACGCACTCCAAGTCGTGTTGTTTTTTTAGTGGATTCGCTTTCTGGGGGAATTTTGCCTTTCCTAAGAGGAGATACAAAATACAAAGTACAAAATACAAAATTCTTCTGTACGCAGTGGATACGAACGTGACAAAGTTTGATTACACATACACACAAAATCGTATGTATCAAGAACCTCTCCCAAGTCCCAAGGTTTTTTCTTTTCTTTTCTTTTCTTTTCTGGGAAACATCAGACGAAGCAGAGAAAGAACGGGATAATTACCTTTCCGACGACGTGCGTATCAACCAATCCCAAAAGTTATCGGGACTTAAAAAAGTCAAAAAACTTGCTAACTTTGCTTGTTCTGTGGGTCGCTTGCAGTTTAGTAGAATGCAAGGAAATCGGAAACGTTTCTATCTTTCATCCAATTATCATCGCAACCGGATCTTGTCCTCCTGAATTGAATTGGCGGTACATGCGGCTAATGTTACCCTCCTCCCTTTCATTCTCAAAGCAAGATCGAATGCCACTTGCGATCTGACAATCGTTGAATAGGTAGTGCAATCATCTTTCAATAGGACTTGCATCTCCGTACCTGGGTGGGCAATGGATATCAATGCAGATGTGTGTGTGGAAGATGGAGAGAACAGTTGAAATATCAATATTTCAGTAATGATTGTGCTCAACAAAGTAAAAGATTGCTGATAATCCAATGGCACAAGGTGTATGGAATTTTTCCTGTGATTGGGAAAATGTTCGGGGTTTGAATTGAATTGAAGGAGATGCAGAGTTTGGAATCACAAATCAGGGCTTGATATATATCACTGGGCCTGCCCAGATGTCGGCAGATGTGGCTGGGTGTCGCCCAAGCTGTCAAATATTTTGTCGATCTATATGTAGCACAGCCACCCGAGACACCATTTCAAGATGTCAATGTGTCTCAAGATATTTCTTCTCTTATCCGTCTTTCTTTTGAAAACATTACTGATACGACAAAGGCTGCTAGGGTGTCTGGCACGGCATTGTTCATTGTTGATAGATAGAGATGCTAGGTCAACTCTCCAGCCCAGGTATCCTGCTCCCGTAAGTAAAAATGAACATACAGATGGACATGCACCTTTTTGACAGTGGGAAATTATCCAGAGTCGTAGTCAGGGGTAGACATAGTGATGGAAAAGATGCGGATTTATGATGGAGATATCTATTCATTGACAATATAGTGTACTTTGGATTTGTTTGAATCTGGACGCTCTTTATCTCAATTAAATTCCTCAAAAAATGCCACCATCTTCGCGTGAAACCAGTCTTCTTCCTGGATAGGAATTGCATGCCCATCACCTTCTCGAATCTCGGCTCTACCTGGTTGTATAAATGCTATAAGCTTCTCGCCATGAGGAAACGATATAAGTCGGTCGAGTGTGCCACTATGTAAGATGTTAGTTGTTATTCAGTCATCAGAACATCGAATGTATCAACTCATCGATTAGTTAAAATACTTACTGCATGACTGCGATTCTTTCTCTTCCAACTTTGTCCCCTAGTTCTTTCAATTGCGCAGGACTCTTGTGGTGCCAACCAGCAGCAATAGCCTGGAGCAGAAACCCGTATGTTTTGAAAGCTTTAGGATCGAGTCTTTTGGTTAACTCGGCAGCAGCAAAGCGCTCGTAGTTAGTAGAGAAGTGTGCATAGGGAAAAGGATGACCAGGTGGTGGTTCAACCAAGGGGGTTGATTCCGAAGGCAGATGGACTAATTTTGATGTTAGGTCTCTGAAGTAGAGGAAGTAGAGTCGTGGCAGTGAAAAGAAAGAAAAAAAAAAACATGGCGGATATGAAGTGCATCACAAGAGTAAAGAAAGCAACAACGGACTAGTATCTGGTAATGATAGCCACGACGCAGGAAACAACGACAACGATGCATCCAAAACAGATCGATCAAGTGGCTTAGGGACAAACATCATAACTCGTGTGCGCAGGTTTTCAAAGAAGCTAGTTGTGTTTTCGATATAAGGTGCGGTGGAAAGTAAGTTAAGAGTGGCAATTCGATTTGGTATCATCAATGCCTATATATCAAAATAGCAAATGAGTCTTGAACAATGTAACTATTAAGGTATATAGAAACTCACCAATTCTTGTGCAATCATTCCACCCATGCTGACTCCGGTGATGTTGAGCTGTCTGTCCTTCGTCCAACCTAAATGGTCGAGTAGCTCGATACAATCCTTGGCCATTTCCGAGGTAGAATATCGTAGGATGGGGGTGTCTGATCCGCCCATACCTCGATTATCAAATACTAACGAGGAATATTTGTCTCCTCTTTCATGACCAAAGTACAGGGTTTGTCTTTGCCATGTTGACTTGTTAGAGCCTAAGCCCATAATCCACTGGATGAAAACTCCAGATTAGCATGTTGATACATGAACACGTGACCCAATCGAGACCAAGTTTTGTCTGTACAGTCAAAAGTTTGCGGAGACGCAAACAATGTCGGGGATACGACAGAGAGAAATGAGCAGAAGCGTAAACAACATTGAGGTACGAGTCTCAACACTCTTGAGTTTTGAGCTACCCATTCTTCGCTCTCCAGTCCGTCATGCACTCGCATGTGATACACGTCACACCAAAGTCCAAGATTGTCAACTTACCACAACCTTCGTCTCTCCACTGCCATGAACCTCCCAGTCTATTTTGAAGGGTCCTCCCCTACCAACTCCAATCGGCAACTTTCCACTTTGCGTTGGGGTAAGTCTCCATATTGTATCTGGGTAGGATTTATGTGCGAGGATTTCAGCCACACTTGGACGTTTATCAACGGGTGGTTCACTGGAAGAAATTGAAAATCAGTTCTCATTCCTCTGACGAAATTTCACATATCTTCGGTGCACATCTTCGATGCCTGGGGAATTATACGTTTCACTCATTGTATCTTGAGGTGGGTTTGAGATGGCTTTGGACTAATGTTAAATTTTGTCGGTGTGTAATAAGGAAGGAACCCTCCGGCCAGCAGTAGATCGGAATACATCATGTGATCTTGCTCGATCATATCAATATCAAAACCACTTATTAGCTTAATTAAAGTTTGAAACGTTGATCAACCTTCATCACAAACATTTCAGTTGAAATTTATCAGAACACTTCATCTCAGGCTTTCCACAAGATTTTGATCTCAATAAACAGATTTGATAGATTGTGAGTTAAGGTTATATATCCTGAAACATTTTCACTACTATTTATGGTTCTTCTAGCATCTGCGTAGCGTTTCAGGCATATTTACATGTCTTCAATTATTATTCGTTTTCGTAAAATATACATGTTTAGATATGAGTCTACCTGCTCCTTCGATTCGATCAAGATCTTGTTCTTTCGGAATTGGCATCTAATCTCCAGGCTGAACGATCATATGATGCCGGCCATACTCCATTCTTTCCGGGTGCTAAAATACCCTTGGGGTCAAGAGCGTTCTTGATCTTCTCGTTCAACTTCATCTGCGCATTATCGTTCCAACCATAGGTTTCTGCAATCTGGTCCATCAAGGCGATATGAGTTCTATATTCTCCCCATCCATTATCGGCACAGACTTGGATGAGCTCACGGATAAGCTTGTGGGCGCGTCGTTTTTGATCCTCATCTTCACGGTCAAATACTAAGCATACGATATGATGCATCTCGCGCATACCGATGGTGAAAGTTCCGATGAAATCAAACCCGGCCTCTAGAGTCATCTTTTGGGTGAGAGCATACTGCTTGCTTGCATCTTCACCACTGATCTTAGAGATAGGCGAGAAGAAAAGATGAGCACCATTGGGTAGCCAATCTACCCAGGCAATCTCATCAATCGTTGGAATACCTTGTAGCGTTTTGGCACGGATATGAAGAACACACTTCTCCTTGATATCCTCTGGAAGGAAGAATTTGGCACCTTCAATAGTTCCAAAAGCATCCTTAACGACTTGCCAGAGGACATCGCGTACAGGTTTGGGGCCGTATAAAGCACCATAGAAGTTCCAGCGTCCAAGGTTGAGTTTCTTGGCTATGGCATCTAGTTCTTCTTCATTAAGAGGACGATCAACATCGTAGTATGATTTTTTAGTTCCCATTACTCCTGCGTCAAGCAAAATATGTCGGATTGAAGGAACGTTCTGAATGACCATCTGTAATCGCAGGGGACGGATGACGTCAACGATCTTTGGCAAGTCGGCATCCTTTGGAAAGGTGATGAGATAAGGTTGATAACCCCCTGGATTTGGCATAAGCTGAATTATCGCGGTCAGCATACAGTCATGGCGCAAAGATGGAGGCGTTCATATTACTTACCCCAAATACCCATCTTTGTCACAATACCGAGGTTGCTCTGCGAAAAGATACCATCGTTGTATGGGCCGAAACCATAAGGAAACAACTAGAATATGATGAGCTTGAAAACCTCCTAAGTTGCGCCCTCAGAATAAGCATACCTGCCAACACTTGTTTCCTGGTTGTTGATCCAAACTTCCGCCCTCAACTGTTGGCTGCGTTGGATCGGGCAAAGCACCCATACCTGTTCTGATGAGCTCTCCGGTAGGAAGCACGACCTCGAGACCGCAATGCATCATGAAGTGATCTGCTTCGAGCATCAGCAAGTCTCCCATTCTCAGATGCAATATATTACGAACCTCCGTATGGGGTATATCCTACACCACGCTCAATGGTGTTTCCAACGACAGAGCCGCCACCCAAATCCGGTGTATCAATCCAGAGTTGATCGTCTAGCTTCTTCTCCTTCAGGTAGTCATATAGACTGAAGAATGTCACACCTGGCTCTAATAGCGCATATGCTCCTTCACTGTTGACTTCTAGCACTTTGTTCATATTTTTGCCCATATCCAGACCGATGCTTCCAGGAACTCTTGGAGCTGCTCCTCCATATCCTACATTTCTGCCAATTGAGAATGGCCAAAGCGGAATCTCATACTCGTTGCAGAGTTTAACAATTGCTTGGACTTCTTCGACGTTGCGGGGTGCGACGGTGGCAGATACGACGAAGTAATCTTTGTCGAAGAGGTGGTACATATCGTGCGCTTTGGAAGGGTCAGTGTAGAGCTCCTTTGTGAGCTCTTCTTTCTTCTTGATAATGATGACATTTTCAGCACCAGTTGTTTGTTCAGCACGAGAAATGAACTCTGCGAACTTCTCTGAAGTAGTTCCTGGTGGCAGGGCGAGAGGATCATTCGCTGCTGGTGTAGTAGCTGCGTTTGGTACACGAATGGCGAGAGGGGTGCCGGTGGTAATAAGAGGGGCCGCCATCTCTTTTGATTTCTGAGGAAAGAATGTTTTTTAAGATGTGAAGAAATGTGCCTGAAGAAGAACAAGGGGATCAATTCAAGAAGAAGCAAAAATCGGACACGCCACCAAAGAGAGAGAGATATACTTCGAGAAACCCAAGAGTGCTTTCAACCTCCCGGGCTTGCTGTCTACTATGAGCCTATCTAAAAAATCACTAGACGGAATGAATTCTTATCGAAGAGGTATGATCTTCCGCCAAATGTTGCCTTTCGAGTGGGTCACATGCGGAGCAACCCTCAATTCATGGATAGAGACGATCACGCGGTAGTGGGGTTATTCTCTGAAACGTGTAGAAGAGTCTCCAAGAACAGGCGCTGACGCCAGATCGTCAATTGGAGACATTGCTACGGGAGTTTGAAGTTGATCCATATTTCGAGAAGATGACAAGGAGGATTTTATGTAGCACCAGTTGTTGAACAGTGTTTAAACCACGCGATTTGCATGCACTACTAGCATGGCGATACTACACTACAAAAGTTTCACGTTACTCTCCCCCTCGTTCTGAAGTAAGCAAACCTCGATCCACAATAGCTCAACGCATTATGGAGTGCCAGCAACAGCTTGTTTACATTATATATGGGGCCAATTCCCGTTCTCATATGTCTGTGGAGCTATGCGCTCTGCGGGATGAAGATGCAAGTTTACCGAGTGGGAACTTACCAATTCAGTGGACAGCTTTCTTTTCTTCTTGTCGTAATTTTGTAGTGGATATTGAATTGGAAGTCTCCATCTTACTTCTCTCGAATTATGCATATCTCTGACATTCTGCTTCCTATGTAAGCCGAATCGACATGCATTAATCGTGCAATGAACATGAAGAGTCAGGAACTGCTTCATTTTCGGGACGATGAAAAGATTCCGTAGACCAATTGCGGGTCGGATACCCTGGCCCTTGCAACTTTCCTTGCAACCTATCAAGGGATCCTTGGAAGGTGCAGTACTCTGCATACTTGACCTTAGCCATAATGACTGACGGCCAAGTCGATATCAAGGTCGTATTTGGAAAAAAAAGCAATTCTTCTCTAGCTGGACGGAAAAACTGACAATCACTTAATTTTCAAAACTCTTTACTGGATTGGACAATCAATGTTCTTCGTTGTGAGTTAAGTTGCAATAACAAGAGGTATGCATTACATAGCTATTCTAAGATCTCTGATTCAAATTAACATTTTTTTATATTATTATTCAATTTCGAAATAATAGTGTTGCCTTGCAAGAATTCGGGTTTGATGAATTTGATGTGGCAGTTAATTTGTCCAGCTGGAGCTTTTCCTAAAGGGAAAACACCCCAAAAGCAATGCTAGGCCGAAATAAGTCATTGGATTGTCGCAATATACTTGCATTCAGACCATATGAGCCTTTCTTATAGGGTCTCATTATTTGTTCGTAGGTTTAACTAAGGCTTCTTAGTATCAACGGATGCGTGGGAACGTTCGGAGCCTTTAGAGGGTAATCGACTTCATTAAGTAATGTAATTGCCGTAAGCAGTTTGTCACAATCCTTAATATTTAAAGGTTTCTGATCAGTGATTAGTCTCCACATTTCAACTTCACATACGTACGAAGTATATAATGAATCGGTCTCTGATCCAATTCTGACACGGCTCCACTGAAAACTATTCCAAACCCCATTAACTACTACAGAAGTTGCATTGTTGAACATTTTTAGGGGATCCGCGATAGGCTCACATCTTGGGATCGACTCAGCTCTACTTCATGTAATACTATTCGCCACCGGGGATGAGCTTTCCCGTTGAATTCTCCGTGGTGTCTACTTGCAAGCAAAGAAGAAAACATGCAGCACGAGTTGCCTCAAAAAAGGAACCCATCAAGAAGTATCGCTCATCAACATTCATAAAATTAAACTTCCTATTTTCGGCCCCCTAGTTAAAACTTTGGTCAACGTGCAGACACTGAGCAGATAAGTAAGTTCCAAATTTGTATTCATCATGAAGATCCCCTCTGGATCCCAGACTTTTGCTTCCTATGCAGACAATCACTTTTTCAATCTTTATATTACTTGAAGGAAGAAATGGAAAGGTCTGTATTTCAAATGCAAACCTCATTCTTCACAATATTTTGTATCCTGTTAGCAAAAGTTTGTTGACAAATACCGACACTGCACGAATTATCTATACCAAGAGAAACTTCATATATTCACATCAATAGTATCGGTCGCTACAGTTCTGGTGAAAAATCTCCAAAAGCAGTTATACATTACGTCTGGGCGTACTAGCCCGCTGGCACAATGGGTCACTTGTCAGCTTTGGGTCCTATCATTATCTTGGTGATGTGGATTGAGACATTCGCTGCAGCCGTTTTTGTAGGGCTGCGGATGTACACTAGATACTATATCGTTCAAGCTACGGGTTATGATGATTGGCTTATTGTCGCCAGTCTTGTAAGTGCCAACTGCCAACCTATATTTTGTCGGACTCAATACTAACGAAACAATTATCATAGATCTTGTTCGTGGCATATACTGCTTTCTGTACGGCGGCAGCTAGCCAAGGATTGGGATCCCATTTTGTCAATATCACAGCTGCTCAGTGAGTTATCTCGAATCTTATAAATGAGTAGCCTATGCTCAATTCAGTTTGAATGTTTTGATTTTAATATCAACATTCACTTCTCGATGGAGACCTAGTGCAGATACCGCACTTAGTTATTTAGGAGGGCAAGAACTGATCCCCATGCGTTCTAGATTCGTCATGTCGAACAAGATGGAAATCGCTGGTCAAACATGCAACATCATTGCCATCGCTACCAGCAAATCCGCCGTCGCCGTCTTCCTCTTGCGTCTCGTCATTGTTCCCTGGCATAAGGTCTTCCTTTGGACCTGTATCGTCAGTACAGTTATCGTTTGTGTCTCTTGTGCCCTTCTCGACTTCTTCCAAAGTTCGCCCATCGCGGCAGTCTTTGATCCAACACTCCCTCACACTGTCAACTTCAATTTCACAGCGAATGCAATTTTCTCGGGAAGCTACACAGCGATGATGGATTTTACTCTGGCATTGTTTCCATGGTATTTTCTGGCGCCTGTTCAACTGAAAAAGAAGGAGAGATTGACTATTTCCTTCGGCCTCACATTGGGTATTTTGTAAGTTTTCCTTGATCAGGAACCGTGGAAAACATTTTGGACTTGATGCTGATGTAAGTTTTATTCAGTGCGGGAATATGTGGTATTGTTCGAGCTATTGAGCTAGGAGGTCTAGCATCCCGAACTGATTATACTTGTAAGTCTTCAAGCATCCTCCGCTAAAAAATTGCCATGATGCCAAAGCAAAGAAATTCACACCAATCCACAGATGACACAGTCCCACTTATCCTCTGGGGCTCCAGTGAACTTCTTGTCGCCATTTTATGCGCCTGCATTCCCATTCTACGACCACTCTATAAGCGACTCCGAGGCCAGACTAAGTCTTCAGACGAAGGAAGTGGTCCCTATCCCAAGAAAAGCGGAGGTAAACTAGGGGGCGGATATGCATTGAGTTCTTTGCGCCGCGATGAGTTCTCCGCGAATGAAAGGAGTCGAGCGGGTGGAAAATCAAGTCATAACACGCAAGTGAATAGTCAGAGGAGTGCGCCGGGGATGGACAACGGAAGTGAAGAGAGTATATTGAGAGAGGCGTGGAGGTTCGGGATTAAGGAAACGGTGGAGGTTGATGTTAGTTATGGGAGAGAGGGAGAGGTTGACGAGGAGATGGGGGTGCCGCGGGGCGCGACCGTACGTGGAGGAAGTAGTGATGTGAAGGGGGGAGAAAGGGCCTCCAGTGTGCATGGCTTATAAAATCCGTCAATTGGAGGGATGGGTTGGGATCAATATGATTTTCATGGATGGGTAATGATGATTAAAAGGCCTTGAAATATACTACGGTACTGGCTGGCATTCTTGGGGATTTGTATAATGATGTTGTGGCGTTTAATGGCTACGTATTTGTATGGTTTATCAGAGATGTATACTTGTATAAGTAAATGGACCAAGGGACGATCTAAGAATTCCCTAAACGAGCAATCGAATAATTTTGTTTGATATCCGTTTATTCATCCATTCACCTATCCGTTCACATATACATTCATACATTCATACATTCATACATTCATACATTCATACATTCATACATTCAAACAACCACACTTAATGATCGCATCTCTCAAATTTTCCTCGCGCAAGAAACCCAATCTGAAAAATTGAATCGTAGTAGCACGGTTCGCATACTGCTTCCATTCACACCAGCTCAATTCAGCTCAGCTCAGGATCTTCACACAACAAAGTGATATGAACGGACCAGGTCATCGTAAATCCCCATTCCTACTCAAAGAGAGTTTCGGGAACTAAAAAATAGTAGAGACGGAGGGCCTTGGCAGAGGAAAAGAAGAGGTACTAATTGGATATGAGGATGAAAGATGGATTTGGGGTTTCGATTATCGAATTCTTAGGGGAAGAGTTGCTGTAGATTGAAAAACTAAAATAGTTGTTTTGAATGGATGGGTTCTTTGATTGAAACAGGGCTGCTTCGATAAATGCTATTTGCTATATATGTGTGGTGTCTAGATAATACTACGTACCTATGCTGGAGTTCAAAAGGAGGCGGATTCCAATTTTGGTGTGTGGTGGGTGATTGCGGAAGGATGGTTACGCGTGAACAAAAAGGTAAAAGAAAACATACAACAGTGGGGATTCGCTGGTGGTCACCCACCCAACTACTAATCCACCGATCTGAAGCTTGTGTATGGCAGAGCGGACGGGATGCCCAATTCTCTTCAGTCTATGGTCGTATGTGACATGGCTTGCTCTTTCAAAACATATATACGCTTGTACACAAAGTAAGGGATGAGTGATCAACTGGAAGACGCGTCGCCAATGGGAGAGGTGGTGGGAGACACAAACTCTTAAGCTTCTGTTTCTTTCACATCATTCAGAGAAGGAGATGAGAGTAGACCTGAAGACGAGTGAAGTCAGGTTTCGATTTACACATCTGCATCAAAAAGATGAACAGGCAAACAGTTCTGTTAATTACGATCAAAAAAACTACCTCACTCCCTCATCCCTAGCCCATTTACCGTAATTTCAGAGTGGATCCGACATTGTTTCACCAGAACAAACTTGTACTTCGTTCATCCAAATCCATCGTCCTCGACTTCTCCCCAACGACAAAATCACGGTTCAATTTCCACTCCCTGCACTACCCCCAACTCCCGAGCCATTCAAGCGGGTCCCAAAATATCAAACCATTGAGTTCCATGTATCCACATCCCTAATGGCCGTTTCACCCGTGAGACCCGGCATCCCGAAATCTATTAGTACCGGGTCGAGAGTGGCGATGTAGGGTCCGAACAACGGTGTGCCCCTTATCTGCACAATTCTAACCCGGTTCCCTGCGCTGGGAGGTGGTGGCTTGTAGGTATACCATGGCCATCGCTCTGTATATAGAAGGACTCGCCTACCGAGTGAACACTCTTCCCAACTTTGCTATACCTATTTCTGCGAGGTTTTGACGGCATTCCTTCCTTCAGGGGTATCCAAAGTTTAATCAACCCTATTGAGTGTTATTGGAACAAGCATTGTGCGCATGGAGAGTCAGCACCATAAGGGCGGTGACTATGCATCATCCAATTGCTGGATGAATCCTTCAACTATGATCGTCAATGAAACGGCAAGTCCCTATCTTGAGAAGGATAACGAAAGGGTGGGATGCTGGAGTAATGGGACGAGATTGCGTTAACAAAACGTGTAAAGATGGGATGTTGGATCTTGGTCGGGAATACCACGAGCGTATCAGTAAGCGTGAAACGATGGGAAGAAAATGGGTGGCAGGAGGGAGATATTGGTGATCTTTTCCTCTATGTGAGTTTTCTTGATTTGTTGTGTTATCTTTGATCCCGCTTTCACATTCTGGATCTTTTCCTCATTTGCAGTATGAAAACATCACAAACAGTCTCCAACTTGGTCGGAAATCATACAATCCTATACGTAGGTTTGTAAACGCGGCACGCATAAACGATATCAAATAGCAACGACCTCATTCAAGGAACCCCTTGGTACAATTCCCGATCATGTCAACACAAAGTCTTCCTTCTGGAGATCACCCCTCATGATTTCTCCATCCATAATCACATGAACATAAGCTTCTCCAATTAACTCCCATCTATCTTCTCCAACACTCCTTAACACAAAAGGTTGGACCGTTCCAAAGATAATGACTATAACATCCCCGGGCAATGAATGTCCAGGCACAAGACCTACATATCCATGTTCTGATATAAACGGTCTTCGATTCTGCTGATAACTCATTGCATTTTTGTACGCAGCATATGCAGCCGTCTGAACACACCTTATATGTTCCTCAGTATTTGCATCAAATTCTTCTTCGCTTAAATGATTATCCGTAATACTTCTCGCATTATCGGAATAGAGTTCTATACTACGTCGAAGATCGTTGTAGCCCATTAAAGAGGTATGAGAAGCGCGAGTGCGGAATGTGAAGGAGTCTGTCTGGTCTGCGCAGGGAATGCGCCAATTGGCTCCGAACCATTTCATTTCGTCCTGCGATAGCGGGGATGCAGCATCTTTTACATCTAGAGTCTGAGCTTGCTCACAGAAATGTGTTATTTCATCAAAGTATCGCATGATATTGGCGTGAATTGCTAGGTATTCGTCGGTAGTACGAGATATGATACCTTGTCTGTTGTCGACAGTGAACAAGCTTCCAATCGCCATAACAGTATCGACTCTGACACCTCTTAGTCCAATGATCCTTGGATCACTATCTTCCAATTCAGAGAAAAGCGAAAGTTCTGATTGGCCCGAAGCAGAAAAGAGAGCCGCTTTCTTGGCCTCACAAGAGGGTTCTAGCAGTGTGTTTGAGAAATCCGGAACCCAACTAGGAAAGCCTTTCAATGTTTTGGGCTGTTGATTCCATGCTAATAAATCCCCATTGTTCTGTTCCAAAAAAATTCGAGAAACAGATGTGAATATCTGTACTGTCTCTTCATCCGAATCGATGTTGGTATATATGGGTTGGATGTTTAAAGATTGAGCATCGGAAGCCATTCCTAGCAATCCATAGATTCTATCTCGAGGATATCTCGCCTTTCTGACTAAATCTCTCGAGGCCTGGATACAGCCTCTTTCTAACAGTTTGACCAGAGGAGATCCACCGGTTTTGCGATGATGTTTTCGAGTCCCCAGAAGTCGGTTCAGACTTATAGGAGCAGTACTGAGACATCTTGCAATCTCTTGAAGAATTGGGGATACGATGGGATCGTTAGCTGTTCTTTGGAGGCCGTATGTGTGAAGGATCATTGCCGATTGCATGGCAAAGAAAATCCAAGCTGCTTCGAACCAGGGATGAAATGGCATAGTCTTTTGACCACATGTTATCATAAGCTCTCTGCCAAGGCAAAATTCCTGCATGATCCAAAGCCGGTTCCAATAATCTCGACTCCCTATTTCATGCCAACCGAGAAATGGGAAGTCAAGGCCAATATCAATAGCAAGCTGGTACAGCGAGCGTTTCACAACAGCAAGCGGATCGTCTATTTTCGGACGATTGAATCCATATCCTTCTTGATCTTCGCGAACATAAAATTCACAATCTCTCATGCTATCCACTGTAACAGAAAAAATCCCTATATCATACGCAGCTTGTCCTATAGTCAGAGCCACGTCCATGGCCTCGTCAGTTCTAGGAGTTCCTTCTCCTAGAAAAATATCCACGATATTGGCACAACTGTAGATATCTCTCATCAGTTTGATCTGTTCTGCCTTCTCTTCCGGATCATTCTGGTTGATACATATTGCATCTGCCCAGAGAACCATCGGTTCTGTCGCATGCCGAAATGTCTTCAAAGCTTGTTCCAAACTGATGGTAACTTCAACTTCTGTCTCATCGAGCAAGATTCGTGCTCGAGGAAGATCAGGGTCCCCCCAGCAGTAAGACAAAGCATGATAGTCTGGGGCTTCTCTCAAAGAGACTACGTGCAGCGTGCAAGAAACTGTGGTGACGTCAGTTACTACGATATGCATTGATGTGATAATCTTCCCACTTACCTGTATCAAGTTGCTTGGAAAGCTCATCCGACGTTGTCAGATCTGTGTGACTCTTTGGGAGGATGTGTAACACTCGAATTTGAAGTTCCTGAGAATTTATAGGAGTGTACTGATAAAACGCCATCTTTTCAAGAAGATATCAATGTACCAACAGTAGGATTAATAGGACAACAACCTGATTGCATGTTAGACTTGAGGTTTTCGTTGAAACTCACTTTAAGCTCAGCTGGACACCAAGGAATGCCAACCGAAACCTTGCAGACGCCTCATTCCAATCGTTGTTACCGACAACTCAGCCATGCCACTGCGATCAGCCTGGTACTCGAAATGTTCGGAAGAATCAAGCTGTATTAGTGAAGGGAGTGCGGTCAAGATATTTGCGATAGATGGCGATCAAGAACCTTCCGGTATCAAGCAATCAACAATCAGCAATGATCAAATCAAACCGCCTCGACGATATGTACATAACAATTGTTGTCGCCAATTCAGGTACCCAAAATCTCAACTCGATTGCACTTCATCTAACAAAGTAGGTTTCCTGTCCGTTAGAACGTGCCCCTCATTGTTATTGGGAAGCACGAGGTCATCGTAGCCAGAGCCATTGTATATGCAAAAAGGCCGCGTAATCATAACGAGGAATTGTTCTGGTATTGATAGCAAGTATCAATCGAACCCCTGCGATACAATGCTAGGAGGCGAATATATCAATCGACCTGGCTATCTTGGATATCTGCAATAGCCAAATTAGGCCATCCCTTGAGAAGTTTAGTCAAGATTCGCCTTTTCATGACCAAGACTCGATGGAGCAACGTAATTTTGAGACCATTACTTTATTATCCAGCATGTATTGCATCTGTCACAGGAATTCTCAAAAAATTAGTAGATGAACGTGAGACAGTTGATTTATTCTGTGAGCCAGGAGAATATCGAAATAGCTCAGTAGATGTTTTTATGATAATGCTCCTTGGTAAGCTCCCGGTGAGCGCTTAAACATAACCAGTAGGTTAGAAATGAAGGTCGTTTCGCCGCTAATAGAATGGAACACAGATTATGTAAGCACTCCGTCATCGTCTGTCTCTTCGTGGGCATCTTATTGTTATTGTTCAACATAAATTCGTCATACAAATTGATGCGATGTATCTAAACCCGAAGTAAAGATGGGACAATCTCAGTCTGGTACCAGTGATAAACATGTTACTACACAGCAGCTGAGTCATGAACTGGTAAGTTTACGATTCATGGAAGCTCCCCTCTTGAATCTCCAACCACTTCCTATGGAGAACTTATAGTAATTGCTATTCAAGGCTCGGAGATTCGCAAAACGTTGCTTTACCCCCATCGAATTGTTCTCCTTCCAGGATGTTTTCAAGAGTCTCGCAGATCATCAAGATGGAGTCGCATATCTTAAAGAAGACACCATCGCACGATTCCTGGAGATTCCGGATATACTCGGCGCTTCCCCAATTATATTCCAGATGGTATCCTACCTTGGTGCGTTTCCATTTGGCCAGGATGCGCCGGCAGTCTTGGGATTTGAACAGATGATTATGGTAGTAGTGATTATGACGGAAAGATATCAGAGGGTATTGAAGAAGGGCAATAGGGATCGGACAAAGCTACTATTTCGAAGTCTGGCGGTATACGATAGAAGGGAATCTCGCGCGGGAATTGAAAAAGAAGAAGACAAGGTGGACACAACATCTCCGCTAGAAGAAGGAGAGAGTGCTGTCAAAAAACATGCCGCAGGATTCGCTATCGATGAAGCTGTGAATGATGACGATGAAGAGGAAGATGATGATCTTGCTTTGGCTGCACTTGAGTCGCTAGATGCCATTGAAGTATTTCGTCACGGAGATCCGCCTATAGCTCAAGCTACGATTCCATCTGATAACCTTAAAAAATTAATTATGCTACTCTTGTTGGTAGCGCCATTGGGAATTCAAGAGAGTTTAGCTCACCATACCGAAAGACTCGCCAGATCACAATTAGAAAGTCTTCGAAGAACAGCGGACAACATTCTTGCAGCTTTTGTAAATGTGGAAAAATTCCCTGGCGTTAAAATACATCAATTCAACACTGTGATACCCATTTCGTTGCCTTTTGTATTTAATGGATTCAATGCTCTGTTCGAACACTTTTTGTTCTCCAAGAACATTGACTTCACAAAACGAAAAGATTCTTCAGAAGCACCGCCTCCAATACCATTGGATGTTGAAATAGATCAGCCTCTGCTTCCACAAATAGGTGAAATACTGGATCTCAATGTTTTGTCGCAACTTTCCTTCTTCCTTCCAGGGGATTCTCTCTTCCGACGTCTTCGACTACTCTATTCCGGTGGCGATGCTGGATTCTCTATGGGTTCTTTTGAGACAAGAGTATTCAACTGGCGCGCACCAACTATCCTTTTGGTCGCCGGGAACAGAATTGAAGATTCTCCTACTAGTGGACAGGAAAGGAATTTTGCAGATACATTATCGCCCAAAAGATATCCTAATAGTGGTAAATCATCCAGGGTCGTCTTTGGAGTCTATCTCTCACAACCTTGGAGACAAACTCACAAAGAGTGTTTCGGAGACACCGACACATTACTTTTCCAGCTCGAACCTGTTCATGAAGTCTTTCACGCTTCGGTAATTAATAGGGATTATGTGGCATTCTCTAAACCTCCATCAGCCCATCCATGTTTATCCTTTGGATGTCCGCATCCCAAAACGAAACAGACGGCCGGACTATCTACTCATGTGAATCTCGGCGCTGTATCATTGTATCTAGATTCCTCCTTTGAATTTGGTGTTTTTACACACAACTATTCGTCTGGAGGAGGAGCATTCCACAACAGTGAAACTAGGCGTATAGATTTTCAAGACAGGTTTGAAATCGAAAGTCTAGAAGTCTGGGGTTGCGGAGGTGATGCTGAAGCTCAAAAACAAAAGGAGATGTGGGCTTGGGAAGAAAGAGAAGCGGAGGCAAGGAGAAAGATTAATCTAGGAACTGGTGATATTGAAGCAGATAGGGCGTTGTTGGAAATGGCGGGACTAATTGGAGGGAATAGGAGTGGTGGTTCTATGAATTGATGGGTCGAGCTCGGAGTTTTGGAAAGCATTGAGTAGGAATGGATCGGGATATTTGAAGCATGTACGGCGTGGACATTTACACAATTAGAGGGATATGTTCTTGCGTGATTGGGAAACTTCATTCAAATCAAACAATAAGCCTGTATTCCAGATACTTTGGATACAAGAAAGAACATTGCAATTCTACATATTAATAACCCATGACCATGCTAAAAGAAATCGATTAATGAATGGAGTTTGAAAATTTCCGTAACCCATAAGTTATACATATCCGATAACCATACCAAACACCAAACCTCAATGCTATACTTCCCATATACATCCCTTTTAGTCCGCAATTACTAGATCCCTCATTTCTTTCCCCATACCAAACCGTTCATCTGGTCCATGACTCGCCCCTTCGTCTTCTCCCCTTCCTCGACTGGCGCATCCGTCACCACAGCCTTTGACGCTGGTCTTCCCTCCGCTCTTCTCCTCCTTTCATCTCTCGCCCTCCTCATCTCCTTCTCCTCCTCATCTCTGGCCTCCAATTCTCTAATCCAAGCCTCATTCTTCTCTTTAGCTTTTTGTTCCGCCAATACTCCCTCGAATTCCTTGCGCTTCTTACGGTCGGAATCCCAGTACATAGATCCGGCGACCATAGCTAATAGGGTGAAACCTTGCGCGTAGATACGTGCGCGGAACATGCGTTGAGTGCGGTTGTGGTCACCGGCTCGGATGGAGCGGGTTGCGCCGACGAGAGCGAGGGAGGTGAGGATACAACCTGGAAGGGGAATTGATTAGTATATGAACATCGAGAGGAAGCGGGAGGAAGAGAGATGATGTACCCAGAGGAATGAGAGGCTCTTCTTTGAGACGGCGAGTTAGTTTCTGCCAGCGATTCTCTTCATAGAAATCACTATCAGGCCATTAGCTATGAATGAGTAAACAAAAGCTTTCTAGAAAAATGGCACATACGTATCGCCATCGAAAGACGACGGCAGTGGAGTATTGTTCGACATATTTATTGATTAATACTTCTCTGCGACACCAAAGTATTTTATAGATGGTGAATCTGTGAAGTTATTGATGTTCCAAAGCTTTATCAAAAGCTTTGCCCCTCCAAATGCATCGAATCACAATGCAACACCATACATACCTTACTTAGGTCGTGATATCATCGGAATTTAACGCATCCCTACCAAAAATAATTGGAGAGTATCAGCTCCGATATCGAAAGGTAGGAATCCAGCAAATGAAACAATATTCAAACTTTATGACTCGATTCTCAACAACACCAAGAAAATATACTCAATTGGAAATCAATACATAATTTCCAGACATGGAGAACGGAACAGTAACAAATGGAGAGAAAACTCCAAATCACCCACGAACTCCCAGTCTGACTTCCTTTTCTTTGACGGAATATTCAGCAAATCCATCACCGCCATCAGAAAGTACAAAATCAAACGTTAGCAGCATTGTCCCGCAGGAATTTATTCTGCCAAACGGATATCCTGATGTGAGTATGCCCAATTATATTCTAAGAGCTGTAACTGATCAATTGATTAGTATCTACGATTAATCCTCACTTCTCGAGTCTATGAAGCCGTCAATGAGACCCCGCTCACTCCAGCTGTCAACCTCAGCAATCGATTAGAATGCAATGTTTTACTGAAACGCGAAGACCTGCAACCGGTTTTCAGCTTCAAATTGAGAGGCGCATATAATAAAATGGCACATTTAGACCCTAAAGTAAGTTGGAAAGGTGTGGTTGCATGTTCGGCGGGAAATCATGCACAGGGCGTTGCGTATTCGGCGCGCAAACTCAAAATGCCTGCCACGATTGTTATGCCCGAAGGAACACCTAGCATCAAACATCTCAATGTAACGCGATTGGGAGGATCAGTAGTATTGCATGGGCAGGATTTCGATGCTGCGAAGGAGGAGTGTGGAAGACTGGAGAAATTACATGGATTGACGAATATTCCGCCGTTTGATGATCCATATGTTATTGCGGGTCAAGGTACGATTGGGATGGAACTTCTCAGACAAACGAATATTCATAAGCTGGAGGCTATTTTCTGTTGCGTGGGTGGTGGTGGGTTGATTGCGGGGATTGGTGTCTACGTCAAGCGTATTGCTCCCCATGTGAAAATCATTGGAGTGGAGACTTATGATGCAAATGCTATGGTACAATCTTTGGCAGCTGGAAAGAGGGTGACGTTGAGGGAAGTGGGCTTATTCGCCGACGGAGCGGCTGTAAAGAATGTGGGAGAGGAAACATTCAGAATATGTCAAGACGTCATTGATGATGTTATTCAAGTCACTACGGACGAGACATGCGCAGCTATCAAGGACGTTTTCGAAGACACAAGATCCATTGTCGAACCAGCTGGAGCTCTTGCATTAGCAGGACTCAAGAAATATGTTGCGGCCAACCCATCTCCTGATACTTCTCGAAATCTTGTGGCTATTGCTTCTGGAGCAAACATGAATTTCGATCGTCTTAGATTCGTTGCCGAGCGTGCAGCTCTTGGAGAACGTAAAGAAGCTCTTCTTAGTGTCAGCATTCCTGAAGTTCCCGGTGCTTTTTCTGAACTCATCAAAGCCGTCATGCCACATGCCGTCACCGAATTTTCTTACCGATACGCCACGGATGAAGTAGCAAATGTACTCATCGGTATTTCTCTCACCTCTCCTGCATCACAAAGAGACGAAGAGCTTCAATTTCTCCTTAATCGTATCTCATCCAGTGGCATGTCACCTACTGATCTCTCCGGCGACGAACTTGCCAAATCCCATATTCGCTACCTAGTGGGTGGTCGCTCAGGAGTACCAAACGAACGACTCTACATGTTCAACTTCCCTGAAAGACCAGGTGCGCTAGAGAAATTCCTCACTACCTTGAGACCGAGATTCAACATCAGTCTTTTCCAATACCGTAACGCAGGAAGTGATATCGGAAAGATTCTGACGGGTATCCTGTGTCCGGATGACGAAGTCAAGGATTTGGAGAGATTTTTGAGGGAAATCGGATATCCTTGGACGGATTGTACAGATTCACAAGTATTCAAGACGTTTTTGAGATCATAGATTTTGATTTATGGGAGGGTTGGAGGATTATGATGATGAGAGATGCATGAGCGGTGAATATTCACCATTTATGGGCGGAATTATGCATTATATTAGCTCGGCGTTTTTGGGCAGTTCATTGTAGATAAAAGTCATTGGGCATGGCGATGACTTTATGGCGTTGCATAGATTATAATCGAACACATCGTAGATTTCATACATGGTTCTTTGGTGGCTAAATTTTCAAATTGGTACAAATACTTGTGGAAGAAGAATTCTTTTCTCGACGTGGTGGGATTGAACAAGAATCAAAGCCTCACCGGGAGTTTTCTGTTCACAACTCAACTCTGTAAACTTCATTTTGAGTCTATCATTCTCTTCGAAAACTCCTATTTATGGAAGGAAAAGAGCGCAGTGATGAATTGGTTGGCAGAATCTTATTGTGAGGTTGGAAATCACAAAATGATTGAATCTCTTGCCGTCTGGTAGAAGATAATCACATGCCACGCCCACCTTTGAATTCGCAACTTCTTCCTTAGTCGCAAACTTATATCTGTAACCATGTTGTCACCCAATCCATACAGGAAAGAGCGAAAAACGACGATCTGCAATCAATTGTTGCAGCCTAATCCAATCCAATCCAATCCAATTGGATTCAATGTAATACAACATAATACCTTCATCACACAACGTCGAATGAAACATTCCTTATCTCTTTCCAAAGTTAAAACGCATGCATGTATGGTGATATAAAACCACTCTCACTTCCACCTTCTCACCAGCAGTTTTGTATTCTGCCAAGTAGGATAGGACAAACAGAATATAATGCATCCTCTCGCTTTCTTCTTCGTAGGATATCTCATACTCTTTATCACCGCCAATCTACATTCTCTCTACGATACATGGACCTCTTCAACCCTTTACTGCGTCCGCGAACCATATACCATCACTACTCTTTCTCCTAGTATTCCTAATCCGAAATGTTTCCGTGTCAGGATCGATGTGATAACTGAAATCCTTGAGAGAGTACCAAATGCAGAGGAAGGAGAAAAAATTGTTTGGTTGAATGGATATGTGTTGCCTGGGATTATTGAATCGCATGGGCATATTTTGCAGTATGGAGAAATGCTCGAGAGTGTGAGCTTGTATGACGCGGAAAGTGTGGAGGATGTGAAGAGCAGGATCAAGGAGTGGTTGGGAAGACACGAGGGAGAAGGTTATGGAGGGAGGGAGAAGTGGATCAGGGGAGTGGGATGGGATCAAGCTCATTTTGGAGGTGTGATGCCGACAGCGGTATGAATTTATCTTCTCATTCTTCTATCTGATAAAGGACTCTGCTGATAGAATTTCTAGAAACAACTTGCTGAAGACCCGGAACTGAAAGATTTGTATATCATGCTCGACAGAGTTGATATACATTGTGTTTGGACCTCAGAAAAGGTCCTCTCTCTTCTTCCGGATCCTCTACCTGAATCGCCTCCAGGTGGAGAAATTGTTACGATTCCTGGACCAGGTGTCTTTTGCGATAATGCAATGGATAACTACATCTATCCCCTTGCACCTAAGCCAGATGCGCCTCAGAAGGTACGGTGGCTTAAAACCGCAATGGAGGAGTTGAACAAAGTAGGTATCACGGCTATGAGTGACGCTGGCATGCGCATGGAAGATGTGAAAATCTTGCAAGAGTTGGCCAGGAGAGATGAATTGACTGTTAGAATCCGTGTTATGGCTGAGTGTGACGAGAGAAATACTTTTTGTCATCAAGAGTTACGAACGGTGAAAGTGATAAGAGATGGATCTGGTGGAGGTGATATGCTATTGTTTGGGGGAATTAAACTCTTTGCGGATGGAGCATTAGGCTCTTGGGGTGCGGCATTGTTGGAACCATATTCGGATAAGCCTGAGACTAGTGGAATGATGTTGATCAACGAGACTGAATTAACGGAAGTTGTTAAGAAGGTATTTTACTACTTCCCTTCTCTTCTGTGCATGAGACTGACTGATTCGTTGAGTTTTACGAATGGGACTACCAAATCAATATTCATGCTATCGGTGATCGAGCCAATAGAGCTGCTATCAATGCATTCGAAGCTGTTCTAGGATCTGATTGCAATGGTTGCAACCAAGAAAAGAGGCTAAGAATTGAGCATGCTCAAATTATAGTACGTCCCAGATCAACAGCCAATGCCTTTCTAACGAACTTTGCAGCATCCCGACGACCAAATACGCATTGCAAATATGGGTATTCTTCCCAGCATTCAGCCAACACACGCCACATCTGACATGGTCTATGCATCATCTCGTCTCGGCGAGGAACGACTTTCCAATTTCGCGTATCGCATGCGATCATTCTTCCCTACTGTTCATAACAGCACATCGTCATATCCCGGTCCAGTTCTTGGCTCTGATTTCCCAGTTGAACCACCGAACCCTTTTCATGGTATCTATGCCGCAGTAACTCGGCTCAATCCTAAAACTGGGACTTCACCCTCAGGAAAAGAAGGTTGGTATCCGGAAGAGAGTCTCAGTATTGAACAGGCGATTCATGGTTTCACGCGCAACGCGGCTTGGGGCTGGAAATTGGAAAATAAAACGGGAGCTATTGAGATCGGGAAGTGGGCGGATTGGATTGTGATTGATAGGGATGTGACGGGGATGGAGGGGGAAGGGATGGAGGGACTGAGAAGTTTGAAGGTGTTGGGGACATGGGTCAAGGGGAAGAACGTTTGGGCAATGGACGAGGGAAGAGTTATGGAACTTGATCAGCTTTATCAGAAGGGCGATAGGGTTTGGATTGGGTTGGCGAGACTGGGAAAGAGTTTGACGAGAGGGATTAGAGAAATGTTAGTTTGGGGGAGGAAATGGGAACTTTAGGAAATCAGGTTGGAATGAGAGAGGTGGGGTGTGTGGGATTGATTGCCATGGATTAAGAGCGTGTGTAGATTGTGGAAAAACTGTATCGTTAAAGGAAGGGGGGAAGAGAGGGAAAATGATAACCAGGAAAAAAGAGAGCCCTGCGAAAGCTGAATAGATAGCATTAGAAGTCCGTCCTAGAAGATCAATAACCTAGATAGAATACCGAGATACCTGATTAAACACATTTTGACATTGCTACTTGTGGATGGACTTGGAGCTAGAGATTAATCAATTATTTTTTCTTCGATCTAAGGAGATTCTTTGTTTGGTATGCAAGAGAAATCGATTTGGAAAGAGTCTAAGAATGCAAATCTCCGTAAACTCCATTCCTCAGATTATGCGCCGACCATTTGACCCATCTTAGCACCAGGAAATCATCATATCATCACATCATCGCTCACCATCGAATCTAGAATACAAACCCACATTTACAGCACAGCATACGCACTAGCATAACTCACCGACCCATCATCTACCCTCGTAACTTCATTACTCCGTTCATACCTCACGAATTTGAATTTCCCCTTTTCCCCATCCAAATTCTTATCCTCCTTCACTTTCTCAATCGCAGCCATTATCACTCCGATCGGATGTCTCCCGCATACCGTATTCCCTGTCTCTTCTAAATTATCTAGAAACTCCTGATGCACGCCCCCGGATATAGCATCCATGGATAGTTGATCTAGACGTCCTATACTCTCGTGAATCGGCGGTTGCGTCGGTGCTTTATCCCGGCGCGAAAGCGAGTACCCGCCGGATTTATCGCGGGCTTCGGCGGATGGACTCGCGGGGAGATAGTATGTGTATTGGAAGCGAGGACCCCAGTGGCAGAAATCGGAGGAGATGATGAAGACGTTTGAGGGGTCGGAGAGGTAGGGAGCGAGAATGGAGCCGAATTTTCGCTCGGTGCTGGGGTTGGTGTTGCCGACGAGGATGGGGATTAGAGGGGGGAAGCCTGAGGGGGAGGGAAAGTTGAGGGAAAGAAGTTTGTAGATGTAGGGGAGATGCATTTCTAGGGAGTGCTCGGTTTCGTCTTGGTCGGTGGACATTTTTTTGAATTCCCCTGTCGCGGAGAGTTCTTGGACCAGAGCCGTGTCGATGGTTAGATCGCCCAAGGGAGTAGCGTATTTGGAGTGTTTGGATAGTGCACATTCGGTGAGGTACCAAGCGTGAGAGGGCCCGAGGAGAAAGATTCGTTTTGCGGTGGAGAGATCGAGGGTTGCGTAGGCCCAGGCGGCGGCGGGCCCGGAATAGGAATATCCTGCGTGGCTTTAATTTGTTAGAGTGTTTTGACGAGCTGGGAGAGGGGTAGCTAACGGTGCAATGATGACTCGAGCACCTGGAACGGGTAGATTTGTGTCGGAAATAGTGGAGGGGACTTGGGACAGCCAGTTATCGAGTTCCGAAGATAGTTTGCTCGGATTCGATGTGTACCACGAGCCGGCGTGGCTGGCTTCTCGAGTACTGCCCATATTGTTCTGGCTGGTTGTGGTTGTAGGTTCTTGAATGTGTTTGTTGTGAGGTTCTAGAAGAATGATGATGATGATGATGTTGTTGTTGATATGATACGGTTATCGTGAGGTGTGGGGGTGAAATGGCGGGGTAGCTAGCTAAGCTTAACTTTACTATTTGAATTTCCGAAGTTCAGGCGGTGCAACACTAACCCTCGTCTCTTTTTCCATATGGAGCAGTAGTGTCATTGATTTTTGATGGCGAGATGGGGAAACGCATCGTTCTTTTCTCTCACAGACGTTGCTGTTTACCTACATGAGAATATCAGAGTTCTCATTACATTCAAGAGTCCATGCAATGCTTACCTGGTACGCATCGTCCATTGTCAAGCCTGATTCTTCGGTTGTACAAGTCCTCGAAATACTGAGGCGCTCTCGGTGTGATTGCGCGGCTCTTAGCGATCAACACGCGTTGAGTGACGACGATGTGATATTCGGGTTTGCGAGATCGAATAGGAGAATGATAATATACGACCACTATCTTGGCGTGCATCTGTACATTGATTCTTCCTAGGCAACAATTTCAGTCGGAATAACGTGAGAAATTCATCTGCTGTCATAGCGAATCTTCATGGCTGAGATGACTCTAAATCACGGAATTGGAATATGGCCTACTTATTGTTCTCCCATCATAGCTGATGACACACCATGGCATGGGTACCATGAGATCCATGGATAGCTTTGCATTTGCAAGGGCCTCTCGATAAGCAGTTGTTTATATATGTCCCCCTCTTTTTGTCCACCTAAGTTTTGTCCTTTGAAATATTAATCACGAACTGGAAATCATGTCAAGTAACACTTCCAGTATTGATATATCTATTAATGACTTCGGTCCAGCCAAGTCCGTGGGATTTGACTTTACTCCACTATTCGAAGATGTAATCCTGTCACTTGTACCATCAGTCATCTTACTTCTCTTACTGCCAATTCGAATATGGATGCTTCGTGGTCAGCCTCGAAAAGTTAATTCTAGCCTTTTGCATAGCAATAAATTGGTAGGATTATTCAAGCGAGATAAAATGGAGGCTAATGTTACCATAGCTGTTCTTAGGAGTCTTCACAATCATGCAAACTGCTTATTTAGTTATGAATGCCACAACGTCAACATTGAAGACACGTACAACAATACCTGCTGCAGCTCTTCTACTTGTAAATGCCCTCGGCTTATTTGCTTTATCACATATTGAGCATATCCACTCTGTCAGGCCATCTGCTCTCATCAATGTATGGCTTTTGCTTACGTTGCCTTTCGATATGGCGAGGGCAAGGTCACTTTGGTTAGTTCATGCAAACAATCCAACTGCTGCAGTATTTACCAGTGCTCTTGGCGTCAAGATTATGGTCATCATCGTCGAAGCGGTGGAAAAGCGTCACATCCTACTTGACAGATATCGAAACACATCACCTGAGACTACTAGTGGTATTTATAGCCGCAGCTGCTTTTGGTGGTTGAATACACTCATGACCACCGGTTTCCAACGGGTTATTAAAAACGAAGACTTGTATCCCATTGGTGAGGAGATGAGCTCACATTACTTGTACTCCCGAGCAAGGAGCACATGGGATGCAAGCAATCAAACCGGATCTTATTCTTTGCTTTGGTCAACCTTGAAAGCCACACGTGGAGCATTTGCTCTCGGGATTGTACCTCGACTTTGCACAATTGGTTTCAAATATGCACAACCTTTCTTACTAGAAAGAACCGTTGGTTTCGCAAACGACGAAAATCAACCTGATAGTATAGGATGGAGTTTGACTGGAGCATTTGGCCTTGTCTTCCTAGGCTTGGCTGTTTTCAATGGTGCCTATTACCACATAGCATATCGTTTCAACACGGCTGTACGCGGTTCATTGATAAGCTTAATATATGCAAAAACAGTTGATTTGAGTATTACTGCTCTTGATGAATCGGTTGCCGTCACTTTGATGGCAAGTGACACAAGTAAGAGATCCTTTCCCAATATTATAGACGTGGCTTATTTAATTTTACAGGCGCAATTTGTGAAGGCTTCACAAATATACACGAGCTTTGGGCTGTTCCTATAGAACTAGGCATCGCAATGTATTTGCTTTATCGACAAGTCGGCTTGACATTCTTGGCTCCTTTCTCCATTGCTTTGTTGTGCACAGCAGGCATTCTTCTTATGGCAAATTGGATGGGCAACGCACAAAAGATTTGGATCAGAGGTATCCAAACGCGGATCGACATAACTACTTCTATGTTGGGGTCTATGAAGGTTAGCTCTCTTACTGATCTTCGTGCATAAATTACTAAATACCTACACAGGCTGCAAAAATGTTAGGATTTACCGACTCTCTCACCACCATGGTTCAATCTCTTCGCGTGAAAGAAGTATACCTTTCTCAATTATTCAGAAGGCTTCTCTGTGGTCGTGTTTTCCTAGGTATAGTGTTTTGTATCAGTCACCTGAAGCCTCCATCTAACTTACGGTCTAGCAAATAGCACTGGCATCGTAGCGCCGCTAGTTACGTTCACGGTGTTTGTGATTTCAGCCAATGTTACCGGTCGTACATTGAGTACCTCGACAGCGTACACATCGCTATCTCTCATTGCCCTCTTGGCAGACCCAATGAATACACTGGTGAGGACAATACCTCAAATCAACTCTGCTGTTGCTTGTCTTGAAAGAATCCAAAGTTTCATGTTATCGGATGCACGAAAAGACCACCGTTTGCCAATGGTAGGATCTCAATTATCAAATATCCCTAGCTATCTGAGCCAAGGAATCGAACTGAAAGACATGTCACCTGTACTAAATCCTTCAGCAATGATCATTGCCCAGAATGCTAGCTTTGCTTGGAGTCAGGACGCTCTTCCTGTGATAAAAGACTTCAGCTGTACTCTACCATGCTCTCAGTCACTTTTCATCATTGGTCCGGTAGGCTGCGGAAAGAGTACTCTACTCAAAGGACTACTTGGTGAAACTCCTTCTTCCAAGGGCTTCATCTATGCCAAGACCGCTAGAACGGCGTACGTTGAACAAAGTCCATGGATTCAGAATGGGACCATTCAAGACAATATTTTAGGTCCATCAAACTTTGACTCACCTTGGTATAATCAGGTTGTTCGGGCTTGCGCTTTGGAAGATGACATCGCGGTCTTGCCTAATGGAAATGGTAAGTTTTCCATTGTCAATATCATTCTATCTCTTTTCAATGTCTTGCTTGTGCTTCTCACAGAGTAGTGCGGTCTCATACTTCTTTTCTACTGTTCTCTCGAGACTTGAAAATTCGAGCGCACTGACGAAATCATAGCTACTCGTGTAGGAAGCGGAGGTATCTCACTGAGCGGCGGTCAAAAGCAAAGAATCGCACTTGCAAGAGCCGTGCACGCCAAAAATGAGTTTATCATTCTTGACGACGTATTTTCTGGGCTTGATCCAGAAACAGAAGAGCAAGTTTTCAAAAGACTTTTTGGGAAACAAGGACTTTTCCGAGAAATGGGAACCACTATTATTCTTGTCACTCATGCCGTTCACAGATTAGCATATTCAGATTACATCATCGCATTGGATCAATCCAGCCAGATCGTCGAGCAGGGTACCTTTGAGTATTTAAAAACTAGTGGTGGCTATGTGGAGAATTTAGATACTCGGCATAGATCAGAGGAACTTGACTCTGGAGAAGTTGATACAAAGGCGACAACCCAGAAACAAAGTCCATTCGCAACTCTCGAGAATGATGATCTCATGAATGAAGTAGCAGATTTGAATCGACA
Source organism: Botrytis porri (assembly GCF_014898465.1). Taxonomy (NCBI): domain Eukaryota; kingdom Fungi; phylum Ascomycota; class Leotiomycetes; order Helotiales; family Sclerotiniaceae; genus Botrytis; species Botrytis porri. The sequence continues at coordinate 1,475,323 of NW_024066075.1, read as the reverse complement.
AACTGGTGATGCTTCAGTATACCAATATTATTTTGCCTCCATTGGATGGGTGCCGAGCGGGATATTTTTCCTTCTTGTCTTGATATTTGGAGCAGCATCGAAATTACCGGAAATTGCTTTGACTTACTGGACTCGAGCTATCGCTGTTGAAGGTAATAAGGCAAACCCATACTGGCTTGGAATATATGGAATGCTATCTGCTATTTCCTTGATTGGTTTCGTGGCAGGAATTTCCCATTTGATGTTATATATGATGCCGAAAAGTGCAAAAGTCCTTCATCAGAGATTGTTGGATTCTGTGATGGGAGCACCTCTTTCTTTCTTCACCGCCACGGATACTGGGACGACTACAAATAGGTATGTACTTGGGTTGTATTATCGCAATCTTGCTAACTTCAGACTCAGATTCAGTCAAGACATGACTATAATTGATGGAGACCTTCCCTATGCATTGGTTGATCTCTCATTGTCCACTGTGCAAGCATTAATGGGAGCTATTTTAATGTCTCTATCCGCGGGGTATTTTGCGGCAACTATTCCGGTCATCGGTCTAATAGTTTGGGGCACGTCGTCACACTTCTTCTTACATTAATAATTGCTGACCAAAAATAGTGCTGCAAAAATTCTATCTCAGGACATCTCGGCAAATGCGTCTCTTAGACCTCGAAGCAAAATCCCCTCTGTACTCCCACTTTATCGAAACCCTTAGTGGTCTAACTACCATCCGAGCGTTCGGTTGGACCGAAAAGTTTCGCGAGCAAAATCTTGCATTTTTAGACACATCTCAGAAGCCCTATTACCTCCTATTCTGTATTCAACGGTGGCTGGGTCTTGTCCTTGATCTTCTCGTTACAGCCCTTGCAGTTATTCTCATGGTGCTCATTGTTAAACTCCGCACCGACATTAGTCCGGGCTATGTTGGTCTGGCTCTGTTGAACGTAATGACTTTCAACCAATCACTTACTCTAATCATCAAGGAATGGGCCCTTATGGAGACAGCCGTTGGGGCAGTCTCTCGTCTCAAAACTTTCGCAGCAACAACTGTAAGCGAGAACTTACCACCCGAAGTCGAATCTGTGCCAGAAAATTGGCCAGCATTCGGAGCCATCGAATTCAAGAATGTAAAAGCGTCCTACACCTCAACCAACATCCCGGTCATTAATGATCTCAACCTCTCTATAAAACCTGGAGAGAGAATCGGAATTTGTGGTAGAAGTGGAAGTGGCAAAAGTTCTCTCATCGCAGCGCTCTTTCGCATGTTGGAACTTCATCCCGGAAGTTCAATCCTTATTGATGGTATAGACATCAGCACAATCCCTCGACAAATAGTACGCGCACGCTTGAATGCTGTTCCTCAGGATCCATTTTTCCTACGCAGCACTATCCGCACAAATACCGATCCGTATGGTGTTCACACTGACCTTCAAATCATCTCCGCGCTAGAGAAAGTACATCTCTGGTCTCTCATCTCCTCTAAAGGAGGGTTAGACGCGCAACTCGATACGGAGTTCTTCTCACACGGTCAGCGGCAGTTATTTTGTCTAGCGCGAGCCATTTTAAGAGGTGGAAGAATTATCGTGTTGGACGAAGCGACGAGCAGTGTGGATAGCGAAACGGATAAATTGATGCAGAGGGTTATTAGGGAGGTTTTTGAAGGGTGTACGATTGTGGCTGTTGCGCATCGATTGGATACGATTGCGGACTTTGACCGTATTGTCTTGCTGGGGAAGGGAGAGGTGGTAGAGAGTGGACGATTTGGGAAGTTAATGGAGATGGAGGGCGCGTTTAGGGAATTGTATGATTCGTGATTTGGAAGAGGGAGGGATTTCATGACTTTAGTCGGCCGGGTCTATGGCCGCTAGAGACACGAATTGATTAGAGAGGCAAAAAGGTAAGGATTCCCGACGTGGGATTTCAAACAGTTGGATACGTCACCTTCACCCGACGAAACGTCCATACTCGGAAATCGTTATCAGTTGTTTCGGGAGGCTTCGGGTGAGGCGTAATTTAGAAAGTAATCATACTTTGTACATTGAGTTCTTTATGACTTGCATACCTACGGCAGGAACAGCTCTTTGTAAAATGTGATGGGCTCTGTATGAAGATTACGGTTGAGGCGTTATGCAGAGGAAATCATCCGTCGGATTCGTCACCGAATTGTTAATATCATGATCATCGTCGGTGTCTTATTAGTGAAGTTGTATGAAAATGTACGAAGTACACATGTGAAATGTGAGAATACCGATAGACTGGTAATTTATGAGATGGTATTAGGAATGCGCATTCGTCAAGTCATCCAATGATTTTATGTAGTGTTATTAAAGGGTGGAAATTAAAGAGAGATTAGGACACTGATAAATAAATTTGAGCGCCAATCAGAAGCGAGAAATGAAGGGGTTTGATTTTCGAAGCTTTGATAGAGATTATGAAAGCATATCCTCAATTCTGGAAAGCATTAATTAAATCGAATTGGTTTCAATAAAATTGTATAGCCTTATTGTTTGATTCTCATGGGAAAAACTTCGAAGAAATCTCAAACTATAAAATAAGGTACAGATTGCGCGTGGTGTCAAATCTCGACGTCGTTCCATATCCATGTCAATGCGATTGTTCATTGTTAGGGATTGTTAGGCGATGAGGTTTAATATTTACAAAATTGTTCCTTTAAATATCTGTGCGGGTTGGTATCTGCTGTATCGATAAAGTTTGATAGATTAGATAGGCATAATAATGTAGGACGGTCTCGCCGAATTCTACGTGGGGAGCATTGTTGATCCAGTCTGTTATCAGCGTTTGCCCGTTAAGTGGCTCGAGAGTGGATACGAGGTTTGAGTTGGGGAAGAGACGAAGAAGCTCCACTGATAGATAATGGCGGGTCCGTTCAGAGGAGAGAGGGTGGCTGCTTTTGAAGATGCCCAAGAGACCAAGAGCTTATCAAAAATTAGTATTTCTGGGTCCGAGATACTAGTTCTCAAGTGGTAGCTGGAACGTGAAAAGTGGAGTTCCTGGGGAAAATAATTGGTAGTCGGTCTTCCAAAAAGTCTGGATTGAAGGCCGCGATGGATCTTGGCCCGTTGGATTTTGCTTGGAGAGGAGGATTCTTGGAATGAAGTACGAACTATTGATCACGAGATTAGCTCGAATGCTTTGCGTCAAAGTGTAACCAACGGAAAATGCTCAGTCTTGTCTGCTGATATCACGGTACCTTGTTTAGACGGTATGATACACATATGACGCTTGATGTGAGCCTTTCTATCTGCACCGAAGCTTTTCGAACAATAAAATACTTCATTCTTTCCGGCAAAATCGGATGTAACGTCTCTCGAAGAGGCTTCCTAGAACGCCTTGGAGAACGCCTCTTAAAGCCATCAGCCGCCTGTGAACCACTGATGAACAACTCCAAGGCTGGTGATCCCTTTCACCCTTGATTGTTAACCCTTGAGTCCTCTTACACACGGAAAATAATGTACTTTGGGTTCATCACATGATATATCTATCTCATGTCAACCAATCGGTCCAACTTATTTTAAATCCAGCCATTCTTATCTCTAGCACTAATATCCGAATTTCACGCGGCTTCTTCTCCATACCCACAATAATCCCAACCAAGCCCTTACCGTCGTGCATTAATTAAATCCTTTCGCAGTCTGCAAGGTTTGATCCTAGAAATTCGTTCAAGTTTGATTCGACGTGGCAAAATGTGGAGGTAGATCTTAGTCGTGTTTAGAGATGACATCGTGTCATAAAAATTCCATAACCTGTCAAGAAGCAAGAGAATGAGCGAGCTTAGAGAAGCAATGGAAATAAAATAAAAGGCTAAAAACACCATCCTTGAATAATTCAAGGACTTGAGAGATAGCTAATTTCTTAGTATTGGTTGCTAAGAAACTTGGGTGGGCTAATTTTTTGACTGGGTCCGACAAAATAGGTATGTCTGCCAGTCTGGAGATCGGCTAGAGGGGGGGATAGGTCTTAGTGTGGTTATTGCGGATTCATGGGAAAACTACGAGTGGATGTGCATCTTATGTGGAAATCTTCCTGGTAAATATACTTTCTCTTCTGGGTATAACCTATGCTGATCAACTAGATTGGGGTTCCCTCGAGAAAAGGTGATATAGAAGCTACATTTCCCTCTGTACTGCTTTTTCTCTCCCCTCCCTTTCTTTACCAACCATAATATAAAGTACCCTGAGAAGGTTATTTGAGTCGGGCACTCAAGTTGTTGAGCAGTCTTCTTTTCTTCCTTTTCGCAATTACTATCATAATTAATTATTGATACCTTCGGATATCAACAGCAAATAGCACTTGACACAATTACCTCTCGTCTTTCGATACAATGGAGGAACCAAAATATAATTCCGAAAAGGGTCATCCCCCTCTCACTACCAGTGATACTGGCAGTCGAGAGGCATACATGGCAGATACAAAGGCACCTTGGTCAACAAGATTCGTCGAAAGTTTCAAGAGAGATCCTAATGCTGCAGTAACGAAACCAAGTCAAAGAGGTCTCGATGGACTCGAATCACACGTCTCAGGATTCGATCACAGAGCTGCTGCTGAAGCTACGGCCAATTCTGGTTTGGCTAGAGAATTGAAACCTCGTCATTTGCAGATGATTGCGATTGGTGGTTCCATTGGTATGTTAAGGAACCTTTTTGTGATATCGATTCAAAACAATAAATGCAAATGCTAATGGTGCTACCAATAGGTACTGGTCTCTTTGTCACATCTGGAGCTGCTTTGTCAAGCGGTGGTCCAGCTTCCCTCATCATCGCATATGGTATCATCGGCATAATGTTGTTCTGCACTGTCCATGCATTGGGAGAAATGGCTGTCGTTTTCCCTGTCTCTGGTTCATTCTCTGCTTACTCTACACGATTCCTCGACCCTGCTTGGGGATTCGCAATGGGATGGAATTATGCTATTCAATGGCTTGTCGTCTTACCTCTGGAAATTGTCGCTGCTTCGATTACTTTAGATTATTGGCCTGGTGCATCTAAAACTAATGCGGCTGCTTGGGTTACGATTTTCTTCGTGGTTATCGTTGCGATCAACTTCTTTGGTGTCAAAGGTTATGGAGAGGCCGAGTTCGTCTTCTCAATTATCAAGGTCGCTGCAGTCATTGGATTTATTATTCTTGGTATTGTTCTCAACACTGGAGGACAAGTTGGAGGCGGAGAATACATCGGAGCTCGTTATTGGTACCCCAATACCGTCCCATCCACGTATGCTGGTTATGACAATCCGGCAAACCAGAACGCTGATGGAAGCCCTTTGCCGATTGTATCCGGTGCCTTTCACAATGGTTTCAAGGGTCTTTGCTCTGTGTTTGTCACAGCTGCATTTTCTTTCGCTGGTACTGAGCTTGTCGGTTTGGCAGCAGCTGAAACGGCCAACCCACGTAAAACCCTTCCAACTGCTATTAAGCAAGTTTTCTGGCGTATTTGTCTCTTCTACATGGTTGCCTTGACCTTAGTCAGTGTTCTTGTACCATACGGAGACAGACGACTCTTGGGATCCAGCTCCACTGATGCTAAGGCCTCCCCATTCGTTATCGCTATCAACAATGCTAGAATTGGCGTTCTTCCTTCGATCATGAACGTTGTCATTCTCATCTCTGTTCTTTCAGTCGGAAACTCCTCAATCTACGGTTCCTCGCGTACTCTTGCAGCTCTTGCAGAACAAGGTCAAGCCCCAAAGTTCCTTGCCTATATTGATCGCAAAGGACGTCCTCTCTTTTCGATCATTTTCGCTTCAGTTATCGGTCTTCTCTGCTATGTCGTAGCTGGTGGGCCATCCACCGCTAACACAGCTCTTAATTGGCTCTACTCTCTTTCCGGTCTTTCCTCCCTCTTCACATGGGGATCCATTTGTCTCGCACACATCCGATTCCGCGCTGCATGGAAAGCACAAGGCCACACCCTTGATGAATTAGCCTTCACATCCCAAGTCGGAATTATTGGATCATGGATCGGATTCACTCTTAATTGCCTAGTACTCATTGCACAATTCTGGACAGCTATTTGGCCAATTGGATATGCAACGATGTCTCCAACCGAGATCGCGAAAAGTTTCTTTCTCGCGTATTTGGCGGCTCCAGTTGTCTTGGCCTTTTACATTCCTTACAAGCTCTATTATAAAACTCCATTTATGAAGTCAATGGACATGGATTTGGACACAGGAAAGAGAGATCTTGATACTCCTGCATTGATCGAACAAGATCGTCTTGAGAAGGCTTCGTGGCCTGCGTGGAAGAGAGCTTACAAGACCTTGTGTTAAATACTACAAGGTCAAGGGATAGGGAACAAAGGCGTTTGGGATTGGGTAATTATATGATTATGTATCATGCTTTATTACCACGTTAATGATTGTCTTATTTTTGGTGTCTTGATGCTTGATAGACATATGAGGATGGGAAAAACTGGTTGGGGTTGGGGGGCAAACATCTGTTAGATCAAATGTTGGTTGCTGGAACGGAGCGGAAAAGTATAGAGAGAAATTATATGATGCATCATTACCTATTCAGGTCTTTTTGTCTTCTTCTTGAAGTGATATGATTTACTGTATAGCCTGTTTTGAAACCATGTAGTTGTAACTAGAAATTGAGTACTCGTATATCGCTTACAAACAGAGGATTTAATAGTTTGAATTATAATCCGAAAATCAAACGGGTTTCGACATCTGAATTAATTTCGGATTAGTAATCCAGCCTATCTATCTCATGAGTCGATTTGAATCAGAGGGAACAGTCTTTGAGCATCGGACTACAGTTTGGGTGGTTGGAAATTGTATTCATTTATTGTTCATATATCATTGAGCAACAGGGTTATCGTGCTGAGATGCCAATACAACAATCAATGTTATCTCAACATGTCTGTTAGTATCTATCTCTTCCAAACATTAGAATGAGCTGCTAGTAATCATCGATTTTACTACTTGATAATTTTTCGTTGGAAGTAAATGCGCTTCCTTGTGACTTCGTGTTTTGTCCAACACATTGGACTACACTCTCCTCAGCTTGAACCATATACCAAGTAGCTGATTGTTAGAAAGGCTGTTTGATGGAAATTTTACTTATCTTGTCACAAATGTTGGGGCATCTGACTTCCTAGTGGTATCAAGCAACATTTGTTAGAAATGCAACAATTTCGCCGAGTCAGCTTACAGGTATGTATAGAAGGATAGTAGTACGCCAGGTGATAAGTATCTAGTTTGAGATATACATGATTTAAAGTGCAGAATTTTGTTTGGATTGTTTTCCCCGATATTTGAGTGTGACATGATGTGATGTGATGTAGAGGATGAGGATAGTATGGTTTAGTCGGGATGATTTGATCATGTTTGGGGGTATTCTTGGATTTGCCTAGTCTATAGCTAGTAGTCTAATATAGTACAGGATAGTATGGTATGATAGTTTTATTAGCACGGACGATCTGATGTTAAATTGAAGCTTAAAGTTAAAACCTTCTGCAGGGTCTTGGGATTACGTCACAGGCAGTGAAACAGAACAGAACGAAATGGGATGAATGGAATACGTGGGATTGTTTTGATGCGATTTTAAGATCATAATAGGACTCCGGTCTGCTGAATATGCGTTTTAGGAAAGAGAACCTCAGGAAAAAGCACGACGGAACGTGGAGATGGACTTCTATCGCCGATCCCCTTGAGAAACTTTGTTCGGATATACAATATTAATACAGAATCATAGGTTATGAGGATGTGGCTAAGCAGTTACTTATTTTTTATGATCCCTTATATAGAATGACGAAGCAAAAAGAGAGAAGCGGTTACAGGATTATAATCGCGAAAGGGTGCAGGGAACGGCTAAATACAATATAGATATGACAAAAGACATCCGACGAAATGATGGGAATTTTGATGCGAGATTCTGATGTCGCTTGTGACGTTTGAGATGGCGTGAGAATGGAATGAATAGTTGTTTCGATAGGCAATGACATCTTGGAATATGAGCGTTGGGGGAAGTATCTTGTTTAGTAGCTGGGTTAGACTGAACAAAATAGCCTGTTTGGAATGAACTCTATATTGCACTAAAAAAACAAGAGAATATAGAGAGTTAAGATATGTTTCGGCTGGAGGTATAGCTTGGAATGGTGTTCATGAGAGAGGTAGAACTTGGAAGGCGAGAGAGGTGAAGCTGAGGAGTTAAGGGCGCTGCTTTATAGTAAGACTTCTTGAGTTTGTCTTTATTTATACCGGATCAACTCGAGTGAGCTGCAATCAAGTTAGACACAAACCGGAAATGGGAACGAGTGGCATTCCTTGGAATGTTCAGTCAGTAGCATCGATCCGTAATTGTAAAGTGATGATTGGGTAGCTGAAATACTCGATTTCAGTATCTTTTCGGAGGAGGACAGAGGAGACGGAATCTGGAAGAGAGAGGAGGGTGGATATAATCTTGGAGGGAATTATTGGGATTGTATTTACGTGAGTCCTCTGAATCTCCTGTTTGATGATTTTCTGTATAACCGAATTGAGAGTTTTTGTCATAATTGTTTCTGCTTTGGGGGTTTCATCACAATTTCCGGATTTTCTGAGCTAGCTTGATTGAAACTTAAAATCATTGCTGGTGATCTAGCATGAGATGTGTAGCTTTTATTCGTTGGACCTGTAGAATTATATATACTTCCAATCATCTCATCTTCTGCACCAACTTCTCTCTTTTCATCACTAACCCAAATCTTCATTGTATGAATAGCGCCATCTGAGCTTCATTCCTTCGACCAGGACTTCATTGTTGATCCCATTAGATGCTATATGCGACGAGACTATCATTCAAGTACTAGTTCTATTTTCTACTTTCGTTTAGGGAATGTCAGTTATATTTAATTTATAACCTTAAGTCTTCTAGAATACCCCGTTCCCTGAGTCCTGAAGCCATTACCAGAAGGAATTTGTATTAGCGTGTAATTCATGGCCAATCAAATCTAGTTTTTACGGAGATCAGTAAAAAGAGTGGAAAATGCATCTAAGTCAAAGATATTGAAACCATACCCAGCAGCTTAAACAAGTCCTCTAGGCAGTCTTCCTACAATCCTATATCAAAAAATAGTGAGGGGTCAACTCCTTTCCAATAATCCACACATGATGAGGGCTTACTGTCAAAACTTACCTTGCATCATTTTACATCACAATCCCCCAGTAATACCATGAGCACACTTTGCCAAGCTATGTTATTAGTGTAAGATACATTTTTGTGGAACGAGTCTCCAATAAAACGTTCCAGATGGCGAGCTCGTTGAGATTTCGAGAACTTCATGACCTGTGAAGTTGGTAGATTGAATTGGTATCAGTCTTCGAAAGGGGGGGGGAATTGGGATGTCTACACTGTTGCAAAATGTTGTTTGTCCAAGGCTTATTAGAGTGGTACTTGGGGGTATATAAGCGCGATGTAGTTGATGGAAATGCTAATCATAGAGTCTGAAATTAATTGGCTGATTGCTTTTATTCACTCGTAATCGAAATCAACTCAAAGCGGTCAGTATCAGGAATGTGGGTCGGATGGAGGACCTTGATAGCAACAAAGTTGAAGCCTGGGGGGGCATAATTTAGGTTCGCAACGAGCGACGCGAGCCTAAATGGTGCTAAAGTATGTATAGTGAACCCGTTCCATTAGGATCAATGGCGAATGGACGCAGATGGTATATATATATAAGCAAGTTGAGGTAAAAAGGTGGTGAAGGTGAGGATCTTGTACACGACTTGATTTCGAAGAGCAATTATCCTCCTAGACAAACAGGAAGGTTTGGGAAGAGGTTCACTTGGTGAAAAGCTAGGATAAGTGAGTCCCTTATATTCAAGGAATGAGCTAGCTCTTACCGTTCCAATATCGTGGGCTAAAGGCTCGATTGTAAGATCCCTTGGTCGGTAAATGATGATGTAATTTCACATTGTTCCTCAGTCAAGTATTGTATTTTTCAGTAAAAGGATTCTGGATACTCAAGCATTCGTGAGAGTTGCTTCAGCGAGGCCAGATGAAAGCTTGGCCAACCCCTTACAAACTTTTAGACCTTGATAGCGGTCGCCATTTTCCGCCTGTTACTTGGAAAATCGACTGGAAACAATCAATTGGATTCCTTGACAGTCCTATGGTTCAGTGTAGAGCAGCTAGTAGTAACCGTAAGCAGGCTTTCATCAAAGCAATTGAGAACTTAGTCAATGATATTATCATAAATTTCTTAGCTCTCCAAATCTCATATACAGAGCTTCACTACCTCAAATAGCGAAGTCTCAAATGTTAATATTGGTTCTATTTCTTTGTCTTCAAACTCATATAGCATCGGATTTTCTGAGGGTTAGCACTCCTATAACCATTGGTATCTGCTTATCTGCTCCATCTATATCAGTAGCGTTCACACTCAGACTTATATTCCGATATTTTGCTTGCGCCAAAAGAAAAGAATACAAACTGAAATATTCTAGAAAGTGGGATCCGATTCACTGTTTAAGTATATTTAGGGAATGAAATTGAGATTTAAAACATTGTTAGTAAAGCAATAATTTGTTAGAAAGACAGCGGCTGATGGCTTTCTCGGATATATTATATCTAGCTTCGAAGGAGGTATTAGCAAACTTGAATTTTCATAAACTAAAAACACAAGGAAGCGATCATCCTTCCGAGTGGAAACAGAACGTCCCGGTTTGAATACGGCATCCACAACCCACGACTCTCTTCTAAAATCATTGTCTACTATACCCAGTTATGAGAAACTTGTGCCTCCCAGCATGAATAAGGCCACCCCCAATTTTCATTTAGATTATCACTGACATTCTCCGTTCTCGCCTGTTCTCTAAGATCATCGCTCACTGCAATGCATAAATCCCATTCCGCCATATTTGCCTGCGCCCTGCCAGGGTGGATACTGCCAGTGTTACAATCTATCGGAACTTCTTCCCAAATCTGGATGTGTGGCTGTAGGTAGATGGTTGTTGGCTCCTTGTCACGCGTTAGACAATCGTACAAACTGGAACAGTCCCAAGCGGGCCATCGCAAGTCTATACCTTTCTCAGCGGCTCGACGCTCTAGATCTTCAACATAAAAGTTCTTATTTAGGTTGGCGCCATTTTCTTCTTGCTGTGCCGCTTAGTACAACAGCAGCGCGTGCGGCTCTGGTGTAAGCTCACTCCACAACCGATGATAATCTGCAACTATATACGCCATGGCAACCTGCAGACTCATATCGGGACGTCGGCGCGCTAACTCACGCAGTGTTGCCTCATGGGGAATCAGTGGCCACCAGATCATGAATAGCATCGACTGGTCCATGTCCAGTGTTTCTGTAGTAGAAGCAACACGGGACAAGTCGTTGACCATGATGAAGCGGGCTAAGATGGCTCTTTTTATGTCCCAGCAATCGCCCTTATTGACGAATCCAGACCCTAACTGACCATGACACCACCGCGCAAAAGATGTATTATGGTAGGTGCCACGGACTATGGCCTCAGTCTCTCCCTTCATCATGACAGGACGTCGGAGACGCGCATATCGATCAATATTACCCTCGTAAGCAGCATGAAGTATTAATGCATCTTTGTTCGTGGTTGGGAGGTGAATTGGAAGAGGACTATACAACAAAGATACGTGCTCAGGGGCCAGAGGATGGCCGTGGGCCTGAGCTGAAGAGGTCTCGCTAACACCATGATCTTCCGTAATATTCAAGTAATGCGATCTCGCCTCCTCCCATTCTTTCCAAACATCAAATGTCACATTCAATGATTATAGAAGTGCTGTATCACCATTCAGGCCTATTACTATCCTTGGCGCCTGTAGATTCAAGGAGCGCGTATAATCGTCCAAGATGGCGTAACGCTTCGGCTGGCAAGCAATGAAGTCAAAAGTTTCTTTCGAACCAGCAACATCTAAATTATGCCATGCTTCTTCCACAATGGAAATATCTGGGAGCAAATCTAGTTCGCGTTACAAGTCGATATAGCCGCCAACAGCACATGCTCGACCAACATGGTACTTCATATCGGGATATCTCTGAGCTAACTCACGATATGTATCAACAGTCGCTAAATGTGGATGCCAGATACAATATGGCTTCTCTTCGACATCAGTCATAAGTAGGATCTTGTTGCTCATGATCAGGCGTGCGTTCCTAGCGCGGGCAAAGATTTGTTGTGCTCTTAGCACAGATTTCCCTCATTGATTCAGACTCGGCGAATGATTCATTGTAGCGCAACCCGTGGATTATGGAACAAGTCAATCTGGGGTCGTTAAATTTCTTCGGGATAAATTCCCCTTGTATCGCGTCAAGATATTTTTGTTGTAAAGACGCAGCCTCATGATTGTGCGAAGGGAGATGAAAGCCCTCTCTATCGTTTGAAAAGCCAGGAGAAGAATAGATTTTTTCGGAACCCATTGTGATATCTACTTGAAATTCCTGGAATTGCGATTGAAAATAGATAGATGAAAGTAGAAGAAGATTTAAGTATTCCCTTCGAGTGCGGTAAACACTCTTTTTTGTATTGCCGACTTAGTCGACTGAATCCTTACTAGTGTACGATATTGAAAGCTTGCTTTAATTAAGGTCGCTCACCCTACTGAACACAATTTCTATTCTAGCATAACACCTTCGTATGTAGTTCTAAGCGAGTGTAAACGAATAGTATGGCGGCCTATTAAAACAACTTCGAATATATTATATATAACATCCTTGTCTCCTACATAATCTTCTTATTTAGTACTTCAAGATTCACATATTTAATATAAACTTTTAATTCAATATATAAAATCCTTAATCTCAAATATTTAAATCTATTATATATATCAACTTAATTCAAATATAAATACTACAATTTCTAAATATAATATCTTCAGCTTTTCAGTATTAAAAGAATAGGTTTGTGTATTATTAATATTCTCCTTATTATTTTCTAAAGTATTTTAGAACTTATATTATAGTTTATTCTATTGAAAACTTATTTAATATTTAAATTAATAAAACTAAAAATATATTAAAGTAAAAACACAAAAAAACTAAGCAAAGATTTTCTTAAAAAAACTCATTAATCTTTATTATATTCGAATCAGAATATTATCCTTTATCTTTTTTTGAAATTGTTGAATTGATATTTATTTAGATTAAGGAGATATTATTGTTGATATTGGGGAGGGGGGTTTAATATATTTATATTAAAATTATTAATATTGATATTATTAATAACAGGTTTATTAACGTAACGTATGGGGAACTCGGACATATGGGGAACTCGGACACTTTTAGCCCATCACCAACTTGAAACCGCAATAACTTTTATTATGCATACCCAATCACCTTCTACATCTGCTCAAATTGAAGAGAAGCTTCAAAAGGCTATAATTTCACTTCAATTGAAAGAATTTAAATCAATTAGAAAGGCTGCAGAGCATTTTGAAGTCCCTAAGTCTACCCTAGCTGATAGGCTGGCTGGGAAGAAAACACGTTCCCAAACCCACGAAATGGCTCAAATTCTTTCAAACGCAGAAGAAAATACTCTTGTACGATGGATTTCACGACTTACCATCACTGGATTCCCTGCTACACCTATGTTGGTGAAGGAAATGGCCGACGAAATTCGTCTTCGACGCGTTCGGGTCGCGTCATCTCGAAATCCTACCTCGACAGAAATTCCACCTATAGGCCACGAATGGATCTATAGATTCCAAAAACGACATCCAGAACTTAAAACATGCTATTCACGTCAATTAGAGTCTAATCGGGCTAAAGAAGCAACTCCGGAGAATATTCAGGCTTGGTTTGACGCGTTTCGCACGCGTCTCATTGAGCGAAAGTATGAATTAGATGATATGTATAATATGGATGAAACCGGATTTGGAGTTGGAAGTACTCAAAGTACGCGCATTATAGTCGATTCTACTCAGAAATCGAATTGGAAAGTTACAGCTGGCAAGCAAGAATGGATAACTGCATTTGAATGTGTCAATGCAGCTGGAAATGCTCTATCACCTATGGTCATTTTCAAGGCTCAGAATACGAATTCTGCATGGATTCCAAAGGACACACCTCAAAGCTGGCAGTTCTCTACTAGTACAAATGGATGGACCTCAAATAGCCATGGATTAGAATGGTGAAAAAGGGTTTTCGAACCAGAATCCAAGAAAGTGTCAGGTGACCGACCTCGACTTTTGATCATGGATGGCCATTCAAGCCATATTACAGGTAGCTTTATTGCTTTCTGTATAGATAATGATATTGATTTACTTATATTACCTCCTCATTGCTCTCACTTGCTTCAGCCACTTGATATTGCGGTGTATGGGCCAATGAAACGATATCATGCTTTAGAGGTCGATCGATATTCTCGAGCTGGTGTAAAGCGAATCCAAAGAGCTGAATGGGTAGAACTCTTTCAAAATATTAGAAAAAAAGCATTGAATTCTTCTAATATTAAAGCTGGCTGGAGAGGAGCTGGTTTAGTACCTTTTGCCCCACGAAAAGTACTCGATTCATTACCATTTAACTCCTCCCAGCAACCTTCTACTCCACAAATGAGAACCCCCAATCAAGACCTAGACTTGTCTATACTCAGGAGTTCTCCTCCAGATGGAACAGAGCTAAGGCAAGCAAATCAGATCTTTAATACAGCTCTAGCAAGCAGTGGTTCTCCTGCATCGCCAACTCGTCGATATGCCAAGAGAATGACTAGGCTTGTAGAATCTCAAAATGCTGAGATAGCCCTACTTCGGAAACAGCTCTCTGATGCTCAGGAGGTAATTGAGACTCGAAAGAAAAGAACTAAAGGCAAAAGAGTCAAATTACAAGGTCAATTTGTCTTTAGTACTAAGGAAGTATTGAAAATGGTACGTGAGGCGGAGGAAAAACCGAAGGAGAAAAAGCCACGAGGACGGCCACGCAAACGCCCAATTGAAGAATCAGAAGAAGAGATTGAAGAAGAAGAGCTAGAGAATAGTTCAAGTGATTCGGAATTGGAATTGGAGGATTGTGTGGCTCGTAGAACAAGATCGCGTGTAGAATAATTGAAAAAGTGTCCGAGTTCCCCATATGTCCGAGTTCCCCATACGTTACGTTATAATAGATTTATAATATAAACAATTTAAAGAATTTAAAAGGATTGCTCGGAAGGTTGTTTGTAGATTTTAATAAAGAAGTTCAAGAGGAGGTAGGTTTTTATTTCTTTTTCCTATTTACTTTATTCAATTAGAACTATATATAGATACATTATATAGTCTTAGTATAGCTAGATAGACCGAATCGATTATGAATTTACTACTACTATTAAAGCATTTAAAGTATATAAAAATATATAAATAAATCTTAGATTATACTACTACATTTAAGAACTATTATTATCGAATAAATTTCTTCTATAATACTTTATTTTAAAAGACTAATTAAAATAGAATACAAATCATTTTTTAGAAATTTTAATTATAAAAATAGAAAATTTTAATTTCTAAAATATATAATTCATAAAATATATAATTGTGTTAATTATATTACAAAATAAGAATAATATATATCAAAAATGTTTAAAATTGTTTCAATAACTTAAATAATAAGTTTTTAAATATCAAATAAAAAGATTATATAGGAGATAAGAATGTTATGTATGATATATTCGAAGTTGTTTTAATGGTCTACCATAGATAGATAACAGGACTCATTTTATTTTTTGATACTATGTAAGCTGAGCGGTTGTCTTCTGTATATAATGAATTGACTGTTGCATCATTTGATCACCCATTAGAGAGACAAAGATCTCTATCGCCTACACGTCCGTACGAAAGCCGTCGAGATCTTCTCACGATTGCACCTTAGTATTTATACATGCATATGTTCGTAAATGTGAGATTCTATAATAAGTATACTAAATCACTTATTAATATTTTACTAATCAAAAGATGTATTAATGATTAATATATATATGATATGATTTTATATCATAAAATTATATTATTATATTATTATATCTCTTATCAAATTGATTTTATAACAGAATAGAATATAATAAAATCATATAGAAGATCATTAATAAAGTAGACTAAATTGATTAACTGTAATTTATTTTTATAATATAAATAACTCTATAAGATTCGATTTAAATCGATCTTATTTATAAGCATCGAAATTAGAATTTCATTATAAACTATATAAACCTAGGATATTCTTTAAAGAAAACCTAGAAAAAGCAAGTAAATTCAACTCAATTAAGCTCTTTCTTATAATTTGACTTCAGTTCAACTCTCATACTATATTCGATTTATTCTTAAAGCTAAAGTGATTAAGTCTTCCACTAATACTAGAATACTAATAATAATAATATTATTATTCTAGAGTTAACCTCCAAGAGTAAAGCTATTGTGAGTTGCGTTCATTTCACTTCACGCCAACTTCAATAATCTGCTTCAAACACCAAGCATCAATTACCAGACACTGCTCAAACTGAATCCACCGAAATAGGATAGGCAAAATGAAATCCCGATAGCTTTTGGTACGTGTAACATCTCTTCTCTCTTAAAAAATCTCCGTGTGCAGACAGGTTCCCTCGGGTAGATTCTCAATGAGAACAGACATTAAAACATCAAGTGGCATCAGGCCACATCCAACCACCCGTCCTATCGAGCTTCATGTACCAAGCATAAGCACTAAAAGGATAATGTCAACTGCTACATATGAGCTCGCAGAGGTCAATCTAGACGCGAAATTCTGCACGGAACGAAGGCTAGCAACGGGAGATTCAACCTCGCCGATTTCCATCGGATCTGGCGGGGCTGTGAATACTAGATGCGTAAAATGCGCATATTTGAGAGGCCGCAATGTTAATTACAACTGTATTCCCGAAGACCCAGGAAGTTGGCCTGATTGAATTCGACTGTTTTTCGTACACGATAACAGCCACATCATATATATCTCCCATCAACGCGTGCCAATTCAGACAATAGTAGAGATCCAGTCAAGAGTATAACATTGCATTAGCTGATGGCGTCGCCGGCATTGTCGAATTCGTGGAGCCTGTTCAGATCGGTGGCTCCATCTAAGATGGACGGAGACATGCGAGTCCAGCTATGGAATTTCCCACGCTGAAAGCATTCAATCTTATATTATACGTAAAGACGATGGCGAGCAGGCAAGTGCCTTTAGAGACTGCCTAGCAGATTGTTTAATTTCCAGTATTGACATAATCGATGATGATGCCTATCATTTGAAACTGTTGGTTAATTTCGTTCACGGCCAAGATCTCCGCAATGTCTGCATTACCAGATTAGCTTGCGAGACAACCTGGCGCGCCAATAGAAAGAGATTGATAATTAGCTAGAGCAAAGCCAGATTACTTGACCCATCACTTCACATGTGCAATCTGAAGAATCCTCCTGGCAACTCCTCAGATCATGGGTTTGTATTATCAATCTTGCCCCACAACGTGGCCAAATCGGCTTCCGAAGTATTCTGGCATTATTATAGCAAGAAGCCGCAACACTCATCAATTGACTGGATTGAATCAACAATTCCATCTCAGTGCTGGAGCCGATGGACGTTAAGCATCCTACTTGAGACCCTTGGCAACTTACAGTACGGGTATAACATTTCTGTCAAAGGCTTTGACGATAAGTTTGGCTACTACGCCCAGTGGGTCAAGGACAGCGTTGGTCCTGCCCTCAGTGACTTTATGGATGTTGGAACTGGTCAATGCAACGCCTTCTTTGACTGCAGATGGATTGCAGGTGGCACGGGGACTGCCACAGTTCCATGCACTCAGATCAGTTCACTAAACAGCGCCTCAGAAAGTTGGAATCTTGAGTATACACTGACTGACTCTAATGGCTTTTACGTAGCGGTCGCAAGCTAGATAGGCATCGAGAAAGACTAGATTGCATTCGGAGATTGGGAAGGGCCGACAGATTGCGTTATCGTGCAAGGGACGTTGCAGATCATTCCACGGGCAGTCGGGCCTGGAGGAAGCAGTGGAGGCAGCTCCTGCATCAAAGTCACGCATCGAAAGACCAATGTTCCGATTACAGCGTCTAATGTTGTCGTCACAAACCCTAAGACAGTCATAGAGGCAGCAAGCTATGCCCAATATTACCGCTTTGATAACTGTAGCTATGGCACTGTATTTCGAGTTTACGCTTGGTGTCAGCGAAGCAAACGATTCGGGCATCATTACAGCCCTTAGTACACCAGTCTTCATGCTCCAAAATGCTGTCGACTCGATGAATAACATTAAAGAAATCGGTGCCGAAGTAGAAGAAGAGGACAAGAAGAATTTGATTCTCGAGATTTTGGGCATAGTACTCATGGTAGTACCCATTATCGGCGAAGGTGGAGGGGCGCTGTTTGGTGGGATTGCCAGTGTAGCTAGAATTGCCACTTTGATTGAAGACATCGGTAATGTGGCTCCCACTGCGTATGATATTGTGGACGACCCGTCATCTGCTCCTTTCGCAATCATGGGCCTTCTTCTCGGGGGCGTAGGAAAATCATACGAAAGTGATGAAGAGGTTCTAGGCGAGGCAGCCGCTGCACAAAGAGGTTTATCAGAAGATAATTTGGCTCAATTTGGGGGCGCTTTTGTAAAGAGCGATTCTGATGTTCAAGGAATCCTTAAAGCTTGTATCAGCGGAAAGTAGTACGGATAGTGAGACGTTGGACGTCAAAGAAAGATCTAGACCACATTTGTACAGTCGTAAGAAAATAGAATATAGATTACATTAAATAAGCCTACAAAAAAAGCACCAGATTCCGCTCGTGACTGAATACCACTCACAAAGAACAACCCTTATTCAACACTACAAAAACATACCAACACAACAAAGTACACTATACAATAACAACCAACCTCAACACCACATCTGATTGAAACCGAGAGTTATGATACTAAGTACAATACTCCCAACGTCACCCTCTAGTGAAATCATCACGATTTCTTTTAAAAAGAAAGAAGAGAAAAATAAAATCGGATTAATCATCATCATTGCATGGTTAACTTGAACTTTCATCAGGCACTACCTGTAATTGATCTCCCCGAACACTTGTGTTCCGATGGATCATCTACCCTAATTATCTCCAAGCATGAAACGAAATGAAACGAAATGAACAAAAATGAAAATCAAATCGCTGTATGTAAGAAACGACCACATGATCGAGAAATTTAAGAGATGAAATGGGGTTAGTCAATCATCACACAAAAAGAAAACGGAACGATTTTAGCTGTGCCTTGTTTCGTAAGTATGATGATCATATATCAAATCCGTGTACTAGGTAATTATACAAATATTCATATTCTCATACTCATCTGAGCTTCTCATCTCATTTCATCCCATAAAATCTCCTCCCAATCCAAATCCAATCATCTCCTCTCCTATCCCACCCAATCCCCCATCCACCCCCTAAGTATGACCCACTAACCCCGCCTGAGGCGCATTATCCGGATTTGTATTCGCGCCCTCAAAGCCCAAAGCCGTATTCCAAGCATCCGCCGTGGTCACATCCTTCGTGCCCAACGCACTAATTTTCGTTTTCGCATCCGCACACGCGGTTTTTGCCGCCGCATTCGCATTGCACACATTAGCCAATTGATCGCAGATTCTATTGGTGATGATATTAGGATTGAGTGCTTCTTGCTGGCCTTTGTTGACTAAGGGATCGATGGCTTGGAAGGTGAATTCGGTGTCTTTACGACCGTCGAGTCCAGCTTCGAATTTGATGGTGGGGACGCAGAGACCGAAGTCGAGACCGGTGATGGAGGAAGCTTGGGAGCTTGAGGAGGTGGAGTTGGTTAAGGCGGTAGAGGATGTAGAGTTGTTTAAGGCGACAGAGGAGGAAGCTGCGGGAGTGGCAGCGGCTGTAGCGGCCATAGTAATGGTTACAAGAGTAGTACCTCCACAAGCTGCACTTGAAGAGACCGCCGCGACGGCAGCCACAGCCACACTCGAAATATTTGAAGAAACAACACTAGCAGTGGAATTCGAAGTTGATACACTTCCGCTCGTAGCGGTAGATCCAGATGAAGTTCCCTTATTTCCCGCTGCATCTGTAGTTGTGAAATTTGAGAAACCCTGCGCAACCATTACATCTGCAACACTAAGACCATCAGCTGCAAATGGCGTTGTGGTACTTGTTGCACTATTTACATTTTCTGTTGTGCTTCCTCCTACAGCTGGATCGATCAAAGGAACGACACCGCGAAGAGCGGCTGTAGTAGGTAAAGTTGGGTCAGAACAGACATTGGGGGCGGAAACGACGAAAGGATTGAAATTTTGTTCGGCAGCTACGAGACCGCGCGCTGCGGAAATGACAGCAGGGTCATTGCCAAGTTGCGCAACGATGGCGTCGGCTTGGGTGAGTTTGCCGCAGGGGTTGGCAGCCGCGAGGAGAAATTGAATGGAGCCCCCTCCGAGGGATGCGGCTGCACCTGAGGTTCCGAAATCAGTGAGAGCAGTAATGGCAGCAATTGCTCCATTGCCTTGTTCTTGACCCAAACTAAGATTGAAAAGTTAGGATATGTGCAAAACTTGAGCACTTGTAGATAAGAGAACATACCGAGCTTCGGCCAAAGCAACTAGCAAAGAAGTGAAGATAGTCTTTGAACGCATGATGATTTGTTTTGTTTTAATATCGATGTGATAGGGTTGGTTTTGAATAAAGATAGTATGAAGATTGACCGTTTAAAAACTAAAAGATTGGACCGGCCTAATTTGAAGGATATATGTAATGAGTGTTTTAAATAATATTATAGCAAAGAACGGAGTAGTTCACAGAACTAAATGATTGAAAAGACAGTCAAACTGTAGATTGAGAGGAAGATCGAATGGATGATGATGAAAAAGAAAATTATCGAAGGAGAAACATCTTGTACTTATACATGACGAGAGTGAGAGTTGACTTCAAGGGACGATCAATCAATTTCCTGGGGATCGATGCAGACTTTGCATGCTGGTAGAAGATCATACTATACGGCGGTTAAGTTTACTGCTTGAGCAACGTCGATATCGTTGAAACTAGCAAGCTAACCCAGGAGATAGGACGAAAATGCTAGGGCTGATACAAACTTCAGATGACAGAACCTAGCTGACATCATTGACATGAACTTAAAATTGTGAGAAACCCTAGTCTTTTTCACACCGATCAAATTTTGCGAGATTACTTACCACCCTTCGCATCAAAAAACCGAACGATATTATAATTTCTGAAGAATTCCAGACATCAGATGAAGCACTTCAGTCTCACTTTTCACTATTCTAAACGTCTTGTGCCTCTACTATAAGCTTACTATAGAACGTCACTGTACCCGTTGTAGGACCCCTTGTCGGAAATCTTCGGGTAGGTCACTTAATTTGGCAGTTCTGCAAAACATACGGTCCACTCAATGAAATCTGGGGAAACAAGCTACCAGATAGATCGTAAGCTTTAAATAAATTTGATTGAAAATTTCCGAAACCCCTGCATCCCGAAATCCTTGCATTCCGAGATCGCTTATCTAATTTTAGTCTCCGTCTGAAGCTAAGGCTTTGAGACGAAGTTGAGACAAGGGGGGGTTTGAGCAGGGATCTAGCGCGGTCTAGCGAGGTCGGAACACCTCAACGACATCTTCGGTACAGATTCATGGGTCTGGAACACCAACATCGATTTCATCACAGCACTACACTGATGAATGAACAGTAAAGATCCAAAGAATGCTTTGATAGGCTTCCTTTGTACATTTTTAAACGTGTTGCCAGGATGAAATCTCGCCCAATCAAAATTTTGCGAGGAAATCGTAATAAGAACAGGAGAGTATTTTTCGCATGTTGAAAAAAAGAGTCGTGATGTGACACTTCCATCTTCAATTGTCGTTATCTAATCTTCATCTCAATCGCATGACATTATGTGATATAATATTTATCGGATCTTGCAAATCATAATAATCCAATTAATTATGCGCCCTTCTTTTGATCCTCGCCGGCATCCCATCGGACGGTTTAGCACTTGCAATCAATTCTTGGTAAGCACGATCTCCTAACGTTTTGTTAGCATTACTGATATCAGTCTAATCTTGCAGAAGAATCCTCTCACCAAACATTCCACGTGTACCATTGAGAATACCACCAGGTTCCTTCCTACCAAGTTTTCGATCCCAAGTCTCATAATCGGAATTAATGTCGAATTCTCTCAAAGTCATAGCCATTGCGATCTTCATTTCAAGAAGAGCAAGTTCTTGTCCAATACAATCTCGGGGTCCCCTTTCAAATGGTCGCCAAGCATTCTTTGGGATTTCTTGGAAGTTGTCCGGTGCAGGCATGAATCGTTCAGGAATGAATTCGTAAGGGGAAGGGAAAAGATCCTCCCGGTGATGTATAGTATGGACACAAACCATTACCATGAAATCCTTAGTAGGGTATTGTCGACCTTCATATTCAAGCACGAGATCATCGCCATGTCGCGCTGTATCTGCGGGTGGGTACCTCCGAAGGGTTTCCTTAATACAGCTATATACGTATGGTAGCTGATTTACTATACTCGGGTTTTCTTTGATCATATCTCCAGTCCTTGAAGTGTCCTTTCCAAATACCCTATCCAATTCATCTCGCGCTTTGGCTAAACATTTAGGATTTTTACCTAAGAGATGGTACGTGTAGGCAATAGTACTCGAAGTAGTGTCGTGGCCAGCGAATAGAAACGTTTTCATTTGATCGATTGATACTTGCTTGAAAGTTTGATCCAATCCTCGATCACCCAATGCGACGTTGTCCTCCTCTTGTTGGAGAATATATTCGTCGAGAGCAGTATCAATAACAGGCTTTTTCTTACCTTTCGTGGCACTCCCTTCCTTTTCTGCGAATCGAGTATCCAGTACTTTGTTAATATAGCCGTCCATTTTCCATTTGTAATACTTTCGCATGATTGGACCTAAAGGGTTTAGATTTACCAATGGATTTGTCGCAACAATTTTTGGTGTCCAAGAGATAGAATTTCGAAAATATTCGACCAGTTCACTCTTCATCGTTTGAGAGTTCAAATTGATATCTAGAACAACATGACCCATTATATCAATCGTCAAGAATGCAGCCGCTTCTTCAATTGGATAGACTTCTCCCGAGTCGGCAAGTTTGCCCAAGACATCGCGAAAGATTTCTACCTCGTCGACAAGACTGGGCATAAGTGTTGTCAGATGAGCAATAGCAAACCCTTGATTAAACAGTGCCCGGTTCTTCTTCCACTCCAAACCTTCAGTAAGTAAAATACTTCTCTTCCCGGTAATATGGCCAACATATTGCCCAGTGACAATTGATTTTGGGAGTGAGTGGTTTTGCGTGCATTGTGCAGCGAGATTCTTTCCAACGTCAGTTACTTGATGCTACCTATTGACGCTTTCGTAAATATCATGACCGGAAGGAATAAACATACCGGATCACAAATAATGATTTGTCTCCAACGAAAGAATGGCCAATTGTCCAGGATGAACATGTCCTTTAAGTTGTACTTGTCGTATATCATGGTCATAATACCATGAGGATGTGCAGTCATTGGTGCGTGAGCATATTGATCGCCCATGGATTTCAATGTGCCTAGCAAAGTACTGAAAGGCGGGCAAGGTATTCCAGATGCCTATCGAGTTGGTCAGCATGCGTAGAATTGAAGGAGAGATTGACATTTACATATTCCTT
Organism: Botrytis porri; assembly: GCF_014898465.1. Lineage (NCBI taxonomy): Eukaryota > Fungi > Ascomycota > Leotiomycetes > Helotiales > Sclerotiniaceae > Botrytis > Botrytis porri. Next base: position 1,451,694 of record NW_024066075.1, on the reverse strand, counting down.
GTATGAATTTCTGTATTGAATGAATCTTACCACCCAGGCTGCGGTGGTTATTGCGAGAATTGTGACAATGAGCATTATAACCTTATTGGGAAGCAATATATTGCCAATAGGACCAGAGCTGTTCTCAAGAGATAACAGTGTTTGGTTTCCCATATTGAAGATTTGGCGAAAGTTTGAAGCCAAAAAATGCCGCGAATGCTACGCGTTGGAGCCGTGAAACTCGTGAAGGGCTGACAATTACCATTACCTCGATGAGTAACACATTATGCTCCTTCGAATTGATACAAGTTAGAAATCCGTTGCAAAGATATATACTCGAGAATATTCTCGATAATTGATACTTCACCACCCACCTCTCACAATCTCACGGTGAATGTAATAAGACAGACAAGACAGTCAACGCGAATTCCACCCCGTTCAAGACAACATTCGATTTTTGCAACAACAATGCCGGAAATTAGTCCAGTAAATCAACCGAAGTTTAACCACCCGTCGACTTTCCGTGTGGGTTACATAAGCGAACTCGAAACACGTCCAATTGCAAGTCATTCTCCTCTTCCCGAGTGAATTGAACTCTCCCAAGTACACTCATTATATTTCTATATAATATTGGAGACGGTACCAACAAGGTACATAACATCACAGTGAATATCAAATCACCTGGGCACCCTTCTCTCTGACCTTCATATATTCAATCAACAGAGAACAACTTGTCTCCGGGGAGATTACTCGGGAATCCAGCTATCTATCTATCTGCTAAAGAAACAAGAAGCGAAGATAGAAACCCCGAAGTTGTTTATAGATCACGGGCATATACTCATGATATCTTGCTATTAAATATCACGAAACATGAGATGCCATATATTGGACAGGCGACCCATTTGATAGGGCAGTGTAATTTTCTCTTCAAAAGGTATATTCGTTAGAATTCAAAATATATTTCTACAGATGGTATATACTCGTCTCTACCCATAATCTAAAATCGCTCTCTACCGCTATAATACAAGAAGTGGAAAATGTGCAGCAAAAAAAGAATACATGAACCAACGCATATATTCCCTCAAGCAGTCTTCCATCCTATCAGTGCACCCAGTTTCGCCACATGTTTCAAGAATCCCCTTGTAGGATCATGAGCTCTTCTCCATCTGTAATATGCCAATAATCCGCCAATTACGATCGGTGAAGTCAATACACTTACCAAACCCACTATGATCAATTTGCCCTGCTTCTGGCTCTTCTTTACAATTTCGGAATACCGCTCATTGCTGAAACTAACACGGGAGTACTTGGTTTGCCATCCAAGACGAGGTACGTATACACTCAATGTTTCTTCCAACCATTTGCGGAATTTGTAGACCGGCGAGATAACGGCTGCGCGCATTTCAAAGTAGTTTTCGAAAGCTAGATCGTTGATAGCGTGTGCATCGGCTTTACGGATTTCGGAGTAAACGCCAAGAGCAACAGAACGACAGGCTTCGGTGCTGAGAAGGGGGAAATTGCGCCTCTCGTCATCGAGAACGGAGTAGAGAACGCGGACATCTTCCAGACCCGCGTTCATTCCTTGTCCGTAAAATGGAACCATGGCGTGAGCGGCATCACCGAGGATGACGACTGAATCTAGGAAATGGTAAGGTTTGCATTTTATGCTTATGAGTGGAAGATGTGGGTTATTTTTGAATGATGATATTAAAGAAGCATGATCGATTAGTTTTGTGACACCTGGGAAATGTTGGTCGAAGAAAGCCGGGACATCTTTAGCGTCGTTTTCGAGCTCATTGAACGACCTCGATGGCATGAAGAGAGTGCAAGTAAATGAACCATCCTAATATGTGTAAGAAGAAAATCGAAAAGAAAAGAAAACAGGGCCTACATACCGTGCTAGGGATTGCGATGAACATAAAATCTTTACCGGGCCAGATATGCAAGTGATGTGGAGATATTTTAAACCGAGATGCTGGATCCTCCCCAGTTGGCTTTTGAGCATCTATCGTGAACTCACACCACAAAGTATCGATATACTCTTGCTGATAATCCATTCGGAGATATTTCATTAAGTGATAACGTGTAGCCGAATGAGCCCCATCAGCTCCAATGAGGAAATCAAAATCTACTTCCACTTCTTGGTCTCTAATTTCGACGGACCATTGAAGAGATTTTCCACCGTGAACTTCAAACCATGCCTTTTTGTTTTTAAAATCAGCTCCAGTTAGTTTGTGATTGAACTTGAATTTGACATTGGGAAGAGACTCGAGCTCATCGAGTAATCTTTTATTGAGATCTCCTCTGTCAACAGCATATATTGACTAAATATCGTGTTAGTAATGGCATTGCTACTGTCGTCATAGATATTCATACTCTTCCATATATATCATAGTCTTGAGACTGTTCGTAAAGCTCCTTATTAGCCGTTTCGCCGTGAATCATCCTACCTCCCATCGGTATCGCCTCCTTCATGATACTATCAAGAAGTGCTGTGCGACCAGATTGTCTTATGGCATTGATGCCCCGCTCTGATAAAGCGAGATTGATAGATTTTGTGAAATTGAGAGGTGTTGTGGAAGGATCCCGAAGATCTAAGTCTTTGTTAATGGGGGGGATCACAAGATTGACTCGTAAGTTCGCAAGCCCGATGTAGCAATGATGAAAGGGATCTGTTCTCCAGTAATGTATACATCTAGAGAGAACTGGAAAAGGGTACAATGTGCCAAACTGAACTTGATTCAACCTTCCGGAACACCACCAACATGAAAGCTTCCCCTTGTGAAATTGGTGGCGATATCTTCACATGACTCATCTACATGAAGGAAAGGAACTTCAAAATGAGAGTCTCTGTGCCGGATTGGAAGTGAACTTTCACTGAGGTGTTTTGTCATGTACAGATTGTCTCTAAATTTCCTTGAGTAGTTCCTGTGCATTGCAAACTAACCAGGCAAAAATATGATAGAACCAAAACTTACCACTTCGGAGTTCATATATCTCTACATCATCCCCTCGTTGAGCTGCATATAAAGCTGCCAAAGCTCCAACCGGGCCAGCTCCAATAATAACAGTCTTCTGTCTTGAAGATTGTCCAGACATCTTCGATTAAATTGTCGACTCAAAAAGATTGAGGCAAATTTTTAAGAATCCTATTTGGCTTATGGCATCTTGAAAATATATAGTACTCCGGTCCGGTGACTTTTCATTAGTGAAGGGTCTATTTGGTAAGACTTTAGCATTTTTAGAAATCATTTCACTAAAATCACTCCTCATCTCACGTGATCGTATGATTTAATGAAATATTATGAACACTAAGCTGAAACAAGATACCGCCTTAGCACAAATTGTTAATTTAATTGGCTACTTGTCTTGACGCCCTTTCTAGAACACATTTTGGGAACACGGCTGACAGAAATTTACCAGAAATTTAATTTCGCCTTGTCCTACTTCACTAGGTTATAACGAGACTGTTTAACCGTCAAGGTCTCTCGGAAAGTCTGTATACTCCCGTATTATAAATTCCTTGTAGATCTTCTTCAATATGGCATCAGACGACTCGGCATCTCCAAGAAAATGCATAGGCGTTGATTGCGAGAATGAAGCTGGCTCATTACAATGTCCAACATGTTTAAAGCTTGGCACGAAAGACAGCTTTTTCTGTTCGCAAGACTGTTTTAAGAAGAGTTGGGTATGTACACTTCAATCCTTTCTCATCCATCCCACAAAGTATTTTCGGCCCTCTCAGCAAATTGGCACAGCATCAGATGTCATCCACTTTGATTGCCCCTCGGAGGAGGTTTTGGAGGGGTCAAGTGTTCAATTCAGCGCAATGCTAACAATGTTCACAGAGTGAACATAAGAAAGTTCACAAGTCACAGAGTAATTTCCTCAGTAATATCTTTACCCCAAAAGTTGTTTCTAAACCCGATCCAGCTACCGGACTATTCAATCCATTTCCTACCTTTCCATTTACCGGGTCGTTACGACCTGTTTACCCATTATCCGACCATCGAGAGGTACCAAAAACTATTCAGCACCCCGATTACTGGAGAGATGGAGTTCCACGCAGCGAAAGAACTAGTCAAAGAAACAAGATTGAGATCTTGAACAAGGAACAGCAGGAAGGCATGAGAAAGGTTTGTCGATTGGGTAGAGAAGTTTTGGACATCGCAGCCGCAGCCGCCAAACCTGGAGTTACTACCGACTACATTGATGAGATCGTACACAAAGCTTGCTTGGAGAGAAACGTGAGTACCTTGTCGAGAGATCAATCGAATGTACTGATCAGCCTAGTCGTATCCTTCTCCTCTCAACTACTGCGATTTCCCAAAGTCCGTCTGCACATCCGTCAACGAAGTCATTTGCCATGGTATTCCAGATAGGCGGGTTTTGAAAGATGGTGATATTCTGAATATCGACGTTACACTATACCACGGAGGCTTCCACGGCGATCTCAACGAAACATATTATATTGGCGATAAAGCAAAGGCGGACCCTGACACCGTACGAGTGGTGGAAGCTGCACGAGAATGTTTGGATCTAGCCATCAAAATCGTTAAGCCTGGAGTACTGTTCCGAGATTTTGGAAATGTTATAGAAAAGCGCGCCAAGGAGTCGAATTGTAGCGTCATCAAGGCATATTGTGGTCATGGAATCAACAGCTTGTTTCATTGCGCCCCAAATATTCCTCATTATGCGAAGAATAAGGCTGTAGGTGCAGCAAAACCTGGAATGTGCTTCACAATCGAGCCCATGATTGCATTAGGAACACACAAGGATAAGACCTGGCCAGATAACTGGACTAGTGTCACTCAAGATGGAAAGAAAACTGCCCAATTTGGTATGTAATTTTGGACTCATTGACTGTGATCATCTACTAACATCTAGCAGAGCATACTCTTTTGATCACAGATGATGGTTGTGAAATATTGACAGGAAGACTACCCGACTCTCCTGGTGGACCCATACCAATGCCAGTCGTTGCCGAGGAGACCAATGGGGAGACGAAGGAAGTGGCAGCTTGAAAGACAATTAGTATAGATAGATTATAGCCAAGCCAATAGCCAACAGGGCCATATCGAGGGTAATGAGGGGAAGAGGGTAAATTTTGTGACCCCATGAATCCTGTGTGAATAGGAAATGGCATTCCCAAGCTCCGAACCACTAGTCATCCCAAAGATATGATAGCCTCTAAGACTAATAAATCAGGAGGCAATTAGGAGTAAATCTGAATACCGCTTTCCAACACAATACTTGAAGCCTTGACAGTACGAATACATCTATTTCACTTCTACCTATCTATCTACGAGTCGTTCATGCCCCTGACAAATATGCACAATTTATACATGCATAAGCGAATGAAATACTGTATTACCTTTTATCCTATCAGAAGAGATCAAATCCTAGATCTTGATCTATCAACACAATAACTCCGTACTATGTAACAAACTTTCTAATAAGTCTCCAAGAGCTTCGTCATTCGCCGCTTGTAGATCATCATCCGAATCTTTCCCACTTACTATAAGCTTCTAGGAAAAGCGAACTACTGTGGTACTGCATAAGAAATAATTCTGCCAACATCATCTAGATTCTTCTCTCACCAAGGTGCAATCAACACGGGTGCCGATTTTGGAGGATTTCCCCACCTTTAGAGCTTAAACTTGAAATACCCATACTCAAAAAAAATCCCTTCAGAAAACAGACAACAAACAACACGCACGCAACCATCCGAGCTCCTAGAAGCAACATCTTGACTCGAATATATATTCGGAGACCTTCATCGCAGATATTGCAACTTGAGAAAATATACAAAAGGCTTTCTAATCGCGTATTCGACGCGATTCACATAGGTTGCCCAAGATGATGTCAGGAGAGGCATGGTTGTACCTGTTGGCGGTGCTTATCAACGCCGTCAATCTGTTCTTGCAGGTATTCTTCACTATTATGTATAGTGATCTCGAGTGGTAAGTTTGATTTCACTTTGTTACCTCTTCAATCCAGGATTGCGGAGGATTCGGACAGGTGGACAGAGTGATAGAGACTTGGCCTCCACCATATGCGATAAGCATGTATATCGTCGACCCTTTGCTACTGGGAGGGAACAGCTCAAGCTTCATCATACTACGAAATAATGCTAACAACGAATGGCACAGTGATTACATCAACCCTATCGATCTTTGCAACCGTTTGAACACGTACATTATTCCTGAAGCCGCAGTTCATGGGTTCTTGACCTTCTTGTTCCTTATCAACGGGTACTGGGTTGCGCTCGTTCTCAATCTGCCACTCGTGGCATTCAATGTCAAGAAGTAGGTTCCCGCTGCAGTGTTGGAATATCAATATTTTAGGCATTCGCTCTAACAGATATGTAGGATTCTCGATAACGCACATCTTCTCGATGCTACCGAAATTTTCAGAAAGCTCAATGTCCACAAGAAAGTAAGATAATACTTGGTTGCATGTCTCATCATATTCTTAAGCTCTCACTAATATCCATCCCTCAATAGGAATCCTTCATCAAGCTCGGTTTCCATCTTGTCATGTTCTTCTTCTACCTCTACTCTATGATCGTTGCCTTGATCCGGGACGAGTCGCATTGACTTGAGAACACCATCGGCGACCGGTACAAAGTGGAGGCATAGGTATAGCTATAGGTTCTATGGTCAAGGGCAGAGCTTGCTCGACGAGACGGAACTAAAAGACTACGGAAAATGGGTGGCAGGTTTTACATGTGCCATGATCTCTACGATATGTTAACTACGAATGAATGGTATGGCTGAATGAATGGATGAATGGTGGCAGTTTGGGTGTAATGGTAGTGCTCATTCCATTGGTTTTGAGCCTGGCAGGAAAATGGGGAGAATTCCATAACGGGTGGACTTCGTACAGAAGCTTCATGTGGATAGATACCTAACATGCTAGAAAAGGCATGGTTTTTTTTTGATATGAATGAATCTTGTTGTTTTGCGATTATCAAATATTCATGAACTTGTCTTTAGTAGCATTTTTGAAATATATTCTGTGCCATAAACACCATCTGATCTAACCAATGATTGCCTCTTCTTCCAATTGATAGACTAAAGCTTACGGCGCCTTGTATGTATCGCCTGCATGATCACGTGTTTGTGTTTTCAGCCTCGTCATTCTATCATGAAAATAGTCTCGCGCCTTGTACTCGAGTTTAACTTTGTGAGACGAAAAAGACAACTAAAATTTTCTACAAATATTCGCTCTCAATTTTGTTCTTCCCATCAATTCAAATCGAAGCTCTCGAAATGGCGGACTTCGGCGCATATCCGCCCAATATGGCACCTCAAAATGCCCTCATAGTTCGAAATGCAGAAGGTCCAGAACATGCCGTGGTTCAATACAACGCTGATAATCTGGCCCGCGCGACACAGGGTCCTGCCAATCCTTTCAAAGACGAAAAAAGCTCACTTAAGCGCAAAAATGTACTTACTGGACATGCAGAGGAGACCTATATTAGTGAACATACGTTTCGAGATCAATATCGAGCGGTGGAACGGAGAGGGAATCATCTTTCAGGTGCGGAAGCCAAGGAGGAAGCTGCTAGGATACGAAGTAAAAGACAGAAGAAGGGAGATTCAAGTATAGCGGAAGGCGACAACGCGTATGTCGGACCTTGGGCAAAGTATAAAAGGGAAGAATATGAGGAGGTTAATGAAGATGAACCATTGCGAAGCGATGAAGAATACGAAGAGATTGAAGAGGAGGAGGATGTAATAGAGAGTGGAACTGTCATTGCTGCACCACCGCAAGCTTTGGCGAGACGTCAAGAGGTCGAAGAATTGGGCGAGGAGACAACGACTTTCGAAGGAAGCGAACAGTATGATTATCAGGGACGAACATACATGCACGTTCCGCTGGATCTGGACGTAGATTTGAAGAAGGAGGCTGGAAGTTTCAAGAACTATGTACCGAAGAAGATGATACACACTTGGAAAGGACATACAAAACCTGTTGTTGGAATACGATTCTTCCCGGAATCAGGGCATTTACTTCTTTCAGGAAGTGCCGATACGACAGTCAAAATTTGGGATGCTCATCATTCAAGAGAGCTATTACGAACATATTCAGGTCACACGAAAGCTTTAACAGATATCGCATTCAATGCTACCGGCACACAATTCATCTCTGGCTCCTACGACCGCATGATGAAATTATGGGACACTGAAACAGGTCAATGTATAAACCGGTTCACAACTGGCAAAACTCCTCACGTCATTCGCTTCAACCCCGATCCCGAACATAGCAACGAATTTCTGGCTGGTATGGCCGACAAGAAGATTGTACAATTCGATACCCGTACTCGCGAACTCGTACAAGAATATGATCACCATCTTGCAGCTGTCAATACCATTACATTCGTGGATGAAAACCGACGCTTCATCACTACATCCGATGATAAATCACTACGGGCTTGGGATTACAATATTCCAGTCCCTATCAAATTTATTGCCGAACCACACATGTACTCTATGACACGTGCTTCCCTACATCCGTCTAAAAAATGGGTAGCATATCAATCGTCTGATAATAATATCTTCGTTTATGGAGCTACAGACAAATTCCGTCAAAATCGAAAGAAAGTTTTCAAGGGACATAATAATGCGGGTTATGCTATCGATGTGGCATGTAGTCCTGATGGACAATTCCTTGCGTCGGGAGATAGTGGTGGTTATGTTTGTTTCTGGGATTGGAAACAGTGCAAGATGTATCATAAGTTCCAGGCGAGTAAAGAAGCTGTTACGTGCGTGGAGTGGAGTCCTCAAGAGAGCTCGAAGGTTGCTACGGCGGGGTTAGATGGCGCGATTAGGTATTGGGATTAATGGATCTTTTGTGAAAGGGGAAGAAAGGGGGGGGCGGAGAATGTATGTATGTATGTATGTATGTATGTATGATAGATATATCCAAGTCGAGATCCATAGGATTTAGAAACCAATCAATGATGAGATTCTAATATTGGGGAAGTTCTTACACTTTTGTATCAAGTGGAATCTCTTTCTGTGGTGATATTGTTCGCCTAACATCAACTCTCGCTGCAAGTATCTGAGGTATCAGTTTCATTGCTAAAGATGTCTGAAAGACGTGGTGGGATTTCTGTCATAGTACCTGAGTATATCAGAGGCTTCACCCGTATTTGTGTTATATTTGTCTGGGTTGCTTATTATAATAGCGATACACGGAACTCACAATCCAAACTCCTTTGCCTTTTTCTCTTTCAAATTTAAGTAGCTGGACGTTATTAGTCAAATACTCCTTGTGATATTACCTAGCGATTGTCTGTAGTGACGAAGTGGAAGGAGAAGGATTTGGGAAGAGATGTGACGAGATGGATGTGGATATTTCTTGGTTTGTATTAATTAGGTACTTGGTAGAGTTCTAGATTTCTCGTTTGGATAGGGTAGGGGAGATCCGACTTTTGATTTGTTTGTTTTTGGGGGGGGGGGGGTTTCTTTTCGTGTTAAATATCATGCTGTTGGAGTTTTGGGTTGTCATCAACTACCTCAGAAGCCTATCTAGTATCTATTCATGATTCCCAGGTCGTTTACAATATTCCAATTTATTTTCACGTTCAATATTCATATCCATGCCACAATATTCTCTTCCCCATCTCAGGCCTCCTTTTATCTTCATCACATCTCGTTTGATACTATATAACACTAACACTACACTACAGTGACTATCACAGCCCATGCTATCCCAGTTTTTCTCGGGTTCACCATCTCATACTCACCAGAATGACCACACATGACCCCAACCTCGATCCCTTACCCCGCCATTATCTTCCATTCTGTTTGATTTTGAAAGACCTGCATTACTAACTGTACATACCATTGATTTCTGAAGCGTAGGAATTACCACTCCGTTGGAATATGTTGTGTTGAATCTTTTTGGAGGGGGGGTGGCTAGTCGGTTCAGATGTTTAGATGAGATGAGAGGAAGATACAATATCCCTTTATAGGGAGGAAGACAAATATTACACAACTCCACACACAACACCGTGCACTACTCACCCTTCCATTGACTGAATTCACACACACCCATTAATTTGCGCGTTGGGTGGTACGTATACTATTCCATGGTACGTTGAACCCGAGGAAAGATGCGTTTGTACCTTTTTTCTTGTTGGATGTTTGGGGGTGGCGAAGGATAGAGAAAAGAATGGTGAGAATGGGGACGGAGGGAGGGGAGAGAAATATGAAGAGCATTAGATAACATACAAGAACTACAATTACCATATTCATCAATAGCACAACGACCTCCTAGATAATCACTCGAGCATGTGGTGGTACGTGGAGATGCGATTTGAATGTTGTCTCTGAAGGTTGGGTGTAGTAGGGAGGAGGAAAGTGATGAGGATGAGGATGGGGAGGAAATAGGGAAGAGGATAGTGATGCATTTTTGTACTTGTTTGTTGTTGTTTTTTGGAGGGAGAGTTTTTGGGTAATTGGCGCGGGTGGGTTTTACGTGGGTGTAGGTAGATAGATAGTAGTTATTGATGTCGATGTTGGAATCAAAATCTCAATAGTAATAGAAGATATAATCTTTAGATCTCACCACCAATAACATCCACAATATACAACATAAAACCCACTAAACCCCACCAACCCCAACTCCCAAGAACCAACAAGACGGGAACTGTCCCTTTGAATCCTCAACCATCCCCATATCAGCGCATTTATCCTCTTCATCCCATATATCTCTCGTCAATTCACCGTTTCCTTATCATCATCATATGTACCAGTATTCACCTCACATATCCGATTGTCCCGATTATTCCGAAATCCGGGGTCAACAGGGATTTACGGAAGGGCTTACCGAAAATTTGTGATGGGGAGTAAGATGTGTGGGAATGGATAAATGGATAAATTGATAGATGAGTAAATTGTTTAGCGAGATTATGTATGGGGTTTTGCTGACGGTGGGTTTGTGGGCTGGGGAATGTTTGGGTTTGGATTTGGACTTGGGTTCTGGGCTTTGGATTTGGGGCTTTGGACTTTGGATTGCGGTTTTGGATAGTATTGGTGGGATTTGTAATGGCGTTGGGAAAGTATGGAATGAAGGGGGGGCGTGCAAAACTAATTGGTTTTTGGGTGTTGCTATTGAATTATCTTTCTTCTTTGGTTGGTTGTTGAAGGTGTAGGCGCGAGCTTGTTGGTATATATGGGTGTTGAAGGATGAAGGAGTGCATAAAGATATCTGAGATCACGGGGAGAGAATCCATAGAATGTAAGATGTGATGTGAGGAATACTATTATGTTCTATCTGGTCAGAAGATTAGATGTAAATGCTTGGTAATATGATGTGCTTATTATTCGAATCTTGTATGGAGAGCGATTTGGCCGATGGCGGTCTCTGCTAGGTATGAGTGTCTTTGTTCCTGCTATATCAAGGGTATCTCCATCATAATTGATAAATTTCTTCTCTTCTAATGACTCATTGCTGCTTGGCGATGACTGGACCCTATGCGAAGTGCCACGAAGTGCTGACTCCTTTTATCTCTTTGAGAGGATAGACTTATGCGATGGTAGATAGCACTGCGTTGTGAGAACGAAGAACAACTGGGTTAGTGAAATATCAAGTGAGATTGATTAGCCATTCAATGTAAGAGCTAAAGGTTTGAGAGAATGTGTTAGTTTCGAGATGATCATTCAACAGATACTGAATATTGGCCATCGGAGCCACCTCCATGAGAGTTACTTGAACAGTCCAGTGCGCACAACGAGCAATCAGAATGAGAAGCTCAAAACCCGCCCATCATTTTCACTCCCATGGACATAGACTATAAAGATAGTAAACAACGAACATTGTGTGAGATGTTTTCGAGCGCAGCGAGCAATGGGGATTTGGGGGCTTGCCCCCATGATAACCAAGAAGAGGCACGAAAGTCGTCGACTTTGCGAGTTTATTGGCCAAGAACTCTCGGCTTTGCTCTTTCATCTCCGAGATGAGCCATGTTGAGTCTTTGATGATTCGGTTGAGAATCTTACTGAGTCTTGTCAGTCGTAACCTTGTGCTACAGAATATCATGGAACCTCGCTCTAGAACTCAGGATCATATGCTTGAAAAATGAATATAGTGCTTATGCGAGTAAAGATACTGTAAGAGATGTTTCATACTGACCCACTGATTTCAGCAACCATCGCACTTTCGGGCAATTTGAGGCATATTCTCGGGCCAGATTATGAGCAGTGGAGACAAAACCGGTTCGAGAATCATGGCTAGTCTTCCAGTATAACCTATCATTTTCATCACCTCCGAAGCTCCATGAAGATGTAACATCACAAACTTTCGGGAAGAACGATTAGGTGCAGCAACAGTACCCCCCCGCAAGGGTACCATTCCCAGTACTACAGCCTTGGGAGTCACAGATACCCTGACCGAGTTACCAATCCTTCACTCAAACGAAGAGGTAAATCATCTTGAGCCTCGGAGATATTCCTTTGTACAGTGTTCCATTCGCCATTTCGTGCTCTCCCAAATCGAAGATGTGATGTCTGATAGTGATGTTACCACGAATGTGGATTCTTCGATCCTTGACGTTGAAAAAAAGTCTCGTATAGGCGCCACGATGGATCTCTGGATAAGATCCTACCTTATTATCAGCCTTGGCCACCGAAACCCTAGAATATTATGATCCCTTGAAGAAATCAAATGTGGAGCTCTGCGGAAGGAATGTAGCAGTACCGGTGCAGGTATTGCGAAGTTGCTGATGAAAATGTCGTACATTTCTCCTCCGTACGTCCGTCACCTCAAGAACTAGGGTCATCGGTAAAGTGCGGTTGCAGCTTATCACCCAGCTTGCATCTTGTTGATGAGATTGTCGTGTGCTTCTCACTCCGTACGCCCGTCTCGCTGTCCATCGTTGACATCTCACCGTACAGATTGCCAATGAAAAAAAATTCCGTGGGGGGAATAAGGTGAAGGATGCACCAAGGGAAAATTTGGCAAGCTGCACTGCTGCAGTGATATTGGAGATAAGATTTCGAAGACCGACAAGGTCAGAATGATCGCTACTAATTGCCACTTTCCGAGAGGGTTCGCAGCACAAGGTATGCAGTGAGACTGACTGTTGAAGTTCTTGAGTATCAGATGCGGAACAGAATAATACTCGGCTCGACTTGGCTGATGATACCGTGCATACTCTTGTATCCCTTTCATATCTTTTTCGATATTCCTAAGATTTCATGGCAATAATTGTGCAATATATCCACATATGTATTGTTCTGGGCACATTCGAAATGTACAGGTGGTTGGTGGATGAACTCGTTGCTCGTAAAGGAAAAAAGTGAGGCAGTGTTGATGTACTCTACATAGCCAAGATACTTGGGAATTCTTGGTGTTACAGGATCATGAAATGACGTTCCATTTCAAATCTCACGTTGCTAATACACCATGGTTCATGATCAAACATGTAAATTGTCAATCATACAAAGCATGGAAAGAATAAGTCACTTGACATGTTTCAGAAGATCTAAATTTGCAAATCTTTACCACCACTCAAACAACCAAGAATCTTCCATCCCTATTCAACAGACTAAAGTAGACTAACTTGGAAACAAAAGCCTTACGCCAAGTTGACAGTCAAACTAATAACTACCGTTTCCCGTCGGTACATAAAGTAATGATCGATGTTTATCACCTTAAAATTGCTTGGTAGATCATCAATGAAGAACAATAATGGTTTGCCCAGCACAACACCAAGATCTACCAAACTCTTATCGTAGATGCCAAGACCATCATTTCCCTTTAAATAGTTTAATAAGTTTCCAATATGGTTATTTTTCAGGCGGATCGGATCGTTTGTAGGACTCTGTGCGTAGCTTGGCCGGAACACCGCTTGTAACAATTTGATTTTCAAAAGAGTATACTGGAGGAGAGGAGTCGCGGGTACGTACTTCCTCCTCAAAATATTGCGAAGCGAAGTTTACCCCTTCATTCTTGGAAAAAGAATTGTGGCAAAGTTCTTTTTTGCCCTTGACCAATGTATTCAATGTTTCAATACCTACGTATGTCAAAATTTTGTATATACCATAGAAAACACCTCCAAGGCTTGCCAAGGTATGATTGAAATGACCTTGGCAGGTACAGTACATCAATAAAGATATTTTTACTTATATTAAAATTCGTTTATTGTGATTGCGGAAATCTCGATAAGGAGAAATTTTGGCGTAACATTCAGCAGTCCATTGACTTCCGCCCATGCTTCCATTTTACGACTCCGGATTGGCTCCCGGAGTTCCCGTTGAGGTTCTGCGTGGAAGATTCTTTGGATAATATTCATCGCCAAGAAACTTATGCGTAGCGGTATTCCTGGTGTATTCTCCATCGACTCCAAGCGGAGCAAGCGTAGGAGACCAGCTGGGGGGAAACAATATATCGCTTGGCAAACTATAATCTTCATGTATGTACCGTTCCATTGCGTTCAGTGCCATCTTGGCTTACTGATGTGGAGGTGGTGAATCCGCAAATGGCGCTCGGTCATGCCCAGAATTTGTCTGACACAGATAGGTGACTTTCCAAGAATTTGGGGGTTCTGTATTGAGAATAATGGATTGAGGTAAGAATGAGGCACGGAGGGGGGGAGGGAAGGTATGTTGATGAAAGTGTATATATTCATCGATGTTTCCCTCCTCATTTCCTCCTCATCATTCAACTCAATCTTACAATCAAACATCAAACAACCAATCCAATATCAAGCAATCTACACCCCGCTTCCTTCCAACAACACAACCATATCTCACATTCACCCAACCAATCACAACTCACCACCAAAAATCACTATGTCTTCTTCCACAACTCAACAACCACGTCTTGGTAAGCTTTTTATCCCGTCCCGTCCCATCCCAATCTCACATCTCACATCATTCAACGATATACTAACATTCCTTCCTAGACCGTGCCTACTCTACCTCATCCGCCTCTTCCAGTGACTCCAACGATGGATGGCTCATCCTTAACGGTCATGGCTCCTCTACAGTCACGACCCCCAACGAATCAACCGATGCATTCAACCCCTACCTTCAGCTCGCACCAGTCACCCGTGGTGCATCAACTGTCAACCAAAAATTCAGAGCTACAGAGAATGCAGAGGACAGACAAAGATTGTTCTTATTGAGAGCAAGAGATAACTAGATTATCTGGGGCTTATCGCGGGAGTATGGGATCTGGAGATGATGAGATGGCATTGTACTAGTGGTTGAACTAGAATTCAATAGAGGTGGAAACTGCTGTTTCTCAAATCACAGAATGGAGCAGGGATACTGGCGAAAATTGGCTTGGTGGTTTCTGTTGCTGGGTTGTTAGTCACTTGGGGTTTTGGTCTGGGTCGGTCATGTTTGAAGCGTAGGAGTATCATTATTCCTTTGGCCTATGGGCATCGAAATTATATTCACTTATGATGAATAAATCAAGATAGTAAAAAATTCTAAAATCATAACATCAAAACCCTTCCCCGCGTGATCATAATGTGCTCGAGCAAACAAGTTGATATACTGCAGCCTACATGATGATCTCAGAACTTTAAGCACCTTGATGAGTCCGCTCCCTAAATTCACGTACACGAATACTTAGTTTATCCCACTTACAAAGCACAAGCTGCATAAAACCTACTTCTACCCCGCCTTTGCCGGTGGGTTGAGGTTGTCACTACGTGTGGTGACGGGAAGATACACATCAATCCTAGATGCTGTGGGTCTATCTCACTGACCCTCACACATACGACTTACATGCATCTCCTTCACCGCTTGACATTCGAAATGCTTCGTACTCTCTCCATTCGGGAATACAATAAATCACGTGACTGTGGGTTGTAACCTACGAGTTGAAGAGTTAGAGCGGCCGAAACTCTACGGTCACAAGCAGAAATGACTAAGAGCCTTGATTTTTAACCTTTCTCTCTCTGAAGATCTCGATTCCCTCGCCTACAAAGACATAAAAATTTGTTATACGTTGATTAGTCTGCTAATGCTAATACCCCTCTTCTCCCTTCTCAACCCAGTTTAGAAAGTATTGAATTCTAACTCAAATAGAACAAATCCTATGCTTTGAAAAACTTAATGAACAGTATACGATATCATACCCAACCCTATTTGTCAAGTAAAGAGAAATGATAAGGTGGTTGATCAATAAGAATATGTAGCCTAATGTAGGTATGTAGATATCCGCATCAACCAACATTCACAACTTCAAAATATACATTCATCTACTCATCTCTAGATGCTTCGGCTCTTCTATCTAGAGAGGCTTATGCCTATACATGCATCACCTGAAACGAAATCGCTGGACCCCAAAACCCGGAATCCCCCTCTTCATGCCCCCTTTTTCCCTCCTCTTCCCAAAGAACAAAAAAGCTATGCCCTTGAAGAGCTCAATACACTGGACTAGCGGCGAATCGAACGCCGGACCTCTCCCATGCTAAGGGAACATTATACCACTAAACCACAAGCCCTGTTTGTTGTATTCTTATTTGATGAAAGTGGAGCTTTATTTTGAGTATATGTTGGAATTGACGGTAGCAGTGGGAAAATCAAGAGATTTTAGAGAAAATATGGAAAGTTTGAGTGGAAAAGATGGGGATGAGTGGGGGGAAGATATATGAATGAGTCAAAAGTGGATATGAGTCTGAGTGAGGCCCCACTCTGCAAGGAGCATGTGAGCTCGGGTATTATGGGAGAGCCCCTGAGATTTGGGGTGGGAGAAGTGAGAGGTAGCTATGTGAAGAGTAATTGAGTAGGTAGAAGGTAAAAAGGGATTGAGAAAAGTATTCGTTCTGAGATGGTGGGAAAATATGAAATCTATCCAGGGTTACGGAGAAGGCGTATTCATGATACTACTAGTATACATCGTAAATTAGAATAGGAAATTGATGGAAGTGAACGATCATCCTCTACCATGATTGTGTGAACAATGATTGTTCCGATTTTAGTGAATAGCTTCAATTCACTAGCTACTGTATTACAAGCCCTAAGCGAAAGCGAAAGAGACTAGCTCTTTCTGTAGCGTTCATATAAGACCTGCAACTTTTTGTACTTAGCTAGCTCTTTAAACAGAATACAATTAGACATTTAGGACCTACGAATGCGTGGGTGCTACGTCTTCCATATCCTTCTCAAACCAACGATAATTATCTTGATGATCTGATATGGGCTGGAGTTGAGACATGTAATAAGGCCAGATAGTTAGTACTCGCTTATTTTGAGGAGGAACAAGATGTATAAAATCCGAGGCTTAGTCTATTAGGTTTCAACAAGAGAATAATTAAATACATATACAAGCAAACGAATAAGAACGCTAGCTCATTTTATAGTCTTAATATCTATCTCTAGTATTATATCTCTTTCAAATGAACCCTCGATTTTCTCAAACAGCATAAGGGTATAATTAAATCGTTAAAACAAAAACTTCTATTCGTAGTTTAATAAATTTAAATCTCGAACGTTCTCAAATAATTATATTTAATCTCAATTTAACTTTAAGATCTAATAATTTCTATACTTTCTATATAACATACTCGATTTCATAACTAGCTTTTAAAATGTAATTTCATAGTCTTACAACCTATTAATTGAAATTAATCAATTATAAAATCCTAATTTTATTAATATAACTATAAAATCTAAAATTCCTATATTAAATAAGAACTATTATTTTATTAAATCAATCTTTTAAATTTGATTTGATTTGAAGTAATATAAATGAAATAATAATAATTTTAAAATAATGTAATATTTTAAAGGTTTTTATAATTAACTTTTGAAAGAAATTAGTTTTTAGATTTTCATTTTCAAATTTTTATTTCAATCAATATGAGTCTAGCTTAATTGAAAATTTAATGTATAATAAATTTAATTATTATTTATTACAAAATATCATTTTTATTAAAATCAGTATTAAATTAATAAAGTTATTATAAAATGAATGATAGAAATATAACATTTCGATTTTTTAATGAGGTATAGAAAAGTCAAGTTTTAAAAGCTAGTTATGAAATCGAGTATATTAATCATATGCCTATATATATTTCATCTCTCGAATCAATTTACTACTGAAATCATTCAGGCGGACCTGAAATAGTAGTATGTAATTCTTTATTTTCGAATATCAGTCGACTAATAGCTCGTAAATAACTATCAACTAGTAATACTATGAAATTCTATAATAAGTAACATAGTTCTTCAGTATATAGGTCAGATTATCATATAGATTACTTCATTTTATATATAAAACTCATCTGTATATAATCATACACCTTCTTTATTAACAAATAGAATTTTTCAAAAACCTTTTATATAAGATCTAATTTTTTAATTATCTCAAAAATCTAATTCTTTTTTTAAAATTTCAATTACTTATAAAATTATTAAAGAAAAAAAGAGTCTGTAATATAAAGCTTAGCAATTTCGAGTTAAAATGAATTGTTTAGAAGAAAACTTAAATATTATAAATATTTCATTTTTATTATGATTTTTTATGATTTTTCTCTTAAATAATAATGATTAATTATTAAAATATAAATATCAAGAAAACCTTGATTTTAATATTTTCGAAGTAATTTATATACTAATATAGTCTACATGCTAATGAACTATATTATACTAAATTCCTTGTTAATGTCTTACTAATTAAGAGATATGTTGATGACTAATCTATGTATAATATGATTTTATGTTATAAAATTATATTATTATTAGAGGTTTATCTCCTTGATAATCTTACTATTCGCGAAGACCGAAGTACTATATATATATATATAAAAGTTGATTCGCTAAGCCTGAGATTCGATTCAAGCGATGTAATTGATCTAAACCCTTATATATGATATTCTTAATACTATAGTATTGTAGCGTTATAGTATTATAGTTTAAAATAATCTTTTCTAATAAAATTCATTCAAATTATCTTATTAAAGTTGATTTTAATTGAATGAAAAAATAAAAAGAGATAATTATATAGAATAAGCTAAGGGCTTTTAATTGATTTAATTTTTATAATTTTAGCTTTAATATTAAGGTTTATATAATAAATTGAAGTTAAATTCTTTTAAGAGTTGTTGGTACGATTGTAGTGTAAAAGAAGGACGAAGTTCTTATTATGCTATGTAGAAGCTATTTATATGTACCTAGGTACTCTGGCGCGCTAGTATTAGCGTATTAGTTTTGAAGCTTATATAATTAATATGAAGTAGAATATATTGAGTATAATAAGGTTCATATCAATGTAATTATTTTGAGTATAAAGCTTTTGTAATTTAATAATATGATTATTAATTCGAACGAAAAAAAGAAATTCATAAATATTATAAAATAAAAATAAAATGTTTAAATGAAGATTCTAAAAAAATAAAAATAATTCAATAGTAAATTGACTTTGTCTATGAGTATTGAATAAATTTCTTTTTAAAAAAATTATTATATTATACTTTCTTAAAAAGCAAGGAGTTCGAGGGCTCGCAGGCCTCTAATTTCTCTTATCAAATTGATTTATAATAGAATAGAATAAAACAAATCATATAAAAGATTATTAATAAAACAGACTAAATTGATTAATTATACTTTCTTTATGAATAAACAGATACTCATAACTCATTTCTGGAGGGATTCCAGTCCTGTATTGTTCATGTGTGTGTATTCTTCATTTTACTTCGTCAACTTCAAAATTATCAAATAGGGTATTCAATAGTTTAGTCCAGATTGCAATTCAATAATATGAGGACTTGAAGATTTGAAAAGAGTTGAAGATTGGAAAAGATTGCTGTAGACTACTATGAACTACTGTATTAGATCTTGAAAAAAGGCCATTGGAGGAGGCGCAGGATCTCGTGAGGGAGTGAGTGTGAAATTTCTTGTTTGTTAGTTGGCTACGTGGGTGTTAATTTGATGTGAGTTTGTGGAATAAGGCTCAGGGTATAAAGATCGTAAAGGCCGCAAAGAATGAATTAATCAAAAATAGATATGGGAACAGTGATATTGATATAGAGTGAATATACGCGAGGGCTCAGTATTGAATTTATTCGATGAAATGCTTTCTGCAGTGTCTCAATACACCAATATATCAATTTCACGGTTTCAATTTGAAGGATTCCGGAAAGGGGCCTGGATATTTACTTTTTTTTTGTTTTTGAATAGTATTGTTAAGCCAATGATAGCGAGTTAAGACATACTGTGATCTCATCGTCTGCTCTACCGTTCTCTTCTTCTCCTTCTTTTATTTCATCTACCTACTAATTTTTTATTCGTTGTCTCTTATCTCTTAGATCTTGTTTTGACAACTTCTAGCATTAATATGATCATCGTTGGTTCTTTCAGTCGTACAGTGAACTAAAGTATACCACTACTACCACAATTACCACGGCTCTGTATTGTATTAGCTCTGTATTATTTTAACACTTCTACCTGAGATCAAGATCTTATCTATATCTATATATGATCGGCTTCGACTCGATTGAAAGAGACCCTCAAAGTTTCAAGTTGTTCCTCACACAGATACCTCTAGTCCTCATCACGTCTCAACACAAAACATTTAATCTACCACAATAGATATCTCTCGATAACCATCCACCCCTTCATCCTTATATCTTCACCAAGACTTTTTACAGCATCTCAATCCTTCCAATTGAACAATAACTTCTTCTTATTTATCATAACGCAACAAATGGACAGTTACCAAAGGTACCGTCTCGCCGACACACTTAACCACCTATCATATCCGGACAGACTCTTCGTCCTCGAACTCTGCATCCTTGATAGCCGCTCTAATATTCAACAAGTCAGCCACCAATTAGAGATCATGCGCGGGCGTCGATGGCCCATTGAGCGATCTCAAATTCAGTATGTACATCTTTATGCATATTCTCCATTCATAGATAGACTGAATCGATTAAGAATTTACTACTACTATTTTCCATTCTACTGAAGAATAATTTCCCCTCTCCCGATTCCACAACCCCGCGTATGATTCTTGATATAAAAATTTAGCAAGTATACATATGACATGAGAGTTAGACTAACGAATAAACTTTAGAATCCTCCAAGAATGGGCGATGCAGCTCGAAGAGTCGCAACATGAATTACAGCAAATAAAGGAGTGCCATATCATGGTGATGAGTCCCCGGAGAACTTCGACCCATCGGAGTGAGACGACGACTCGGGATGAGAATAGGTGGCCGGTGGTTTTACGCAGCTTCGGTATCATCGCTTGAAGCTGAGTTCATATGTGGTATCATCAGTGAGATGGGGCGTCAGCGTTCGGGATTCGGATGGCAATTTGATCTTTGCCAGGAGGAAGTCAGAAGTGCTAACTGGGGGACGTACACAATGATAGACTGGGTTACAAATGGTGGAAGGTTCGCATTCTTCGAGTACTGTTTGATCAGACTTTGATGGAGCTCAGATGCAGCGAGGAGGACACATACTGGTTGCGAGCAAGAAACTCGACAATACTGTCGACGGTCCGATCCTGGAAGGAACAGTTCAAAGATAATGATGACGAAACTTTTATCTGAAGAAACACTGTTATATTGTGATGAAAGTGAAAAATTTCAGATTGATTCCGTGCCATCCTGACGGAACTTCCGCTTGTTGGATGTGATGCTAGATGAGGGTTGAACTAAGTCTTAAGACTAAATTTGTGTGAAAGACCAATGAGAGTATTGGCAGAAAAAGTAATGACAACATTATTGACAGTGAAGAATGAAAAATGAAAGACTTTGAATCGCCAGATCAATGTAAGAATTAAACTCCTTGGAAGAAGCACAGGCATAGTCTGCAACAAATGATTCTGAGCTAGTGCCTACAGTTGAGATGTTGTAATAGATTCTCTCCACTAGAGTAGACAATTGACTTAAAAGCTCTTTTGCTGTAGAAGCAAAGCAATTGCCAAAAATCTCTCCTATTAGCACATCAGGAAGTAGTGTTCCAGGCTAGTATTTCCTTACCTTCTGTGTGTCTCGTTGTGATCAGTGGCGTATCAACCACCACAGTATCTTTTGCCAGAAGCATAAGTCACCAAAAGCAGACAGTGTTTATTCAAATATCCCGCGCTTGCTATCTGGGAATTTGCTTGAAAAATCACCTGGGAACACTAGTATAGAATTTCCACGAGTCATTCTTTAAACGGCAGTGGAAATGAGTAATGTAGATTTCTCAACGATAGTTCCAGTGAGAACGAAAATCCCTCTCACGGAAGATCAATCTAAATGGATTTCGAGCTCAAAAATCCTAAGCCTGTTCGTCATCTTTCTTGCTATGTAATTCCGTTTGGAATAGGAAGAATGGGGAGTATATATAGCAGTTAATTGTGCATGATGGAGCAACATTTGTTGATCGAGCAGTGGGATAATGCTAGGACAGCCAGAAATGATGTGTGATATCTGAATCATCCTGTACATATAAAAGCAATACTTCGTCTCTGCATCACCCAAAAGTGTTTTGAAGGGCAACATACACAATCGAAGGAACCTTCGGATCTTGAGAGTACCCATGAGATAATATACCGAATGGATTTGAGATTCTTTGATCAATTTAAAGTCTATCTCTGGTTCTCAATATCAGCATGTTAAATTCTTGTATTCTCAACGGTCATTTTATCCTAATCATCAACAAAAATGACAATGATGATAATAATAATAATAAACTTCAACAGTTTTCCATTGCCATTCTCTTATACAAACAAACAAAAATCCACATAATCTAAGATCTCAGCTCCAGAACCATACCGGGGATCAGAATTTCTGTATATCGAGACAAAGTAGAGGATAAGTGAGTCCTTCTTCTCCATCTATATGCATTACACTCCATGATGATCAAGTAAATAACGGGATAATTAGGGGGTATATATAGTAGTAGCTGTACGACATCGTCTTCGAAAGTACAGGTATCACGGGCTATAAGTGTTGGACAGGACAGGTATACAACATAGGCGACTCGGTGGGACACCGGGGGGGGAGTAGGTTTTTATATCTTTTTCCTATCTACTTCATTCAATTAGACACAGATACAGGCGCATCGCATGGTCTTAGCATAGCTATATAGATCGAATCGATTATGAATTTACTACTACTACTATAGTAGTAGTAGTAAATTCATAATCGATTCAGTCTATCTATAACTAAGCTATACTAATTGTATAATACACTTGTATGTATTTAATCATATAAAATAGATAGAGAAAAATAATGAAAATCTATTTCCTTTTGAGGGTTATTTGAGTTTACTATAATAAAATCTCATTATATCGATTATAAATATAGTTTGTAAAATCTATACTTTCGAAGACTATTAATATAATATTTTATTTTCAAATTATGAGTTAATGATATATATATTGTGAATATCCTTTATAGTATTACAGAGTCTCATTCTTATTATTTGCCTTTTCTCTGTTGTATGTTATCCGTCATTTTTTGTGTAACCCTGTTACCACCCGCTGTTACCCTGTGGCAATCGCGTTTCTTTGTTTGCTTCGAGGAGTATATATATATATCCTCGCTAATACTGTAATTACCCACTAGTGATGGTCTTTGATTTCTGAGAGGCAGGTTGATGGAATCTGTTATTAGTGCCGATATCTTTGTATCTTTCTTGAATAATCATTTACTAAACCATCGAGCAGATCCAAGCCTTGGAACGCAGGATGGATCTCTATACTCTCCTCTCTCCTCGCAGTGTCAATCAACAGCCCGCGATCTTCGCATGTACAAGTCCTCCTATCCATCTATCTTCCCACATATCCCAACACCGGTAGAGAAGTAGTATAAAAATCATGTATCCGCAAACATTCTGAATCTCCACGCACAGCGCAGCCATTCAATGCACGTTGGGGAAGCAAGGAAGCTCCCTCGGTGATATTGAAAATCAACAAACTTTCTCTCTGAATCTCTTGAAATTTCCCGCTGAGCAGTCTCTCCCTCCCAAGATTAAGGTCTCGGGCATTTCGTTTGATGTACGCAGGTATTGATGAGGAAACCCACTGATTGACAATAACGAGAATCAACAACGAAAACATATCTCTTTTCACCAGGAAAAGAATCATGGCATCACTGTAGTAACAATGAAAAGACTTCTTTCATTCAAACATGACGAATTTAAAGGTATCAAGAAATGATCTAATCTCACGCACCTGCAATAACTACCCAGGTACGCAGTAACAAACCCTCACAACAAACCCCAGAAACCCAGAAAATCAACACTCCTCACCCGTCCTAACTCTTCAATCATCGAAATTCAAATAATAGCAGATAGAGAACGCAAAGTCCTCAGGATTAGAGGGGTTTATATACCTCCTCTCTCTGTCAGACCATTTATTTCTCCAATCAATCGATGATTCACATGCCTTTTCAACCTGAATTTCTCCCCACATTTATATCTGAGTTTCACTCTTGTAAAATCATTTTTATATAGTTTATTAGCTCATATACTCTTTCTATTCACTCGTGTATTAGTATCTATACCGTGTCTACTCTCAGTCCTCTTGTATATTATAGATTTCCTCAGTCATATACAAGCGAGAAAACAAACGAATATCGAATCTTATTTTCTTTTTCTTTCTTGAATTTCAAAATAGTAAAAGTATATCTATTATGTCTCTCACCTTGAAATTTCCTTCTAATGTCTCATCTCATTCTAATATCTCATTTCATTCTAATATCTCATTTCATTCTATTATCTCATCTTATTTCATTATTTTATCTAATTCTAAAATTCTATCTCTTTTCATTATTTCATTTTATTTTATTAGTATATTTTATTATATTATTTTAATTTATTACATTTATTTAATCTCATTTCGATCTCTCAACTTATTTCATTATCTCATCTGGTACGCTAATACTAGCGCACCAGAGTACCGAGGTACATATAAATAGCTTCTACATAGTATAATTAGAACTTCATCCTTTTTTCACATTATAACCCTAACAATTGGTAGCAAGTCCATAATGACAATTTGTTTAAAATACATATGTATATTAGAATATAACTATACCTCCAGGAGTGAGTTCTCTTACACTTGTCATATTTACCAACGTTCTCAAAATACATGCCTTTTCATTAATCCATATATATTATAATTCGTGGCCAAATCCCGCCCGCCCTTATAGCTTCTACATAGCATAATAAGAACTTCGTCCTTCTTTCACACTACAACTCTAACATCATCTCATTTTGTTATTTCATTTGATTTCATTGTTTTATTTTATTCTACTTTATAATTCTTATCTTATTCTATTATTTCATCTCATTTCCTTATTTGATTTTAATATATTATCTCTATTTATCTCATTATTTAATTTCATTTCATTAGTTTAATCTATCTCATTATATTGTTTTATTATTTCATTATCTCATCTCATTTCATTATTTTATTATTTCATAATTTCATCTTACTTTATTATCTCTTCTTATTTTGTTATCTTATTTCATCTTATTACTTCATTACTTCATTTATTCTATTGTTCTATCTCATCTCATTCTGTATCCTAGGTACTCAAAGCCAGATCTTTTGAATCAATTATCTATAGATCAACTGGAGTTCAGATTGATTCGAATAAACTAATATTATTATCACAATCAATTACTTTTGCTTGAATGTAACTTCGTACACTCCTCTATTGTACCTTCCCCTTATATAGAATGAGGTCATAGAATGATTCAGAGATATTTTCGACGCTTTTCCGAGGCGGCAGCGACGTGCAGTTTGATTTCTCGTAAAACTGATATTTCGTATTCCTATTGAATCGTTGTAAGGTTTGATTGAATTACTTAGCTCGTTCTAGATAAATCTCTTTCTCGATGGACTTCTTTACTACTTGTATTCATGAAGTGATGATCTTGATGGTAGGGGATGTGTTCTCCGAAATCAATAACTAAAACGCTTTAGGGTGTATAATCTCAGTCTTTTATATAATACAATCTTTAATTGACTTGAAAAGAAAAAGAAGTTTAAAGTCTCTTCAGATGATGGAATGAGAATATCCCCCCCCCCCCCCCCCCCACGTTGGGCTTCAGAAAAGGGTTCGTCTTATATGGGAGAAAAGGTTATAATGAATTAAAAGAGGTAATTTAAGAGATGATCTCTTATATACCCCATTTATTAGTAATACGCTAGCAAGAACCCCCTTCATAATCCGCCTTCCTTCTGGGAGTGGTAGTCGAAGACTTTGTTGGCGCTGAGGCTTTTGGGGTTGGCGAAGTTGCGGGGGGAAGCCGGAGAGGGCGCCGGTGGCGGGGGAGCCGCCATAGATGAGGACGGAGAATCTGGTCGAGGCGGGCGGAGATGGTGGTTACGACGGGGAGGCCGGAGAGGTTGGCGTATTAGATAATGAGGGCGGTAGAACCACGATAGACGAGGACGGGGAGGTGGAATAGGGAGGGAAGAATAAAGATGAAGATGAAGATGGCTTGAATTGACAACGTCGCTACATTAGTAACACTCTACTAGACACTTCTGAAAATTGAAATACTAAGTCTTGACTCCTTGTATATACTCGTGAGATATATTGTTACTTGAAAAATGATTAGGTATGATATATACCTATAACTATATAAGTATTAACATGATACTCTCATAGCTTCTCCTCTTCCTCACTTCCCCTCCTCCTCCCCCTATTTTTCGAATTTCCAACCTCCAATCCCCCAATCCCTCACCTCGCAAACCACAAAGCTCGAACCCAAACCACAACTCACAACCCAATGAAGCATCTCAAAAACATCAAAACACTGAAACACAATTCAATAATCTCCACCACATATTCAACTATACACCCCCAATATAAACATCATCCATCCATGAAATAATCATTCCTTTCCCAATCTTACTTTCTTGACGTATATAAATGTTTTCTTTTTCCATCAAGATATGGACGGAAAAGAGGGAAAAGGAAGATAGGTATGAGATGTAATTGTAAATGTAATTTGGTGGAATTGCAAGTCTTCAAATAGGTAATCAAATTGATAGGTAGGTAGGTAGGTAGGTATCTTAAATTCAAATCCAGAGCTCCGGCGGCAAAAAATTAGTTAATCATACCACACATACGTCCAATGCTAGTTCTTCCAAATGCATCATTCACCACTCTCGCAGTCTCGTAACGGAGAAAGCAGGAAGCTAAACCCATCACCCATCATCCCTTGCCAAAGACACAAACACAACCGACTTTTCTTTCACACCAGATGAGAAATTAATTATATATTTCCACAATCGCAAATCCCTCCCATCCTCCATTCCCCACTCCCCACTCTCAAACCAACCCCCCCGCACTATCCTTCACCACCTGCGCCACATTCAACGCCAAGCTCAAATTATTACTCGCAAGCGCCCTCTCATAATACACCAAATGTTCTCCCTTATAAATCGCACTCTTCCCCACAATACTCAACTGTACGATTCCGGTGGTCAGATCCGCGCTCCCGAGAACCTTCGATTGATCCATCGTTCCCGTCATCGGGAGTGTATTATTCCCTGGTACGAGTGTCATGTTTGCAATGGTAGAGTTCCCCACGACTCCCGCCGCGGTGGAAAGTTCCAAGGTGACGTCGCCCATCACGATGGTCATATCAGAGGGATTGGGAATATAGGCGTAGCCGGAGAGATTGGGACCGGAGAGCGCAGTTAGATTGACGCGGACGTTGGTGACGTTGAAGCCTTTGAGGCCGTTGAGACCTTTGTATGTGGATGTTTGGTTGTAGTTCACGGTGATGACGGGGAGGGCACCTTCGTGGAGTTTGGTTTTTCCTACGAGAGCGGTGGTGACGTATTCGTTAGAGAGGACGGCGGTGGTGTAGTCGGAGAGGGCGTCGATGCTTAGGATGGATACTTTTTGGTTTTCGACGGAGATGGTGGATTTTGGGTGGAGAGCGTGGATTTTGGGGAGAGGAATGATGACCATTGGGGATGAAGCATATTGGCCATTGGTGACGAGGTATGAGGAGGCGTTGAATGGGTCAAGAGTAGGTGTGTACATTGAAGGACTGTGAAGGATTCCTACTTGACCAAGAACAATGGTATCTGGAGTTGGATCTGTGAATTGGAGTTGAGTGAGTTCGAGAGAGGAATCATTAACACCATCTTGAGCAATCTTAGGCATAGCGACATAGACACTATTCTTGTTAGTATAGATTTCAAGACATTGGACATCTGAGAAATACTTACAGACATAACGCGATAATGAGAAATGATATACAGAAAATTATAAGATGAATCCACCAAAATCGAGCACAATGTCTTTTTACTTTTCCACCCAAGGATCTCTTTGGTGGTGGACTTGTCTCATATTGTTCAACCTCTGTTCTCTCCACCTTTTGATCCGAATCATCTAATCCTCCAACCATTTTGATTTTCCACGAGTAATTTCTGGGAAAGATCGCAAATATATTGTTTTTCTCGTAGAATCGATTACTCGGAGTTATTTCCGCTAATTGATGGATATGCAATTTGATATGATATACGATAATTTATAGTCAAATATTCATCCAATAAATCTCATCTGATGACGTCGCATAACCATTCAACAAAGAAATATAATTCCCCTATAACGATGACGATGGCCAAAAGAATTAGAAAAGTCGAATAAAGAAAAAAAGAAGAACTTTCGATACTTCTATATCTCTTGAAAAAAAGATATCCACGGGTGGAGAAAGGAAGGGCATCAATCTAATGTGGAGTTATTGGAGATATGTACAGAGAGGGGTCTTTTTGACTGGGGAGGCAAGTAAGATATGATAGAAAGGGTAACGAGTGGAAGTCTTGGATCTACTTTTGAATTCCCCATGGAGTATTATGTCCGATTTGTAAGAAGTATGTAAAGTAAACCATGTGAGAAGATTTCCCTCAATGATACTTATAAACTATGAATGGCAAATAATCAAACCCAAGGGATTTGAAGTGGCTAATTTGAGGTCTCATTGTTTCGCAATGACCGAACAGGACCACGAGAATCTCGCCGTCACTACGATAATTCCTTATAATTCCACACCTGTTTAGCTGAACAACTTTGTTAAGCTTTTTGGCGTAATTAGAGATATGGTCTGTTATACCAATTAAGAAGGAGATTGACACACCTTGACATACATACAACATTCCATCTCTTCTACCGAGAGACTAATACGCACCAAATGTAACATTGCAACCAAGCACAGCCTTCCATTACTATTCATGTGGTACTCGAGTATGGGTTCCTGTTATACAATCAGATGTCAGACCTCACCATGAAATTTCCCCTTTCGGTGTATTCAAGTATTGAGCCTCGGTGGATCATAGACGGAACGGCGATGTTCTTGTATTAGGCAAAGCTCATTATGTTGGTGTGAACAAATGTGTATGTTACCCCGGAATATATCCTTGTCTAAAGCGATCACCTTTCGTTAAGATTTCTGAAAGTTGGTATCATGAGGTGGTATTGATTGGTATTGATTGGTATCGGTTGGTTTGAATATCGCATACTCGCGTAGAGACAAACATTTTACTAGGGGCTTGGTTATTGAGATTTGAGTAATTTGCTTGGGTAACCAATTGATTTGGTGGGAATGGTTATTGTTCATGAATCAAGAGTTGAAGAGATTGAAGAGGTTGGAATGAAATATTTGAAGAGTATGGCCCCTCCACTCCCCTCTTCCCCATATGATTTTCTTCTGCATCGAATAAGGTCTTGGATGGTTAAATTGTGGATATAGCTAAATGATAACGAAGCTTAATGCAATACATTTCAACCAATGAAATGTAATGGAATATCAATTTTCTTCCCCCGTTAGACAAGTATCCATAAATCCATAAAAATCCATAAAATCCATAAATCCACAATCCCCGCCACATTGGGGTATCTTAGTGCTCTGTATCTCGGCTTCTCCACTACTGAAGCTTGATCTTTATTGAACAACAACACCATCAAAGCTCATTCATTTAATTGCCGTAGCCGTTCCTCTGCGAGTGTTCGGTCTCAATAACAAATTTGGTATTGTGTAGTGGATATATAGTAGTAGTATAGTACAAATTAGTACTGACTTCCGTGCGAATGATTCTTCGTATTCATCGTGATCTATCTTTTCTATTCGGCAGTTTATGGAAACTAGAACTAGAACTAAGATATCCCTTACGTATCTATCAATATCGGCCCCGTCCAAGTTCAGATTCCTCAAAATCTAAAAGAAAATCTACCGAATCCATGAGATTAAATTAATGATCTTCCCTTCCCATACACACTAAGAAAACCCTTAGCAAATCTTCATCCCTACCATCCTGATAAACTTTATCAGGTTTTAAACATCGGCTTTTCACATGAATATTGAGACTGTGACCGAAGAATGAATTTCAGCTCTCAATTTGTTCTATCGCCGATCCATCTTGTCTTGAAATAATGGTGATTGTGAGATATATATTGATCACCCCGAATCACCCCCCATTCTCGTTGTCTGCGTTATATCAGGAACCCCGCTTCGAGTGTGTTTGTATATGCAATGATGAGCAGGGTGCGAGATATGAGGTATGTGGAATACAACCTCACTATCAACAGTCTCTAGATAGATTAATATAGATGGGATAGTAGGGAGGATACGGTAGTGATGGGTGAATTTTGAACGCATGTATGCGAGTATGTAGATACGGACTTAGGTTGGCAATGGTAGGATGTAGGTATGATGATATGATTTACTATAACACACCATTAGGCGCTCTACATATAGGCCAGCTAAGTAGATATGTACAATGAGTGAAACAGTAGAGAAATCTATATTTTCAGAAAAGTATCCAACATTTGTTAACGCCCACACCATATACCACCATATTACACCCCGCATTTGAATCATTTCCATAAGGGTATTGCCCAGATTTCTACCCAGACTTCCACCCATAATTCTAGGATCATTAGTCAAACCAGATTATGTGAAAGGTTTTCATTGAATTTGTCGTCGGATCAACTTTGAATTGGTAAAGGTTTGCTTGTATGAATACTTCGGCTAGAGGTGGCATAAGGTTGACAGATTTTCAGAGCTATTTTGGGATATCTGGTACTCATATTGGTCTTGGTCGCGTGAGGTGGGATCGTATATACAAAATGTATCAGATTCTCATAAAAAACGAACAAGAACGCTTTGAGGACATCTAGACAGGTCTGCTGAAATCATATGGTATACTAACAAATTGGGAGATAGAATCTTGGGACTTTCAAGACCCAGATGTGAAGGGAAGTAGAAGGCTTAAAGATAGATTTAGGCTTAATGTATTGCTATTGCCAGCAACATTATGATCATAGGCTATTGAAGATTGGATGAGAAGTGGAATTGTGGTCCAAAGACTTCTGGTTTGACGACTCTAGTTCTCATGCACAGTTCTAGATTGACAAGATATTCGACTCCTAGGAGTGCACGTGATTAGGACAAAAATATCAGAAGCTATACAACATTGTTTGGTAGAAAAGCCTCTAACTGGAGCTCAATTAACCTTATTGAATGTGCATAAATAGCCTGGAGACTGTCGTAATTCAACCAAATCATCCATCCAAGATCGTAGTGCTGCCGCCAGAAAAGACCATATATCATGTGATACACACAAACATTGTGTACATGCCAGTGCACGTTCCCATTCGTATTCTCACTTCAAAATGTAGGCAACCCGTGAAAGTATCGGAAATATCCTCAAGTTATACCACTTGCTGATTAGAAACTGATTAGAGATACTCTAACAATATTAACTTCATCCATATCCAAAAGAACCCTCCAAACACCAAATTCAAAAACAGTTTTGTTGCATATCGGACTTTGGCCAGACCTAGGTCTGTAAAACGCCCCTGGGAACTGACCTGGAAAAAGATCGTGGCCAGACTCCTATTGAATATTGCATACATCTAGACCATTGAAGATCTAGATGCAAAAGTGCGGTTTGACACGACACGACATTACGATAAAAAGTGTTCAAATCAATAATGAAAGGTGGGGGGGTGGTATTAAAACATTACTGATAAGTTATTGGATATTTATACTTACAAAGACTTTTAAGTTCGAATATCTATACAAATATAGTCAAGCATCCAATTCGCTAACGCCAATATGGAAAACAACAAACGCATATTGAGATCCTCAGTTTGGAATACAAACTCGATAAATTCACTGCCATCCAAACCGACTGCAAATTTGGAACAACCAGTGAAATTCATTTCCAATAAGACTTCACCTACTACTTCAAAAATAAACGAAAAGATTCAACTCATACCACGATCTTCCACTCTACAAGGTCTAAACCAAACCGAACTCACACTTCTCCGCAAGAAACAATCACGACTTAAAGCTACCGCATTATCCACACTCCAAGATTTACCATCCGGATTTCACATGCGCAATCTATTAACATCAACCTTGATTTTTGCGCAATATGAAGCTGGGACTGCGGCATGTATTGATCCCGCAGGATGGATAATTACATGTTCTCATTGCATTGGCGAGACGGAGGAAGAATGGAAAGCCAAACCACGACAGTGGCTTTTATATTATACTGGTCTTGCGATTGAAGTCGAATGTCGTTTTTGGGATCGAAAACGTGATTTGGCGCTGTTGAAAATTGTGACGGTGGAAATTGGTGATGATGTGATTAGGGATAGTATTCCAGAATTCTCATTTGTGAAATTGGGAGTTCAGGCTCCGGGATATGGGATAGCTATTATATGTATTGGACAACCTGGAAGCGATGATTTGGAATCTTCAGACAATCGAAAGACAAAGTATAATCTTTTTGAGGTATCAGAAGGATCTTTTTGTGGAATGACACAGGGACAGGATCCGCATGAGAATTCGGAGATTGGAGCACTGAAACATGATGCGTGGACTTATTGGGGACATTCGGGGGCACCGTTGGGGAGAGCTGATGATGGGTTGTTGATTGGATTGCATTCTTCGTGGGATGAGGAGACGGCGATGAGACATGGTGTTCCGTTGGTGGCGATGAGGGGGTTTTTGGAAGAGTGTTTACCGGGTGTAATGGGTCTAAGGGATTGAGACTTGATTGTTGGGTATTTGGGGGATTTATGGAAGGTTGTTGAGGGTTTTGTTTTCAGTGGGTAGAAACTATCTGGTGAATTATTGAATGGGCAGTATGCCAACGTTCAAGTGAATAAGGTAGATCCCCCCCCTTTTCAGAGAAGTCTCAGAAAGTAGACTAGTATGTCTCCATCTTCGAGTCTTGAAGTGCTACAGTATACAATTACAGTTCGTATTTAATAAGCTAACCTTTACTTCAAGAGCCATGAGCTACAATCAAGCTCAGGGGTCAATGTTCATTCCGACTCGCTTCAAGTGGCTACTTGATGTTATAATATCATCCTTTGATCGAAATGTACATGCCTACCTTTTCTTGAGTACTATACGCTCTTTTATACACTGCAATTCAGTGCATGAGATGGCAAAGTCAGGATGAGAACAATACCGATTAGTTTGACAGTATTTATCTACCACTCCCATTGAATTTCGACAACAACAACAACAACAACAAAATCTCAAGAATCTCGAGACAATAATCAACAATATGCGTTACCATCATACATCAATGCCGATATAACTCAAGTAGGCGAGATCAATTCCATTCAGTTCGACATCCCTAAAACTTGGCTATGGGTCATTAATCATATTCGATTCGAATCTTGGGGTCTTTCCTATACTTTGATATTCCTAGGTTTCCATGTATATGCTATATATACCCCGTTTCCTTTCCTCTTCACACAAAGAATACGCTAGTATCCCCACTCCCTGCTTTCAAACGAAAGTGGCTTGTTTGATTCATTAGGTTCCTAACAAAAGAAGAGGAAATCCACTAAATCTCTACATGAAAGTGGACTTACTCAAAAAAGTCAAAATCCTGATTCATTGTTCATTGTTCATGATTCATGATTCATGATTAATAGTCTATGAATCGATAGTCCTCCATTATTTGTAAGTTATGCAAGATATACCAAGAAAACGCACCAGTATTTGAGGAAGTCTTTGGGTTGTGGAAAGGGTTTATGTTTAGGGACTCAAGGAGATTCAGGGAGTATGGTGAGGATGGTGAGGATGGGATGGTTGTTTGGGGTGTAGGTTGGTTGTTTGTGAGGGGGGTTTTAAGTGTGATGAGAAGGGAATATTAGGATTCGAGAAGAGGAGATTAGGTGTGATGAGATGGGATGGGATGTGATGGGATGGGAGATTGTATCTCGGAGGTAAAATGGTGAGTGGTGTTTTTTATTATCTTTATAGTTATTTGTTGTAATG
The DNA here is from genome assembly GCF_014898465.1 of Botrytis porri. NCBI lineage: Eukaryota > Fungi > Ascomycota > Leotiomycetes > Helotiales > Sclerotiniaceae > Botrytis > Botrytis porri. The sequence goes on along the minus strand of NW_024066075.1, from coordinate 1,417,471 downwards.
ACTGTCACTGTAACTGTTATAATCACTCTCACTCTCATCAGCATACCCACTGTCATCACTTTCATACCCACTCCTCCACAGTAATTCAGATGCTACCTTTCAAACTTTAGAAGACTCAAAACAAGTATAGAATATCAGAGATTTCTATGGGATATGAATGCGTGAACGAGATGGGAAGTTCGGATATATTTTTTTACATGGATATTTATGTGTATATGAAGCAATTCTGCTATTGTTTGATTTACTGTATGGTTATTTGTTTGTTTGTATGAGAGTAGGGTAGGGAAAGAGTGGAAAAGTGTAGTAAAGAATAAGAGATATTTTTATATTGGTTATTTTATATGTGATGTTTCGGAGATATAGTAGAGTCTAGTTGTAATTGTATATTTGGGTTTTAGTTAGGGGAATGGTGGAAGTGTAGAGTGGGGAGGGGGGATGGGGGATAGGGGATAGGGGCAGGAATGAGTTAGTAGGGGATGGGAGGGGTTTTGTGAGTTTGTATTGGATGGGAACCTTATGTGATGAGAAGTGATATTTCATGGAAGGGGGGGCTGCCAGTTTTGTGGAGAGTGAGGTGGAGACAGATATAGATATAAAAGCTACGAGATTGTCTGTTTTTGCTTTTCTGTTCATGCAAGGTGGTTGAGGTACAATGAAGCCTACAATGTTGCGAGGTCTTGGGATTGATACAAAGGTGATGCAGATCTAGGCTGGAGCAAATTTACTTGATTTGACTTATTATCGCCAGTTTCTAGTCTGAAAGTTTACTTTCGTCTACTTATGAATTTTCATCACCGGTGTGTTATTATTGTCAGTGGTACTATGACTATGGATTCTTCCTCATTGGAATCACCGAAGAGACGTCCTTATGAGTGAAGAAATCTCAGCAAGCAATTTAAATACCAAGCATGACCGGGTCCTACTCCTAGAGCTGAGACTTTCTTTCCAAGAACATGTTATATTTGCTTTGAGAGGAAGGAATACTCGCGACTATTGAAAATAATTTTTGGCAGACTATTTATAGGAGATCACAGAGTGCGAGAGTGAGTAGATTAGTAATGATGTAGTATTTTATCCACACAGATTCGCTGTTATAATTATGGCTAGCTAGTTTGGTACAGACAACACACAATTCATATGAAGTTCGGCGAATTTGCTTTATGTGGAGTCAATGTGATTCTTGAGAAGAAATTCAACGACTTGTGAAGATTTACAGAGCTAGGAGATTCTTGGAGGTTGGCTTCTAGAATAGTAATAATAATAATAGTTTTCTAGTATTAGTGGAAGACTTAGTCACTTCAGCTTAAGGAATAAATCGAATATAGTATGAGAGTTGAATTGAAATCAAATTATAAGAAAGAGCTTGAATAGATCTGAATTTGCTTACTTTTTCTAGTTTTTCTTTAAAGAATATTCTAAATTTATATAACTTATAATAAAATTCTAATAGTTTTTGTACTTATAGATAAAATTGAATTGAATTGAATTTTATAGAATCATTTATATTATAAAAAGGAAGTATAATCAATCAATTTAATCTATTTTATTAATAATCTTTTATCTAGTTTTATTATATTCTACTTTATTATAAATCAATTTGATAAGAGATATAGTAGTAGTAGTAGTAAATTCATAATCGATTCGGTCTATCTAGCTATACTAAGATCATATAATACGCCTATATATGATTCTAATTGAATAAGATAGATGGGAAAAAGAAATAAAAACTCACCCTCTTTTAAACTTTTTTATTAAAATCTATAAGCAATCTTCCAAACAATTCTTTCAAATCCTTTAAATTATTTATATTATAGACCTATTATATTCAAAAACTCTTCTTTTATTAAATCCTTTAATATACCTATAAAAACTCTACACTTTCTATTCTATTATAATAATCCCTTTCTTTCTATTCAATTCTTCTTAAAATATTATAAAAGCTATGATTAATTATAATGTCATATTTCTCTTAAAGGATTATCTTTACTCTTTAATATTTCGAATCCTTTAGAAATCCTATTATAATCTTTAATTTATTATTTATAAGCCTTATATCTATCTTCTTTTATAATATATTAATAATATATAATTTCTTTTTAAAATCTAATATCTCCTATTCCCTTTCCTTCTACTAGATTATCCTATTAATATAAAACATAATATATTAGGGCCTACCAGACCATCTTATTAATATAAGGAATAAGACTATATTATAGGACTAGGTGGTTGAATAAGATTGAAATAGTAAATATAATGATATTAAAATACTATCGTTTTAGTAATATATATTCTACATTAAAGAATTACTATTTCTTTAATTATAATTAGTAATGTATTATTTGTTATATGAGATAGTATTGAAATTAGTATTTTATAGTAATATTGTATACTAATATAAAGTACTATATATCTGAATAGATATATTATGAATGTTTTTTAGAAGGTCTGGCTTTTTTTTTATTCATATAGAATAGCTATAAACATATTAGTAAAATATCAAATATTATGTTGGTATATTTTTTATAAAATATTTCTTAAAAAAAGTAGGGCCTTTTAAAAAGTTTTCATTCTTCATTTTTTTGTATCTAAAAACCTTCTTCTTTATAATTGAAACCTTTTTATAAGATCTTTAAGTACTAAAAAGTTTGAATTATTATAGGAATTTATAATTTTTTTTTTAATTATATTTAATATAAGTTAGTAAATTTATTAATAATAATATTAATATTAATATTTCCAATATAAATGTATTAAACTCCCTTCCTTAACATTAATAATGATATCTCCCTAACTCGAATAGATATCAATTCGATAACTTTAAAAGAGGATAGAGAATAATATTCTAATTCAAATGTAGTAAAGATTAATAGGTTTTTCCAAGAAAATCTTTCCTTAGTTTTTTTGTGTTTTCTCTAAGAAATATAATAATATAATTTTATAGTGTAAAATCATATTGTATATGTATTAGTCATCAATATATCTCTTGATTAGTAAGATATTAATAAGTGATTTAGTATACTTATTATAGATTCTCACAGATATTTACTGAAAATGAGAGAATTAGCAAGAACTCGCTGTGATTGTAGAAAGAGAGCATGGATTTTCATACTTGTGATTTTTAGATCAGATGGTGGTGGATTCTCCTGGGTAGAATGTTTTCATTTATGCTAATTCTCGACAAGAAGTTTATTGTCATTGAGATCTTTTACATGGATGTTGACAAATGTGAGACGATGGCGAAGACTCATTGCATGAATTCTTCTAAGATCTATCACGATTCTGTACAAACTGTATGGAATAGATCGATTGAGTTTCTGAAGTAACAGAGCTCGGTGCTGACACATAAGACTAATTGTTCTATGGTAGCCAAATTAATTGGAGTTGGTTATCTGTATCGAAAAACTTCTTGATTAGCGAGAAATGGGCATTTTCTCAAGCCTAGATCCTACGAAGTGGGATTTACCATTTTCCTTTGATTTACTGATTGATATCCATTTACAATATCGCTTATCTACCCCCCTTTCCCCTCCCTAATAAACTAACAAGTTCCCCGGCATACCATAAGGCTAAGCTCTCCTAGTGAATCATAAGCCCTTCAAACTAAATTAACACTCCCTCAATCTATCAAGATTAATACCTCTCCATATCCCTGCTACCCAACTTTAGACAGAAGTTGATAGAATTGTCTTGCAACTAGGTTATGCGTTTCGCCATCAGTTTGATGGGAATGTTTCTGTTAGATCCTGAGATTTCTTACGTATCTGGCTGCCTGATATTTAATATCTGGCCGGCGTGAAAGATTGGGAGGAATGTGATGAGATGGGTTTTTGTTGTCGTTTTATGGAGATTTTTTTTGTTGTTATTGATGAATGTCATTGTTATCGTCACTTGAAATATCATGGGGTACCATTTTTACCCTATTCTATACAGAAGAAAATCAAATCCGAAACAGCTGTAGAGAAACGGAGAGTCTGTCTTACAGAGATACTAACAGGAAAGTCTTGCTTCCGTCTCTGATCTTGATCTCTATCGATTGACATCTGGGAAAGTATAAGGATTATGTAAGAGATCTTTACAGCCCACCTATAATTCCATAACAGTGGGATACACTGTTCACTGGGTAGATGGTGGATATCGTTGCAAAAGTCCTCGCAGCCCAGAATATCACATAGGGACATCGAGAAGAGTGAATAATACTCTCTACTCTAATTTTCCATCTTAATCAATACTTCATACTTCATAAATAGACACAAAGAGTCTTGAATTTGAGCCACAAGAACATTTATCTGATACAGCTCGCTACCGAGGAAAGTCTGGTTTGTGAACACATTGATGACTCAACGACAACCTTCTCCATATACCATGGAATTATCCCGGGGAAAGGGAAAACTTTTACACTATCTTATATTTGATAGTCGCACTGCCATACACGCCAAATGAAACCTTATTTTCACTGTCGAAATAACTTACCACCGACTCTCAACAAAAACCTAGACTCAATTCCTCTCCCTGTCCCCGACGGTCTCTTCACGTATAGATTCGCAACACAATATGCCTCCAAATTGCGACAAGAGAGCGTTCTCAAATATTTCGATGCTTCTGAATCTTTCCTGGATCTTTCGTAATGATTTCATTTACAGTTTATGAATTACCTATGAAGGGACATGGGAGGGTTTGTATTCCCTCTTTTCTTGTCTTAGTGACCATGGAGTTATTCATACACAGTGATTGGAAGTGGACAATGCCAAGAATGACCTACAATACATAGGAAATCTATGGTGCGAAAATGATAAATTGGAGTGAATCTTACGTCCCACATTCATCTCAAAATCTAGACCCTCTGTTCGTAGGTAGGTATAGAAGCCACATACTTTGTGTTTTATTTATAAGCATAACAAGAGATCCTAAGAAAATATAGATAAGATATGGAGCATGTAGCAATCGAAACAACGCTTCAAAAGCGTACTTCTTTGATTTGTCATTTTCTTGTAATAGATGGAGGGGCAAGATTTTGTTTTAGACTAAAAGTTTCAAGTATAGGAATAGCATGAATAGATGAGATGACAATGAAGAGATACCATTTATCGCCGTCTTTAATGTATTTTCTTCACTGTAAGAAGGTGAGACGAGAGGAAGCTAAACCGTGAAACTTGTACCAAAAGCTTGTCACTCAAAACTCGAAATATCTTCCAAATGATCAATCGATTAGAATAGGGACAAAAAACTTGACTTTAAAAATACACCAGAAAGCAGAGAGCCAATATTGCTTCCTTGTAAAAAAAACTTGATTGTGTCATCTCTAGTCAGGACAAATGAGTAAATAGAGTGGAATATATAACCAAACAAAAACTTTCTATCCGCAAAATTCCTCTTCAGTCGCTTTTAATTTAGCATCAGTCGGGGAGAAAGTAGATTATTCCACTTCCTTAATCTAGCAAATCATTATCAAGGTACCTATCAGAACAGAGGAACATTTACTTGGAATTTACTCTTTGCTCTATCCACAAGTCCGGTGTGCTGAATTCGATGCTGGAGTTGTAGATACTCGATACTAAATCCCGGGCTGAGTATATAAATAGCCATGATATCTCATTTACGCTCATATTCATAGCCATTTGAAGATGGCGAATTTGATTCAAAGGACCGACACTACAGTACGTTTGCTATAGAGATCTAGCCCTAATCTTAGGACAGCGGATCGTACGAGAAGAGAGAGAGAATAGGCGAGAGTGTGACTTTAATACTTCCCATTCCCATTCTCTATTATCGTCGCGAAAGAATTGGAGTTCAACCAATACTAGTAGAAATCTCTCACCGTCGTATATTTTGTATTTTATTTTTCACTATCAAAATATATACATCCTAGTATAAGCACATTAATAACATTAGGTAAGCTCTTTCCCTCAGTGATTTACAACCCTCCCTTTCAACAAATTTCTCTCAGCATAACTCGCGTAACACATACGATTCGTCCCAGCCCAAAAATACGTTTTCTACTCGTAGAATAGGAGTCGGTATCGACAGCCCTAATCCTTCCATCTTTGTAATTGATACCAAAATATGAGAATTTTTCTTGGAAGAAGTTCATCTATATGCGATGGTCATCCTTAAAAATTGAAAATTGAAAATGGATAATGTGTAACTACACTAGCAATTCATTTCATATCCACATACCCAGCTCTCGCTTCTCGCTTCTCGCTTCTCGATTCAAGATTCAAGATTCAAGATTCAACATTTTTCCTATTCTGTACCTATATAAACACGTATATTTCATTCCTTTCTACTTTTATAATGCTACAAAATATACACAAGAGTGCCAGGTCTAGGACTGAAGGAACCATTTGATTGCTGCACTCCTCGCGCACGCGTGAAATGAGATAAAGATAGATTTCTAATGATAGAGATAGAAAATCTCACGAGCACAGGGGGAGTAGGAAAAGGAATGGATAAGTTTTCATTGATTATTGATCTTATTTTCTCTACCGTTGTTGTTAGTATTAAATTGTGATACCTAAATAACAATGGTAAAAACCTTGACGACAGCATCACTTATCTTCATCATTGGACAATCATCATCACCCCCATACCCCTTCGACAAAATCAATCTAAACTTAATCTCTTTCATCTCTCCACTACTTTCTCTCCTTTCAAACTCAAAATCTATTATTTCTCGTCTTTACGTGTCTCCCCTCCTTTGATTCTCGATAATCAATAAGCAAACATCCCCAATTTATATACATATACAATTTAAAAAAAAAGCAATAAAAAAACAGAAACAAATACTCAATCAAGAAGATTCAGAATGTGAATAAAGATAATATCAGATGAAAAACATGAAAATAACTCATTCTCCCTCTCCAGAAATCCAAATTTAATTTTGATTTTTTCACTTCCACCTCCAGCTCCACCTCCGTCTTCATATATGAACTCTAGGATAAATAGCAAAGATGACCTTCCCCTTTTCCTCTTCCACTCTCTTAACTTCTTCTTCTTCTTCTTCTTCTTCTTCAGAGCCAGAGGAAATAATCAAATCAAATCAAATCAATATCCATTAAACAATAATCCAGCACTTCGAATCACAAGCGCTAACTTCGAGTAAGAGTTCTGGAATCTCCTCACTATATAGATTTCGATTTCCATACTAAGACCATTCATTTTTCAGCTTTTCAAACCCCTATTTATTTACTCAAACTTTATATAAAATCATAAAAAAAATTCAAAATCGATTTAGAATCAATTTAATTATATATAAAAAAGCTAGTTTATTTTTAAATATTTTATTTATAAAGTTATAAGTTATTAAAGATAAAGTTTATAAATTTTTCAAAAAAATTGCTTATTTTATATAGGAAAAGCATTACAAATCGAATTTTTTTTAATTTTTCCAACTTCAAATCTATATAATTTATAAACAAAAGTAATTAAAAATAATAAATATATTTTATATTTTCGATAAAGAATAATATTAATTATTTATTTTAAAAATTTGAAAATAAAATTCCCTGAATAGAAAAAGTTATTAATTTTTTAATTTGTATAGAAAAACATCATTTTTATAGGGATTTTATTATAAAAATTTATAAGGTGTAGTGAATAAGTTCGATAACTCTTATATATTTAAATGATATATTCCCTATCATTTATAACTACTTCCTAGAGATCAAGTCTCAGAATTAATCCTTCATTCCTTTCCTTCTTCCTTTTCTCCTCTCCAAAAAAAATATATAAACCTATTAATCATTGATAATAAACATTTTGAAGATTAGATATAAAATAACCAGGGGCCTGCGAGCCTCCCGCATCCATTGCTTTTCGAGAAAGTATTATTTAATAATTCTTATTATTATAAATTTTAATTGTTATAAATTTTTAATAGTAGTTATATCGAGAGCTTATAGGCAGAGTCGGTTTATCTTCTTTTAACTTCTTTAATTCTTTTAATAATAATAATAAATTCCTAATTTTTACCTATTAAGATATAGATGTATATGTACGTATATGTGTTTATATATAGTATATATTATAACATAGTTTATCAGTGGGTCGGTCATATTAATAAATCGATTACTTTTACCTTGAATTGTTACTTCAAAACTATATTATTCAATAACAACTAAATCAATTAATTAAAACTATCAAGAATTTAATAATCTAGAATTTATTATATTATTTTGATAAGTTCTTATATTATAATCTATCTTTTCATATTTATTACAATATTGATTAAAAAATACTTCCTTATTAGAATTTCCTTCTTTTTGACACTTATTATATTGAATTTAAATATCAACCTCTTATTAAAATAATATATTAAAAGTTTTTTATCTAGTAAATACTCCTCCTTAATATAATTAGGTTTTTTTCATGTATCAATAATTATTTAATACTTTATTTACTACTTAAAGTATACGATTCTTTATATTTAAAAGTGTATTTTCATAAGCTAATCTTTTTATACCCTTAATTAAAGCTAATATAATCTCAAATATAAATATAGGAAAGCTTATTTGATAATGAGTTATTCGAGATTTAACTAATATTAATTAAAAAAGCTTTAATTAAATTACAAGGGATTTGAGAGATCTATTAATCTAAATTGAAAGAGAAGAGAGTAAGTATACAAATTCGAATATTTAATTTCGAGAGTATAGTTTCAGGATTGAATAGGATTAAACCTATTCTTTAAAATCCTGATTTTATATTCTGAAAAATAATTGATTTCTTATATATAGTTTTAAAAACTATAAAGAATTCAATCTTTAAAATATAATTGATATATATTTTAATAAATCTATTAATTCAATTATTATATAAATATTTTAAATTATTAAAACAATTAATATTAAATGATTAAGTTAAATAACTTGAATATAATAATAAATATAAATATATAATATTATTCTTTTTATAATATACTTGAAAAGCTATTAATTTATAGTTTTTATACTTATTTAATATTAATATTTGATATTTACTCTTTCTTCGATTCTTAATACATTTATTGAAATATTTCAATTATTCTAAACCTGTTTTATTATTTGTTCATTTATTAGATATAGGTTTAATAATTTATTTTGTAGGAAGAATTGGTTTTAGTATATTAATTAAAGAGATAGATTTATTCTTAAATTATTAAAAATAAGAGAATAGTTTTATTCTCTTTATTTCTATATATTATTATTGTAATTTATTCTCGCTTGCCTTATTATATAGATTTACTTCTATTATATTTCTTAGTATTAATAACAATCATTATTATATATATAATTCCTATTATAAAGCCTGTTTTATTGAAATTATAAAAATCTCTATTCAAAATACTATATTTCACTTATATATTTGTAACTAATTAAAACCATTCTTTAATAAACTTAGGATTCTTATAAAAAACTTTTTGAAAGTTATAAATACAACTAAAACATATCTTTAATTCGATTCAATACTTTATGAATCAATATGCTTAAAGCTTCCCAACACGTTTCACATTTTTCAATTCAAGAATATAATTCGTTATATTTTCTACATTCTTAAGTTTAAATGAAAAACCTTTTAAATCTATATTAAGAATATATTAAATAAGTATTTCCTCTTTTAATTCAATCAAATTATAACTTTTTAATTAATTTTCAATTATATTAGGTTTACTTCGAATTTTATTATTTAATATAGTTTAAGATATATAATAAAATTAAGCTGTTTTTCGAATTAATAATTTTTTATTTAATTTAATAGCTTAAATAGTTAAGATTATATATACTTCTTTAGAATGAATTTTCATGATTAATTATAAAGAAAACACATATTAAATATAGAATAATAATTCAAGGTAAAAGTAGCTAATCCATTAATATAACCGACCTACTAATAAACTATGTTATATGTATTATTAATAATACTAAGAAGGTTAATAAATCTCTAATTTACTTTAAAAACACTATATATAAATTTTAATTCTTTATATAGGTCTTATATTTAAGATTAGAATTATAAAAATTATATCAATTCAAAGCTTTTAGTTTATTTTATATAATTACTAAATTTTTAATTCTTTATTTAATTTACTTAAGATAGTTTTATTAAAAAAGATGATTAATCTTTTTAGATATTGTATTATAATATAATATTAATAAAGTCAAAATTTATTTTAATTAATTAGATCGCTCGAATTAACTCTTATTAAGTAAAGGTTTTCATTTTATATATATACATATATAACACTATGATTCTTACAGATAGTAAGATTATCAAGGAGATAAACCTTTAATAAACAATAACTTTTTTTCTATTTTCATTATTATCATTATTACTACTCCTATCATCATTATTCAAGATTATACTATATATTCATATCTAAATCTCATATCCCATACTACCCTCTCTCTCTATCTCCCTCTCCTAGACCCCCCCTAAGCCAGCCTCTTACCTTCACTTCAATACTACAATCTATTCACAATTCAAAAGATACAAACACAAATACAAACACAAACGATTAATCATTTAACAATTCATATACACATCTCTCGAGTCTCCACACCCACATATCAAAGAACATCAAAGGATTAATCAATCAACAATGTCAAAATGTCACGTTTTACTTTAGATTCCATCATTCCATACCATGTCATTCTAGACCTTCATCCTCAAAACTCAAACTCAAACTCAAATTCAATTCCTCCCCCGCATCCCGAAATTCCTAGTACAAACACGTCATATCCTTTCCTATTCTTTCTAGAATCGTTCATTCATTCAATCATTTCTCAAGTTTGTTCTCCGTCTCGATTGATGCAATGTTAATCTCAATGTCAAGGTCGAAGTATGGAGAAGGTCACACTATGTATTCTAATTCATGTTTATATTCACATTCAATCCGCACACTATGCAATCCGAAAATCTTCAAATAGTATTGATAATTCATTTTCTTCATTCCTAATTTCTAACCCTAAAAGAGCGAAATTTAGATATACATCCCTTTCCATGTCCATCAAACCACGAAATGAAAGAAAATCTATCTATTTCTAGATGTTGACTTCTCGTGTGTAATGTGAGTATGTATGTGATAATATGTAACCCAAAGCAAAAAAACTCCATCCGATCCCATCATAATCATTTGTCATATCAATCCATGACGATTATGAAGATTCTATTCCAATCTAGTCAAGTCAGTCTGGTAACTAACTGCTCGTATCATGATTTCAGTAGTATATCCATATCCATATCCATCCGTTCATACCAGTATCCATACCAGTTCCCATATCCATCCATCCATCCCATAACCGTAACCATAACCCATATCAAATCCATATCCATATCATAACCCATCATCATCAAAACATCTACTCCTTAACTCTACCCAAAACCTTCTTCCCCGGTTGAAAGCCACTCTTTGTCTTCTCAGTAATAGAACCCGCAGAGTTTGTTTTTTGCAAAGCTAAGCGTGCCATTTCACCCTGATCTTGATCGGCAGGTTGAGAGAGACGTCGAGTGCGTTCTACGCGATAGGTTTTGGCGGGGAGATGCATGGATGCGAGAGCGGCGGCGAGACCGAGTGCTGAGGCTGGGGGAGGGGGAGGGGGTGTTAGTTTTGGTATATGGGGGAGAGGAAGGAAGAGAGGAAGGAAGAGAGGGAGGGGTGATGGGGAAAGAAAGAGGAAGATGAGATGAAGATGAAGAGGCTAAGTGTGGTTATGATAGTGATTATATGTTGTTATAATATGAGATAGAATCCATACACATCAACAACAAAGCGGCACCACAACATACACCAACCCATCACATCAAAACAATAAAATTAAAACAATAAAATTGAAACTTACCACCAGCAGTAACAACTCCAGTAACAGCAACCATGATGAATGGTTTATTAGATGTGATTCTTTGATTCTTTGATTGATTGTATTGTGATGTATTGGAGACTTCAAGTGATGAAGTTGATGTTGAGGCTGATATTGATATTGATATGAATCTTGATGAAAGATATCAAATCAATTGTGTAGTAAGGTAGGTAGATATGTAAAGTATTTATCGTATTTATCGTATTTGTCGTATGAAACTTGATCAACCGGATATTGATTGTATTGAATGTATCTTTAATGTATTGTATTGTATTGTATTGTATTGTATTATACTTGAAATAAGAAGAAGAAAAAGAAGAAATAAATCCCCTCAACAAAGAGAAGATACCACTCCCATAAGTACCTCCTCCCTTCTCAGCCCACACCCATATCCATCATACCACCCCAAATCTCCTGTTTCACGCCTCTTCATCTCACTGGTCCATCGTGCGGGGTAAGGTCCAGCCACTAATCTGCTTTCATCTTTCGCTAATAACGCCGCAAATGCGTAATCTGGGGATTTATGCAGAATGTGGATTAAAGGGACCCAGTTTTTAGAGGAAATATCCACTTAGCTTCGGGTGTTGAGGGAAGGATCTGGGGTAATTATGGGGATTGGGTTGAGATGTCGTGTGAGGTGAGGTGAGGTGAGGTGGTGTGGTGTGAGATGTTTGTTTTGAGGGAGGATTTTGGGAGAGAGGGGGATGGATAATTAGGGTTTGAACGATAGGGAAAGGAATGAGGGAATTTTAATAGGGGATTGAGGGAGAGAAAAGGAGAATTTGTCAAGTGTCTAATTAGATAGTTAGGTATTTGGTGAGTGACGAAAGAAAAGAAATAAAAAGAACCTGAGTGGGATTGTCAATTTTCTTACTAGGTATTTATGTATTAATATGATATATGATACCTACCTACTCAAATACCACTGAGACATACCACTCATTCATTCAATCACTACACAGGTAAGAACAAATCCCTTCAATCATTAGCGAATTGATCGCTCCTCAATATCATCGCAATAGGAAGAATATACATACACATACATACTTAGGTCAGTATACATATACGAGAATATCTGTAACGTGATTTGATGGATTATTGTCACAGGGTATGTACCTGGATACCAACCCAGTACGTAGATGTGTAGGGAAATAAAACATGTTCTTTCGAGTCACGAATCATGAAGTGATGAGTTAATTGTTGACCTACCTAGGAATAGAAGGATGTGTATTAGTAGCTACATACACCCAGATTGCTGTTTTGATTAATATTTCAAAAAGTATATCTACGGAATAGAAAGAGGTCTGATATTATATTATATTATATTATAGCACATATGCCTATCACTCACCTAGTGTCCAGGCCCTCCCAACCATCAAAAACAATCCACGAATCCGGGGCCCCGCACACCCCTTATTGTCACTTTTTATCTCACTCAACCCAGGTCTCAACCTCTTTTCTCTCTTCTTTTCTCCTTTCCTTCTTTTCTCATTCCATCACACTCTTAACTTACCTACCTAATCTAATACCTTTCCTTTCAAGTTTTTACCTTTTTTAACCTTTCCTCTTCCTTTTTTAAACCTTTCCTCTTCCTTTTCTAACCTTTCCTCTTCCCTTTCTTTCCACCCCCCAATTTCCCCAACACACCCACCAACCTAACTCATTACATCAGATCCCTATTCCCCATCATTCCTCGCTCCAAAATATCAACCCATGTACACCCCTCCCTCCCCTCACGTAAAACTCCCAACCAAACCAAAACTCCGCACTGTTACTTCCAAGCTTCCAAGCTTCCAAGTCCCAATTTCTAAACTCTATTCCTTCTCATCCAGTAATCACAGATTACAAATCTTAGGGATCATCCATATTGCATCCGGAGATGTGCGAGAGGAGGAAAGAGGGGCTTAGATAACCTATCATCTATAACCAGTCCAGTTTTGAGTTTGGGGATTGCGGTTGCAGTTTATGATTCTGATTGGAGTTACTGACTCATGTTTCCATTCCAATTCGAATATGAGCACCTACCGGTACCAAGTGAGATATTGATACAAGTACCTACCTATAAATATCTATTTTTAAGAGAAGGGGGGAAGTGGTAGGGTCGAGGATTTATAATCCGATTGTCTTCTTTCAAGTAAACTATGATCGAGATTGAGATTAATGTATTAGATAGATAATATAGTTCATCAGTATATAGATCATATCATCATATGAACTACTTCATTTTATATATAAAACTCATTTTTATATAATTATACAATTTTTTTATTAATCAATAGAATTTTTCAAAAACTTTTTATAAAAGAACTAATTTTTCAAATATTTCAAAAATCTAATTCTTTTTTCAAAATTTGAACTATTATTAAAGTTATTAAAGAAAAAGAGTTTTTATAATACGGAATATAACAATTTCAAGCTCAAATGAATAATTTAAAGAAAAATCTAAATATTATAAATATTTCATTTTTATTATGATTTTTTATAATTTTTTCTTTTAAAAATAATAATTAATTATTAAAGTATAAATATATAAAAAAAACCTTTATTTTAATATATTTTCGAAGTAGCCTACATGATGATATAACTCACGTACTAATGAACTACGTTATCTATACGATATATATATTACTACTTTAAATTAACAAATAGAGTAATAAATTCAGATAATATACTATTAAATGATGTTTTATCTTGTATTAAGTTGTACATCTGATAGGTATTTAAGTTCATTTAAAAATTTACATATATTATATTATATTCATAGCCTAATAAAGGTTTATTGATTTACTAACGAACTAATTAATTAATCCCCTAATCCATCGAATACAACGCATTGTCATATACATATAGCCAATCAACCATCTAGATTCTTATCTACCTACCCTGCTACCTAAATACTTCCCCTCAAACCTCCCCCAGAAATCACCACTTCTTTTCCCCTCCCCCCCACAATCACAATCACTACCCCCCAAGCCTGACCCCCCCAAAATTCCAAACCCCCCCCATTCAACCACGCCCAATCATCTTCAATTTCCATCGTCAAATTACCTGCCCAATCAAAATCATTCAAAGTCCATCCCACCTGTATTTGTCTCTGTCCCTGTCCTTGTGTATCTACCAGTACTTCTCTCGCTTCTCCCACTTCTCCCGCTTCTCTAAAAGGCTCAGTATTTTCACAGCGCGTGTTTTTGTTTTTGTGTGTATTTGCATTACAATGATTTGATTCCCAGATTTGTAATCTGACTTCTTCGTGATCGGGATTGTCATTATGATTCTGAATACTCTCCAGCGAGAAAGAAAACGGTGCACTATGCCTTTGCACTTGCATCTCCACAACCTCATCAACCTTAAAATCACGAGAATTATCATACTCCCCCGGCGCAATCGTAATCACACCTACATACGACCCCACGATTTTCGCATACGGATTGCCCCCTCCAGCATCACCCGCGCTCCTCCTCTCTTCCCTCCTCGCACAATCCCCCCTCCTATCCTCATCGTCAAAGTCTGATCCCTGTACCTCCTGTTTCGCAACCGAATTCCCTATTGAATTTCCCGCTTTCGTGAGACTCTCGGTCGTTTGCACGATTAACTCTCTATCATCATTCTCATTCTCATCCTCATTCTCATTTCTTCCTCCCCTTCCCTTCTCACAACTTCCACATCCAAGCATACTAAAAATAAAAAGGGTACAACAACGAATTCTTGGTAATCGATTAATTTGGGCGTCTGAAAAGCACCGTTTATATCGACCCGCATGATATGCCAAATCCGCAGGAGACTCGAGACTTCGTGCAGCGGTGAGATATTGTATGCGGTGTGCTTCAAGGATGGGAGCAAGGACGGATTGTAACGTGAGGGCCTGTGGAGGAGAAAGAGGAAATGGTACTACCAGCATTGAGCGGCGATTTGCTCGAGGTATTCGGGGCGGGAGATTTTGTTTTGAGAGAGAGAGAGAGGTCTGGGAGTTCTAGAATGAGGGGGGAGGGTTTGGATTTTTTTGGGTGTGTTGGGTGAAAAGCTGGAGATTGCGTTGGTTGCGATTGAGGATTTTGGAGGTGAGGATTGTGAGATTGTGATGGAATTGTGCGGCGGGGTTAGTTTGGTTGTGGGTAATGGGGATGGTACGTCCGTCTGCGGCATAGGGAAGTCCGAGAAGAAGGGAGAGATATACATCTCCTGTGCATAAAGAGAGTCAGGATTGGATTCTTTGATTTCTTTCGAGGGAGTTCGTGTCGGTGGATAGATGGGACGGTGGAGATTGAGAAGTTGACTGGAGGATATTGCTTAGTGAGTTAATATCCAGCGTTTGCGGTTGAGTCCTAGATTCACTGGGGAATGTCGGTATTTTTTTAATTGAACGGTATGTAAAGTATAAGGGGATTATAGGAAGTTTGGAGTTTAAAAGATGTTCAGATGGTAATATGGGGTTCGGAAGTCCATTCCTATAATCTCGTGTGGAAGAAACTCTAACTACAATTTCATCTCCTATATTGGATATTCTATTTATTCTCTGTATCCTAGTCTGCCTCCACGGCAGTGGCCCCCGGAGGGCCAGCGGAGCGTTATTTTCAATTGAGTTTTATTTATGGGGGCAAGCCCCCAAACCCCCTTAGCTCGCTGCGCTCGAAAGACTTTTATCACAGGTTTGTTTTTGAAAAGGAATTTGTAATCAAAACCTAGAGTCAGAAGTCTCCTAAGGAGTCAATCTTCAGCTCATAGTTTAATTCTCCCAAGCAGGAATTCATCGAATCTGGAATTTGATCTGACATTTTCTCCAAAAAACGAATGAATATCAAAAGTAGTAATCTAGAAGATCATGCTTCCCAATCACCTCTGAAAAGAAATTGAAAATACATACTATAGATCTTAGCCGCAGAAGCAATCATCTCAATACCCCTTTTCATACTAGCATAATTCCCATCATTCACAATAAGTCTCTCTATCTTTTCAAAGTATTCCTGAAAAAGTGTACCAGATAAAGAAGGAAGTTGACGAATAATATACTAATGAATTCTAGTATCTAATTGTTGAAGGCAAACTGCAATACAAAGTAGTACTATACCAACGATCGATAGATTAGATAATACAAGAGCTCAGAGTATAAAACCTGGAAGTGTGGAAGTCGTGTTGTCGGTTGGTAAGGGCAGTATGGAACCTAGATGGAACCTAGTGGTCGCCTATCGGGATTTTAGCAATGAGAATCAAGTAATGATTTGGGATCTAGAAGAATTTTCTCATGTATACCACCATAAACATGTCGCGTTGAACATTATTTCACGGAGTGCTGGGGGAAAAAGACCAGAAAGTAATGATTTGCGAGTACGAATATGTTTTTTTTGCAGTTGCAGGATTTTTGGCTTTTGCAAGCTTGGAAATGGGTTCAGGGAAATAAATCAGAGCTGTGACTTCTCCACTGGTCGACATCTTAGTAGTTGAAGGTTTGAGGGAAGTAAAAGAGGGAAATGAGGCTCACAATAGCGTTATCGAAAAGTGTGACGATGGGATCGATATCTTGAGAGGAATTTTCATCAACTAAAGCTGGAGTCTCAAGTGATGAAGTAATAGATACTGGTATACATTTCGCTTCCAATCCTGACGGAGAACTCTCCAAACCGAGTTTATCCTCCCATACATTTCCCCCCTCAATATTCAAATTCCCATCCACATCATCAGGAATAGTACTACTACTCATCCTCCCATAGTCTTCAATCACCCTTCAAGTCTTTCAATCGACTCTCTCTCGTATCAACATTTCCCACTTGATTCAATTCTCTTCTCTGTTCCGTACATTTTCGACCTTTCATTTCACAATTTTCACATGTAGCAGATTCTTTGGTGAAGATACATCGAACTTTTCGTTTTCGACATTCGTAACAACCTTGTGTTCCTAATCGCATGCGTTTTGGAAGAGTGGGATGAGAATCTTGAGATTGAAGTGGCATTTTTACGTGAATTCCTGAAGAGAGGTATTTCGAATGATTTTTCGTCCATAATGAATAAAACGGATCGTTTTGATTATAAACAACGATATTTCTACCATTTAGAAGGAGTATGAGTATACTAACCTCGTCCAGACTAGATCCCAAGCACAAAAATGACTTCGTCCAAGCTTTCGTCCGAAGAATTGTTCAATTGGTTCAAATTCTTACATAATACCGAGGCCGATTTGGTCGATATGGCCAAAACCCCAAAAATAGATTTCTGCCTGAAGCAAAAAAAATTTCTAAAATTTGTATGGTGTGGCCATAGAAAACTTGGAAAAAATATTTGTACCATACAGAACGCGATCTCATCGTATATCATTATAAAAACTATATATAATATATCTTTAATTTTTCGAACAATATAATAGCTACAATAATATTATTAAATTATAAAAGTTATTTGAATAATAAAGCTTACTTTTTATCGATTATATAAAGCTTATAAAATTATCTTAATATATTTAATCTTATAATAAATAAATATATTTAATATAAACAAATAATTAAATCAATTTACTTTTTAATCAAAAATCTTTTATTTAATTTAAAGAAAATTAATAACATTAAATTATATAATCAATATAATAAAATAACATTTAATTTTATTAATCTTTAATATATTAAATTCAAAATATTTATATAATTTATTAAAGTCTATATTCTTTGAATTATTAAAAGTTAATAAAAATCAATATATTTTTTTTTTTTATAATATTTATTAATATTTTATTAACTAAAATATTATTTTATATATATAAGTTATCTAAAGTTTTTTGAAAAAAAGATTTAATATAAGATTTAATATTAATATAATATAAAAAGCTTAATAGTATAATAATAAGAATTATAATCCAATTTTAATATTTATTTTTATAAAATTATTTATTCTTTAATAATTTTTCAAAATAATTTTAAATAATATTAGTAATTAATTATATAGAATTTTTTTAAAAAAATTGGATTAGGTATAATAAATCAAGAAAGTTTTTCAATTAATTTTATAAAATAAGAAATAAGGAAATATATTTTTCATTAATATAACAATAAGTGTTTAAAAAAGCTTTTATTATTAATTCTTAATATATTTTCTTAATATATTAATTTCTAATATTGTTTCTAAATTTCTAATCATTTTTAATTTCTTTTCTATTTTTAATAACTTTATAAAAAATAAAATAAAATAAGCTTTAATTATAAAAAAGAAATTTATTTCTTTATTTACTTTAAAAAAGCCTTAATAGTATATTATTTTTAAAGTATTATATTAAATATTAATATATAATTGATTTTAAATATTTATTAATAAAATACTTATATATATTTATATAATAAATTAGAAATAATATACTAACATTAATACATTAGAATATCTAAATATATATAAATAGCTTTTACATAATATAATAATGTTACGACGGCATCCAATATACCGCGTCACATGGTCAGGAAGTCACGTGATGGACCTAGAGGATCTGGGGGATCGAAGAATAAACATCTAGATCCATAGGATCCAGAGGATCCAGACAAGACAGAACTGTAGGTTCTGCAGAGCAGGAAGGTCTATATAAGAGAACAGATTTCATTACAATGTAGAGCTTCGTGCTCAAGAACAATCATTAGTTTCATTACTATAGTTACGAGAATTGCAACCAGTTACAACCTTATTGAATTCCTACTTGAAGTCTAGTCTAAACCACCTCGAGAGATCTCTAGACACTTCCACGTGACCCTAGAGGCAGCTCCCGTAACAAATAAGAACTTTATCTTTCTTTTATACTATATATATATCAAAGAATATATTTTAATATATATATAAATTAGAAATATATATTAATATCTATATAAATTTCAATTTTAATAAAAACTAATTTATTAACTAATTAAATATTATTTGATTTAAAAATTTAATATATTAAAACACATAACCAACAATGTAATATTACATGTTATGCTTTACTCTATATATATATAAAGTATATAAGTAGGAGTAGTATACATATATAAATATAGTAATTCCCTTTTCATATAAAGAGAGTAGACAGAAATAAACAATCCTTTTATTCATACATATTATATATATACATTTTACTAAATCTGCCCAATATAATATTTTCTATAAATAAATTAAAATTATTTTATATATTTATAAATGTTTTTAAAATTTATAATTTAAAGTATATTAAATAATATATTTTTAAAATAAATATAAAATATTAATATAAATATATTTTATAATTTTAAAAAATAAATATTATATTATAAAATAAACTTCTCTTTTATTTAAAAATAAATATATAATAATATTTTATTATATTCTTAAATATGATTTAATTTCATATTATTTTTTAGAATATTAAATTAACATTAATTTTATTTATATTTTTCTTTTAATAAAGACTTTTTATAAAATTTAAATAATAAATATATTATAATTATTAATTTAAAAGCTCTTTTATTTCTTTATTATTAAATAATAGAATAAAATTATATATAATTATTTTATTTTTAAATATAAAATTATTATAATTAATTTTGAACTTTTAATTAAATTTTTAAATATTAAAATATTTATTAATAATTCTAATTTCAATTTAAATATTGAATTTAAAAAAAAAGATTATTTAATATTGTAAATATTGTAAATATTATAAATATTATAGTATTTATTATATTATTTATTATATTATTTTATTATATTATTTATTATATTATTTCTTCTATTATTTGTTATATTATTCCATAAATTGAATTCTTTCTCTTACCGTTAATAAATTTAAGATTGAATTAGTATCATTAATAAATAATTAACTAACCTGAAAAGCCAACTTCCCGCCTTTCATCGTTCTAAGACTCACTATCTTCTTACTTTATCCCCGTTTAAAAGCAGAGAGAGTATTGCCTTACACTCTTCCTGCCCAGTCCTCATTGATTTTTAATTCAAACATTCCTGAATACTACATACACTTTTCTCTTAGGCAGAAATCTATTTTTCGAGTGTTGGGCCAGATCTCCCAATCGGCCTCGGTACATAAGCGTCCGAGCTGATGTCTCATTGTACTTCTCAGACATATCGTCCGTATTTTCGTCCGCTTGGATTGTTAATTTGTAGTTTGTGTGGTTGTAGGAGTACTAGTTTCACGAAAAGAAATGTAATGACGCAAATGATACTATTGTGTTTGCGGCTGCTATTAGTACAGATATACATGTATAACTAACCAACGATGTACCTCTCTCAGTTCTGATTGTATTCTCCTTCATCTACTTTTTATAGACTTCTACTTCTGCTGTCATAGACAAACAGTGATTTTCTCAACGTGAACACATTGTTCGATTTTCTTATTTTTCTACTCCAATCAACAAAATGGGTTGGTTCACCTCCTTCCTCTATTCCCAACTATTCGTCACTCTCCCCATCCCAACCCACAACTTCACAAACCAAACCATAATCATAACCGGATCCAACACCGGTCTCGGTCTCGAAGCCGCTCGTCACATTTCCCGTCTGAACGCTCGTCTCCTCATCCTCGCCGTGCGTTCTCCAACCAAAGGTCACGCCGCAAAAGCATCCATCCTAGCTAGTACCGGCCGTCCCGAATCCAGCATCGAAGTCTGGTCTCTAGATATGCAATCTCCATCTTCCATTCAAGCTTTCTGCGCAAAAGTTAACAAACTCCCCAGAATTGACGCCCTGCTTGCTAATGCGGGGGTTATCACGAAATATTTTAAGTTGGTGGAAGGATATGAAAGTACGGTTATGACGAATGTGATGGGGACTTTTCTATTAGCATTGGGGATATTACCGAAATTGAAAGAGTCGGCGAAGGAATTTGATATCCAGCCTAGAATCTCAATTGTAGCGTCAGATTTACATTGGATCACCAAATTCAAAGAAAGGAAAGAAGAGGATATTTTCAAAGCGTTAAATGATGAAAAAACATCAGAATTAGATTTAGAAAGGTTAGCCATCTCATCTCATCTCTACCCTCACTCCCAGTACCCTAACCCATCCTAAAACCCACTTACTAACACCACCCAGATACTCCACGACCAAACTTCTCCAAGTCCTCAGCGTCCGCGAGCTAGCTCACAAACTTACTCGTGACTCCGAATCTGTATCTCCATCTATCATTATCAATTGCATGACTCCGGGAGCGTGCAAATCCGATTTCCATCGCGAAGATGAGGGGTTGGAGAAATTCAAAAAATGGGTCTTGAGTACTCTGATTGCGCGGAGTACGGAAGTAGGGAGTCGAGCTTTGGTGGCGGGTATTGCGGCGGGGGAGGAAAGTCACGGGGAGTATATGGCAGATTGTTTGGTGGCTGAGTATGTATCTCTTTTTGCTGTTTCTCTATTGGGGTAAAGGAGTATAGAAACGGATGAAAGATTGTTCTGAAATTAATAATTGCTAATGCCAGTATAGAACCGGTCCACTTGTGAGAGGACCCGAGGGTATGAAGTTGCAGAAGAAGGTATGGGATCAATTAGTGAGGGAACTGGAGACGATCCAACCTGGGATTTCCTCAATCATCTAGTGGCACGATTCTCGGGGGAATAAGAAGGCGAAGAATAGGAAGGAAAAATTTGTTTTTAGATTTTAGAGTTCTGTTAAAGCGTCGAGTGGCGTGGATTGATCTGCGATGGGTTTGAGAATATGTATAGTATGATTTCTACCTACTCGTTTGATTATTCGGTATTTGTCTTTGACATTTCGAGAATCGAAAAACATATCTAATCACATCAGAAATCGAGAAAAGTCCGCCAAGTGGCACACAAAGAGATTTATGAACAAAACTTATCAATACAAACACCTAGGTACTTATCAAAACGAGAAAGTCGCTCTACTTCACTACTATATCTCCATAACCCTCCATCAACGAATCCAATTCATCACATCACACTGGTCTCACAATGCCCTATCATACTACTCAAAATCCTCGATCAAGCCACTTTTCCCTTGCCATAAAAATACGTTCATTTCTTCACATATACTCAAAATATTGCACACCCATTCATTTCCTAACAACAAAGTCCTCTGCGAAATATTCAACAAGTAATATAAATCGCAAGAATACCCAAAAAAACGCCTTATGCTTCTTAATTTGTCTATTTTCCACCTGTCCAATCCAAGTGTATCTTTTCATGCTGTTTTTCTGAAAACCGTGACAGCCCATCATCCTCGATGATTTTTTGAGGTTAGTATTGGTATTCGCTGTTTTGTTTTTTTGTTGAAGCTCATATGCCGAGAGAATGTGCAGGACCATCTCCTATTCTTGCATAGATGATTTTAGCACCCTTTCATCTCTGTCTGTGAGCAGTCACATCTTTTCCCTCTCATTCCGCGCATATCTGCCAGTGGCCGATCAAATCATAAACCCTTTCGTTTCCCCCTCACAGCCTATCACTTCCATCTACATCTACACTCACCCGCCTAATCATTCTCTCCATACTCTCCTTTTCATCTTCCCTCTCCCTCTCTTTTCCTCCACTCTCATCGCTAGTACTCTCTCCACCACTTCTCTCAACACTCACCTCAAACTCCCTCGTTATCCCCGATTGTTTATCCATTGTATCCATCTGATGATCCATTGTTGTAAGAGTCAACGAATTCTTCTTCCTCAATTTTCCGATCCTTCGCTTTCTAGATTCGAGATTCACTTCTGGATCGGGTGTTTGACGGGGATCGTCAGATATGAGGTGTGACGAGAAGAGACCGGGAAAGTATTGACGGATGAAAGGACGGAGAACGACAAGTGTGTTGCAGAAAATGCCGATGTTTATTTCTACAGATCTGGTTTGTAGTTTGGGTTAGTTAGTCTTTGAAGTTTTTTTGTGCGGGAAGTCAAAAATTAGACGCATGCGGATCAAGGAAGAATAGCAAAGAAAGAGGGCGACAAACGACCATACTGCTGCTCTGCCTTGAGTGTATAGTACATCTGGATTATTTTGAAGCGCCATGATGTATGTTATACGGACTATACATATGATTATCACACTATCAATAATAATGTCAGCAGAGCTTCCAAATGCAAGTGAAAGAGCTTCCTCAAATAGTGTTTGAGGAGCAAGAAGAAGAATTGAACATACAAAATACCCGCCGAAAAAATCGATGCAACCGCCAATTTCTGCCTCAACGGCAACTTCAAAAGATACAGCATATGTGATGGAAGTATAAGAATGGCTGCATCTGTAAGAATGTTGAAGATTGCTTGCCAGAGCCCACATTTGTTGAGACATGCACCATTTGCGGGGTTCGTGGGAATGCATGGGATAGCTATTATTAGAGATATGGCGAGAGTGTAGGTTAGAATTATCCCGGCAACAAGACAACAACCTATGCGGAAGTAGTTGCTTGGATTGAGTCGATAAAGACTGGAGAGTAATTAGTTCACCGATTTTTTTACATTGCTTAGCGAAGAAACTTACAGGATGAGAATGGATAATTTGGTGAATGCGGGGGCCCAAGCGTAGGTAGCTACCATAGGGCTGAGTTTCTAGGTCGGTAAGTAAAAGATGGGGTGTGAATTGAGAGGCATTGACTAACTGTAAGATAGAGCGCCATCTGTTCAGCAGTAACTTCCCATAGATGTCTACCAAATCCATATCTCATGCCTATTCATCAATTAGCATGGCTACTCTACTCTCCATGAATTGGTCCATCACTCACAATCGACACTGATAGCAAAATATGCAATTGAACATGCATATGCAAGAATAATCACAACTATATCCCAGATCAGCATCCTCGTCGTCCGCTGTAGACGAAAAACCTACCATCGTCCAAACCAAAAGAGTTCATGATACTAATCCTTGTGTACAATCGGATAGCAAGAGTACTACTAGCCAGAGCAAGTGTGATGGTGTATGCAATAATGAAAGCCACCTGGGTACTTGACAGAGCAGATGGATTTAAATCTGGTGTTATACCAGGGGGCGCTGGAAGGAGTCCGGTTGACATATTTACTCTTCGTGCTTTGAATCTCGCTTGAAAGATTGTTCATACTCGATGAAGGGTCGAGTCAAAGCAGGATATATTCTTGACTATATGTCAGAACAAGAAACGATTTCGGTTCTTGATCATCATTGTCGGCATCCCGTATTCGGCCAACATTTTCCAATAGATGATAGTCTAATGGTCGAATACAGAGTATACTGCTTTTTCCAAAAAAGAATTCGAGAGCTTGTGAGACCTGGGACTCGGCAGGCAAATGATGACATGGGTTGTAGCTGGAATTGTATGTATGATTGGCACGATGTGGAGCTCATATTTCCCTCCTGCATAACCTAAGGTATCGGGAAATGATTTCACGAATTTTACTATATCAATAGTCATTGATGCTAGTTGAATGAAAACGAGCTGAATTGCAAGAAGAAAAAGAACAATGATTTTTAGACTGTGCAACGGCCGGATAGATCATGATCAAAAATAGTCAGACCCCACTGGCTCGTCGTCATGTAAAGAAAAGAAAAGAAAAGAAAAGAAAAGAAAAGAAAAGAAAAGAGAAGAAAAGGTCACGACTCATAACGCTCTTCCATACGGAAGAGAGCCTACTGTCAACGTGCATGCTTATGTGCATATTCTCCACCTTCCTTTTCCGGACGACATATCTCGAGGTCCAAGTTATCGCTGCATGATTGATTTTTCCCTCTCTTTTGCTTTTCGTCGTTGCAAACTGCCAACGAGGTTGTTAGTTGGAGAAAACCGTCACCAATAGCAACAATGTCGACCTTGTACATCACAGCCGTTGCAGCTGGTGCATTCTTCCACAATATCGTAAGGAATAGGGAATTCGATCGTCATCCATTCTCCATTCTTTTTGTGGTCATAGCATCCCACATTATCCTCTCGATACTACTTCAATATGAGAACGATGCCGATGTCGTGACATTCTGGCAAGCTCAAAGACTTGCCTCTGGCCTTATCGCGACGACCGTTCTTTCGCTATGGACAAATATCCTTATTTATCGAGCCATTTTTCATCCCTTGCGAAATTTCCCCGGTCCATTTGGTGCTCGACTCTCCAAATTTTGGAGTTTGGGAAAAGTTATCGAATCGAAAGTTAGGTGGTACCAAGTTGCTGGACAATTGAAGGAGGAGTATGGGGATTATGTCAGGACAGGTAATGAGATCCAAAAGAAGTAACTTGTCTGATACATCCAAAGTTAATTAAATGTCAAGGACCTCGCGAACTCATAATTTTCGATCCTGCAGCCATCAGTGTGATTCTTGGCGCTTCATCTAAGTTGCATAAAGGACCATTCTATGGCTCGACATCCCCAGAATCTCTGCATACGACGAGAGACTCGGACTTCCACAGAAAAAGAAGAAAGATTTGGGATTTGGCCTTTAAACAATGTATTTGGATTCTCCACTTTTATTCTTCGAATGTCATGTGACTGATAATCAAACTCCAGCTCTCACTGATTATGGACCCCGCGTTGCAGAGTTCACTACATCGTTTCTTGCTCGTCTGTCAAAAGGTGGTGGAGATCCATTAGTGATTAATGAGTTATGTGTTCAATACAGTTACGATGTGATGAGTGCATTGGCATTTGGTATTCACACTGAATTCTTGAATGGGAAGGAAACAGCAGCAGCCAAGAAAGTTCTCGATAATATTCAATCTGGTATCTCTGCTCTTGGAGCGGTAGTTCATATTCCATGGATGTTCACAGTTATTGACGTGCTAAGTTTTCTTGGGGGACCAATGAAGGAATTCAACGATTGGTCGGCTTCTCAGGTGGAGGCACGAAGAGATGTTTGATTTCCAGATCCTCCCTTTCAAATACAGATAGGCTAATGATTCGATAGATGAAGAACCCCAAGCCAGATATAGTAGGCCATCTGATACAGCATACGGAAAATACTCCTGCTGGACGCGCTCTCCTCAACGGCGATTCTCGCGTAATCATTGGAGCAGGCAGTGATACTACTGCATCAGCCCTTACAGTAATATTCATTCATCTTGCCCATTACCCAGAATATCAAGCTCGACTTTTTGAAGAGTTAAGACCAATGTTCGAAGATAGTACATATATTAATGGAGCATCAACTTCATTACTTGATGGTATCATTCAAGAAGTACTAAGATTGTACGCTCCTGTGACATTTAACTCTCAGAGAGTCACTCCCAAGGGAGGGCTGACTATTGGAACGGTATATATACCTGGTGATACAATCGTTAGTATTGCAACCTGGCAACTTCACCGTGGTGAGTATTTCTTTCGAAAATCCGCGTTTACTTCTTTCTGCTCTCTCAATGCTGAACTTCTAACTTTCAATTCTAGATCCTCGCAACTTTAAGGATCCAAACGAATTCATTCCGGAGCGTTGGACGACGCGTCCGGATCTCATCATTAATAAGTCAGCATACTTACCGTTTTCTATGGGTGCATATAATTGCATCGGGAAAGGTCTCGCAATGATGGAAATGCGTTCTGTGATTGGGAGATCGATAGCTGAGTATGAGGTAATGTTTCCGAAGAATGTGAAGTTTGATGAGGAGAAGTTCTTTGGTAATGTTAGGGATCATTTTACAAGTGGAATTCCAAGGTGTGAGTTGGTTTTCAAGCGGAGATGAGAGCGAAATGAGTAGATGAAGCGATTGCTTTACTAATGGAAGATATTGAGGCGATGAGAGGGGTAGGGGATGAAAGATGGATCTGTACATTCATTAGGCCATTGGGCTCATTGGCACCTGTGATCCTCTGATATTTATCTAGATGGAGACTCTTCGAAAGTTACTAGAACTGCCTCATGAGAACCGAATTTGTCTGGGCTCAATTGAATCGAATATGATCCCCTATCGGTCGAGTCTATTTTATCTATAAAATTCAGAAACTTTTCATATACACTGGCTACCCCAAAAACATAAGTTCAGTACCCCACTTTTCGGCCACCCCACTTTTCGGCCACCTCATAAAATATATATATACAGTTTTTAAACTTCAATAATTCAACAACTATCCAACTACAATATAATCTTCTGTAGTATCAGTTTCATATATACTATTGGAGTCCACCCTATCAATTTCACGATTACCAGCTTCGATTTGAGCCTGGTATATAACCTTAATCCCAGAAAACTTCGAATTTGAGCTAGTGTTAATCTTCCTCTTTTTTTTAGGTATAATATATTCTAATTTGTGTTCTAATTCCTTTATTTGATGCTTAAACTTTATAATTTCATAATCCTTAATATCAAATACTTTTTGAATCTTTTGAAAGAGTAATCGATAAGTGTATAAGTCTGTTTCTTTTTCAGATTCCAATATTAATATATATTTTCATAGATTATTTGCTTTTTGTGGCGTTTCCTATTGAATCAAAAATGAATCTATATTCCATTAAAGTATAAAATCATTATTTGAAATCGAATTCAAACTTTGAACTTCTTTATTGCTATTTTCAAGCAATAATCTGGATAAAAGAGGCTTAACGCGGTTTTGAGGCTATAAATTTGAAGCTCTTCATCCTAAAGTGATATTATTTAGAGTTAAATTCTTTAATCTTACTTTCTAATAGTATATAAGAAAATTCCTTTTGCCTATAAATGTAGAATCAAATAGTGAACCTAATTTATTAAGCTCATATTAGTATTCATATTTCAGAGAAGAGAATATCGATAAATCAAAAGGTTATAGTATATATAATGTATATAGAGAAAGGAACAAAAGGTGTATATTGTTTTTGAAGCACTTAAGTATAAATTGAATAGTTTCGTGGCTTCCATGCTTATTCAAAACAAGCAATCTAGCCTCTTTTGAGTCAGAAGGGATGGTTTGAGGAATAAAGACCTCTTTTAGCTATACTAAACCTGTTTCATTGATAATCTATTCATTTTCTATAGCATGGAACTTCCAATCCTTATATATATCAAGCTTAATAGAGAATCATTATTATTGAATACTTTTATTCTTATATATAATAAGGAGTAGTAATGCTTTTCCTATAGTAAAGATACACTCAATAAAAGAGATCCAACTTCTTGTGCCAAGCTGCTTCTTTTGAATAAAGCATCTCTCAACACTCTTAAGTATTATACCATTCAAGCCCTAGCCTTCTATAATACCAGCTTCATCCATATTCCATTTGTTTTCCAATTTAATATGAATAATAGCCAGCAAATTCAACGTTTCGAAGAACTTACTAATAATTTCGATAGTAGTATCTGAAACACATTAATTATCGATTCTGATTTGTCTTTTGATTCGAATTTCAGGGTTTCTAAGTAGAAAATTGTGTATCCATTATTTTCCAAGTGTAGATTTATTCCCTTTCACCTCAAAAAAGGTTTTGTTAATTTCTTATATCTATTAATATATAGGATTAATGCCCAAAGCCTCTTGAACTAATATTCATTCAACTAATACTTTCTTTTATATCGAAACTATCTTTTATATATTTTAAATACCTTTTTAATAGAAAAAATAACCTTTTATACAATATTAAAGAATAATACAAAGTATTCTATAATTCAAACCAGCTTTTCTGATAATCATACCTCCTATTATAACACTAAATGCTATAGCAATATTATCTTCAATATAACCACTACTCATAATATAATTGACAATATATCAAATTTTTAAATCAATTGATTCAATAGTTATTGAATCATTAAAGATTGAAGAGAGGTGGTTGGTTAGAGTGGTGAGATTTATGAGGTGGCCGAAAAGTGGGGTGGCCGAAAAGTGGGGGTACTGAACTTACATGAAAAGAATTCAAGGTCTTACAACTCTCGAACTTTCAAACTTTTCTTTCTATCACCGTGGACTCCGTGATGTTACTCTTAGCTGGGCTCTCCCCCCTTTCCCAATCCCCTTCCTGCTTCTTCTTCTTCTTCTTCTTCTTCTTCTTCTTCTTCTTCTTCTTCTTCTTCTTCTTTACAATTCCCCATCTTAATCCAAAGCTGCACAAAAACGCTGCACTTGATCCTCCAGCTGTAAGGTACTAACACATGATCCATCAGCAAATCATCCACATCCATCACTCATGCCGAAATACTCCCCTCACATTCACCTAGAAAGCAAAAGCCAGCGGGCTTAAAGAAGGAACGCCTCACAAAACATCTGATCAAGCTCTCACTATATGCTATTAGTACACTCTCCAACTCCGCGCCTGTCACCAAAGCTCTCGATCTCGTAGCACCACCTACCTGGATGGCTTCTGTGTCGATATTTGGTACATATATATTTAATTCCTTCGTCAAAGAATTTGTAAGAATTCTTGAGGCGAAGGATAGAAAGATTGCGCTACCAAAGTATCCCGAAAAGGTAGCGAGGGAGGAGCCGATCGCGATTTCTGTGGCGGGAAGAGAATTTTGGATTGCAGTTATGGGCTAATAGATTTCTAATAATTGCTTAAAGACGATGTAGGAAGAAAGATGAGATCTTGAGTGTATAGATGAGATATCAGTAAGAGATGGATGTATGCATACCATTTGTGAAACCATTCCTCTTCCAGCGCCAACGAAGATCTAAAATCCAATCCATTCACCGGCCCCAGTATTGACTTTAAACAAACTCATGTAACCAGATCCGATAGCTGAACACATACAGCCTATAATCACCCAAGGGGTGAAAGATCCAGGTCGAGAAACCTTTGCACATCAGTTATATCTCTCACAACTGTTTTAAATAAGACAACAGAGGATAGAAGATACCCAAACTCCCCGCTATGATTGAGCACGCTATAGTCGCCAAAAAAGTCGGCAGCGTTCTCACCCCACTCTCTGTTGGCGTAACCCTTTTGATAGTCTGGAATCAAACCGGTAAATAATACGAGATTACGATCAAACCTCTTTGATTAAGCATTTCAGTCAAACATCCACTATACACTAATCTCTTTCTCAACATATCAAGTAGTATCATTGCGTTTTCTCCGAGTTTGAATTCCCAGTATAGGAATAAGAGAATAAGAATAAAAGAATTGCAAAAGAGATTTGATGATAGTAGCTGATGACCACGGATAGGAAGAGCCGCCCCACTCGAGAACGAGAAGAAATGATATGATGGTGGGTGTGGAGAGGATAAAACCACATTGATCGAGGTGGAGGAATTTCTCTTTTGAAGACAATGAAGTAAGAATAGGGTTGTGGATGCTGGGGATATGAATGAGGAAGATGACGAGAGCGGTTTGGAAACCGGTGGGGAGATTGAGGAAGAAGCCTGGAAATGTTAGGGTTATTTTGATTCTGTAATAATTAGGGATATGCGTACACCACTAGAATTTCGTTAGGAAGGTTTCATAGGAAGGGACATTGGATTTGCTCACTCTCCAAGAAGCATGCTGAGTCAATACACCACCAATGAGGGGTCCGATAACCTGTCCAATAGATGCAGTTGAGATTATTATACCAATAAGAACTCGCATATAGGTTAGAACAAACTATAAACTTCGGGGGTAGAATACTAAAATACTTAGTCGTTTTGATATATGAGCAGCAGCCGCAAGAATCGTAAGAGCCCCATTAAGAATACCAGATCTACCATATACCTGAATTACCTCTCCTGCAATCAACATATCTGATCTTTTGATAGACCGTAGATTAATGTACCCAATTCGAACATTGCAAGGAAACAAAGGAATGTATACTAGACTATCAATAAGCCGAACATTGTGAGGGGTTGCAAGACTTACTTTGAGCGAGAAGAAGGTATAAAGTTTGCCACTTAGTGGTTGCATAGTGCAGCTTGGCGCAAGAATCAATACTGTGGCTCTCTTTCATGATTCATGATGATGCAAACTGACTTTGAAAGTAAATAGGCACTTCCGTACCACCCTGTGAATATTAATGTTCAGTCGGGAGAGTGAAGGAGACAGGCACGGCAGCTTACCTATATCTTTCACATAATGAAACTCGCTTGTAGTGCGTGGTATAGTCTAGTATAAAGTCTAGCAAAGAGAAATATGGAGTATACAAACTTTTCACAAAAAGTTGCCAGGACCGATGAACTTAATGTCATGAGGAGACAAGCCAGAGTCAAAGAAAATACAATCAAAAGGAGATTCGTACCCGTAACTTATTGCTGCTGGATCGTATCTAAGTCCTCTTCATCAATTTTGATAACAATCGAACCAGTAGAAATTGTTTTAGGGACACCTCCTTTCTCAATTGACTTTCGATGTGAGATGTCTCGATTTGGCGAATCTTGAGTGACCATATTGGCGTAGAGAAAGAACCTCCAAGATAACGAAATGGCATACTGTGATATAGGATGCAGCTGCTTTAAGTGATTGGGTGCATGTCATATTTTGGGCCGAACGGGGGCGGCGTGATTACATTTCGCCGTTATCTTGCGACGGGATTGACCCCTCAAATCCCATATCTGATACCACACTGGGCTTTTGAACAAAATACTGCACACTCCCCGCCAGTGCGTCTATTTTTCTCATGGATATTAGAAGAAATTTATAGTTCCGACTCAGCGGACGGTCGTTCGTGCTGTGATATGTGGATAGGTGGTATGTTCATAACTATTGAAAACATGATGAAGAGAGCTCAATTGTATAGTTTGCATCAAAACAGATCGCTATGTATATGCACTGAGTCACGTCAATAACATATTAATGATCTAATCAACGCGTTGGTGGAAAACAATTTGAAGTCATGTTTATTATTATTGTGCCACATGAGCTATCAGGGACAAAAAAATATCGCTAGCTTACCCTCTCTAGAATCAAATTTTTTGGTTTGAGTATAAGATTCATAATTGCGCAAAGTAATGGATATCAATTATCGATAAGTGTAGTGTTTCTGCTCTTATCCTCAACATGCTGAATACCGTGTGGATGGTTAAGAGTTGCCAAAAAAAAAAGTCTTTATAATTTTGGTCAATGTCATGCTCCGTCATAAGGACTGGCGGGCTGTGGAGACCAATCTGCTTCCAACACACAATTGATATCAGCCAATCCATTGATAAGTTACTCTTTTCACATTACTTCTGATTTACTATAGTAATTCAAGAAATACAAATTTCTACTCAATATTAAAAGTTCAAAGAAATTCCCCATCGCCAAAAGCATCTAATATCACAATCACAATTTATTTTAGACACGCTTAAGCACTCTCCCTTTCACTTTCAATATCGTTTGAAAGAATCGGCACCTGCCTTATCCAAATGCGGAATGAAATGTTATAATGTTTTCTTTATAGGCTGTACTAACAAACGAAGCCCTCGCGAAATAAAGGGGTGTCCGGGAGCCCAACAAAGAGCCGGAATGAATACAAAATCTTGGTTCTTAACAACCTATGAAAAAATATGCTTTGGGTTATGACAACTTGATATTGACTCAGTGAAGACTGTTTATCTACGAGCAATTTATTTTTACACACAAATTGGACGATAATCTACACACAAGATGGGGGCCAAAAAGCCACCAAAGGTACCGAAGGTACCAGGAGTGCCAAATTCATTCTTCGGTCCGGCGGGGCCCGCAGTTCCATCGCCAGTACCAGCGCTATCAGCGGAAGATCAAGCAGCAGCAGATCAAGCGGCGGCAGACCTCCTAGCGCAACGGCTAATAGAAGAAGATATGGCCAAGGAAGAAAAAGCAGCGGCAGATGCGTTAGCGGCATCTAAAGCAGCGGCAGATCTAGCAGCGGGTAAAAAACCTCCTGCACAACCGCCGTTCGAAGCTGCACCAGACATTCAAGATGATCCTGTTGCATTGGCTGCCAGATTGGCTCCTGCACGCGTGAGAATTTCGGATGTAGGAAGATGGAACTTATTACCCACACTGGGCGCCGGGCTCCACCCAGTATCAACGTCTGGTGCAGGCCTTTTGTGTGCCATGTATGCTATGACTCTCAGTTACAGCGCCGCGCGAGATCTTGCGGCCCCCGTGGGCACACCTGTTCCATTAAGAGACAATCCAACCGCCGAGGAGTTGATAGAATTTGTGGGAACCGACGAATTCTGGGCCGAGGCGGTAGAATATATGAAAGAGGCTGATATGGTTGATTTTTTTAATGCTGCTACAGGAGAACCGCTTTCTAGTAAGGAGATACTAAGACTAACCAAGTTGTATATATCAGACGAGCCAAGAAATTACAACATAACTACACTCTTTCCGATCCTCAGATGGCTGAACCGCAAATACGGAACGCATTACGTTATCGGGAGTTTTGTTCACGGATTCAATGTTAGATGGGATATCAAAAATAAAATCTGGGAGGTAGATTACCAGGACCCAACGCAGGATCGAGATATGGGAAGAGGGGTCAACCCATATTTGTGGCTTTGGAACGACAATGCAGAGAGTGAAACAAGATCGCTTCATAATGGTGATGAGGCTATAAGCCACTGGATGGGGTTTTCAAGTACGTTACCAGCCTATATTTCCACTCTCCTTCCGTACCCGATGGCATTTTCTCATCTAAGTTCTATATCGGTTCTTTCTCGAATGAACTTTTCATTTTCAAATTCAGCCTTGAATCCCTAATGTCACAAAAGTTGTCCCTTGAAATGGAGTTACTAATTTTCATGCTTCATAACAGCATTGCACAGAAATCTAGATCAAGATTTAATCGATGAATCTGAAGCGTGGTTTGGAAATGAGGTTGACGCTTATCTAGAGGAAGGTGTTTGGATAGTTACGGCCGATGTTGAAGGATACCAAGCGGACCTTGAAGATCACCAAGATCCTAGAGAGCTTAGATTGTTTACTGGTCATTTTGTTAGGGAGCCAACGATAGCTCCAATTGAAGATGCCCCGGATGGTTACATGTGGGTACAAGGAGGCCCATTTTGGGACGGAATTCTGAACGAAGGACTGGTTGGAATCGTTCCAATGAATAGTATAAAGAGGATCACGAAAGACGTTCTCAGAATTGCACATGATGCTGCTGGCGCAACTGTTGCCAATATAATTAAGAACTCTAGCGTTAAAAAAACCGATAAGGGTCTATGGCAAGATTTCTTGGTCCACCGTGCCATTGAGCCGACCACGAAGATCGGTGCAAAATACGCCAATCCAAATAACCCAGCAAAGAAGTTTGTTGCAGGTTTCGCATTCGAAGATGGCGAATTTCTGGTTGACACACAAGAACCACTCAGATATCTACGCCCTCGCATGATAAAATTGGATGGAACGAGAGGAAGAGTCAAACCTCGTAACCTTCAGTACTTGGAAAGGGCATGGAGGCTACCCGAGGTGCTCCCCATTCCAGCCTCAGGTACCAAGAAGATACCAACCACTTCAGCGCCGCCTGGTAAAAAAAACCTTTTAGGCACATCCAATAAATCAGATCCTAAATACAGATATAGACCTACCATGAAAGCAGAAGACTTTAAGATAGCGGACCTAAGAAACCACTGCAAAGCTCGAGGCATGGTCGCCAAAGATTATGGGAGGAAGAAGGTCACGATGTTGGCTAAGCTTATCGAGCACGATGAAAAGAACGATAATGCTGTCCGACCCACGGGGAATCAGCCGGCTAAACCAGCTGATTCTAGCCACTTCCTACCTATGAGACGTGTCATGGTAGATATCGCAAAAGACGCCGGCCCACCTAAAATGCCTCCATTTTTCGCAACAGAAATAGTAGTGGAGTTGGGTAAAGGTGACATTGTCAATCCTGCGACTTGGATAATCGATTATGAAGGTCATGTTGGCAGGATTGATGATGATAATCTTGAGCCAATAGAGAGAGCTTGGGGGATAGAACTTGATCCAATCAGGTGGAATCTGGCTTTAGATGCGATGAAAAAGGAAGTGGGCTATGATAAGCCTCCCAAGCCCGCAGGTAAACCTGCAAGCAAGCCTCTCGACCCTAACGCTAATCCTGCCGCCAACCCTGCAGTCAAAACTGCCGCCAAACCTGCAGCAAAACCTGTAGCCAAGCCTGCAACCAAGCCCGCCGGCAAGAAAGTGGCTTTTGAAAATCCTCCATCTCCAGGCTCTGCAGCTCCAGGTGTTCCGGCTCCAAATTCCCCAGCTGGAAAGACGGTAGGAAAAAGACCTGCTTCTTCCTCTGCGGAGCCTGCCAACAGAAAGACAAAGAAGAAGAAGAAGAAGTGAGTGGCAGCGGCAGCGGCAGCTACAGCCAATACAACGAAGAACTATCTGTAGCTTCCGCTATCGGTGCCAACTCCGTTTCTAGAGCCTCTCCACAAATACACCCTGGCGAAATGGCCGGGTTCTTTCAGCTATCAATAAACCACGGGGTAGCTCGGGAAAGCGAATATGGACTGGCGAATAAGAAAGCTTTCATGGGAGGGAATCTGAAAATTGTGTTGCTTGTGTATTGATATAGTGAGAATTTTTGAAATGCTAGAGTTTTATCTCTCATAGTAATATTTGATATTTGACCTGCAGCTATGCATGTAATCTGATGATTAGAAATGAATGAGATGACAAGTAGAACGCCTACGGCGGACAATGAGATGAAAGTCAATCGATTGAACTGCTGGAAAGGCTTTTGTTTCTGAACTTTCATTATGTTTAGTCAAACATCATGAGATACAGATACGCAGACCTGTATACCTAAGTAACTTATTATAAGCTCATGGAGTTAGGTATGTAACAAAATAATGTGAAGCAGTGAATGCTAAATTCAAGAGGTGAGGAGATGAGGAGATGATTAGATACCTAGATCAGCACTTGGACCAACCATTAACAAACAAAAATTCAAAGATCACCTGACATTTGATTCAACTTCTCGACTTGACATCTTTTCTTCCTCTTCTGATCATTTCCATCTCTTGTAATTATTCTTTTTCATAGTCTTCATGTCTTTGATACAAGCAAAAAAAGGCTATTTGAAAGCACACTTCATCCAGAGGTAGAATCGTCTGTTTCTTCT
This sequence comes from Botrytis porri, assembly GCF_014898465.1. NCBI lineage: Eukaryota > Fungi > Ascomycota > Leotiomycetes > Helotiales > Sclerotiniaceae > Botrytis > Botrytis porri. The sequence continues at coordinate 1,380,846 of NW_024066075.1, read as the reverse complement.
GTCTGTAGAGACGACTACCTACTGAGATACCAATATCAATTTCGTTGATAATCGAGATTATCGAGATTGGCTGGGTAACGGTCTATTCCTCTTGGTCAACAAAACAAGATGAGACTAATACTCACTGGAAGAAGTATACATATAAGGTTATCGATATAAGCTAGGATTCTGCAAGCCAATTGCAAATATCAAGTTCGGGATGTTTTGAACATCCCGGAAAGTGCTCACCAATATCGAAAAAGTAATCAATGGCACAGCTCTTCCATTAATATACAGAACGAGGTGCCTCAGTACCTACCATCAAGGGTCTAGTTGCATAGAGACCCCACTTAATCTTACAGAGTATACTTATCTTTGACTCCAGAGATCTTACTTCAAGTCAGAATCATCAAAGTAGCAGAGATCGAAACATGTCTTCCAGATCTACTCTCATCTTCAAAAGTATCGATGACCTCGACCTTAAAGTCGACATCATTTATCCATCTTCTCTCACTGGACTGGAGCAGTCTCAACAGCAGTACTTTACCTCCACGGTGGGGGCCTTACTGGTTTCGATCGAGAACATATTCCTCCTCATATCGCTCGACCCTGTCTACTTCGGAATTGGCTCATTATTAGCGCAGATTGTCGTCTCCTGCCTCAAGCTAGTGCCCAAGATATGTTGGAAGATGTGATATCCGCATACGACTTTGCACACAAAAGGCTCCGGGAGCTTCTTAATTTTAAGAAACTCGAGAATTAGAGAGTTGATATCATTCTCATGGGTTCAAGCGCTGGTTTGTACTTCTGGATTATCGATCGGTATGACTTAAGACTCTGGACTGAAATTTCCTAGGTGCTTATCTATCATACATTTCCAAACCCCATCTCTCACCTCCACCAGTGGCAGTCTTTATATACTATGGCTGCCCAACCTTCCACGATCCCAAAAACCATTTCTCCAACAGCAAAACTCTTTTCAACGAAACCCCCTACCCTGAACCTCGATTTGCGTATTTCCTCGCAAGCCCCCCAAGCATTAACCCAACACCTTCTTTCTTCCTAATATTCAATCCATCCTCTCTTCTTTCGAACTTTTCTCGTGATCCTGCATACAAACCTCTGCCTAAGGGTGAATTTGAAGACCGTTCTTCACTATTCTTATGGTTAGTCCAAGAGAACAAATTATCTGAGTTGTGGAAGAGCGTTGATCAGGGGTTGGAAAGTGAGGTTTGGATAGGGTTTGGCAAGACGATTATCGTGTATGGAGATCAGGATGAATTGATTCCATACTACATGGCAAAACAAGGTGTTGATGTTATTGGTAGAAATACCTTCAAAAATCCAAAGTAGATCTGTGCTGATAGTATTTAGGACTGCATGATGCTCAATTGTTTACTGCAATCGGCAGGAAGCATGGTTGGGATATGCCCTTGTTTCTTGGAGATCCAGGGTTAAAAGAAATTGAAGAGGCTTTGGAAGCTTTGGATGAAATCATTTTTAAATCTCAAGGAGGGCCTTTGTCTTGAGACCGACCTCAATATTTCGTAAACGTCAATAAAAAGCGGAAGGCAGTGTTTCTGTACGGGGAATTGATAAAATAAGAGTAAAGACAAGGATGTAAACTAAATCCTTGACGCTCAAATTATCACTCATTAATCTGAGCCATACAAGGTCTCCATGACGCAAAACTCCTTTGCAACACGAAACCTCATTTTGATGGGTAATTTAGCAACACGCAAGGAAATTAACAAGCACTTTTTAGGTTCACCTACTCCAGCTAAGCTATCAACAACACCTTTTCACACAAGATAGATCAACAATAACCGGACGAAGTGGCTCACGAACCAACTATATCTACCATCGAAGCTTGCGTTGGATCCGGTCATGAATAGAAAAGCACCCGAAGCAAGGAATGCAGAAGGCTCGCTGGTAGGATTATCAGGAAAGTCTTTTCTTGTTGGTAAGAAGCACAGTTAAGCCGCAAGAGTCCAGCAATTAGGCTATCAAATTTCAACGATTTCGACCTTGCACAGGCTGACGGGAGTACTGTTGCAGGTAAACTCATCACAACCATATCTTGTGTTTTTGTGTTGACCACGAGTGATGGTAATTGTGAAGAGCGCTAAGTGGCGGTCATCACCCATGTGACTCTCCCTTGAATAGTCCTACATGAGCTTTTATGTTTTTATGACCTCGGCATCGAGTTCCTTGAGCCTTGAGCCTTGAGACTTCCTTCTTGATGGGACTAGAGCGGCCTTAGCATGTTCTGGTGTCGTCTTAGGCACTTTTAACCTCCAACAGAGCAAGAACCGAAAGAGAGCAACAAATCAGTGGATTTGGGGTTGAGGTGTTTTTTGAGGTCTGCGTGCTCTTTTTCAGTTTTCGCTCTGTTGGGTGTTTATCGATTGTGGGGCCTTTATCGCTAGCAGTCGTAGGGAGAGTCGGATTGAGATTGTCAGTGCGCGTGCGACCAGGCGATAGATTAGAGAGGGAGTGCGGTTTCCTCTTAGTAAAAAGAAGTTTAGGATATCGTCTCCGTCGAAATTTGTACTGCGCCCTCTGACTTATTGAGGGGCAGAGCATTTAAAGTTCTGCAATGTCCCACTTGTTTGCGCTTTGTGTAAGCGGAGTGGCAACATCTTCAAGTCTCTGAATGGAAGCCGTTCCTTGATCTCAAGTGGAGCGATGGCCCCTCAATGATGGTTAAATGAAACATTTTAGCTGTCCGTCGTTTCATTGTAGACTGGATACATTTGACCAGCTTCCTGATGATAGCTGGGAGTGCTCTCGCAGCGACCGTTACCTGAACGACATTTTTGCTTAAGCAAGGTCAGCGGGTGGAGGAAGCTGTTATCCGGATGCCATATGTACACTTTTCATCGCTGGTAGTCGTAGAAACAGCACCAAAGTATCTTCGAACTCAACAGAATCACAGAACGTCCTTCTGTATTGTTTGAGAATGGTATGTCTCTCAAGCCAGAGGATTCTCCTTCCGTTGAGTTCATTTTCTTTCAACTGTAGCTCCCACGGTGTGGCGGTCGATCAGTGTCACGTCGTCTTAAAATCTGCGCAGAATCTTACTATATGGATAATTGAGATTAGTCGTTGTACCTTTTTAAGAAGGAATCAAGAATGATGGCTACTTACACTTCTTATTGTCTCGCTGTTCAAGTTATTTCGCAGGTTTGAGTGGGGAGGGCGCTACATATTGTTGTCGGCAGCCCTCTCCAGGGTATTTGCTATCACCAATGGCGTCATAAGCAAAGTCGTGTAGCTGTTCCGCGAGGACCACGACGGAGGCCGAAGCTTTGACACGGCTATTTTTCTCTTGGATTGGAGATACTGGACCTCTCTTGTCGCGTTGAGTACGAGACTCCTCCATTGCGGCGAGCGAAGCTTTCGAAAAGTAATTCGTAAGCAAAGTCGTGTAGCTTCTTGGTCGCTGACTTGACCAATTAGTTACAACTGAATAATATCCGTAATCAGTACCCTCGAAAATATTGGTGATATTTTGAACCTACTGAAAAAGACTGAGCAGAGACAGTCGCATTTTCTGCGATTATCTGCGGGCTTCCGTTGGACTTGATGCACCCGGGAGCAAAGGGGCCAAAAGCATTGACGGCGGCATATAGTCCTGGAGTTTACTTCCATCAATAAAATCTTCTCGGAACCGTCGCAGGAAACCACTGCAAAAAGGTTAACAAATATGGCGTGAAAATATTTCGCGTGGATTCAAGCTTTCTGGGATTATACCTACCAACACAGCAAAAATACAAGCACGATCACAAAAAATCACTAACACCACCACAATCACCATGCACGCCGAGGCGGCTAAGGTGAACGAAATATATTATTATTTAATAAACTAATATACAAAACTATGACAACAAAACAGAGTATGCCAAGTTACAACGCGACTTGGTAACAGACCCATACACGAATTTGTTGTTGAACTAAGTCGCATTGCGACTTGGCATACTCCTTGCATCGGGATTGCAAGTTAAATGCCTCAGTGGCTTGCTGGTGTTAATCGTGGCACCTTGGTGGCCTTGAAATTGACTGATCCGCAGGAGATAACTCTCGATGTATGTGCGAACACTAGGCGAGACGCCGTCGGTGATGCACATGTTTGCACCGCCGTCTCCAATATTGCTGGTGTTGGTTGTGGAAGAAACCTAAGTTCGTGGTTCCTGGCTCTTGCTTTGAACCATAACTTCGGCATTCTTGGGGTCAAGCCCAAGTTCCCCATTGTATGCTCTTGCATACCATTGCCTCCCCGGACAGGTTGGCATGCTGGTGTTAATCGTGGTAAAGCTTAAGTTCGTGGTTCCTGGCTCTTGCATACCATCTGAGATCCTCTAGGCCGGAACCCATAACTTTGGCAGTCTTAGGGTCAAGCCCAAGAAGTCTACAAGAAGGTGGCGTGCTGGTGTTGATCGTGGTAAAATTCCAAGTTCGCGTCGAGGCTCTCGTATGTCATCATCAGCTTCGGAGTTTACCACCGTCTAGGATTTGAGAGAAGTTATCTCATTCCTGAGACGTGAGCGTGTATTGTTCAGCACCCCTGAGAGTGTCTCAAGGAACTGCGAACCATCAAGATTCATACATGAAAGGTTTCATGCCAATGGTATAAACAGCCGCGGAACTTGAATTTGCGAAAGACGAGCTTGATCATTCTAGGTTGATAATTTGGAAATCTTGCAACTTGATGAGAAACGAGTCCATTTCTTGCGAGCTACTGCAACTACCGTGACAATCTTGCCCACTGACTTGTGTGGTGTGGACTTCACTTCAAGATTGAGCCATTTGAGTCGGTTCACTCCCATGGATGAACCAACGGAGGAGCTTCATCTCGCAGTGTTGGTATTCAGAATCTTACGCAAGAATTTGGAGCGCTACTAGTAGTGTCAGAAATGGTTTGCTCATGATAACAGATGAATGGCTTACAGTTCGGGGAATTTGGACCGCGGGGTCTTCGAAGACGGCGCCAGCTGTAATCTTTCTAGGATCGCTGAAACAGCAGTACACAGTTCAATCTTGATCGTGGTCCATCTTCCCAAAATGGAGACGAGAAGCTCGGAAGACTAAGATCGATCTGCAGAAAAGAGCCGTTAGCAAAGGTTGAAAAAAGATGATGGAAGATCTCGACATACCTGGGGCATACTGACTTTAAGACCAACACCTTGGAGTCTTCCCACCTCACAATCACAGCTCTGAGAATTCACATCGACAGAGGCACGTCCGGAGACGGCTAGAGAGAAAAGAATTTATTATTACATAGCACTAATAACTAATACACTGTCTATCACCACCGATCTTTATCCAAATGAAACCGCCATCTTTATTTCCACCATGCTCTTCTGGTTGGTGTAATATCTAATGGTGAGGTTAGTCTTCACTCTGATTGTGATGTTTATGGAAGGACAACTTACTTGTTCAGAATGTTAGCAAGAACCATAGCCGGTGGTACTTGAATGCTGCTGCTACTTAGGTTGAAGTTTCCTGGGTGGTGCTATCGAGTTGCTCCGGGACTGACGTCGAGAAGTCATTGGTAGAGGGCGGTTGTTATCTTGCGGTGCTGAGTGCTGAGGGTCTGTTTTGTAATTTGGATTTGGTTGGATTTTTGTTCTTCGACCACGGGCATAATCGTTATGGTAAGAACAAACCGGACCCCCAACACTCAGTTTGTGCATGGCAAGTAGCCAGAGCACCATGGTTTTCGAGGCTCTGTGTTCTTTCTCTGTTCTCTCGCGGTTGAATCTCTATCGTGCGATTACGGCCTCATTTTCCGCTGAAAGGGAGCTCGAACAGAGAAAGAACACAGAGCCTAGGATTCGGCACAAGAAGGAATTTTCGAATAGACCCCTACATCTTGGAGTCCTAAGTTCGTCAGCTAGTTCTTTTGAAATGTGGGAGATGAATATCACTTACTCCTGATTAGACCACGCAGGTCACAACCTGGGTGAGGAGTGGATGATTGTTGATTGGCCATATTTTATTGTCTGCTATTTTATCACGTTAGCAAAGATCGGATGTGAGCATGGAGTTCTATTGACCTGGACTTGGAAGTGGAGTTCGGGTCTTTTGGGGTGGCTCGACTTCAGGATCGCTGGTGCCAGGATCCTCCATTGTCTTCAGCTTGAATAGGTTAGTCCTGCCAGGAACATAAAATTGAATCAAGTGGATAGAAAGTAAGAAGGAAGAAGGACGGATGGACAAGAGAAAGACTTACTTGAGGTGTCCTCCACCACTCCACCACCATATTTCCCCGCAGACTTCTTCGTTTCAGTCATCCGACAACCCACTGATAATTTAGTCAGCATGATCCATTTCTAAAATCAACTCAAGGTGAGAAACGAAAAACAAAAGAAGCTTACTTAAATCCCCCACCGCCACACCACCACCATATCTCCCCGCAACTTCTTCTCCCTATCAACTCTTGATCTATCAATAAACAGAGTCAGCAAGCGTCGGCTTCATTTGAGCAGAAAGAGGAAACTTACCTGAAACTCGCACAGCACACACCACCACTAGATTTCCCAGCAGACCTCCTCTTTCCATAAGCACTGTTCTCACTCTGAGCAACAGGCTGCAATTCGATGCTACCAAGGTTTTAAATCGAAGTTGACAGCTGGCACTCGGAGAGCCGCTTCTGGTGACTTCAATCATCAGTCACAAGTGACTGATGATTTTCATCGATACGCTCAAAGCCTGTGGGTTAGGCTAGGCAGGAGCAGGAGCCAGTTCTCCATTTGGTGAGAAATTGCTTCTCTTCGATTATAGAGAACCAGCCCCCACTCCGCCATGGTTTGTCATATAATGGCGTCATTTCAGTTGTTTGATTACCTGTGGATGCACATGGTTAGTAAAGTTCTCAGCATGAATTGGGAGAGATGGGATGAACATGCCTGCCGATAGTCTTGGCACCACCTGCAGTGGGTAAGACCGAGGTGGGCCGCTCTTGTCCCGCTCCCTCATCTGTTTAAGAATCTGAAGAAAATAGAGTGTTAGCATATGATTACTTTCAGGTTGACTGATTGGTCAAAGATGATGATGGTAAACAACAAGTGTGCGTGGGGAAGTTTTTTTTTCTTCACAAACCGTATTGTATTTGTTTCACTTTGAGAGGACGGAGCACAGCACACCATGGACGTGGGTGTGGATCGTTTTGATGTGACTGGAAGATGAATTTCCTGTGCTCCGTCCTCTCCGATTTTGTTGAAAATATCGTGAGGAGGCGAAGAGTTCTAAGATAAATCCTATCGTCAGTAAATGACTCTTGGCAGGTACCTACATTCAGTGGATGATAGATCATACTGATGAAGTATGATGTTGCTGAATTGAAGGCAGAGAGAATAAGTCTGAACAAGGGTTCGATCTCGCATACCTTTTTGTATTTGTTTCACTTTGAGAGGTCAGGGACTTATGGGTGCCCTGCCTCTCCTTGTTTTTTTGTTTTTTTGAACGATGAGAAAGTCTGTCGCTGAAGCAGAATTCATTGTTAGTAAGGCATCCTCTCGATCTACATTAAGTATCTAAGAGATATATGATGATTTGTAGATGCCTGTGATGGAATAAAGTTGAAGTCTTCGATCTCACATACCTATTTGGATTATCTTCGCGTTGAGAGGACGGAGCACATATGGCAATCGAGTTAAAGGCGCTGTGCTCCGTCCTCCCATCATCTTCTGTATAGTAGGGTCGAGAAGTCGTCCCTTCTATAAAGATTGAAGAAGAAGATGAAGATGAAGAAGAAAGAGGAAGAGGAGGAAGCTTTCGATTTGTTGATATATTTTGTGGGAAACCTGAAATCACCAAAAGTGCGCCAGATCAAATAGATTTCCAAAGCGGCATAATTCCCAATCTTCTCTAGCGTAGGAAAAGCAGATCAAAATCAGACCACTTCCCTTCTCATCTTCTTCTTTCCTTTCCTTTCTCTTCCTTTCCTTCCAACTCATCAAGTACCATGGATCCTCACAGTAATATCCCATTATTACTTCCTGAGTCTCACAGCATGATACTTAATGCAGATCAAAAATGGATATTAACATTCTCATAGCAAAGTTATTGCGACTGGGAAGCAAAGTTATTCAAACATAGTCGGGGAGCCACAGCTTCAAGTACCATCGATTCTTGCAGTTGAAGATCTTCCATATCTCTCTGTTTGAATCATCAGGTGTTGCTTGTTGCAGATTGAAGTGAACTTCAATGTGCTCAAGGCAGAGTCTATCTGTGAGGGGGACTTACCACGTTCATACATACATGCAATTTATTTCTCGTAGAATGATTTGGAAAGGTTTGGCTGCTGGGAGACCTGAGGTATTAACGCGTTTTTGTTTTATCATATGTATCTAAATATAATCTTCAATAACTCTCTGAATATATGTCGTCCACTGTATCAACTCTATATGTGATGATTGAACTACCTAGTAATTAAATCGTCATTCCTTACTTGCGACATTCTCCAGTCCATACATGTACCGCCCTCCCATCTTCAGCTTATCTCATTATTCCAGTCGCAGCCTTGCACCCCCCAGATTTTATCCCGCTCTCAGCCTCATGCACTGACAAACATCACCTCTGTCATAAAAAGTTCTTTTTAAAAGAATTGATCTTTATCATCCCCCATAAGATAATTCGAACTGTCTGGATGCTCATTTTTGCATAAACAATTAAACTCAAGGCGGTCACTCGAACCGAGAATCCCCTAAATAACAAGTCCCGAAGTTCTCCCATCCCTTCACATTGTTGTTCATTCAGCGTCCACAATACTACCTACATACAAACATCTATTCTACCAGAAGAAAATGATTTGATTTCACCAAATACTATTCTCATTGGCTGTTACTTCAACTAATTCTAATTACACAGGAACTCGCTGATATGCTCATACGCCCGTATGATTCTATCTTAAACTCTACGCAAAATGAACAAAACGCAAGGCAGCGCCCTCATTAACTTCTAATCAATCCGCGTTATACTCTAAAATACCTTATTCTATCAATGGCATACACGAAACATTGGACAGAATTCATTGTAGACTTACAAAAACGTGACACGCCCAGCTGGAATTAATCGACTCCCTCATCTACAAACTCTATGCACTCTTCATCTATTCATCGAGTGTCGAATAAGTCCGTCCACTCTTTTACGAAGCACTTTCACAAGATAATCTGTCAAATCCATAATTGTCATGTCTGATAAGCTGCACATGACTACCCGGAATCCCCAGTCATCTTATGAAAAGGTAGAGTCGTGTAATGTATGCACTTCAAGGTAAATGGCTGGAGTAGGATCATGCCTATGGGTCTGGTTTGTTCACCGAAGCACCTTTTGGTGATAAACTTTAGATACATACTAGAAATCACATGAAGGGGAGTTTTAAATTTGCCCTCCTGTATTTTTTTGGCGTAGTTACTGTAGTGCTCGGGATGTTTTAATCTGTTTATTTTGAGGTTTTGAGTGATGATATCATAGATAAATTCCTCTAGCCATGTATGGGCCCCCTATTTGCATTGGCATTGATTTGAGAGCCCAACATACCATTCTGTATCTCTCTTTGCATTTGAAGAGGCCCGAAATTGATTGAGTCTACAGAAAGTGTGTGGTGTGGGATTATTCCGCAAATACAGGTATTCGAAGATAAAGTGTTTGAGCGCAGCCACGAAGACGTAAATTTGAGAGACACACATATCTATCTGCGGCGTTGGAGGAAGGGCTGCCACTGTTGGACAGCTTAGGAGGTCGCTTCGAGGATCCTTAGCTGCCTTGATAGAAACTGAAGATTCTGAATTCTTCAATTCCTCATTAACTATCGGAAACATTGATGTTTTACTACCTCAAAGTTAATCGGGCGTTTATCGGTCGCGCAGAAAGAGATTGTCTCGAAATCGAGGTATTTCAAAACTTCACACTCGATAGAATAGCCATCAGCCCTGAAATATAGGAGTTCTTTGAGTACTTCAACCGTATATCACATCACACTTCTTTGTGTAAGGGGGTGAAGATGAAGCAAAGGGATGTTTTCGAACATTTCATCATCTCCTCCCTAATATCTCCATAACATCTCAGATAGCTTTATAGTCTCAGAACAGTATTTTCCTTTTTCCTGTGAGCACATGAAGCTTTTTGGAGATGTCAACGAGGTTCATCTTTACACCAATTTTATGCGTAGAAGGCTATATAAGGGACATGCAGCATATTCAGCAATGTTAACTTCCATATCATACATAATCCGAAGTACCATCGTATTTTCTTAAATTCTATCATCCTAAGACAGATCAAATGCGTCTTTATAGATCTTAATACCTAGGTCAATATTTTCCCGCAAATTCCTTCTCTGAGGCCCTTCGAACTTGAGTGAATTCCACTGAAGTCCTTTTTTCTATTTACTTTCCCTTGGGCAAATTTTCTGCTAAAATTTCCTCGGAATTTCCTTTTCTCAATATCTTGAAGAGCTCTAGTCTCTTCACCCTTATCCCAAGACAAATCATAAGACCATCCAGAATCATCTCGAATTTGGAGTTCCGAAGAGGCAATCAACTGGCGGCGTCTTAACCTTCTTCCCCGGATCCGTCTATTTGTATACCATAAAAAAGTGCTGAGCATGCCATGTCAAACCTTGCCATTTTCTGGTCTTTATCTGACATCGGGACGGGGTATTAAAGTTCCAGATTTATGAGCACTACAGTTGCTATCTGTCATATGTGTATATTCGATGTCGGAGTTGCTATTACTGATGCTGGAATTGAAGTCTTGACTAATAAAGAATATTGCTTGGTGGGAATTTGGACTGTGGTTAAAGTAAAGATAAATAACAGATTTCGAATGCCAGCAAAAGACGAAATTATAAAATAGACAATTAGATATATGCGCGTAGAAAGATAAATTAATTGATGGTGGTGGGTTGTGAGAAAGAGAAATAGAAACAGGACACATTGATAACGTTCATCATTTTAGTGCATTTTAGAACAGAAAGGTTGTGTCAAATGGTAATAATTATTCTTGCTCTATTTGACAGATCTATCTTCCATGAATGATAGATCCTTTGGTTTGAGGAAGTTGCCTGTAAAACTTTAGACTGGAAAGAGAAAGAACATCCAACGCTAACATGATTGTAGTCCATGCAATATCAACAAGTTTTTTGAACCTTTTCAGACCCCTCCATATATTGCTTCATGCAAAAAGAAAGTCTAGTTAGATTCTACCTTGGATTCTAGCACTCTAGGAACCGCTCGTATACCCAAAGCATGTGTTATCATTCTTGAAGCGACAGTGATTGTCGTTTTGGGTCTTCTCGGTATGGATTGGTTGTCTCTTGGCAAGACTGAGGTAGTGAGGCGTGCCTTCGAGTTTTTTGTATTGAAGATAGGAGAGTACACCGCTCCGAGACTATTCGAACTCGTAAATACACTGCTTCGGAATGATTTTAAGATTTCGGCAGGATGTGGTCTCCTCGCTGATGTTGACGTGATTGATGAAGCTCGTGACTGAGGATCGCTGAGTCGTCTTTTTGGGCTTAAAGTTGACCGTGTGGCTCTTGACTCTTGATTGCTCGGCATTCTCAAATGTGAATCTCTACGCTCCCTTCCAAGGTCTCTACTTCTTCTTCCGGATACGCTAGGCAAACTATGGGACGCCACCGAGCTTGTATAATTTTGAGGCTTGAAGAGTTCACCTATCGTGGGTGGAGCTTTGTCGTCGCTTCTGCCTTCAAATGGTACCGGTTTGCCTCCTTTTTCTAAAAGAGTCATTTTCTCTTCAGACTCCTCATGGTTCCCAAAGGTATCTCTAGACTTTATTGCTTCGCAACTGTGCCCAGATGTATTATTGTTCTCGAGAGTGATGAATTCTTTGGTGACAACCTTCATGATGATTGCTCCCGTTTTCCCCGCCTTATCTTTACCCACCTCTCTTGAATCTCCCTTTCCAGTAAGCAGATCTAGTTCACCATTTTTGATTGTGCTTGATAGCTCGATCGGGACCGCGGCAACAATAAGACGTTCAGAATCCTTCTCATTCTGTTCTGCGAAAATCTCTCTGGCGCCAACTTGCACGTCAACCTTCTTCTCGATGAGTACTGGTGCACTAAAACCAACTATAACCCAGTCGACTCGACCCCCAGGAAGTATATTTTTTTGCCACATTACTTTATTTCGTGTGATATTCTCGACCCGTTGTCGAGTTGAAACTTCGACATTGCACTGTTCTTGCTTTCGGTCTCGAGAAGCTAGGTTCTTGATACTGGCTGCAGCGCATTAGCAAATGTCTCCCAGACTGAAATCACTCTTACTTTGCGACATGACTTCCGTTGATATCGATATCGGTGGATTTTCCAATTATTTGCGTGATTGAGATGGCTCTTGGATCGCGGATTAATGGCTGAGTTCTCGATAGACGGACGGTATGAATGTTGTATCAGAAATGCGCAACTTCGTGAGAGAGATGAAAATTGTATTATGAATAATAATCACAGTCCCTTCATTGAATATATGTGGGACCTGGGAGGAGGTATTTTCCCTTGTCTTCTACGAAAAAAGGTGTAGAAAGGTGAATTTGAGACATATGTTTTGGATTTCGGATTCTGAGAGAATGTGAAGCCTACGACTGGATCAAAATAGAAGGTGCTCCCAAACAAGAATCGCTCTTTACTTCTCGAGAATCTATATGATAGGAGAACTGACAAAGGATCTCATGGCGAGGAGAATGGATTTTTATGGTAACAAGTTGTAGTTTTCAAAGTTGCAGATGATGAATGAGGAGATGGTGTTTGGGAAGTAAGAAAAAGAAGCGACTTAGGAACTTCACCTAGAAAGAAAAAAAAAATTGAAACGCATCAAAAAGCTTTCTAGTTTACTGTATAATCTTATATCAGAACCGAATATGCATTCAAAGAGTAGGTTGATGTCTGAAAGATGATTCAATTGAGGATTGGATTTATCATGTGACTCACTCTTGGTCATGTGATAATCAACGCACAAACTAATATCTTGAGCTCTTGCGTGCTGCATCAGTATGAACATTCAAAATCCCTCAAGTAATGAACCACAATACGCCCCGAAACAGATAAATATGATATCTCCAACATCCTGCAAACTGCTCAGTGCCATATATGCTGTTGAAGCTCAACTGCAGACTCTCCTATGCATATAGGTGAGCTTTAAGAGAAATAATCTATTTTAAGAAGCCCCGCGGTCCTCATAACATAGAATGAAAAGATCTGGCTTGTTTTAGGTGCTGAATTTCTCTATTGGGCATACCATAACAAGTTGCTGCAAAGGCGCTCAGCGACTAAAGTTGCGAGTATCAACTTGGAGTGCTTTACTATTCTTTGCCAATATGGAAAGTGTGCTTCTGGGTGAAAAGAAGTAGAGAGTAGGCGAAATGAAAGATTTTTCTGGTTCCTATGAAGTCCGACCCGTGATTGTGAGCGTGGGATGAGGGGCAACTGTAAGCTCCTGGCACCGAGCAGATCTAGTTTTGAGATGCTTTAAGGTTTTATTGTTAATTTTAGCGTATTCTAGAATCGTTTCTTCAGATGCTAGCAGATTTCATCACTCTCGAGTGAGAGTGAGAGTGAGAGTGAGGTGATGGAAGACGGTCCACTCGTTCACCTTTGCTGCAATTGAGGTTCTTCCTGTATTCTTTCGCAGTGGTGTCTGAAAGATGAAATCTGGCTTACCTTCTTTGGCACCAGGAATAACTCATCACTGGTACTTTCATTGTTTTTCTTTTTTCGCTTGACTTAGACATCAGGTTGATGTTAAGCTCGAGATATGATACTACCACCCTCTGGTAGGGTCGGGAACGCATCTATTCAGGCACATCACATATCCAACAGATGCTCGTGTGTCCTGCAAGCCTGGTTTGGTACTCCATATCCACAACACAGTTTCCCCTGGTCTTAAAGCATGGTTTATCTCGCTGCATTACTACTACTCAAATGATAATATGGAATTCTAATAGGAAAACCCTTAATTCGACAGCAAATCTCATTGCCACCTTCACACAAAGATCATCCTACCAGTACGAATCCTAAGTCTCGGTGCACTTGCGACCGCGTGTTTTCTTTCTCATATACGTCACCTTATTTAGTATTTCCAGCCCATATCGAGAATGCACCTGCTCGTGTGCTGGCCCTGTCAACAACTCGTGTACAGAGGCCACATCTGATATCTATGCGATCATCTGTTACTAAAATGAGAAGCTGGAGAACACGGTGTTGAAGTATGCTTCTCTCCCGAAATATCAAATTTATGGTTGACCTAACTAGCCCCATGTTGCCGAAGTTTTGGCCAACAGTTGCTTGCTACCTTCCGTTCTCAACCGTCAACGGCTTTTTCCCAGTCTGCCGGTACCGATCACCATCCCGATATATTCGTTCCCTCGCCACTGATAGGCACAGTGAGATTACTCTCCTGCCAATCTTGCTTCAATCTCCTACACACAAAATGCAAAAGTCCTGGCAATAGTTGGCCCCGGCGTTTCATTGACAAACTTCCAGGAGTGGTATCGCCTAGAAATTATCTGACAACTACCAGAAAAAAAGGCTATGAGCGACAGCACTAAATATCAGATGAAGTGTCAACCATTCCTCACTTATCGACGAAATTACCGCCACAAACTAACCTCCGTGGCCCCACCCTCTTTCCTCTCTTCAAAATTCGACGTCTTGTGACTGAATGAATTTGGGTTACATTCTCTGATGCACCTAGTTAACAACAAGAGCCTCTATAAAAGCTACCAAGGTACATACATACATCCCCCACTTCGGATACCCATCAATCTTACAGTGCCAAGCCCGAGGCCCGAGTACCTCATCAAGTAGGTTTGTATATTCTCAGCGCTAACCATCACGTGTACGGTCATGCCACGAAGGTACATCGAAGAAACCACCCCCAAGCAAAAGCTAGCAAGGAAAAATCAGATAGTAAGTAAGAAAGAAGGCAAGTCGTCCGGATAAAATTCTCAGGCTATTTATGTAGCCTTAACCTTAACATCCCTCCACTCCACTCTCCGCACACCCCTGTTATCCCCTGGAGCATTTCCGTCGCGTACCTACACCATGCATCGAAAAGAAACTTAGGTACAACCCCGGCCGGCAATCACCGCCATGGGGATGAAGAAACCAGGATGAGACTAGGGTGCAGATGAACGCAACCTTATTACTCACCTCACACATTA
Source organism: Botrytis porri (assembly GCF_014898465.1). Taxonomy (NCBI): domain Eukaryota; kingdom Fungi; phylum Ascomycota; class Leotiomycetes; order Helotiales; family Sclerotiniaceae; genus Botrytis; species Botrytis porri. Next base: position 1,365,681 of record NW_024066075.1, on the reverse strand, counting down.
CCACGTTTGAACCGAGGGCTTGCAGACGAGAATTCCAGGAAATCAACAGAACGGTCCACGGGTATCACAGAAGATGTACCCCAGAAATGCCTCGTTTTTATATTGTATTTGTGTCACTTGCGGATGTATGCTGGTGGTACAGAGTACAGAGAAAATGTGTTCCTGGGGAAATGCGGGGTACATATACACCACATCACTAGCGTTTACTGGGACTATACGTTGTTCAATTTATCTTTCTGTTCTGCCTTCTTGTGATTCACATCTTCATCAAGAAAAGACTATTTTGGTGGGTCATTGGATTACTGATACGATTCCACCTCTTCTTTCAATAGCCAATCAATAGGCTGACATATTCCCCATAATTAACCTTACTTTAACCTTAAGCTCCGAACTTCGCTTTCATGCTTAACCTGCTCGTTGCCTGCTTGGTTTCTTCAAGGGTTATTTATACAAGTATTTCAACCTGTCAAATTTCCTTTGTTAAATTGTCCCCTCCACCTAAAATGCGACAGAATGCAATGTACGATCTCTGTACTCCATCAACATCCATTGCATGTCTGACAATTCACGCCCCCATTCTTGCAGGAAATCCTCCATTTTGCGAGTCATTGGGTGCTGAAAGTGGCAGGTTATGATCGGCTTTGTCATATCATAGAAACGTTTTCAACCATTAAGAAATGTTACCAAAGTTTGGATATGGCTTTTATGTGATAGAGAGTTTAGACGTGACTACGCGTTACTTGGTGCTATATGCCTCGTGATTCCTCTGATGACATACGACGTATCATGTTACTATTTGTTTTGCTAGATGAAAAAAGCGATGCTATGTTATGATGTAAACCATGCTTGCTAGTTCCCATCGATACATCTCATTCTTCGGAATACCAATTAGGGAGTTTGTCGTCTCGCAAAGAGCTCCCAAGAAGGAAATCCGCAGGTGTACCCTTTGATCCCTCCGGAGTACATGATATCATCGAGCTTGCTGGTGTTCTCAATTTCTTGTGGATCGACAGGGCGTAGAACTTCATATTGTCTAAAGGTTGTACCTTTATTTTCGCCCTAAAAAAGTTTCCTGTCACGGGCTGATAGTAAAGGGTTCTTATTAATTATAGTTGTATTATCTGCGGTCTCTTCTTTGTTAGTCGTCGGTTGACGATTGCAAAAATACAAAACATTCCCGTGACATCTTAATCTCATGTTGACTCTCAGCGTTTCTCTCGCATGTTTGCATGAAGAACAAAGCTAAGCAGGTGCAAGCTCTTCTCGACGCGTCTCGTATGGCCTAGATGGGATCAGTGGAGATTTGGATGATTTGTTCCGGGCTCTCCTGCTATTGATTGTGGGGAAAATCCCAGGCTTCAGTGCCCTATATTATTACTGCTATCACTGCCGAAACCTGGGGATCTACTAGTAACAAACGTGGTACAAAGAGATCGTACTCATATCCAGCATGCCGATTCGCCAATATTATTCCCGCGCGTTTCGGATGTCAAGCCACAATATGTGTTACGCCTCTTTTCGTCTTTGCAGAAGCCATACCAACGCGCGTTATGCTTGGTCTGACAATCTAATACTTTCGCGAGTATCAAATATTTAGATTGCTGTAACATAGGGGCAGAGGGGTAGGGAATGATAGACCAACCCTGTGTGTAATGTCCTCATCCTCTCAGATCGTCGAGATCTTCAGGACGGCCCCGACTCCGACTGTCTTTGCTAGCTCGGCAAGATATTGCTTTGTGATATAGTTCAGGTTCGCTATTTGCCCGGGCATCCTAGAAAGCATTCTCCCCGGGCATTATTGCTAGAATTATGTGGGTTTTATGGTACGCCACCCCCTCATTCTGTCAGGACGTTCGCATAATGCACGGCTGCTTTTTCTAGTTCGGCTCTCCACTATATTTCAACCTTGGTTAGCTAAAAGTTGTCCGCTATTGAATGACCTAATGGAATGACTTCAGTGCAGAACATGCAAAGCTAGTGCCCTGGCATTTAAACTCAAACCAACTCACTATCAGAGGGGGCCGCTATGCATCTAGAGCACACTGACGTACCAGAAAATATGTCAGTGCTCGTAGCAAATCATGTTATTGAAAGACCCTAGCGTCGCTGTGATTTTTGAGAACATTTTGAGTCAGTTGCTCCGATATATTGATGCTATTGTATGACAGGGAAGCTTTACGACACTAATACTACCGAAAATGATGTAAAATAATGCAATAAGAAAGGCCTTGCTAGGTAAAAATATGATTCAGCATCTGCGTATCTCACTCCACTAGAAGCGTACTTCATATTGAGCCAGCCAATGTGATTCATCTGATAGGAAATCGTCAATCACTCGACCTAGACACATTTCTCCGAGTGGCAAATACTACCGTCGTCCTTGGAAGGAATATTACTCCCATCCCACATACTACCCTTTCATACACATGAGTATTTTGGAATTCGAAGTCAAATCAAAAATCAACACACACCAATACTTAATCAAGACTAGAGGCCTACCGATCTATACCACCCTCGTCCGTGATTTCAAACTTCTCGAGTCGGTGCCTGGCCACCCAAGCAACAGATATCAGGCCCGTTATTACTCATAAGGGTCTTCGCATCGTACTTGAATAGATCTCAAGGTCTGCGATTAGATCAAATTCCAGGGACATCTTACAATGGCGCCATGCTGACTGTATTTCCGCATTAGATCGGCCATACGTACAAGGACTCGGTCAAATGGCAGATCAATTTTGCGAAGATCCCGTATGCTTCAAGGAGAAAGATCTCTGCTCTGGTGATATGATTGACCGAATTTGAGGTGGCGGAGTTGACGACTACAAATTCTACCACACTTGATGGTATGTCCCCAAGCTATAAGATTGATGTTTGCATAGATTGCTTCTAGTTTCGTCTCGGAGGCCGATCGTGTCTATCATATGCCAATAGATTCCTGCACGGATAGAGTCGTATGTATCTTGGTACCGAACAATTCCGAGAGCGCCCCATGTTTATATTGATATCCGAAATCCAATTATACATCGGAACAACCGACCACATGTTCTTTGACAGACCCACGGATTATCTTGTGGCAAGCGCCACTAAGTATATTGGAGACTTCGAGGGGTGTATCGCATATCTCGGCACTATGCAAGCGGTTATACTTTATTCAATGATGGGTGGGTCTCCATGTGAGATGGTGGTGATACGAAGATACTTGTGCAAGATCAAAACTTTAATATGTTCATTATTGCAATCCAGTTGGGTGCTTGGGCAAATTGTGCGCTTCAATGGAACTTTGCATATTGTGATGAGATGCTTACCGGATGAAATTAATTTAGGATGCTAAGATGACATCCACAAGACAGCTAGGAAATTTTGCTTTTTTTGTTTGGTAGAACTCTCTTAGACCAATTGACGAGTCAAGTGTTGTGCCCGAGGTAACTGAAGAGTTGAATCCTAGTAGCAATATCTTTCCGGCAAGTAGCTTGGTGGATACTTTGTGCATCGGATTGTAGCCCCTAAAGATCGAGCTACCTGTGTGTCTCTTGCCAACCGATTCTTTAATTTTAGTATCGCCAAGTAGGAATTCTCCAAACCTCATATGCACGTATATCATATCTCGTCTCTAGAGATAGCTCGATACATTCCACTTGCCATGGAATATCGGATATCGAATATGGTTATCGCGGCGATGAAGATATTCGCACAGCAGACATCCTATAAAAGAATGTGCGGCGATTTAACCCCGCTTCGCGTCATGATTTCCCCAGACTTCGGGAATGATTGTGAAATAGGCTGAATACAAAGAATGGATTAAACTTTATGTTCGCAAGATTGGCGATATCCTTCATTTCCTCAATTTTGTGTGTGTGAAAAGATAGATTGGCGCTGCATCAATAGAATTTATTTTCACTCTATCTCAAGCACTCAATGGATTAAGATTAAACTTTGCTTACATAAGGGCCCGAGTGACCCTTGACTGTTTGAGTCAGGTACAATCAATACACCCCCTTGTCATTCTCGCTTATGCACGTCGTCTTGCAAATCCAATCAAGACTCCCATTTCTCACCTGCTTTTGGCTTACGGAGATTAGGTCTCCGTAACACGTTATCCACATATACGATTGTTTTTCTTGACTACAACACCCCCTTATGTGGTGATATCAAACCAATCCATTATGCACAATACAACCAACGTATGGAATCAAAGCCACCATCGATTATTGGGACACACTTTGGGCATCCCATCCTACGCTCCTTTCATACCCTTTCTGCCTTGACCGGATCTTGTACAACTTTGGTCATTTCCCCATATTTTTATATGCAAAGTAGAAGCACTCTGCAATGTGATCCATCTCACAAGGAATCTTACCTCTGCAACACCCCGCCAGCTCCATTCTCTCCTTTACTATGCAGTAGCCAGCCTTAATATATTTTTCGACAAATTCTGGGATCAATTCCTTCTCCATTCGGCCGGTTGCTTTTTACCGAACCCCAGATTTTTATATTCTGATTCTGAACCTGCATAACCATTCACAGGGGTCAAGTTGATGGAAAGCTGTGATATTTGCAGACACACCTAAGCATATCGTCTGATATGCCAATCCATGCCGCGAATCGTCCTCTACCGGCCATTGCAGGACGCCGCTCACGCCTCTGGTTGTATAGCCATAAGCGTGTTCACGCGGCACGTAATCAATAATGCTTTCGTAAGGAGATAGTATAAGCCAAATCAACAAAAGCCTTAACATTCGCACTCTAAGAGCCGAGCTGGGGTTGCACATAAAATCTTTTTTGAACTCTGATTTTCTATGAAAACCCTTATCTTCAAAAACCCTTCGTCTTACCCCAACATCACCCATGCCAAGACAAATTTCATGAACCAACACCTACATGCCTTACATCAACGCAATGTCAATCTCATCTCAAGAAAATTCTCCCAACTCTACCTCGGGAAGCATTAGACATTTCTCAATGTCTCGGGACAAATTCGATATCGATATTGCCTCACCTCAACTTTCTATCGTAACTACCAGCGATTTGACATCTCCAACCTCTCTGAAATCACCAAATGGCCGTCGTATCGCGACGTTTTCCCGCGAGGGTATCTTGGGATCCGCACAAAAAGCCAGAAATTTATCACAATCTTCCGCAGATAGAGAATCTATCACAAATGCATTACAAAGCAGACAAAACCATAATCAAAACCAAAATAGAAATGGAAATGGAAATGGGAATCAGAATGGAAACAGTGATGATGGAATCAATCCCTTAAAAAGAAGGAGTACCGATGCTGGCATCGACTACCCCAGACGAAGAGCTACTATAGCTGTGAGTATTCTATTTTGGACCACAACAACACCTCTAATAAAAATCTAGTGCGAGATATGTCGATCTCGAAAATCACGATGTGATGGCACCAAGCCCAAATGCAAACTTTGCACAGAATTAGGTGCCGAGTGCATTTATCGTGAACCGGGAATCAAACTCGATGCTGGAGATAAACTGATATTAGAGCATCTTACTCGGATCGAAGGGTTACTTCAATCGACCTTGATCGGCCAAACATCCAATCTTGCCCTTTCAACCGGATCGCCGTCTATCAATGGAGGAACCACAACCAGCGGTGAGGATCTACTAATGGCAACTGGTGGAGGCTTTGTCTCTATGTTACCTGCCACAGGTCTTGGCACGTGGGCTATCCCCACCAATATCTCCACGATGCCAAAAATTCACACAAACGCTGCACTACACTTGCTCCAATGGCCTTTAATCCGCGATTTAGTATCACGGCCTTACGATCCCCAAATTCTTCTTCAGCTCGAAATGGCCAGAGAGCCACTTGCTTTGTCCAAAGCGCCATGCTTAGATCTATCAAACACCTCTGCATATATCGAAGCATTCTTTGCCAAAGTGAATGTGTGGTATGCATGTGTCAATCCTTTCAATTGGACGAATCATTACCGCGTCGCTCTTTCCAATGGTTTTCGCGAGGGCCCGGAAAGCTGTATTGTGCTTTTAGTGTTGGCATTGGGTCAAGCCAGTTGCAGTGGGAGCATATCCAGAGCAGTTAGTTCTGAAGATCCTCCCGGGCTTCCATATTTTGCAGCTGCTTGGGCACTTCTTCCAAGTTTGATGACGAGAAACACGGTATTATCTGCTCAGTGCACGGTTCTTGCTTCTGCATACTTATTTTACCTTGTAAGGCCATTGGAAGCATGGACCTTATTAAGTAGTACGAGTACAAAGCTTCAACTTCTCTTAAGCGCGCCTGGAAGGATACCAGTAAGACAAAGAGAACTATGCGAGCGAGTTTATTGGAATTCCTTGTTATTTGAGAGCGATCTGTTGGCCGAGTTAGATTTACCACATTCTGGGATAGTTCAATATGAAGAAGTAGTAGGACTTCCAGGAGGTTTCGAGCAAGAAGATGAAGATGGAGTGGGTCGCGATGAGCTTTGGTACTTCTTGGCCGAGATTGCTCTACGTCGGTTATTGAACCGCGTTAGTCAACTCATTTACTCGAAGGATTCGATGGCTTCGACGTCAAGCTTAGAGCCTGTTGTGGCCGAGCTTGATTTTCAACTATCACAGTGGTATGAGAGTCTACCTCTACCATTACAGTTCTCATATACCCGAAGCCCTCTTGCGGATCCGGTTCAAACCGTGTTAAGACTGCGGTACTTTGCTTGCCGGACAATTATTTTCAGGCCATATATTCTTGCGGTAATGGATAATGAACAAGCAGCCATGGATCCATCAGTTCGAGAAAATTGCCGGAAATGCCTTGAAGCTTCCATTAGACAACTAGAGCATATCAGCGCACAGTAAGTTCATTCTCTTCCTTATCTCACCGCGATAGTCTAGCTAACCCCATTTTCAGCCATGCAGGTCACATGCCATATCTCTGGCAAGGTGCGCTCAGTATTGTCTCGCAAACGCTTCTCGTAATGGGCGCCACAATGTCCCCCTCCCTTTCCGCGATCATCAATTCACTCGTCATCCACGATACAATCGACGGTATAATCAATGACGTCGTCATGGAAATCGAAAGATATGCCCATTTAGCACCGAGTCTAAGTCTCTCTGCCGAGATCATCAGAGAAGCCGAAATGCGAAGACGCAGCTACCTTGGCGGTTGAATGTAGATCCCTCAAAATAATACATTATTGCAAAAAATCGATACCACAAAAAATGACGACAATCAGCACAATGACGATTACCCCCAACGCACTTCGAGTGGCAAGGGGTGAAAAAGGGCCGAATCTTCAATAGTCTCAGAAGTTATCATACATCCTATTTTCGGGAAGAAAGACTGGGTAAAGCCACGATATAAATGAAATTGGGGCTGTGATATGAGTTCAAGAGACCGCACGATGAGGAGATCGAATTCTTTTTAGACTTCCTCGAAGTATCTACGTGGCAGCTAGGCTTTTCGGGCCTGGATGCCTAAACAGCTAATTTGAGTGGTTGAGAACCACCCCGCATTTTCCAGGGTTGTGATGGCTTTGGAGGTTATGTAGAATGGGTCTTACATGTACACTGCCACATGTTGTATATAGTTCTATTTGTTGGAGTGGCTGGTAACTAGTGGTAGTCATGCTGTACAGTGCATGCTACGTCTATTTATCGCTGTTCTATATTGTACCCCCTGTGTATATTATGCATCGCGTGGGATTGTGGAATGTTTCCATCTCGGAAGTCACTTGACCGGGGCATTGTATTAGAAAAGCATAAGACATTGAGAAAAGAATCAACTCATAGTTGAAATTTGAATCAAAAGCGCAGATCTGAATTTGTACTCACTCCTGATTCCCACGATTCTTTGACATGCAAGATAATTAGTAGCCTGTGTAATGAAATAGTATGATGATTGAGAGAGACCTGTCGAGTACTCGAATAACCTTTGTAATCTTACATCATTCTTCCGGTTTTCGTATACTATCAGATCTTGAGTCACTGAGAGTTCGACAGCAGAGAAATCTGACACAAACACTGACTTGGTACTGTTATCATCATCCTGTCTGTCCTATCCTATGACCGTCATGTGACCATGTAAATTGATATTCTTTGGAACTAATTGCTATTTACTGATATTTGTTCGAGATATTTGAAATGACTCTCGCACTTTTAAGGACTACTCGTGCTATTGTACTTATAAAAGCTCATTAGCAACAGTCGTAAGGTTGGAATTGGCCTCAATCTCTTGCACAAACATAGATACAGTCTCAACAGTCACGAGATAGTGACCACTCCACACGAGAGCGCTTCATCTCGCGAGAAACAACACACTCAACGCCAATACGATATATATTTATGTTGCAAAAACAAGCAATAAGGCATGGTATGTATTCTCAATGGGATAGTAATACGATGCAGAGAGCACCGAGAAAAAAACATTCAAAAAAGAGGCTAGATATACTTCTTCAGAGACTCTTGATATGTCGACTAACCTCTAACCTATCAGGCAAAGATCTTCAACTTCGGTTAAAGAAGTTCTCATTTGCTTAGCTACTGAAGTTCAAGATTGTTTGCACGAGCAATGGCAATGTATGGTGAGAGCTTTTTGATGACAGTATGTCAATTTCATTGCTATTATCTCCGGGTATTTTTCCACGGAGCCATTCTTGGACATAGGTTACATTAGTAAGTCATGTTGACTCATAATACCAAAATATCTAGTCATATCATTTCCACATTTCCCAACTCTCAAAGCATCAGAATTTCTATCGCGTTTGCATAGTTGATAAAAGGTCTCTCATCTTGTATCATCTCCAGCAAGAAATTATGTAAATCTCATGCCCCCAACTTGATATCCGCTAATAACGCCTATTTCGCAGTCTTTAGTTTCCAATCATCCTTCTCACCATTCTACCAACTCCACCCCTCGCCGTACTCTGTACCTTGGAAAACCTCATGGCGCCACAACTCTCACTCTCGACATGTTGCACCAACCCACTTAACGCAATAAACTCCTTTCCGCATCTTGCACCTGGGCACTTGTACATTTTCTGCTGATGAACGGGGCTTTTCAGATGGCTACTCAATCCTTGTAGAGTATTGAATCCCCGATAACATAAAGCACATTCAAATTGAGAACCGTTCCAAGAGCGGTTGGTAGCAATGTTGGTGGAGGAGGATGAAGGATACTCGATCAGACGGGTAGTGATGACGTGATCGCGATCCAGGCGGCGAATCTCGGCATTGATTTTCTGACGATTCGAACCAGAAGGACAGCGACCGGATTCGAGGTGGATGATGAGTGCTGAGGCGGTTGGATATTGGGTGGTGCAGAATGGGCATTCGATGGACGCTCCTTGGTGGATTCGGGAATGCAAGTGCTGGTAGAATTAGATTTCTTTTCTCCAGGATAGATTCTACCAGGGTTCTGATTGATAGCTTACCTGCATCAAGTTGTTTTCATTACGAAACATGCGTTTGCATGGCTGGCAATAACGATGGCCATGTTCACGGACGTGATGCTCTTCACGAGCCATGTTGGTCCAATACCAATTGTCGCAACCAAGACATTCAAATTCAGGCTCTTCATCACTGGGTTCGTATTGATCTTCACGGTGAGTATTGCTGTTCTCAACGTGTTGGTTGTAGCTACGATCACTGGCGAACCAGCGGTCGCAAGGGTGGCACCACGGCATATTGAGTAGGTTGGAGATGGAATTGTGAGATGCTATAAGTTATAAGTATACTAAATCACTTATTGATATCTTATGAATGAAGAGATATATTGATGACTAATACATGTATGATATGATTTTATATTATAAAATTAACGTGTTTTATCAGTGTGCGGGTCATATTAGTATGCGGATCATTTCGAAAACCATCTAAATCAAGCTTTTTAAAATATTAATATTTTAATAACTAATCATTATTTTCATGAATAAAAGATTTTAAAAAATAATTGAAATCTAGATTCTTTATTGATCTAATTTTTATAAAATAATTTCATTATTTTCTATAAAAAAAAAGGAAATTGTCACGATTTTCGTTACAAAAAAACTATTTTTATAATAACAACTTTATAAATTCGAATTTCCCAAAACTAATCAGATTTTTAAAATTTTCAGAAAATTATATCCATAAATAAAGAAAGTGCACGGTTACACACAGACGAATTTTATATGTAAAATAAGTGACCCGCATACTAATATGATTCGTATGTTACGGGAGCTGCCTCTAGGGTCACGTAGAAGTGGCTAGAGATCTCTCAAAATGGTTTAGACTAGATTTCAAGTAGGAATTCAATAAGGTTAATAACTAGTTGCAATTCTCGTAACTATAGTAATAAAACTAATAATTGTTCTTGAGCACGAAGCTCTACATTATAATGAAACTCATTTCTTTATATAGACCTTCCTGCTTTATGGAGCCTATAGTTCTGTCCTACTTGGATCCCTTGGATCCTAAGCTCCAAAGGCTCCTGGCTCCTTGGATCCTAAGCTCCAAAGGTTCCAACGTCCTGTCACATGGCATTCATCACGTGATCCAATGTTACCCGTCGTAACATCGTACACTAATAAAACACGTTATGTTATTATATTATTATATTATTATATTATTATATTATTATATTATTATATTATTATATTATTATATTTCTTATTAGATTGATTTATAATAACATAGAATAAGGTAGAATCGTATAGAAGATTATTAATAAAACGAATTAAATTGATTAATTGTACTTTCTTTTTATAATATAAATGATTCTATAAGATTCGATTTAAATCTATCTTATTTATAAGTAAGGAAACTATTAGAATTTCATTATAAACTATTAAAATCTAAGTTATTCTTTAAAAAAAGTCTAGATAAAAGTAAGTAAAGTTAATTCAATTAAACTCTTTATAATTTAACTTCAATTCTACTATCATATCATACACTCGATTTATCTCTAAAATTAAAAGTGACTAAGTCTTCCACTAACACTAGAATATTATTATTATTATTATTATTCTAGACCTAACCTTCAAGAGGAATGAATAGAAAAACTCGGGAGTTGCGGACTTGCTGATCTTCCGTCAATTCCAAAAAGTCTAAGTTGGTGAGTGGTGGGAGAAGTTTCAGAAGCTTAAATAATCAAAAAATCACTTAAGGCGTGGGAAAAGGTGTCAAGATTCACTAGATGAAAGTATTATCAGATTGAAACCCGAAAGTAAACAATTAAATGTGTGAGATTCTATGATAAGTATACTAAATCACTTATTAATATCTTACTAATCAAGCTATATATGAATTAATAATATATGTATAATATGATTTTATATTATAGAATTATATTATTATATTATAATATAGCTATATCTCTTATCAAATTGATTTATAATAAAATAGAATGAGATGGAATCATATGGAAGATTGTTAATAGATTGACTAAATTGATTGGTTGTATTTTTTCCTTTATGATATAAAATGATTCTATAAGATTCGATTTAAATCGATCTTATTTATAAGCATAGAAACTACTAGAATTTCATTATAAACTATATAAACCTAGGATATTCTTTAAAGAAAACCTAGAAAAAGCAAACAAATTCAGCTCAATCAAGCTCTCTTATAATTTGTCTTCAATTTAACTCTTATATTATATTCGATTTGTCCTTCAAGCTAAAGTGACTAAGTCTTCCACTATTACTAGAATATTATTATTATTATATTCTAGAAATTACCTCCAACAAAATGCTTTTACAATCTTTCACATGAACAGAGAAATGTTTATATTATTACGAACAAAGAATAATAGAATTCAATTCACCTATTAAATATTCATTTATATAATTTAAAGGTTAGTTCTAAAATAATATTAATAAAAAACTTAGTCACTTTAGCTTTTAGAATAAATCGAATATATAATATATAAGTTGAATTGAAGTCAAATTATAAGAAAGAGCTTGATTAAATTGAATTTGCTTACTTTTTTCTAGATTTTCTTTAAAGAATATCCTAGGTTTATATAGTTTATAATGAAATTCTAGTAGTTTCTATGCTTATAAATAAGATCGATTTAAATCGAATCTTATAGAATCATTTTATATCATAAAGGAAAAAATACAACCAATCAATTTAGTTTGTTTTATTAATAATCTTCTATTTAATTCTATCTTATTCTATTTCATTATTTAATAAGAAATATAATAATATAATATAAAATCACATCATACATATATTAGTCATCAATATATCTCTTAATTAATAAGATATTAATTAATAAGTAATTTAGTATACTTATTATAGAATCTCACAGCATGAGAAATGATATTGAGGTTGAGGATAATATTAACAGTAATGCCAACGGGGATATGCGAGTTACCTATACAGCAGCTTCATATTTCCTGCCACCAGCCTGCCGGCGTATTGCTGGGTACTAGGTTTTAATGCAAAACTTGATTATGGAATCCAGCAATGCATTATCGTATCATTATCGGGAAGTATGTCGGCCCCATTCACGATTTATCAAGGTTGAATCAAGAGATAAGTAATGGCATCTTGTGGCCGAAGTTATCTAAGGGCTCCTTCATCATATACTATATCAAAATACAAGATCTCGAATCAACCAGCTACTGGGAAGAAAACTAGATTTTCTAGATATCTCAATCGATGCTATTCACCGCTGGAAGTTTCAGTCATTCTGCAATGCAAGTCTATCCTGCACATCATCATTATCATCATGCGAGCGTCCGATGTGCAGCAGGTAGTGCCAGCTTGACATTAGTTTACAGCCAACAAGAAAATATGATTCTGAAGTCCTATCGACGAGCGAGAATGCTACAGAGACTCCTGTTGAATGAACCATGACCACAGCCCGAGATCCTAATCAGTATCCCCCGCATGAAATATACAAAAGGTATGTTCTGGCATCTCAAACGATGTAGAGAATCTCGATTCAATAGAAGATTTCGGCGCTCAGAGTACAATCTAATATCACAATGACATGAACAGTTTCTCAAACACCGACCATCCTGCATGACCACCTTCCAACCTATAAATGATCCGAGTTCAACAGATAGTATCCCCCATCTCCCTACCCCTCTCACCCGGCATCCGAAAGTCCTTTCCCTGATACTACTATAAAACATGTGCCATGTCACCATATAGCCTATCCTAATACCGACCCCTAGAATCCATACGCCATACAAGACCCCTTCCGCAAAAACCTCTACACGCTGCCTTTCCCGCAGAATCTAAGAAAATGCATCATCAAACGCTGGCCTCACCCAGTAAACAACACTATAAACTGCAACACATAAAATCAAGAACAGCACAATGGTAAAAACCAAAATCCTCATACAATATCTATACTATAGAGTTACACTTAGTTTACTTTAGCCCCATTCCCTTTCCCTTTCCATTTGCTTCCACCCAGTCCTTTCCCAATTCCATCCAGTACCGGTCATCCTCCTCCTGGATCAAATTCAACATCTTTTCCGATCTAAAACCACGCCCACCCACGTTATCAAATATTTTCCCATATATAACAATCACTGCTCATTCTACTCTACATCCACTCGCGCCCCCGAACAAACCAGATGATAAAGAAAATGAAATCACACGCATCAGCAATAAAAATCTCAGACAGGCAATTAAAGATCTTGCATGCGATTTTAAGCATTCTAGGTAAGAGAAAGGGGAATAGAAAAACAATAACACCACGAAAAGAAATCTACTCGATTCTCTTTTTTCCTTCTTCGGCATTCGCGTAACGAGCTGTGCTTAATCCACGCTCGTGCTTAGTTGTTACTAGCCCACCGACTAATTTGTCTTTGCGTGCGTTGCTTATTGCTTCATTATAGCCTTCTATTGCCCAGGGGCGAGGATTGAGCTTGGGCCAATTGACCTGTAGAGAAAGTGTTAGTAGAAGTGGTCGAGCGAAATCAGGAGATGATGAAGTGAAGCATCAGGGGTATCAGAGAAAGGGAAATAGAAGACGAAAGAAGAACATACATATAGCATTCCGTTGCCATAAACGAAATTAGCACACCATGCTCCTACTACCAACCAAACCATAACCCAAATTCTCAACGGTAATACAGCAGCATTGGGTAGACGAGGAGTGAAGAGGCCAACAAAGACAAAAAAGATACTGAAGGCAAGGATATAAGGGATGCTTTGAATGAGTAATGGTCTCCTATCGGCAGTGATAAGATGAGAGCCAATATTTGCGTTGCTAGGAAGATAATAGCCTAGGAATAGATCAAATGAATCCTGCTTAGGTCCATCTAGGAAGTTATTTCTCACGTAACGCGTAATAGAATTTTGAAGATCTTGAAGAGCACCAGCTTTGGTCCTCACACCTGTCCTTGTGAAATCTGTTTTGAGAGCGCCGGTTCCAGAATAGGATTTAGAGACGACATCAGCGTTGTCGGCCCAAAGTTTACGGAAAAGAACTTCAAACTCGGGGTCGGCTGTTGTAAAGGTCTCGCCACGAGTAAGAACACCAAGATCCGTTAGTTGCCGATTGAGGGTCCATCGACCAAGCATGCTTTGAACAACATTTGTTCTGTCAAGGCAGTCCATGCAGTTTGTGCGAACAACGCTAGTTTGGTGGTTGCGAACTTCGAGACGGCCATCGATATCAGCTGGCATATCAATTCCACGGAAATATTGTTGTGCTTCAAGGGCAGAGTTAAGTTGGTCAAGTAGTAATTGTGCTCGGTGCCATTTCAATCCTTTGGTTTCGTTGTGGAAATCGAAATATACGTAGTGCAGTCTGTCCATCTCTTGTCTCTTCCCACTTGACTCAACGACCCGGAATTTCTCATCTGTAATTTGATCATTTTGTCTGCTTTCAGTTGGCGCCGAAACCAGAATCTTTACCATCTGTTCATATGCTTCTTTTACCCGCTGCTCACGTCCCTTCTGGTTTACCAAATTTACCAAATAGTTGTCTCCGTAAATTCGGACTTGCTCATCGAAATGTGCTCTAGCGGCAGGGACGGCGCTTTCTACTCCTCGAATCTGAAGTTTTGGTGTATAATGTAAAGTGTTGACTTCTGCCCAAAATACTGGGACACTCCCTCTGGTTTGTACATATGACAATATCTGCATCTCCTTGTCGCCTGATCCTCCAACTTTGCCATTTTTCATTCCAGCACCTCCGGCAAATCCACCAAGCCCACTGCCATTATCATTCAAAATGATGATTTGTTCCGTTTCATTGAAGTTCGAAACATGCCCATCCTCATCCACACCTCGAGAAAAGTATCTAGTTCCAGCTCGGTATCTGGATCTTCGTGTAACCAAGATAAATGTCAATGGAGTAGACTTGATTTGAGTGTGAACAATCTCAAACATTCCAAACATAACTGGCAAGATATATGGATCCGCCGCCGGTTGTTGTCCATGTTGATGTCGAGAACCAGAAGTTCGGAAATCTATTAAATCAGATTGTATGAATTTATTCCAAAAGAATCGATCGTCTGCTCGCTTCCATAGAGGAGCTGATTTGTCGTGTTGCGATTGTCTCTGAAAAGTGTTGGTAATGTCGGAAGAATACGAAAAGTACATCGGTGCAGACTTGATGAAGATCTTAAGGAGGTTTAGGTAGGTGTCTTCGTCTTGGTCTCGAAGCGCTCGTTCTCGGAGAGGTAGAAATTCGGTTGTGATGATTTTAAATACCATATGCCCCTTCAGTCTTCCAATAGGTTGTGCCTTTGTAATTACAATAATGTACTTATCTAGGAAGAAATCAGTTCCAACTCCTGTATAATGTGGCATTGTAAATACCCAGTCGTAGTTTTATCATGCCCAAGATACCAGCAATACTGGAGACACGCTTTCCTCCCAGAAGTGCTCCATCGTTGAGTCGTATATCTCCCGTTGGTCGATCAACTACAAGTGTTGGTGCTGAGGGTGAAGATGGTGATGTGAATGCGTAATGCGATGTTGAGGCATGAACGTTGATGTCCCGAAAGGGCAAAGAACTAGCCATTTTGACTGATCTATCCTGCAGATAGTGTGTATCGTAGTTCCTCTATTGTCTGGTTCTCACAAACAATTTCCTCTGCTGGCGCGTACGATCTGATCTATAATTCAGCCAAGCTTGATATAGCTGTTCTCTAATTCGAAGCTCGGAGCCTCGCAATATCTAAAATTAACACTGGGTGGATACGCCCTAGAGACACCCCCTTGTTATTACTAATCTCGTCCCTCTCTTGTCTGTTCCAGATCAATATCTAAAGTTTCAAAGTACGGAGTACAGAGCTCTTCTTGATATTCATAATCACTAGAAATGATTAACAGATATAAAAGGAGTAAGACATATTCATTAAAAGCACTACATTTACTAATATAATTCTACAGTACCCAAGTAACATTGAAGAATTAGCTCCAGTTTTGACAACTTCTGATTCAGATACAAAGTGTGAATTTAGTATTTAATGATGAACTTTAGATAGGCTGACGTTCAAAGAGCATCTAAACAATGCTCCACGTGACCGTGATTGTCCCAGTAATCGAAGCGATTTAGGATCGTCGTCACTTTCCTGGTTGCGCTGTTTCTCAAGATCAAGCAAGATAGCATTTAAGTTTACTTCAACCATTTTCGCCTTCCTCCTACGAATCAAAGCCGCCCAAGTACTACACGAGCATATACAACTTGCCCAGCGATATATATTCCACTCCATTAAATCTCATTCACAATCACAACCACATCACATTTCAACATGGCTGCTCGAGGTCCACCAGGCTCCCGTGCTGGAAACTCACGATTTGCGCAGTTTAAATTGGTGTTACTTGGTATGTGACTTTCGTGGGTCCCTAATATCTTCATTAAATCAGTTGCTAATCTTTCATAATAGGGGAATCTGCCGTCGGAAAGGTATGAGCTGTTGTTTGCTGTTTGGATCTACTCTAAATGCTAATATACGGGATAGAGTTCATTGGTCTTACGATTTGTTAAGGTATTTATCATCACTTCCAAGCAATGACATCGTTCCAAGCTGACATCCGAAATCAGGATCAATTCGACGATTGTGAGTAGCTTTCCAACAAATCTCGTTTTTATATCGAATGCCCAGATACGATTCAAACAGGGAATTGCGGATGAACAAAGACCACACCGCTGACCATACGACAGACCGCGAGAGTACTATTGGCGCTGCATTTTTAACTCAAACCATCTCCCTCGACGAAAATACCACCGTCAAATTCGAGATATGGGACACCGCAGGACAAGAGAGATACAAGTCGTTAGCGCCTATGTATTATCGAAATGCCAACTGTGCCGTTGTTGTTTATGATATCACACAGGCTGTACGTCTCTATCACCCTGAATTTGAGAGTAATCCGCTAACATCTGTGATAGGCCTCGTTGGATAAGGCCAAATCTTGGGTGAAAGAACTTCAACGACAAGCAAACGAGAATATCATTATTGCTTTAGCCGGAAACAAGCTCGATTTAGTTACGGAACAACCGGATAAACGTGCTATTACTACTGAAGACGCTTCGAATTATGCAAGGGAAGCCGGTTTACTATTCTTCGAAACTTCCGCTAAGACATCTGAGAACGTACGGGAATTGTTCACAGCAATTGCAAAGAAATTACCCTTGGATCAAGCCGGTCCAAGAAATCCAAGAGCTGGTGGTCCAAGGGGAACTGGTGTTGATCTCAGGCCCGAAGCGCCAGGAACACAATCAGGCCCAGGATGTGCTTGTTAGAGAAATTTTGTGATGAATATGCGGGGGAGTATGGGACATATTGGGTGGAATGAACCTTTGATACCAAGAATGAGCTATTGTCGGGACTTTCCACAAATAGTGTTCCTTTTCGAACAAGATTGCTTGGTTGAGGGCAGCATACATGTGGCCACTTCAACATTTACGAGAGCAATCCTTTTTTAATACCTTGATGTCTCTAAATTCTCGTTGGAAGGGGTCTGATTTGCAGCAGATTTCTGCTTGCTAGGCGTGAGGGCTTTCCTTGTTTTTTCCTTTTTGATGAATTAGTTCTTCGGCATTTGGGATGTACGATATGCAATAGAACCATGCATTTAAACCCAATTATTTTTTATTGCACAAGAATCTGTGTTCAGAGAATGATCATCATAGGAAATGTTTCAATACATATAACATCAATTTTTTTGACATGACATTATTTCGTAGCCTTGCACATTTGGCTAATAATGTGAATTCTGACCCTGGGATTTTCTACATCATCGGCCAAAAAGTGGTGTGGTCCGAGCTCCTGTAAACTTGGAAGTGTTTTTTATCTTGAATTGTATAATTGGCAGAAGAGGACGCGCAGTTTTAACATCACCAACCTCAAAAATTACTTATCACTCCACGCAGCCCGTCATGCTGCGAGTTTGTCTTCGATCTTCGAGGACGTTGGGTCTCAGATCCAACGTCGTCAGTCCTGGACGTCAATGGAGAGCACAAAATAGCCGGGTGATTTCGGATACTATGGTATGTATGAAGCTTCAAGATATTGTATCTCAAACAATTAAGTTGTGAGATGAATGCTGATAGTTTTTGCAACTCTAGAGAAGTTATGCCGATAAACCAAGTATAGCAGACTCGAGACCTCCAGTACTTCCAGGATCGGCCAGCGCGGCTACATCTGAACCATTACCACCTGGAGCAATAGTAACACCAAATACCGCCCCAACTCCAGCAACTCCAACCTCTACCACAATTCCTGCGGAAAATGTCCCTCTTACTCCCCCTCCTCCAGGAGTCAAGTCACCAGGACCTCCCCCTCCATCTTCCATCCCACCACCTCCCGCACCAAAGCCAAAGAGACGCTTCTTCCGCAAGTTCTTCACAACCTTATTTCTGTTAACTACATTGGGCTTCGGTGGAGGGGTTTACTATTCTCGAATCAACGATAATTTCCATGACTTCTTTACCGAGTATGTACCTTTCGGAGAGGAAGCGGTCCTTTATTTCGAGGAACAGGAATTCAGGAAACGTTTCCCTTTGATCGCAAATCGAACTCCAAGGCCTTCTAGAGATACTGGCGAGCAAATCAAAATCCCAAGCCAAAGTGGCGTATCATGGAGGGTTGCCAATGAGAACAAGGAATCTACTAGGCGACACACTAGCTCGGCGAAGGACAAGGCGAAGCCATCGGAAGCTGTTCAGACACCACAGGACTCAAAAGCAGCCGATAGAGTCAAAGCCGTTGAACAAGTTAAGAGTGGAAATGCACCAGTAAAGAACTCTCCAGCTCCAGCTGCTGCGTCCGCCACTTCAGAAGCCAAGCCAAGCAATGTTCAAAGGGACCCAGAAGTCAATGAGCCATCTAGAGCATACAAGAAAATTGAGCGAATTGACCCAATTAATATCCCTGATGGAAACGAGCCTGTAGTTCAAGAATTGGTTAAGATTATGAATGATATCATTGCAGTCGTTAATGCCGACAATGCAAATGCTAGATTTACATCTACTATGGACAAGGCCAAGTCGGAATTGAACAGAGTTGGAGGCAAGATCTTGGCTATGAAGGGGGCAGCATTGAAAGAAGCTGACAAGAAGATTAAGTCTCACGATGGAGAATTCGATCGTGCTGCTATGCAACTCATGCAAAACTTCAAGAACCAACAAGCAGAGCAGGAAATTCAATATAGGGCCGAGTACGAAGCCGAGCGCAAGAGAATTCACGAGAACTACGAGAAAAAGCTTAAGTCTGAGCTCGATCGCGCAAATGAGGTCAATGAGCAAAAACTCAAGAATCTTTTGACAGAACAAGCAGTTGAACTCAAGCGTGCATTTTTGGCTGATGTCAGAAATCGCGTGGAGGAAGAACGTGAAGGCCGCCTCGGTAAGCTTTCCGAGTTGACGAACACCGTCAATGATCTCGAGAAGCTTACTGGTGACTTCAATTCTGTTGTCGACGCAAACCTCAAGACTCAACATCTTCATGTTGCAGTTGAAGCCGTTCGTGCTAACCTCGAAAAGTCTCAAATTCCACGCCCTTTCACTAGAGAACTTGCTGCCCTTAAGGAAATTGCATCTGATGATCCAGTTGTAAACGCAGCGATTGCATCCATCAACCCAGTCGCGTATCAAAAGGGTGTTCCAAGCTCAGCTGCCCTCATTGATCGTTTCCGTCGTGTTGCATCTGAAGTCCGCAAAGCTTCGTTGTTACCTGAAGAGGCTGGTATTGCTAGTCATGCTTCGAGTTACGTACTAAGCAAGCTTCTGTTCAAGAAGAAGGGATTGGCTACCGGTGATGATGTTGAAAGTGTTTTAACTAGAACTGAGACATTCCTCGAGGAGGGTGACTTGGATGGTGCAGCTAGAGAGATGAACGGATTAAAGGGGTGGGCAAAGACTTTGAGTAAGGATTGGTTGGGTGAGGTTAGAAAGGTCCTCGAGGTTCAGCAGGCTCTTGACGTAAGTTTTACTTTCAATGTATCCTTCACTCACTTTATGCTTCAATTACTAACAATTCCCAGGTAATTGCAACCGAAGCAAGACTACAAAGTTTGAGAGTCGAATAGAGAAATAACAAAATTCTTTCCTATAATTGATTTGTACATGAAGTTCAGTGGTGAGAAGAGACGATAAGCACGTGTTGGTGGAGAGATCGGTCAGTCAATAATTTTGACTGTTTGTAGAAGTACGGATAGTAAAATTAGAATACATGTACTTTATTACTGCTGTCCTAATGGCAGGATGATTTAGTGTTTTTGCGGTGAAGTGTGGATTTACAAACCATGCAATAGTGCTAAATCGAGGTTATCAAGATGGAAGTAGCAGCGAGCGCTGGTGTGGCTAGGCGTTCAAAGATGCACATCAAACTTTTTGGGTATACTCGAGTATGGTTCGGATGATGTTCGCTTACGAGCGACTGTCAGCCGTCAGATCGTTGATCATCCCTTGATTAAGCATATATTACTACTTCTATCCCAATATCTACCTCGCACCTGTACCCCCATCTTATCAACCAGACTCTTGTTTTCACATATCATTGAAATCATGCACCTATACTGCATACAGTCTGTCAAACCATCCTCTTTGTCTACTCCCTCCCCCATTTAAAGAGCGCTGTTATCATACCGTCCGTTTCTACAGCTTTCACACAGTTTCTTGTCATGTGGTTTCATTTTATTCTCCCTTTTATGCTCAGGATTCTTCATATCCACCCCGTTCCATGCGGATAAAAAGACCTTCGAGAACGATATTCTTCATCCGCGATCTAGTAAATAACGATTACTACGTTGAATTCAGCGAACGTATTCTGAGAAGTAGAATCCGTGACTGTGCGCGATTTTTCATCTATCACATATTCTCACAATTGAGAATACTTGACCTTTCAATCCAGCCCATATTTCGAATGAAAAGATGACTTGAGGAATCTAGCACTACCTCCTATTACTCCGTAACTTACCAAGTTTCGAAACCTTCATCTTGCATCATCTTCACATATGCATCTTCATTTGCCGCTTCCTTCTCAAATCCCTCGCTTTTGAAGATTCTGTAATGTCCATTTACATCTCTACATCCTTCACAATCTTCCCCACAACCACTCCACCCCTGCTTCACCGATACCTTGATCCTCGAGCAATGCTCCTTCGACGTTACCCCTGCAACTTTTTCCTCTCTCCAATCGAACATGAATTCATGATTGTAAAGAGGTCCATCCACGCCTTGGAATACGCATTTATACATAGCCTGGTACATATAATCATACGCCAAACCCATTCTGATCCCCTCCTTTTTCTCAACCTTTACGTCCCAGAAAAAAAGCCCGTACTTATCATTCCTGTTGTAATCAATCAACATTTCTTCAAGTGGGGGCTGACGCAGTAGCATTCTACGCCAGCTAGCATCAGATCTCCTATAAGCCATCGCGACGCGGGGCGATGAACCCCATTCCAGCTTGTTGAAAATTTCATGGCTGACTCGATTCCATGGTTCTTCTTCACTAGTACAAAACCAGTCTGGGAATTTCTCGGTCAGGAGAGGATTAAGCGTAACCTCTGTGTTTCGGGCAGCGGGTTTGAAGAAAAGACATTCTTGGAGATGGGGATGGGTTTGGATTATCTCGGCCCATTGTTTGGAAACGCGTTGAGAGAGGAGCAGAGTTTTGACGTCGAGATGGGAGAGGATCTTGGTGAGTGTTTCAGGGACGTAGAGGGGATTGGGGGTTGTGGTGGACATGTTGATGATTAGGATTTGGGTATTCGGTATTCGGTATTGGTTCACTGGTACTGTTTTGTGATCAGGACTTACCATTCCTATGTAAAGATATTGGGTATGATGAGAACGATGAGTTCAAGAAGTCAGGTGCAGAAGGGATTATCACGTGGCCTAGGTACTCTTATGTGGAGCTCAGCCATAGAACTAGGAGTGGCGCAGTTAGAATAATACATCGTAGATGATAGGTTTAACCGAAACAGCTATTCTCTTCCTGTATCACTCATTCATCCATCTACGCAAATCTATCAATGTGACGGCGCCGGGGATGTGACTCACTTATTACTATCAAGTTTATGAAGCTCTAATTCAATTTGAATGCGTAACCTTAGGTGTTGTGTGTTGAAGTTACATGAGGAGTTCCCTGGATCCGAAACATGTGAGTCAGGCCGATGAGATCAACTCTAGAAAGCGGCAACCAATGCTTGAGGAGGGTCTTGGTATTTTGTAATCCGTACTCATACATGTCGACTATTTAACGACACCATCCTCGGTTGAATTTAATGCCATTAAAACCAGGTTCAGTACTTTGATAAGTTTAACTGCTATTGTCGTTCCTTTGTTTTGATTCGAATCTCTTTTCATTAATTTCTCTAAAGATCGATTGTTCACACAAATCATCGAGGCAAAGAGGGAAAATGTTGTCTCAAGGAGAATCAGCAACCACCATCTTGTGTTCGTGCAAACAAACGAGATTCCATATCGAGAATCCAGTTTATCAAGAGGTAAACACTCCCATCTTCTTGGCGATGTTTGAAGATCATTCCAACTGAAGATGAATTCTGATCATATATATCGTAGCTCGATATTGAAGGTTTAAATATCACGGTTACATCTTCAGGTAAATCAGGTGTGAAATCGAAAGGAAAATCTAAAGCAGAAGGTCTTGAGATTCTATCCAATGCGAGTTTGAAACTTAAAGCTGGAATATGCTATGCATTGATTGGAAGAAACGGCACAGGAAAATCGAGTATGTCTCCCCTTTTCCATTTTGAGCTAAGGGAAATGAGATTTCTAATAGTTGGTGCCACATGAAGCTTTGTTGAAGGCCATTGCGGAGAAATTGATCCCTGGTATTCCTGTACAGACTAGGATATCTATCTTGCAGCAAACAGATGCAGATTCAAAAGATGCTGGTGACGAAGAGGACAGTGAGTCTAGAGAAAAGGGAGGAAGTAAGCTGTCAGTATTGGCAGAAGTCATCGACAGAGTTACTTCGAGAAGTGAAATTCAACATGAAGTCGATGGTATGTATTGACAATCCAATTGTTGCATTTTTATAATCAATATGGACATTGACAAAGTCCCTTAGTATTGTCCAAGGCTTTGGATAGTCAAGAAGATGCACTGACACCTGTACGGGCTTTTCGGAAAGTTCAGCATGAAAGACTGAAAAAGGAACTATTCGAGAAAGATAAGGATGCTAGACTCAGAAGTGGAACACGTGGTATGGCAGCAAGAAAAGCATTGATTGCGTTTGAGAAGATTGTTGCGGATTCCGAGGAACGGTAAGCGGGCATGAACCAAATTGGCGCCCGAATTCTAATTTATGATATAGCATCAATCAAAAAGATGAAGAGATTGACGAAACCACAACCAAAGAAGAAACAGACCTAGCAGCAGAACTTCTTGCAGAGTTACAACTACAGCTAGAGCCCACCAGACTCGCCGATATTGAATCAAAAGCACAAAGTATCCTTTCCGGTCTAGGATTCCCCAAAGCAAACCTAGATAAACCAGTCAACACCCTTTCCGGAGGATGGAAAATGCGTACCAATCTCGCTTCCGTCCTTCTCCAACCAACCGACATTTTGATCCTCGACGAGCCTACCAATTTCCTCGATCTCCTCGGAATTATCTGGCTACAAAAATATCTCGAAACCCTAAAGGAACCTACCACTCCCCCAACCATTGTAATCGTCTCTCACGATCGCGATTTCATCACTGCCACATCTCAAGAACTTATCATTCTGCGCAGCCAAGCTCTGACTTACTTCCGTGGATCTTTGTCTACATATGAATCCACCATCCGCGAAAAAACTCTCTATCTAACAAGAATGCGCGACGCTCAAGAAAAGCAAAAATCGCACATTCAGCAAACCATTCAACAAAATATCAAACAAGGAAAAGCAACCGGCGATGAAAATAAACTCCGCCAAGCTAAATCTCGCCAAAAGAAATTAGATAATCGAATGGGCATGGAAGTGTCCGCTAAAGGAACCCGATTCAAACTCAACCGCGACCTAGCTGGTTACCATTTAACCGCCAGAGAAGAAATCGAGATTCCACCCGAGGAAAGAGGTATTTCGATGATGATCCCTCTAGCACCCGATTTACGATTTCCCGGCCCATTACTCTCATTAGAAAACATCTCATTCCGCTACCCAACTTCCGAATCTTCGAAAAGCACCACCACACCCGCACCATTCGTTTTAGAAAACGTAAACCTCACCATCCACATGGGCGACCGCATCGGAATCGTCGGTCTCAACGGCGCCGGAAAATCCACCCTTCTCTCTCTCCTTACCGAAACCGCCAAACCCACCAAGGGAACCCTCACCAAACATCCTCGTTTACGACTCGCATATTATTCTCAGAACTCCGTGGAAGATCTGCAAGTTTTCTCGCACAACACTCCAGAACTAACAGCTCTTTCTCTCCTAACATCCGATATCGCGGGTGTGCTCTCGGAGCAGGAAATCCGCGGTATCCTAAATGGTTTGGGTCTTCAGGGACGAGTCGTCTCGGATGTTCCGATTGGTAAGTTATCTGGTGGTCAGCTTGTGCGGTTGGCGTTGGCGAGGTTGGTGTGGTGGGAACCGCAATTATTGGTTTTGGATGAGGTGACGACGCATTTGGATTTTTGGACGGTGAGAGCGGTGGGCGCGGTGATGAGGGGGTGGAATGGGGGGGTGGTGGTGGTTAGTCATGATCGATGGTTGGTTAGGAAGGTGGTGGAGGGGTGGAAGGAGGGAGAGGAGGATGGAGGGGGAGAGGTTGAGGATGAGGAGGATGAGGAACAGAGGAGGAGATTGGTTTATGTGGTTAAAGGTGGTGCGGTAAACGTATTGGAGGGGGGCGTGAGTGAGTTTGAGAGAAGTTTGGAGAAGAGAGTTGATAGGTTGATGAAGTGATTATATTACGTTTCACTTTTTATGGGTTGCGTTAATTACAGTCATGTATTCAATCGTGCGAAAAGTGGTCGACATCTAATAGTGTTGTAATTCATATCTTTCGCACACATCTCTATTCGGGTCGAACACTTTCAATATCGTAGAAAGTAGTCCTGATTTGAACCCTTCTAATCATCATGTTTGGGAATCCTTTGAACTTTGAGAATACCTCCATTTTCCTCTGTATAAATCATCACAAACACCTCTAACACTTTCACTTGCTCGAATCATTGAAGTAGATCTCATCGTAGGCTAGAGCTCCCTTCGCGTAAATTATCAGACTACAGTACAGCACAAAATCCGAATCCTCACAAATACTACATAATCTTAGCATCCAATGTTCAAAAATAAAGTCTTCACACCTCACAAGTCTCCCATGATTACATCATTACACAATTACATCACTCAAGAAATCAGAAAAACTTATCCTTCGTGACTAGATATCTTTTACACCATTTTTTTTTCTTTTCCTTGTTTTTCTTTTGGGGGGGAGAGGGGATCACCAGAAAACCGCGTTTGATTTTCACACTGCCTCGATTGCTTGAGGGATTATTTTCTCGACGTTCTCATGAAGTGAAGTTGTGAACTTAACGGAAAGTAGGGGTTTTTAGAGAGAGACTTAAGACTGTGATCTTTTGAACTCGTAGTCGAAGAAGGGATGAGAGGGGCCAAAGAATTGCAATGCATTGCTTCCAGATATGAGAGTATTTTAATGCGTGGGTATCAGGCAGATCATACTTTTATTTTATTTTGTTTGTTTTTTTGGGTGAGGATTTTGAGGATTGGTTATGTATAGATAGATATTTTGTGCTGGTATATGGGAGAGATTCCGGGTTTAGGTGGAGAGAGGTGAAGAAAGTGATGAAGGTGGGTGGTGAGATTTGACTTGGGAGATGCTGATCCCTTGACTACTATGAAAGTAATAATGATAATAATGACGATGATGATGGGAGTAATAAGTATGTTAAATATTTTTCCACTTTAGAATGGACGTGAATTTGTATTCTTCCTCATCTTCTTCTTGAATCTGTCGACTGGTCAATTTGTGCGCTATAGCTTGGGATGAAGAAAAAGTCCTTTTCAGTCCGAAGAGGAGAGAGACTTGCGTGACTACCAAAAGAAAATGATAACTCTACATTTGCATTATTGCGCTATAAGTATCTCGATATTAGCAATGAGCTACAACTTCATTGCCAGTAAGTTGTCGGATCTCTTCAGTTCAAGATGTGGAAATGATGGAGAACCGCACTTCCACTTTCACTCTCTCAATATCAAAATCCATACAAACTTCTTCCGTACATATTCTCCTTCACTACCAAACCACCAACAACACCATCCAAACAGACCATGAAATAACCATAAGAAAGAAATAACAAAAAAAGTTACGCAGTTCTCATAGCTCCCAAGTCTGTTGTCTGTTAATGTTGAATGAGTGGATTTGTACTTACACCGTCTTGAAGATGTACCAGAAAGCCCGGGCCCGGAACTTATTGTACCAGATATGATAATTGGATTTAGGAGGTTTGAAGGTTGGGGTTTACCGTGGATAAGATGAGTGAGGTTTTATCAGTGAGTGGTTTACCGATGAATAAGATGTTTGAGGTATGGATTGATGCCGTTGATACCGTAGATACCGTGAATGCCATGGCTGCCGACCATACCGAGAACAATTGAAGACACATGACGTTGATGCCATTGTATAAGTGTGTATCTATAAATTGATGTGAGCATGTTGGAACCTCGAAGTGAATAATCAGACCGTTGAGCAATTAGAACTTTGAGTTTTTCGTTTATTTTTCTGGAGGCGGCGGTGTCTTGGGTTACATTGATGATAGTTTGTATCGCGGTGAAGTGATATAAGGTTAGATGATGATAGAGACTTGTATGAAGATGAGAGGGCGTGTGGTCGTGTGTTGAGCTTGGTAGTTGGGTTGGGGCTATACTTCATCTTTTCATGGATAGTGGTTGCGTATTAAGTTATCATTCATTTACTGTCAATTCTTACGGTGTGGACTACTGTAACTCTTCTGGGCACACAAAATTATAATGCCTGATTGTTGCTTATTCACTCGTAGCCATCTCCCCTTTTTTATCCGATAAATTAACCGTACTTTCTTATTCACGTCTGGATATAAACCGTAAATATCTAAGATGATTGCCAACACATGCGGTTTTATTTTAATACGTCAAACCGCGATGCCCGTATTGTACATCTAGCAATGTAGCACGTATGGTTGGCTGTACATATTTTGGCATATAACCTCCTCGAGTTCCAGTCAGCGCAACAACTTCTAAACTTGTTCATCTCTGAATCTTAATCACATTGACAACCAGCTAACATTCTCCAACACTCGATTATTGGATCACAGTTTCCACTCATTATTCACACCTCGAACATACCTCAGACATAAAAAACCATCTCCATCTCAACTTGCAGAGATAAATCACCAATTTCCACAATCCATCTCCTTACCACAAAACCCTTCACAAGATGTGTAACATCTGCCAAAAGATCAAAGCCATCCAATCAATCGACTCTATCCTCCTCAAACCTCTTAAAGTCATCCTCACCAAACTACACGAGCGCATCGAACCCGAACTAGGAGATTCTTTCCTCCGCCGCGAAGCCCGTATCCACTCCATCAATAAGAATCTCCAACATCTTCAAATCGGTCCTTTGAAACCCATCATCAAGCTCATCATTTCCGATCTCGATTCGGAGCTCCGCAAACTCGCGGTCAGCAAGGTCGATCATCCTGCCTATCGAACTGTCGGAAAATACAATGATTTAACGACGAAGATCGGACCGGATGATAGCTCCAGCATTCGGAAATGGTTGGAAAATCGCGCTGAAGAAGTTAGAGAGACTAAAGAGTTGAAGAAGATGGTTGCTCTTCAGGGAAAATCAAAGATTCGGCGCGAGTCAGGAGCTCAGAATGATGCATTGGCAAAACCAAGTTATATGACGGGCCCGGAATCAACAGATTCGGAGTATTTGTCAGGAACAGATGATATGACTAAAATCGATTATATGGAGCTGGATGATCGACTTCCGGTTCCAGGTGCTGTCGAATGGTCTACTCATGTTGTGGATCAGTGGTTTAAGAAGAATGGTGAGAATGCTTTGTTAAGCGAGGGGGTTGCGCAGGCTAAGGATGCACCTAGAAAGCAGGGAAAGCATAGGAAACATAGGAAGCATAGGAAGCATTCGAAGAGAGAGTAGAGTACTGCTAGATTTTGCGGTGGTTTTATGGATGATTGATAGAGTATGATTAACAATCAATACATGTTATTATTTTGAGGGAAATGAGAATAAGCGTCAGTTAATGACGCGTTGAACAGTGAGACGATCGCTTGTAAACAAAAACGTATTTCAGAAATATCATGAAAACTTCCTAGTATCACTAGCGTTGCTTTCCGACTTTTCCAGTATACCATCTGACAATATTATACTTGAACCGGTCGCTAGTCAGAACCCAAACTAGCTTAGACATATACCACTTAAAAATACTATGTCGTAGTATTGTATTATTGACTAAATTGAATGACAAATTCAGTATATCTCATCCAACTGATCATAGGTTATTGACCCAATATCGTAAATTCAATAATGCAGTGTGAAAAACTACATTTTTAAAACCCCCTTTGTCACAATGTATGCAAGACGGCCAAGATAATGCCATTTGATAAGTTCGGAGAGGAATCCTTCATTTCCTAACCTCTGACCTATAAATCATAGTAGACACAAGTTGTCTTCCTTTTCCATTACAGCCACCTAATCCCATACTTCAGTAGCCCACTCCATGAGTTTCAAAACATATCCATATACATTTTACATATAAAGTATAAAGGATAACCACCCTAAGAAAGTACATCCTCTCCAATCATCACATCATAGGTTTCAGAGGTTTTATCTTAATCTAGTTTTGACATCCATCTCCGTTCTCATCTCAATCCTCCTACTCAATCACGCACTATCTACCCACTCACTTTATTCTCACCCCATTTCCCTTCCATTTCCCTTCCATTTCTCTTCGCCCTATCCCAACCACCCCCGAACCTACCACCCTTTTTCGCTTCCCCTACTCCCCATCACCCATTTACATTATCTCAACGCCATCCTTCCCAAAATCAAACCAATCTCAAAACTCTCTTTCAGAATCGTTCCCATTTGAAGTAGCCTGATGAGCCTAAGATATACTCTACCAACTCCAATACTTCTCTATCCCCTATTTTAAATAACCATTCAACTTTCTAGATATGATCCAGCACACAGATCAATACAATGTATATAAAAAAATTCCCTAATGGATTCTTCACAATCCCCCTTCCACTTAGTGTAAACTTCATCAAAATGAATCAACATTTTCCCCTTCTCTATGATCTATTACGAAGTAATATATTATCAAAAATGAGATACCATATACTCAAAATCCACAGAAAATGTATAGGAAAATTGAACTCAATATGCAAGGAATACAAATCACAAAACAATCCATCATTTATCATAACCAACACTTCAAAATAAAACTACATAGGTACAAAAGAATACTCTCTAAATAACAAGTTTCATCACAAATATGTCTCCTCTCTTCCCCTATCTTTTAAGAAAATTATCCTATCTTACATACACATCTACAAACACAATTACATACATACATTACCCCCTCATCATCATAAAAACCAAACCATCCAAACCATCCAACCCTAAACCAAAAGCACCAACCCCATCATCCCCACCGTAAGCCAGCCCCCCAATCCCAATCCCCTAACCAACCTCTCCGCACCCCCCTCAAAAGTAACCGCACTCGGGCTCGCCCCTGGCATCTGCGTCGTCACACTTCCGCTCTTCACACTAGTACTCTCACCCTCTGCTTTAACCACATACGAACTTGGTTTTGGTACTCTGGTGATCGATGATGCGGTTCCGGTGGCGACTAGAGTACTGTTTCCGGCGCCATAGGGTGGTGCGATGCTGTATGGTGACGCGATACTGGTAGCTGAAGATGGAGATGGAGATGCGATTGCAACGGGAACAACGGTGATGATTGAAGGTGCGATGATAGCGGAAACAGTGGCGGTTTGAGAATTGATAAGAGTAGAGATTAGGGTTGTGTAGAGACTTGTTGGGGATGCGGATTCGGGGGTAGGGGCAGAGGAAGATGCTTCGATGACTGGGATTGAGGTTTCGATGCCGGCGGCGGAGGAAGCTTCCTTGGTTGGGGTTGGTGAGGATATACCGGCGATGGATGAAGCGCTAACTGAAGGGGCTGAGGTGAAAATGGCAGCGGTGGAAGAATTCTTGATAGCTGGTATCGAAGTTTCGATTCCGGCTGCAGAAGAAACCCCAGAGGTAGGTATATTGACAAGAGTGCTAGAAACAGTGATTGGATATACGGAAGTATATGATGAGATGGTCTCAGTAGTGACTTGACCTGATCTCGCCGGACAATCCGTTACACTTGGAGGACATGAAGTGATAGTATAAACAGATGTTTGATAGACAGTTGAAGTTCCATATGAAGTATTTGCTGTGGTTGGGACTGGTACTCCAGCTGTGGAAGATGTGGAGCTAACGAGACCACTATTTCCACTCGTTTCTGTTACGGGACAAATGGTAGTGTATGAGGAAATTGTCTCGGTGGTTACGGAACCAATTCTGCCTGGACAATCGGTTACGGTTGCTGCGCAGGATGTGATGGTATAGACAGAGGTTATATAAGCTGTAGAGGTGGTGTATTGAACAACTGAAGTAATTGGTGATGTAGCAGTTCCTTGGGCTGAAGATGAGGATACTGGAGATGTGGTAAGTCCTTGAACGGAAGAAGATGCTGTTTGCGATGTAGGGACTCCTGGGGCTGAAGATGGTTTTGAAGATACGGAAATTCCTTCACCAGAAGAGGTTGAGGTGGCACTGGCAGTGACAGGACAGACAGTGGTGTAGGAGGAAACAGTTTCAGTGGTTACAGATCCAATTCTTCCTGGGCAATCAGTAACTGTTGCAGCACAGGAAGTAATTGTATAGACTGTAGTAACATAGGCTGTTGAAGTGGTGTATTGAATAGCCGAAGTTATCGAACCAAGTCCGGAAGAAAGAGATCCACTAGCAGAGATAGAACCAGTTTCTGATGTTACAGATCCGCTGTTGGTAGTAGATCCAGTTGGGATCTCACTGGAACCAATTGTCGAAGATCCTACCACGGTTGATTCGGTTGCACTAAATCCAGGTACAGTTTCAGTAACAGTACCTGAAGATACAGTAATTCCCTCGACTGAAGATGTGGCAGTGGAAGCTGGAGCAGTTTCTGAGTAATTGTTGGTACTGTTTCCATATGGCGCGGTAGACGAGATAACGATGGAAGAAGTAGATCCTGGGTATCCTGATGGGCCTGCAGATGTCTTAGTCTTAGTCTTGGTCCTGGTCTTGGACCTGCTCTTGCAGGATTTAACACCAGTTCCAAGGGATTTGGTAGGGCGTGGTTTGCTAGATTGACCAGTACCAATGATGGAAGATTTGGTAGGGTATGGCTTGATAGATACTCCAGTACCTGTGACAACAGACTTGGTGGAATATGGTTTGGACGAGTGTACACTTCCACTAGCAGTAGAATTGAAGGAGTAAACTGAAGTGTGACTGGAAGATGGCTTAGCGGAGTGAGACTTCGAGGTGTAGCCTGTTGCAATACTTGTAGATTTGGAAGAATATCCGGTGAATGTGTAGCTACCAGTAGGTTTTGAAGAGTGAACTGGCAATGTAACACTTCCGGCTGGCTTGGAGGAATGAATTTGCGAGTGGGTTAAATAAGATGTCGCGTTGTGAGAATATCCTGGAACGGTGTAGCCAGATGATGCTTGAGCTGGTAAAACTTCTGAGGAAGTGAAAGATCCTGCAGCAGAAGATTCCAATGATGAAGAGGATGTGGCGGCCGAGGTCTCCAAAACTGATGCAGAAGTAAGCGATGGAGTAGTTGAGGTCTCCAATAAACTCGAAGATGTAGCAGTAGAAGATTCCGAAAAAGTCAAAGTTGGGGTGGCAGAAGATTCCGAAACCGAGGTTGAAGTACTTGAGATCGAAATCACAGTGCTACTAGCATTAGCAGATGATTCGATCGATGTTGGAACACTGGAAGTGATAGAGACTTCCGAAGTGGAGCTGGAACTACTAATAGTAGTACTGTGAACAATCGAAGATGTCGAAGTGGGAGGAGGTGGTGCGTAAGAATCCAAACAAGATTTAATGAATCCGTGATAAGAATCTCCATTAAGTTCGGCATCTGTGTTTTCTTGAGAATATGTAGCTTCCCAAATCATGACACCTCCGAATTGAGGTTTTTCATGATAAGATTCAATCAAACTTTGAGCCTCGAGTGGAGAAATATAGTCGGATGCCGTTCCTGCATCAGTAGAACCGAGGAGACCAAGATAGATTGAGGCACCAGCACTAGCACCACTGTTAATGGTCGACACCCATTGATTATAGGTGAATTCTGCAGAGTCTTCGTCTCCAGTCAAAGCATAGTTATCGGCCCATTGACGAGCTGTGCATTGAGCTGCGGCATTGTTATAAAATTGAATCCACAAAAGATCAAATTGGGCACCAGCAATCATGGCTCCCATGTTTGGTTCTGGCAATGGACATTGTGGAGCTCCTGAAATGAAGTATTTCTTCGATGGGTTCTCGGCAAAATGTTCTCGGAGTCTGTTGATCATGGCAATGTAACCTTCGGAGTAATCTGATGGATGTCAGTCTTGGTATCATACGAGACGTTCTGGTGGTCTATCTTACCAGTAGGACCAAACTCGATATCGAAATCGAATCCATCAATATCAATATGGACACTAGGATCAGTTCCATAGTAACCACCATCCATTGGTCTAATTCCACCAGCATCCAACCAAGATTGTTTGAAAGGTCCATAACTTCCCCATAAGAAATCAGCGAAGTATTCTCCATCAGCTGCACCAGTAAGTTGATAGGTGTTGGATGCTCCTCCAAGAGAAAGCAATATCTTCTTTCCTAATGATTGACAGTAAGGAATCCCCTCTTGAATGTTTGGACATTGAACATAAAGTTGATCTTTCGAAGTGTCTACATCCCCCAGTGGATAACCTGGACCTGGAGTGAAGATTGGTTGACCATAACAAGCATTACCAAAGTTCTCGGCTGGATAACCATCACCTTGTGCTGGGAAAACATTCATAAAAGCTAATGGAATGATGTCTACTGTAGATTGCTCGCAGTAATATGAAAGGTTGGTTTGAGATGGTCCGGAACCCTGTCGTCATAATCAGCAATAGTAGTTTGAATCTAGTTGTAAGCCATACCCAATACAAAGCCAAATTTGCAGATGATGATGCATCATAGAGAGCGGCAGCAGGAGTAATTAATGCAAAAGTAGCCGCAGCCACGGTGAAAAACTTCGATGAAGACATTATTAAAAGGATATTAAGTATATACGCAAAAATGAAAGTTTCAAGAGGCCTAAGCCAGGTAAAGAATGTGATTGAACTGGTATGGTTGTCAAAGACAGGACGCAAACAAATGTCTGCACGGTACGAAGGTCACCGGTGGATGAGAAGCTTGATGTCTAGAAGAAGAGGGAGGAGGGAGGAAGAAAAGGGAAAAGGAATTGTATAGAACAGGGATATGTAACATTTCTCCTGATCCCGTCATTGTCGAGACCAAAATCGAACGGTTCATCATGAACCAGGGGTTACACAACGATTTCTGGCTAAATGATGCTCAGATATTGTCGAAATGCATGTGAGGTATCCAATGACAGCCATGAGACAACTCGCTAAACATGCAAAGAACAAAAGGGAAGACGGTCCAAGGCACTCGTGGCAGGGTAATCTCCCGAAAGGTAAATAAATCAAGGTAGCGCGGAGAGTTTGAGGTTCGAACAACCAATGAGGAGAATGGATTGAGTTCTTTTATAGGAATAAGCCCATCGCAGGGTGAGTCTGCAGGAACGGAGTAGCTTCTTCGGCTGATTTACCCGAGGGGCAATTGTGCTCAAAGCATCAATTCGACCGGTCCCTCAATCCACTTTGCGCGCAATGGTTACTCCACAAGGATAAACAATTGGTTGTGGGAGTGGGGATTGAACACTGTGATCATTTCCCCAATATTGACAAAATGTAAGATCGGTACAACGTTCTCCCATAAAGTTGGTCCGAATTATCGGATCTATTCAAATGTGACATTTATACTACTAACACTCCGGTCCAGAGTCCTGTCCTCCCTCTTCACTTCAAAAAGTCAAAATGCTTGACTTTCCCTTCAAAATTTTGTTAGTTCAAAGGATACATAATCTGTGTGTATTGTATCTAGGCGCCCATTCGATTTCATCCAGAAAAATTCCTTCTTTGGATCCCGAAATCCCGTCTCTCGAGTCTTGATAGATGACTAGTCAGGAACAAGATCCCAAATTAAGCGATCCGACCGCTATCACCGACTCGTGGGCCGTGTCTATTCATCCTTACGATAGGTCCACTGATGATGAAAAAGCTTGCCTTTTCCAAAAAGGATCCTCTAACACAATCAGGATCCAATGTTGGCTCAGGGTTGGGCAATCTTAAGAAACTAAAAGATGTCAGCAAATAACCGAATGAAGAGATTAGTTATCATTAGCATCAATTGATGTAACACCCAGCCTGAACTAGGAGTAACCGTTGCCTAAAAAGAAAGATGGGGTGAAGGATTCTTGAGAGAGTAAAATTTCTGCACGGCTAGACGAAATCCATCTGTACTGCGCCGCTGAGGGCCCCCCCTTGACAGGTAAGCACTTATAACAATACCTGTACAATATTCGATCATGCCGAGATTCGATGATTTGATACCACTATCCTGGAGAAGAGATAAATAAGAAGCTATCACCTAAATGCAAAAGCACCATACGAAGGTACTGAGATATATACAGTATCTTAACGTTGATGGTGTTGATCCCCCAATATTTCACGCTGTCGAATCAAGCTTAAAATTGATCAATAGGATCGTCCATTCGACATCTATCATCCCTATCAAACTCTACCAACATCAAAGCATTGATGCTCTTGGAAGTTCACCCAACCCACATGGCCACCACACACACCCACTTCTCTTCTTTCCTTCGTAACGTCCGAGCCATCCCAGATTATGTGAATGATGCCTGTTGATCATCTTGAACCCAGACCCATTCTCGAGCCATTGTAAAAAAATATTTCCAAAGCTTTAATGGAAGAATCGGTGCGATTCTTGAGGATCTTCGAATCTCGAGATTACTTCGTGTTGATTGATATGGGTCAAGAAGGAGTCTATACACTTCTAAACTTGTTTACAATAGTAAAGTTGTAGTGCACTAACAAGTCTTAAAAAAGATAGAAAATCGAATACATGATCATGTGTAGAATTTACACTGCTATCTCATTGACTAATACATTAAGGCTGAATTCGAATGCAACAACAATCATATATTGGATGTATTGACATGATCAAGTACGAACATAGTATATAGAAAGGGAGTAATATTGAATGCAATGCAACATGTTCATTTTCTTTTCTACTACTCTCAGCTAATATTTGGAATATCGATATCAACGGTATTAACCGCACGCCAACGGTGTGATTAGGTGCAATACCAAGAAGCCAAACTTATATGCAACTCGTGGCTATGCTGTTACCTTTTTTTTTTGTCATTTCTTCCACTATTCCATTATCAATATGACCCTTTTTATATCATGGCGTTAGTCATTGATTCTCTAGCGATGCCCCCTTAACCACAGGTTACACACGGGAGAAACAAGAGATATGCTATTAAGGTTTTCAAGAAAACGATCCGAGCTCTAAACTCTATGTGCTGTGAAATCAAAGGGTATGGTTTGATTAACTGACACCACATCTAAGATAGTAGCTTTAAAGAATTTATCAATTCTTTCGTCTGTGAGGTTGATTCTGGAGATAGAGTCACACCCTCAATCGATTGACGTAACTCCACGTCTGACTCCATAGCTTTCCTTATCATTTCAGCAACATAAGTCTGTCTCGGACCGAAGAGCCATTCCACAGTACTCAGTGCCTCCAGCAATTCCAAAAAGAAAATAGTCAGCGTCATGTGCATAAGCAGGTCTTCTTTATCCACCATTTCCATTGCCGCGAAGTAAAGTAGCCCGAGTTTCCCATCGCCCTGTGACGATATATACTCCATGTCGACTTGGCTTAACGTTGGACGAGCGAGGTAATCAAAACCCACTGTTACCAAATGAGGAAGAATTCTCAATAAACGAGCTTGAGCAAGTGTCTTTTGTTTCTCATCCAATTGACCATCACCTTTTCCGACAGTCTTCAAGCTACAGAGTGAGAAAAGTATTTCATAGATTTCGACGTCCTGAAATATCCTTCGCCACAGCGCTCCTTGGCCAGGTGGTCGTTGAGCATCAATATCCATATTTCCTACCCCATTTGTAATATGTGTCAATTCTCGAACAGAGTCGACATCTAAAAGTTCTCCTAGCACTTGCGTAGCTTTCTCTCCAACTCCGACATGAGGGCTGCTAAGCCATGTTCGGAGATAATTTTCGACCACTCCTCTCATACCAGATAGATTTGCTACATCTGCGGAAATTTTCGTGGCCTTTTGAATTATTGTTATGGCAAGAATATTCGCAGCAGGTATGGGAGATCGAAGTGCGAGAATCAAAGCATCTTCGGAAGCCAACTGGAGAGCCTGGGGAAATGTGATTGGCTGTAATAACTTTACGGATAGACTGGCGAGTACTGTAGGGTCTTGTTGTGTGGTGTGGAGAATCTGAGTAATGGTAGGAAGTAGCTTCGGGATCAGAGGGGAGATGTTGTATTCTAAAAGCAGATTAGCAGCCGCGAAGATAGTGGAACACGACAGCTTGATTTAGAGCTCTTCTAGTATGTAGGGAAACAACCAGCACATACCTGTAAGTTGCAACTCTACGGCATCAAAGAGTTTTGTATCGATTGGGGTATCTGGAGATTTTACCAAATCTTGAAGATGAGCTTCAAGCTCCTCCAATTTGAATATGGGGGTATCGTCTATATCCATCTTGGACAATTTGTGTGAGCCGTTGTATTAAACAATGATTGGATATTGCGCAGTGATGTAAGAATCCGAGACAGATCTCGCCAGGATTTTAATATCTGTTAACTATTCGGAATTAGAAGATTAACGTAGAAAAGTAAAGAGTGTTATCGATGATTATCCATGGTATAGCGCAAGAAGAGTGTATTTAGGTAGATGAAGCTTACACCCCGCCATTTTAGTTAGTTTCACCGCTTTTTTAGAATGGCAGAAAATCTTGGGGAATAATATCTACTCGTAGCTTAAGATCAAATTCAAGTTATTCAAGCAACTACCAATGTTTGGATTCTGATTTCAATTGCATATATCTTCGAAATTACTCGCCGCAAACATATCACGACAATCCAAGCACAATATACCACCACAAAACCAGGTGCTACTCAAAACAACATCCTGCCTTGTTGCGAAGCACCGAATATCGACCATCGTCAATCACTACAAAAATCAAAAATTCTAGCATCGAATGGCCTTTCGTGGAGGTAGAGGAGGTGCCAGAGGAGGTGGTATAAAAGGCGCAACATGGGAGCATGATGCTACCTTGAAATTAGACTTCACACCCAGTGAAGATTATCCAGTACGTTCCGTCATTCCTTCCCCGACTCCCTAGTTCTTTTTTCTATAACCAATTTCTATCCTCAGAATTCAATGCGCTCAAACCAAAAAAATCTACTAACAAACATCCCAGCGACATCCCAACCTCAAACGACCATCCCCCCTCACCCCCCAAGAACGCACACAAGTAAAATACTACCGCACTCTC
This sequence comes from Botrytis porri, assembly GCF_014898465.1. Taxonomy (NCBI): domain Eukaryota; kingdom Fungi; phylum Ascomycota; class Leotiomycetes; order Helotiales; family Sclerotiniaceae; genus Botrytis; species Botrytis porri. The sequence goes on along the minus strand of NW_024066075.1, from coordinate 1,327,512 downwards.
CGCGACAAAATTCACCGGGGACCCCTCTACACGCACTCTACCAAACGCGACAGCGATGCGCCGGTGCGAACCTTTGGAGAACAGCAATTCAACGAACAATACGGCCGACAAACCAAAGCGGATTTCGATCCTTTCCTCGGCGTCGAAACATACAGTATGAAGTATCAGCGCAAAAAGCGCGCGATACCTTTAGTGAGCGGGATGAATTTTAGCAAGGAGTTTTATCCGCAGGAGTTATGGTCTGTGTTGAGTGGAGAGGAGGAAGCGAAGACGGCGAAGGATAATGCGGCGATAGCGGCGATGGGAGAGGAAGATCCTTCGGAGAAGACGCGAGCGCTGTTGGCGAAGATTCAACAGGCGACAGGGGTGGAGGGGGCAGAAGGAGAAGAGGATTTGGGAGAGGAGGAAATTGAAGAGGAGCAGGATAACGATTATGAGGATGATGAGGAGGATATGGGTGGTGATTATGATGCGGAGCAGTACTTTGAGAATGGTGAGGATGATGATGATGATGGAGGGGATGGGGGTGGTGAAGATGATTATTAATATTGAGGGGAGATATTCGTGCATTATATTTCGATTTGAGGCGAGGAGTTTGGGGGTGTTGGTATTTTTATGGAAAATGATTGCGCAGAGGGTTATGGAAACCATATCTGCTGTATTGCATAGGCGTAACAATCTTCGAAGGAAGAAGCATTGAAAAAAGACTCAAGAAGATAATCTTACAAAATTTGCACTTCCACTTAAAGAACACACTTAGCTGGAGAATAACGTGCAATTCTTACAGAATTTCCACTGCTACTTTGGTAACCGAAAAAAAGCGAGAAAGGCGATAGAAGACGGGATATATATCAAAAGCAAGAAGTTCAACTTCCTTTTTTGCCCAGCTAGATATCTAAAGGTAATCCATGCATACCTACATATATGTATTCATGGATACATAAGACATCAACCCCAACATCCAAGCAACCACACCCCCAACCATAACCCCTATTCCTCTTTACAAAACTTTTCCTCGCACTCCCTATACTCTCTCCTTTCTCGCCGTCTTCCCCTCACCCCTCTCCTTTTCATATTTCCATTTCCATTTCCCTTTCCCGCTCTCGTTTTCTTTTTCCTTCACTTTACAGAAGATAACTTGTACAACATCTTCCCCTTCACATACAGACTACAACTGATATAGTATCTCTCCCACGCACCATACTACTATTGAAATAAACCAATCGTTCGTTTAATAAAATCCTATGTCTTTTCAATTCATTTTTATTTATTTTGTTTTTACCTCATACCATATCATTTCTTTTCATTCTCCTAACCTATCCTAAAGTAACTTATCCTATCCCATCTTATCCTATCCTATCCTATGCATTCATTGTATACCTCCTCTCTCCCCCTTTCCTTTCCTCTCCTCTCCCCCTTTCCTCTCTCCCCCACCATCCATTCCAAATACAATACAATGTAATGCAGATCAAAAATTCCAAAATTCAAAATAACCAAACATCTGAATAGATACACTACCCCTTCTGCCTTTTCTTGCGGTTCCTCCTCCGAAGCGGACTGCCTCTCATTTCATTCCATTTCATTCCCGAGCAAGTCAAATCAATACGAGGGAGAATATGGCATTCGTTTGAAATGTTTGGATGATATGCGGTGTGATAGGACTCAGTTCAACTTAATTCAACGCAACGGGGGCGGGATAGAACTCAACACAATTCAACGAACGCAACGCGACGGAACGCAACAATGTCTCAATGCCACAACACAAATCCAAATCCAAGTTCCTAATCTCCAAGCAAGATTCAAAATTCATCCAACTTCGAATACAAACACAATACAACTTCCTACAAACGCAAACATGGATACAAACACAAACGCAAACGCAAATGCAAAAAGCAAAACAAACAGACATCCACCTCCCTCCCTTCCTACCCCAATGCTTATTCTCATGCTTATGGTCATACCCATCCATGCCAAGACCAATACCAATACCTATACCTATCAATGCCTATGCAATTTTAGTTCCGCTTCTATTCATTTTTCAATCCTTCCCACAAAATGCATTTCCTGAAGATTTAACAACTTTACCTCCAAGATGCAAGTAGGTGGTACCAAGGTGATTTTGATGATATGTAATGTGATGTGATGCGATGTAATGTGAATATTTAATATATCCTAATATACCAAACCATAAAAGGAAAGAAGAAAGGGACCCAGTAAGCGAAAGCGAAAACGAAAACGAAGCGAAGCGAAGTGGATTTACTTGGGGATATCGATGATTTTACCTGGATTCATTATCCAGTGTGGATCTATGGGGACGGGTTAGTTGGGGTTGTGAAGTTGAATTTGAGGGTATACAGTGTGCTTTCTGATAGATTTTGGAAAGAAGAGGGGAGGGGAGGGGAAAAAAGATAAAACATGACTCACCTAATGCCGATTTGATAGATTTCATGACTCCCAAAGTATCATGTCCCAGTTCCAGGAGAAGAGATTCTTTCTTTCCAATACCTATTCCATGTTCGCCCTATGTTTCTGTTAGTTCCGATCCAAGTTTCACCAAAATACAGAAAATGAAGTATACCGTAACCGTCCCCTCCATCTCCAAGGCTCTAACCACCATATTCTTCACACACCTCTCCACCTTCTCCATTTCCCCCGGCACCGTCCGATCATACATGATACTTTCATGAAAATTTCCATCTCCCACATGACCCAAGATACTAGCAAAAAGTCCCAAATCATCCATTTCTTTCTTGCTCAACTCAATGATATCCGCCAATCTCGAAAATGGCACGGCCACATCCGTACTCCAGACTTCGCTTCCATTTTTTCTCAATGCTAGCATACTCCATAATGATTCTTTTCTCGCTGACCACAATAACTTTTGTTCTCGCGCGTCTTTTGCGAATTCAAAGGAGCTGCCGCGATGGGATTTCGCGATGGAGGAAACCATTGCTATGTTTTCCTTAACTGAAGCTTTCGTACCGGAGAACTTGAAGAAGAGGGTAGGGAGTTCTTTCCATTGACGCGGGGCGGTGGATTTGGATAGATTGACGACTTTCATTTGTACTTCGTCCATGATTTCCATAGCTGCGACTTGAATACCCGCACGCATGACACCTGCTGCTGCTGCCGCCGCATCACGGATTGTAGGGAAAGTGACTACAGCGACTGAGTATTCCGATGGTACGACAGCGAGTTTGAGCGTGATTTCGGTCACAAGACCCAGGGTTCCTTCAGAGCCTACGAAGAGACTATTGAGATTGTAACCTGCGGAGGATTTACGAGGTCGTCGTTTGGTTTTGATAATTGTTCCGTCGGAGAGAACGACGGTTAGATTTATGACCCAATCTTTCATAGAACCGTAACGAACGCAGTTGGTACCGGAACAATTTGTTCCTACCATACCTCCAATTTTGGCACTTGGACCTGGATCTACTGGGAAGAAAAGTCCGGATTGACGTTTTGCCAGCTCATCATTGAGATCCATCCACTAGAGGAAGATTAAAATTTACACAAATTGAAAGAAGTAGACGGAAGTCAAAACCAATCTAGGATTCTTACCGAAACAGATGGTTGAACAACAATATCCATATCCTCTGGGTGAAATGCAATGATTTGGTCCATGAAAGCAAAATCCACGCTAACACCTCCATAAGGACATGATACGTTTCCTTCCAAACTCGATCCTCCTGAATATGGAACAATTGGTACTCGATATTTGTGACATATCGAAGCAATTTTAGAGACCTCTTCAGTAGATTTTGGATAAGCTACTGCTACTGGTAAGCCATCGACATTGGTAGATGACCATTCTGAGCTATTGATACAGATTAGGTGAGTATTTCGTCAATTTGGAAGAGAACTTTCAGAAGCTGTCTGTAGTGTGACTAGCCGAGATATTTCATCTTCTTATGTGAGACGAACGACATTTCGAAATCTTGAAGAGTACCTAGTACCTATAGTAATGAAAAGAAACTAAACTTACTATCCATGAGCCAACAAATCTTCCGGGTCCGTAGAAATAGTATCTTCATTTGTAGCTTCTTGAATTTCCTTCAAAGCCTATATATTCACAATCTGATCAGCTTTTGTTTCTCTCCTCGCATTTCCATCTTTCATTTCCACTCCATAATATCAATTCCCCAACCAACCAACTCACCATTTCCATCTCCTTAATATCTGCATATCGAGGTACCGTAAACTTCTCTGGATCCGCATAATCCCTACCCTCACCCCTCCTCTTCTTTTCCCGTACCAAGGCAAACGTATAAGCTAAGCCGGCGGTGGCCGCCGCCAACAACAGAGCATTTTGTGTTGACCATCCATTTTTGTCTTTAGAATCCGGTTTCGGTATCGAGGTTGATACTTGCGAAGATGTATGTGTATTTAATTTCGCATTTCTACTTTGGTATCTCAATTGTCTGATTTGAGATATTCCCAAGACTCTAGCTGTAGAAATGCGAAAATAGAGTGTACATTTCCCCGTGATAATTGTCGGTTGATGTCGCACCGAAAACATGGCCACGGCTCAGAGATCGAAATGGGATTTGATGGATGGATGGATGGATGGACGTATGGACGTATGGACATATGGATGTGACATACACACCAACGAGACGACCTTGATAGGAACCAGGATAAAAATGAAGATTTCCGTAATCTCCTTTTCCCTTGTAAATATATATATACCCTAGAAATGGGTGTATACAGGTATGTAAATATATATTCCAGATGGATTATGGTGAAGATTTCAGTTGAAAGACGAGGTAAAGAGCTGGTAGATTAAAAAAGATAATACGATGAATAAGATTATATAGTTGCCAAATGATCAAGGTAAGAGAAAGAATTCCAAAATCATTACTAACTATCCATCTGACGTCTGACTTGATGACTTTATATATATCACACAGAGAATCCGGATCTCTTTAGACCTACCTACCTACCTACCTACCTACCTAAGTACTCACTTGAACACTTTACTTACTTCTTCTCCTTCTTCGTACAGAAGTGGACCGTGTTCATTTTCTTTCTAATCTACAATTGACCTAGATGAGGAGGTAAAGTAGAGCTTACAAGTATTAAGTCGTCATCAAATAAGTACTTGCTAGTGTTTGTTTGTGGATCATGAGTTATACGGGTTCTCGTTCTGGTAGATGGTCATATTGTATTTGATCTTGGAGGTCTAGGTTCACTAGTGGTTGTTTATAACGTTCTCTATTTACTACTACCTACCTACCTACCTTCTTAATATATAGAACAAGTGATATTTCATTCAATTTACTCTCATCTAGTAGATAGATCTTCCTCAATTTACAATAATTTTCCTAATTGTGTATAAAATCCCCATTATATCAGACTTTCCATTCCTCGACTCGGATTACTTACCTAGATAGTTTTATACAGTACACTCAACTCAGTATATGCAGATCAAACACAATCACCATAGACTCTGACCTATATGTGCAAATACCTAATAGATATACACACCTACATACCTAATTAGTAATACTCTATACACCTAAATATGCATTCGCTCTCTACTCTCTATCTCTACCTCTCTATCTGTCTCTACTTCCACTTCAATATATTACACCAAAAACACCACCCATTAAATACAATACAACCACCACTTACTTCTCAGCCCAGCACAGCATAGCATCGCATAACATCGCATCTCACCACCCCTACCCCTCCCTCACCCATCCATCCATCCATCCATCACTCATCGCACAAAAATTCTCACTACCAGCTGACCACTCTCACCAGCCTCACCCCTCTCAGTACTCTCTGATCCTCACACAAATCCAATCCCCAATCCTCAATCCTCACTCCCCATACAAAACTTCCCCAAAGCTAATATAATAAATATAAGTTATAGTTAAATATAAATATAATTCACATCCAACCACTCCGCTCCACTCCAATCCAATCTATTACCATCCCGCCCCCACACTAAAACCTCACCAACAATAATCCAATTAATACTCATCATCATCAACTTCTTCTCATCTCCTCACCAATCCACTCTCCATCTATCCACTCTCCATCCACTCTCGAGTCTCTATCCAAGACTTCCAACCTAATACCTAGACAGGTATTTATCTCTCCCTCTCTCTCTCTCACCTCCATCCCGGAATTCCATTATCCACCTGTCGTGTTACCCCACGTTTATCTTAAATGAATGACCTTGAATGCCATTTTGACAGCTCAGATGCTTGGTTGTCTTGCTTGGTTGTCCACCATAGTTGTCTTGCTTGGTTGTCTTGCCCAGGTTGTGTACTGCTATATATCTATATATCTATATATATATAGATATATGTACCTATCACCTATATATCTATATACCTATATACCTACCTATGTACCTACGGATGTATATGTATGTATATATACAACATCATATATCGGTCGGTATCTATACATTAAACATATGTAGGTACGTACTAGGTAGATGGTACTCTTGACATAGCGATATATGAACATGTAATGTCATGTCATACCATACATTGCTTTTGTACCTTGTATTTCTAGCCTCTAGCTTTTACTTTCGATCCTCTAACCTTTAGATTCGGGGGCACTGGCATAGCAATATACCTACTACCTAGAGTCCTTTTTTCTTCTCAATTCCTTCGCCCAGACAAACTCCAGAGTTTAGACTCCAAGTATTTCGATATACTATCTATACAATACTATACTATACTCACTACAAGCTTACACATAACATAACACACAACTCCAAATCCCAATCCACACCCAAATATCCAAAACCCAATTACTCCTTCCCACCCATCCCCTCTTACCTAACAGAAACCACACATCACACATCACCATCTTTTCGGCTCTTTACTCCCCTGAATACTCTAATAAATCGGTAAACCCCCAATTTCCAACCCGAATTCTCGGTCCTTCCGAATGTCTACTTCGTAGATCGTTGCATGTGACAAATATATATATATATAAGAATATGGATAGAATGCGGATTATACTAATGTGATTGTGGTTGGGTCGAAGGGAAAACAAAGGCTGAATGATAGTTTACTACTTACTCGTGCGGGAAATGGTATTAGTATGGTATTCAAGGTTTGAACAAGTACCACAGTCCTTAACAATGCGTCAATGCGCAAAAGTATTAGATCGAGGCTTTAATACAGTCACTCCCACATGAACAAGATCCTATATGAATAAGATTGGATCTTCGATATAGGTTAGATTTTTAGAGTCTTCACGGCCAGGGTACAGGTTTACATTCCATACATCACATCACCATCAAAATTCAAAAACCATCCGTTTAAAGTTGGATTTGGAGGGTTATATCATTGTGGTTAAAAATCGACTCATACTAAAATGTGTCGTCATATTTCTCATAAACTTTTGCCTATTGCAAAAGGAGATTTTTAATATCCCATTCCATGACTCCCCCTAGCCCAAATACAAAGCAAAAAGTACTACATTTATTGACCAGCGATGGCATGAGCACGTCTGCGGTCTCTCTCCTCAGCAATGGTGAGCTTAACACCCTTACCCTTTGGAAGGGAGATCCATGGCTTCTCAGCTCCAATGACGAAAACGTTGCTCTCACGGGTAGCAAAAGAGTTGTCTATGGCATCCTTGATGTGGACAATGTTGAAACCTCCATCGTGACGTTCACGGTGAGTGATAACACCAACACGTCCCATGTTACGACCACCAGTAGCCATGGCGATAACACCAGTGTCGAACTTGATGAAGTCGGTGATCTTTCCGGTGGCAAGGTCAATCTTAACGGTGTCGTTAACCTTGATGGATGGGTCTGGGTAACGGATACTAGAAATTTTAATTAGCATTTCTGGGGGGAATAAAAAATTCAAACCGTTGATCTAGCAGAATTTGTGTCGGAGGGGATCGACCAAAGCTTGGACCAACGGCTGAATGATGTCTGACAGAACTTACGTTCTAGCATCGTGCGTGACCAAGAATGGGATTCCGCCCTTGCCCAATTGCACTCTCTTGACTTTTCCGAGCTTGTATTCGGCCTCCTCAGCTTGTATGCGATGAACGGTAAAACGTCCCTTGGTGTCGTAAACCAAACGGAAGTTCTCGCTGGTCTTCTCAATACCGATAACATCCATGAAACCGGCTGGGTAGGTGGCATCGGTGCGGACCTTGCCATCGACCTTGATCAAACGTTGCATAACGATTGCCTTGGTCTCACGGGAGTTGAGAGCATACTTGAGACGGTTACGGATGAAGACGATGAGTGGCATGCAGTCTCTAAGCTTGTGTGGACCGGCGGAAGGACGAGGAGCATAGGCACCGGACAATTTGTCCAAGAGCCAGTGGTTTGGCGCGCTCAAGCGCTTTTGGTGCTTCTTTCTATATGCGACAAAAACATTAGTAAATGATGTCTTGAGATGTGCTGGACTGTATGCTGTTGCGAAAAGTGGATATGAGGTGATTGAACAAAGCGATCGTAGAGTAGTTCATCGTTGGCAATTGTAGCTTTCGAATGATCGACGAGTCCCAATATCAAAAAATTCCCCGTATCTCCCCATGTCATTGCCAATACCAATCGACGGAATATTCACATCGATTGAGAAAGTCGACAAGGTCTTTTCGTCATTCGATAAAAGTGTTAATGAAAGGGAAGGCTATGCTTACGGTCCTCTTCCCATGGTTGCGTCTCTGTGTGTATGGAGAAACGAGTATTGGGGTGGTTGTTGTCGTCGAAGTTGTCGAAAAGAAAAGTTTTTCAATCGAAATCAAAGACTTTCTCAAAAGTTCCTTCCAAATTTGTGCGCTATCTTAAGCGAGACTGTGAATTTATTGCCTTAAATCTAAGGTTCCAAAACACCTTCACTGATCCTTATCACGGACTCACGCATTCTTTCTACCCCACCATTCAATGGGACCTTTATCTTTTCGCAACAATTCACGATTCCTTTACGTGTAGAACTCCTTTTGGATCGTCTCTATATTATATAAATGCAGCAAACGGAAGAAAGAGAACAGCCCTGCATCGAAGCAAAAAAAGGTATTTAAATATGGTTTGATTGATGGTGAATGATCATTTCCTAGTGAATTGAATCTTGACATGTATCACCTCAATTCATCGATAGAGCAGAACAGCGCAGAACAGAGGAAAGGGAAATAGTTCTATCACATTTCACATTTCAATCCAATGTCAAAGTCTGGCTACAATACTTCTATGCATCAGGTATGCATGAGATCTTCTCAGATTTCAAATTACCTTTTTTTTTTCAGTTCTTCGGCCATTTGAGTCTTCGAAAAGATCTTTGTTTCTTCTCAATGCTGGCTTTTTTGCACCTCCGTCTTATGTTTGCAAGTGCTAGGGGCTGCAGTTCTTGAAATTGCGTTGGAGACAAGACAAACGGCAAACACTTTGAAAACAATGTACAGAGGATGAAACGTTCTTTCCGTCCGATTTTTCTTACTCTTTCTCTGTCTCTCACGTTCACTTTTTGTTGAAGCTATTGTTGATCATTCACTTCTACCCACCTCATCCTTCTCCTCTACCTCCGCCTCCACTTCTACAAAAATATACTACAACCTCTTCTCTCCCTTTCCACATTACTCAAACTTTCAATCTCCAGCAATCCCCAACTTCGTATCTCCTTCCCCATTCAACCAGAATCAGCGCTCCCGTTTGTAATACTGATTTGTTTTCTATCTCGTCATTAGTTACCAGGTAACGAAAGCATCGATTTCTCTAAAGCTATCGTTTCTCGACTTGACTACATCTCACCATTCGACTCTTCTACAATTTGGTAGATCAAACTCTGAATTTACATATCACCCTATTTTCCAGCCAAGTAGCTTACTTCTATCGAAGGGGGAGGGTTTTCAACCAAAACCTAAGACAAAGGTTTGTAGAGTTTGAACCTTCATCTCCCGCAAAGTTTCCAGCAAAGCTAAAAAGCTGATAACGTTGTTAGACTCCCAAATCATCTCCACATTGAAGACTGATCTCCTCATTTTATATTAGCACACACAACCTCATAATCGCAACAATGGCTCCCATAGCTCCCAGGGTCCCAGCCATTCAGGTCAGACCTGAAGTCAATGAGTCAGAGCAAATCGTCTTGCTCATTGACAACATACAGCCCGGTACTACAATATACGAGATGATCAGTAATCTGGAAAAGCAAGGTAACATTGTGTATATCGAGATATTTGGAGACAAAAATCAAAGAGGAAAAGTGACATTTTCACCTGCTCCGAGCCCTTTCTGGCGAAGTGGTCGATATTCAATCACCACTGCGGTTGGCATTACTTATGATGTCAAACTCCGGCTCGATACTACCCCGAGAAAAGAAAGATCCGTGAAAAGCCCCTTCAGAAGGAATGTCTTTTACCCTGAAAAGACGACACTTGTTTCTTCTACTCTTCAATTTGGGGTCATGATTGAGCCGGAATGTATGATGCCTATGGAGACCTTGGAATCCCAAGAGCGTGGCGATCTTACGCTTACTGTGAACCTGAGGCGTAAAGAACTCGAAGCTCGTTTCACGGTGCATTTCGTGGACCCACGAATTCAGGGCGACATTGATTTCCCTAGCACATCTGAGATCGGGGAGTATAATCGCCGTGAGAAATACTTGTTCACTATACCTTTTGGTCAGTTGAAGTCAATTCAGAAAATTGATCTTAGAAAAGGAAGTTTTTCACTCTTGATATCTTTGGACAGCCCGCCGAGATTCTTCCGCTGGCGCATTGATGGACAAGTACCTCAATCAGGAGCGCTATCATGGAACCAATGGGATGGCTGGTTTCGGCAAACCGATATTGAATTTGACCCTTTTATCATTGAACACCGCCCAGTCGCTCTGCACAAGAAGAGGCCAGTCATTGATATTGGTAATTTATACTTAAGATACTTATATTCCATAAATTAAACTGACTTACGCAGGTCGCTGGACTACCTACCGTTGGACTTTCAATAGTGGCCAATGTTCTCCTGATCAATTTCAGATGGTTCAGGCGGCTCTCCAAGATTTCAATATCGATATGGTCCCTTTGAATAGCTTCAATTTGACTCCAATGCGCAAAGCTGAGCTATGGTCTCTCATAGACCCCTGTGAAGACAAAACTACACAAGCTGGCCTTCGATCTCTTGATCCAGACAGTATCAAAGTGCAACTCGCATTTGAAGTAAGATATCAACTGGAGGTGTGCATTTCTAGGGGAATTATCAACGAATATAATATCGACGAAAAGTTCATTAATTCCTTAGCCAAATTATCTGCACAAGACTCAGCTAAGGCAAGGAATTTACTAGAGTACGTCGCCGAGCATTACAGTTCCAAACGCCTATACGACCCTTCGTCTATTTTAACCAACAATGAAGCTTTGTCATTCTCCTCCTTGACTGATATTCCCCATTATTGCGCCTTTTCACGAAAAGCTACAGTGACACCTACTTCAATCTTATTCAATTCGCCTACTGTTGAAACTACCAACAGGGTTTTGCGACATTACTCGAAGGAGAACAACGAAGGTCGATTTTTACGTGTTCAGTTTACTGATGAAAAGTTCGAGGCAAGTCTCCTACACAATTCCTATCTTTGCTTCCCTTATTGACAGATGTAGGGTCGGATTAATTCATGTGCAGATAAGATCCGTAATGATGCAATATTCACAAGAGTTTTTAGAGTAATCAAAAATGGCATTCGTATTGGTGATAGGCACTACGAATTTCTAGCTTTTGGAAACTCTCAATTTCGAGAGAATGGCGCATACTTCTTCTGTCCGACCTCCTATTTATCTTGCAACGATATTCGCCAATGGATGGGGTCTTTTTCTCACATCAATGTAGTTGCAAAGTATGCTGCAAGACTTGGCCAGTGTTTCTCCACAACTAGAGCTATCAGAGGTCTTTCGGCGCCCGACATTGTGAAGATTCCTGATATTGAAAGGGGCAGGTACTGCTTCACTGATGGCGTTGGCAAGATCTCGCCTTACCTTGCTCAAATGATTGCTTCTGAACTGAAACTCCGTGTCAACTCAGCACCATCAGCCTTTCAATTCAGACTCGGTGGCTGCAAAGGCATATTGGTCGTTTCTCCTGATGCGAAAATTAATGAAGTCCACATTCGCAAAAGTCAGCAAAAATTCACAGCTGCATACAATGGTCTCGAAATCATTCGATGTTCGCAGTTCTCCTCTGCTACTCTCAATCGGCAAACTATCACTATCCTTTCAGCACTTGGGGTCAAGGACGAGGTATTCTTGAAGATGCTATCTAGGCAACTTTCTGACTATCAGAGTGCAATGGACAACAACGCCATTGCACTTGGGCTCCTTAATAGATACATTGATGATAATCATATGACCATCAATATCGCTGGTATGATACTGAATGGTTTCATGTCAGAAAAAGAGCCATTTGTTCTGTCTTTGCTCCATCTCTGGAGAGCATGGTCGATCAAACTCCTAAAGGAGAAGGCAAAGATTATAGTAGAAAATGGAGCTTTCGTGCTTGGTTGTGTTGATGAAACAAACTCTCTCAGGGGCTATACTAAGCCAACAGTGGCATGCGGTACGACTTACAAAGAAACTGAGCTACCCCAGATTTTTATCCAAGTGCCTGATAGGGAAAACACCACGCAATACAATGTCATTGAGGGCATTTGCCTTGTCGGACGAAATCCATCTCTTCATCCTGGTGATCTGAGGGTTGTCCAAGCCGTAAACGTACCAGCTTTGCACCACTTGCGGGATGTCGTTGTGTTTCCTCAAAGTGGCGAAAGAGACGTGCCTAGCATGTGTTCTGGTGGCGATTTAGATGGTGATGACTTTTTTGTCATATGGGATAAGGATCTTCAACCAACCGAATGGAACTGTGAACCAATGAGCTACGCATCCTTAGATCCTGTAATGCTTAAACGACCTGTTGTTGTCACAGACTTACAGAAGTTTTTCGTAAAATACATGAAGAACGACTCCTTGCCGAGTATAGCCCATGCACATTTGGCACAAGCTGATTATCAGAAGCAAGGTATCAAGGATCCCAAATGTAAGTATCTTGATCACACTCCTGCTTTTATCATGTTACTTTGACACTAACGCCAACTTCAGGTCTCGAGCTCGCGGAACTACATTCCAAGGCCGTTGACTACGTTAAGACTGGCCAACCGGCTATGATGCGAAAAGAACTAGCCCCTCCAAAATGGCCACATTTCATGGAAAAGATTCATCAGCCTGCCTCAAAACAGTACCATTCCCAGAAAATTCTTGGTCAACTGTACGACAAGGTTGAGAGTGTTGATTTCGTACCACAATACGAAGAATCTTTTGACAAACGTATTTTGAGGGCTTATAAACTAGACAATTCCATTCTGAAGGCTACCCGTCAGACGAAGACTAAATATGACACCGCTATGCGACGGATTCTAGCCCAACAAGACATCAAAACTGAGTTCGAAGTGTGGTCAACATTTATCCTTTCAAAACCAAAGGTCGGAAGTGACTACAAACTTCAGGAAGATATGGCAGTGATCACCGGTGCACTCAAAGATAGATTTCGCGCGGTATGCATCAATGCAGCTGGTGGTAAAGACTTTTCAATTCTGGGGCCATTTGTTGCTGCCATGTACAAAGTGACAAAAGAAGAACTCGACATCGCATTGGCTGAATGTCGTTCAACGAGAACGGTGAACGGAACAAAGGTGCCAAAGCGAAGATTGAGACCTGAATCAATGCCATTGATCAGTTTCCCCTGGTTGTTCGAGAAGGAATTGGGCAGAATTGCTACTGGAATTGAAGCCATAGATGACTTCGAAAAAATAGGATTCTCTACCTTCAACATCGAGAAGCCTCAGGTCACAGCGCTGGATCGTCAGCCGCAGCTCTCTAAGCAAGACGAAGATTTTGTCAAGCAAGAAAATGGTCTTATTGTTCACCGTGGTGAAATTCTTGACGTGTTCCCAGAGAACTTGGACGACGACTTTCCTTGGGACTCTGACGCGAGGTCTGATACTTCTATGCCAGACTTCGTAGCCTCTGCTCAACCAATGTCAATGAACGGAGCAGAGTCTACTGAAGTCGAAGCTTCGTTCAAAGATACGAACCAGACTTCTACGCTTCAAGACAGTTTACTCCCCCAACACTTGCAAGGCCAAAATCAGACACCAACAGATACAGAGCACGAAGAATTGGTGAATACACCAGAATCTATCAACCAAGAAATCCTCACACCATCTTCATCAGCCCAAGATTCCTCTCCAGAAGCTCCTGTTACCACAACCAAGTCCGATCTGAGCCTCTCTGATGATGAAGAGACCGAAGAACATGTCGAGATCATCGAAAATGTCGTTCGCGAACGGTCTATGATAGACAGACTATCGGCTTTTGTGGACTAATCAGCTCTCCCATAAATTTCCCACAAATTTTCAAACCTCGTCACTTGATGGACATTTTCGTTGACTTTGTTTTATCTTTCTTCCTTTGCCTCTTTCTATTTTCCCTACTCCCCATTGCAGAGTGTCCAAAGTGCATTTCACCGCGTTGAAAACACTACTCCATGCTGCTGCAACGCTTAGCTTTGATCCAAAAAAACCCCCCGAGATATTAATGGAACAGCATAGATAGATAACTCAGTTTGCATGGCTTTTTTTCTCTTCTTCTTTCCCAGGCAGGGTTTCGATTTTATTAGCGAGGGAGGAATTAAGTGAGCGGGTCTTAAAACTAGTTACATGGATGGTATTGCATAGCAAGCTAGCGAGCCAGCGAGCCAGCGACAGCGATCATATGGTGTGCAATCTTACGATCAATGAATTAATGAATATTATGACATAACCTCATTGCTCTCTGTTTTATGCTGATTTGAACTTTGTGATTGAACTTCGTGAGGTACTCTGGTTGCATGTTGTGCGATCTACCACCCCTTTCCCCCCTTCTTCGTCCCCTCAAAGCCGAGGATTTAACAAATCATCTGCAGAATGAATGGATGGATGACCGACAGAATAGAAAGTTTTCTTTCATTAGACTGGTACTTTTGACGTCACTACGTACATAATTTGAAATTTCGAAAAAGATACACGTCACACATGAAAAGTACAAGATATATGACAGCATTTTCACTGGTATGAGCCTTTCTGGTACAGTTTGTAAATGCAACTTTTAAATTTTAGAACAATTGAGTATATGACTAGTCCCTAGATATAACCCTTAAGGACTGCAGCTTCTGCGTTCAATATCGAAGAACCAGCAGCTCCAATGACGGCTAAATATGGTGTTAGTCCTCGAGCATTGCAAAGTTGAAAAGGGGGAGGAAACTTACTGTTATGACTCAAGGCCACAAATTTGAGATCAAAGATTCCGCTATCATCTTCTCTGACTCTTCCAACACTGACTGTGTATCCATTCTGTGTATTGCGATCCAATCTTGGTTGTGGTCTATCCGCTTCCTCCATAACGGCAATCGCTGGCTCTGGTGCTGACGGACATCCCAATGTCTGCGCCTCACTTACATATTCCCTCATAGCCTTCTTGACCTCTTCCGCGGTAGGTTTAGGTCCATCGCGGTTCTTGAAACGAAGGGATACGCAAGCCATATGTCCATCTAGAACTGCGACTCTGTTGCAAGCTGCTGAAATCTTCAATTCTGATTGATCCTCAAATCCAGTGACTTCAGAATTGACTCTTCCGAGAATCTTTTGTGCCTCCGTTTCTAACTTGTCTTCCTCGCCGGAGATGAATGGAACAACATTGTCGAGGATATCCATACTGCTTACACCTGGATAACCAGCACCACTAACAGCTTGCATGGTGACTACGCTCACTTGGTCCACTTCTCCAAAAGCTTTTTGGATGGCGGCAAATGGGATGACTATGCCGATAACTGCGCAGTTGGAGTTGCAGACGAGGAAGCCCTTCTTTAGGGAATGGGCGCGTCGTTGGTGGGGGATGAGATCGAAATGGGGGAGGTTGACTGTAGGGACGATGAGGGGAACGATTGGGTCGCGACGGTAGTTCTTGGCATTGGAGAAAACGGCCAATTCAGCCTTCATGAATTCCATCTCTAGATTATTGTTTCAAGTAAGCATTGCCCTTGACAACCCTGTGGTCCCGTAATTGAAATTCCCAAAGGACAATGAAGTGTAAATGTGTTCGGGGGGTCTCGTACCAATATCACCAGCAACATCAGCATCCAATCCACTGAACACAATATCACAATCCGCAAACTCGCTTGCTTTGCATTCTTTGACAACTAAATCGCCAATCTCGGCGGTCATGGGAAAAGCTTGTTTCCATTTGACAGCATCTTTGTACTTCTTTCCTGCGGATCGCGAAGAAGCTCCTACGGCGTGGAGTTTAAAATATGGATGTTGAGCAAGAAGAAGAATGAATCTTTGACCGACAGAACCGGTGCATCCAAGTACACCTAGATTAGATTAATCAGCGTATTTTATGTGGGAAGCTAGAATGGGAAGGTGGGTGGGTAGTGAAGAGGAGTGGTGAGTGTCTCGAGGAGGGGTTGTATTTGAGTTGACTAACCACAACGCTTGGTAGGGAATTGAGTGGCCATGATGGGCAATTTTGATCTGACAGTGAGAATGAGAACTTCAATATTGGAATCTATTGCGATACTCAAGAAAAGCGAATGTATGGACGATGTGACAATTTAAAAAGGTTTACTAATAGGGTGCGACTGTTCATAATATACAATGTAAATAGAAATCATAGTGGGGGTGGACAGCAAGGCTGGACTATTTTTTCTATGGGGTGCCGACCTCGGGCATGCAAGGCTGAAAATATTTCTTCATGGAAATATATTTAAAGATTTTGCCACATGTGAGCTCTAATGGAAATGGAATCAAATCGAGGCTTATTGTAGAAAGACTGATTCGATACTCAGATCTGGAGTTTAGGTGCCTTCGAATGATACATACAACAGAGCGATCAGCAATACATATCGCTCTGGATGTGCTACTCACGACTAGTCTTTGCCTATCATGTAATAAATGTCGACAAATCATCAGGGTAGAGTGAGTTCATTATTTTGAGTTAAAGCTAACTTTCTATCATACATCCATCCCCATGTGTCGTAAACGTCAGATTGGGACCCTTAATATTGACTTGCGGTGTTCTGGCACGCTTTCTGTAAGAAAAACTGTTAGCTTGACGTGGGGTCCAAGAATTTCATAGGTTCATCCATACCAATTGCTCCAAATACCAGTTGCAGATGGACATGTTTCCTTGGTTCTCGTCCATGCAGTTGGTAAAGCTCTTGACCTGGAAACCACAGTTTGGCTCGCCAAATTGGTTCTTCTCTTGACTTTGGGATGCTACAGCATTGTCCTGAGCTGCTTCGGGCGCGCTAGATCCACCGCCGAAGAAACCGGTAATGGCATGACCTAATGAAGATCCGATGGCGACACCTCTGCACGAAAGAGATCAGTATTCAACTTTAGAAATGGTATCTGGCGCAATGAAAACTCACGCTGCAGTGCTAGCCACTTGGCCAAGCAAACCTGGACCAGAAGAACCTTGAGCTTGTGGAGCTCCTGCTTGTGCTTGAGGAGCGGCTGGGGGAGCTGCACCTGCTGGCCTTGGTGGGTATGCAGCAGTGGTTGCTGGTCGGGTTTGCTGGGCGGAAGGTGAAGGTCTGCTTGGGGCTGAGACAGTTGGTCGAGATGGGGCGCTTCCCCTTCCAGATCTTCCTTGACGAGGCATATTTAGTTGATGAAGTGAGAGAGATAGAATAAAGGTTTGAGGTGTGATTATACGATTTTGCCTGGAGAGTTGTTGAAGTTGTTGAAGTTGTTGAATGCCGGCCAATGAGACACTTGACAATTTAATCCCGGAATATAATCCGTCTACGTGTGCTAATACCGATTAGGTTAGTTCAGCCTTAATGTACCTGTACCAGCAATGCGGAATAGATGATTCTAGATGACAAAGATTATGACATTTCTCGAGTACAATTCCAGAGTGATCTTTAACAACTACCTATGAAGGCGATGTTCAAAACAGATAGAAAGCATCTGTCTTATGATGAACACAATTTTGAGAGACGAATACCTAGGTATTTATTATTTCTTTCCTTCGTAAATCTAGATATTTATTGCCCAATAACTCAAACCCTAAAGCCATCCTCTTTTGCCGTGACAAATCATGGTATCATCCCTAAGCCAGTTCCCTAAACGCCCTTTTAGATGTGCATGCATCCGGTGACTTTCATTTCCATTTACATAGCCATATACGAATCCATGCACATATCCCATTTACCAGATAATTCTAGTTCTTGCTCTTGCTCTTGGCCTTCTTGGATTTGGTCTTTGTTTTCTTCTCCCGAGTTTCCTGCTTGGATTTTCTGGGTTTAGAATTAGAGGTGGAAGAGCTATCCTCTTTAGACTCGATGGGGGTGGCTGCTACCTTGGCAGTCTTCGACTTTTTGCTTTTGTGTGCTGCAGGTGCAGGTTCATCTGAAGAATCGGAAGGTGAACCGGAACCATCAGATTCAGTTGAGGTTTTGGATTCTGCTTTATTGGGTTCTGTTGTTTCTTCGCCCACCTTTCTCTTCTTTGATAGCTCCTCAAACCTGATATGAGACTTCGCTCTCTCCTTTGCCAATTGCTCTGCTCTTTGAAGATCATATTTATTGTTTCCGCTCTGTAGGTTCTGTTAATATAGGTTCTTGACCCCGGCAATTGAAAAAGAGTAGAGAAATCCTTACCAATCCTGCTTTGATGAATCGTCCAGCAGCTCCTTTATCCAATTTGAGATTTCTTTCTGCTGCAGGTGCGGGAGGGTTCTCTGTAATCTTTATCTTCTCAAAATACTGCTTCATCCGCGTAAGCTCGGTGAAGACAGGATGCTCGCGGGCATTGACACCATTAAGTCGAAGGTATGCTATCGAGAGGAATCAGTATAAAAGTACGGAATGCGACAGAAATAAAATCATGGAAACTCGTACAGAATAATATGGACTCAATGGCATATGTGACAAGGGTGTAAAGCTTCGCCTTATCCAATAAAGGTAACTTGCTTGCGAATTCTGGAATAGTCTTTTGAATGAAAGGTGCAACCGCATCTTCTATATCATCGATATCGTCATCAAGTTGCTCGAGCAAAGAAAGAATCCTAGTAGGATCCATGATGGAATTTGATTAAGTTTGTTGGAGCGAATATGATTGACGCAGCATGCGCGATCGACAGGAACGTGGGTAGTCAATACGATTGGATTTTGCTTGTTGTAAGGGTATTTGTGTTTTGAATTGGATTGTGGTTAATGGATCAATTCATTCATTCGTATTCGTAACTTTTGTCTCTCAGGTTTCAACTTTCCACCATTCTTTTTAGAAAATTTGGGAATGAGTTCCACCGCTATCGGAAAAAGGCGGCCGCATTCAATTGTATTGGAATTGAAGTCTTCCAATTGGATTACATGTTTCTGCTAAAGTGCTTAATCGACATTTTTTTCGATTCCAAATATTTGATTGTTGAATAATAATTTATTAGTACTTGAATCACTCTCTCATCACATCTATACAACTCAATTTTTGTCTCCCATTTGGACACTCACTTACCGTTACTTTATATCTTGTCCATGTTTGAGGTCTATATATATATTTTTTTTTATGTAAATAGACTTCAGTCTTGTTTTGTACTAAGCCGAAACCTCAGATATATCTCATGCTAGCTTCACCCCTCACCAAACGGAACCTCAACATACATTTCGCCTCATTCTACTGAAAGTCGATAATTTCTACTCGCCATCGTTGTCCACTCCAAGATAACTTCTTACTCTATTGCGGATGTGTAGAAGGACGTGAAGGCTTCCTTTTTTCGTTTTGGTTTCGAGTGCAGACAATTGCAACAACGGAAGAGTAGACATCTTGATTCTGCTTGTCTGCCATGAGTTCATTGTAATAACCATTGAGAGTGTTCATCCTGTCTTTTCCAAGGTGCGGTCGTCCGCTGTGGCGGGTGCTTGCTCGAAACCCTCAAAATTGTCGATGGCTCTCAGGTAGCATTACCCTGGGCCGGGTGGCCACTCGCACTTGGTCGAGACATAACGAGACATACTGGTGGCCGAGGCGGAAAGGAGGATTGCACGCCAGCTTGTCATTCGTTTGGGGTTCAGAGAGAGATACCACTACCAGCGGACCCTCTAGGAGTTACGGGAGCAAAAGCGATGGAATTCATGCGAGCGAAGGGACAACAGACAAAGATATCACCCATCAAGAGGACAGGCACAAAAACACCACGCCCAACGATCATGCATACGCTATGGATATAGAGTCACAAGACGAGCAAGACTTAGAACTAGACAGCGAAGAAGGGAACGATCCATCATCGTTCGATTTCGCCTACTCGCATCGACCTTCGAAATGGGAGGCAAACAAGAGCTTGTCGGCTGAGGAGCTGCCGGATAACGATGACTTAAAAGAGCTTGAGAATTTTGATGTCTCTGAAATTGGGCCTGAATATCTGCATTCCCCGGATAACCTAGTTACGAATGTAGAATATGTCGACCAAGGGTCACCCGCAATATCTTCTCACCAGCATGGCCAAGAATCTTTACAGTCAAGACGAGTCACTGATCTTCAGTACAAACTGACATCACAAGATTCGACACACGGAGGGGATACGCCTATATCACGCACAATCCATGTTCTAGGAATAGGGCCTATTGGACAATTCATTGCATATAATCTTGCTGAAATGGATTCTCCGCCACCTGTTACTTTACTAATGCACCGGCCACTGTTGATTCAGCAATGGCACCACTCGCGTCAGGTTCTCAGAGTATGCAGGGATGAAATCATCACCGAGCAATCCGGTTTCGATGTTGAATTATCCGCAAGTTTTAATATTCCGGGGCCCGAGTCAGAGACTAGTACCACTGAGCATAGATTTGGATACACGAACGAGGTCATAGACAACCTGATCATCACAACGAACGGCGACAAGACAGTGGCGGCACTTACATCCATCAAGCATCGTCTTCGGCCTCATTCAACCATATGTTTTGTGCAACATGGAGCAGGTGTCATTGAGGATGTCAACAAACATGTTTTTCCAGATTTGCAGGATCGTCCTCATTACATGCTTGGTAATTTATCTCATGGATTATTTCCCGCAGATCAGCTATGGACTGTGGCTCAAACCACGCAGGGAGAGCTGAAGCTTACAATTCCTCAATATGACACCAGCGCGCCCGCCAACGAACCATTGTCCCAAAGCTCAGACAGGAAGCTCACAAATAACTGGGCACCATCTTCAAGATATATGTTAATGTCATTGAGTCGTTCTCCTGATCTTAAAGCCATAGGCTTGAACTATCCTGACTTCATGAAATTCCATCTTGAATACATAGTCGTCAATTCAGTCATCGGGCCGTTATCTGTCATTTTTGATTGTTCAAACGACCAACTGTTGTACAATTACCAAGCGAGTCAGACCATGAAGTCACTCTTGTGGGAAATTTCGTATGTTGTGAGAAATCTTCCGGAGCTTGCGACGGTAGAAAATCTTAACAAACGTTTTGGGAACCGCAGGTTAATGAGCATGATACACTCGGTGCTTGCTCGTAGCGGGAAAAATGTTACATCTATGTTACACAACGTCAGGAGTGGAATGAAAACGGATGTTGACTTCTACAATGGCTATCTCGCTCGGAGAGCAAAAGAATTGAACATTCCGTTCTCTTCAAATGAGTTAGTCATAAGTATGGTTAAAGCAAAACAAGCCATGAGGTCGAGGGAGATGAATTCATATATACCCGCGGTTGATCGGAGATAGATGGAATGTAAAGGCATACTGGGTTTGTGAGCGAACGAACTAGGTATGCTTTACCATGTAGGAGTGTACGTTTATGTTAGAATTAGCAACACCTGTAAATTACATCTTAGAAATCTTATATACTCGGTCACTCGCAAAAGCGACACTTTAGATTATAGATCAATGAATAATGCACATATGCCTCTCTTGCAAATTCAATCATCAATGCGCTACTTGATCTTTCTATGGTCCGTCGACAAGAGGCTTCAAGATTTATCAATATAGCAACAAGCCCATTGGCATGTTACTTTGCACCCGGTGAGCCACCCCTATGTATGTTCGAATCCAAACTCAAGGCCTCGGTGAGCTTTTATCTGAAGATGCTTCCCAATGCTTGAATCGATCTTAGTTTCCTATTTGTAATAATATTACAAATTGACTAGATTAATATGTCAATGAAAAATCATCATCAATCAATTTATCGTAAAATTGAAAAGTTATGATTCACGGTTGTAGTATAATGTAGTTTTGCCCAAAGAGGGGTCGCCAATTGTAGTATTCGCCAAAGCTTGGTTACCACAAGGCTGGCATCGCAAAGTTACCACACCCCTCATTTTCTTCAACCAGAACAAAAATCACACACACCCAACACCTTAATTATGGAAGACGACGATTTGGCACAGGTAATTCTTGGAAAAGACTTAGTCATGGTTAATACTAATTATTCTTTAGATCAGAAAAGCTCGTCTTGAGCAACTGAAAACCCAAGGCGGAGGAGCAGGTGGTAGACCAGGCGCAGCAGGCGGTAGTGGAGGACAGGAAGATGGCAGACAGTGCGCTTTACTTTATCGAAGATTTATACAAATAGCTAACCTTTTGCGCCATAGACAGCAAGAAGAAGCGGCTCGCCAATCCATCCTGACCCAAATTCTCGAACCTGAAGCGGCAGATCGTCTAGGTCGTATTAGACTTGTGAAGGAGTCGCGAGCCGTCGATGTTGAAAATCGCTTGATTATGCTGGCGCGTTCGGGACAGTTGAGATCGAAGATTACGGAGGAACAATTGAAGGATTTGTTAAGCAGTGTGTCGGAAGCTCAGGAGACGAAAGAAAAGATTGTGGTTACCAGGAGGAAGGGTGCTTGGGATGACGACGATGATGATCTTTTCGACTTGTAGTTTGTGGTTCGGGGATTAGGGGGTATTTAGTGAGCAGATGTTTCAAGAATGGAATCAATAATGCTGGGACAATCTTTGGCCTCCGAGGAGAAGGAGTTTATATTGCGAAATTTTGGGAAATCTATTGCTATGGTATCAAATTACTGTGCCATCAAGTCCTCCTTAAGTTGCCTTTTGAGCCTTCTTTCTCTCCTTCTCCATTCGCCTGATATCTCTGAGATCAAGAGGCTTTTCAATGCCCAACTCCTCTCTCAATTCTTCCACGCTCCTCTCCAACTGCTCCTCCCAATAAACATTAATAACTTCCTCCGCTTTCAATCCATTCGCAAACGCCCACGGCGCATATATTGTAAAGAATCTCCTCCTCTCTGCCGGCTTCAATGACATCACAGCAAACATACTCAGACCCGTCATTGGCAACAGAGTATTAGCAAACTCAAATGCCTTAAGCGCCACTTCGCCTTCCCTCACAATAGGTAGTCCCGTTATAGCATGATAGAAATCGTGACATTCGCGATACCGTTGCATAACATATGCGCATTCTTCATCATCAATGTATTTTACCGAATCTCGTGTATCGGGCGAAACTCCTTCGCGGTCCAGCCATTCTGCGTAGCACCTGCCTACAGTATTGGGGGGCAGCGCCCGGAGTCGTGTCATAGAAAGAGTCCTGGAAGATATCCTAGGGCGATCGCGCAGTATACGTCGACCGGTGGGAGAAGAAAGCATGGCATCGCGAAGACGGTATATGAAGTACGGTGTTGCGGTAGCTTCTCCGCAAGCTGCAATTAGATCTAGTTCCCCAGATTAGTTGAGAGCAAATGTGGTTTTAGATGATCAATTCATACCTGCGCGATAAGGATTGAAAAATGCCATGACTGCTGAGCCCACAGCCAAACCACCCCGCTCAAGGGAAGTAAGTGGTACATGGCCTGGATAATTTGGAGCGGGACGATGCAATACACTGAAGCTTCTGGTAGCTAAAGTAATAGAGCAGGCGGTAAGCAATTCCCTGGGGAGGCGGGATGCCTGGGTATAGAGACGAGGAGATAATGACATGTTCGGATTGTAACTTTGGATTGACCCCTCCAATGTTGACGGGGTGGGATGTTACTGTAGATCAGCTTCACTTATATTGCCTGCCGCTCTTTCGTCGAAATAGCTCTCGGCAAAAGCAGCACTAGAAGAAGAGTTTAATGCTACAATTCACATGCGCACGACAAATGATAGATGAGAATTTACATTGAATAATAATTAATCATAAAGTACGGATGCTCTTTCAAATGCTTATATCTAGTAGTTCTAAGTAAAGCTTGTGGAAAATATCAACCTACGGATCAATCATATATCACGATTTCACATCTTCTGCAGCAAGCAGCCCCTTCGTCTAACGACGGCGCGAGCATGGACATGCAAGTACATGAAGAGTTTACCAAATGGGCTGTAAATCAAGGCGTCATTATCAATAATGCTTCGCCTTTCCGATTCCCAGAAAAGGGCCTGGGACTCATAGCGAACAAGAATTTCGAGGTAAAATAAAAGAGTTGCTACATGGAATTTCACTCCTCTCAAAAAGTCATGCGCTTGCTAATCTGTAGTAGATAGGTGATACTCTGGTGCAGGTTCCCATAAAGGCGCTTCGTAAAGCTACAGATGTACCTTCACAGTTTGCAGCACTGGCACCTGAATTAGCTGTTCATGCTCTCTTTGCTCTATCTCTTGACGCGCTGCTCGGGCCGGAATGGAAAGCTACTCTCCCTGCCAAACAGGACATGCATAGTTCTATGCCTTTATTCTGGGAGCCCTCACTACAAGAGCTTCTTCCATACTCAGCCCAAGCTCTTCTTAAGACGCAAATGGAGAAAACCAATTCTGCTTGGACAATCATCTGCAAAGCATTTCCAGAACCACCCATAGCCTACGATGAATTCATGTACAACTATAGTATTGTCAACAGTAGGACGTTCTACTACCTTTCACCGAATATCAAATCATCCAAACCACAACCATCAAACCAGAATCGTCTTGCGTTGAATCCCTTCGCAGACTACATAAATCACAGTTCAGAACCCACGGTTGATGCTACTCTAAGTCGTGCTGGCTACACACGTGAGCAATATCATTCCTTTAACTTACTACCCCTAATCTACATGTCTTGTCACCCTAACCTCCATAACACAATTTCTGTAACACCCACACCTCTCCACAAAGTCCTCGCCTAAGCCCATTCCTAGACCCATCAGCAATCGCTAACCCCCAACAATCTAGTCACGGCCTCGCGCCCCATCAAGCAGGGCTCCGAAGTGCACATTTCCTACGGAAGCCACAACAACGATTTCCTCCTCGTCGAGTATGGTTTTATACTCCAAGACAACCGATGGGACGAGGTAACCCTAGATCCCTGGATCCTACCATTACTTAACCGAGAGCAAAAAGAACATCTCAAAGAGATGAGGTTTCTCGGTAACTACCTCCTCGATCACGACACCGTATGTTATCGCACGCAAGTAGTCCTCAGGATTATCTGTCTACCGATAGGGAGATGGAGAAGATTTGTACAAGGGTCGGAGGGCGAAGAGGTGTCTCAGAAGGCTGCGGATAAAGTTCTATTGAACATACTAATGGCTGGTAAGATGGAGATCATAGAAACAGTCAAGGAGATAGACGAAAGCCAGGCAGGACTTGAAAGTCAAAGGAATACGTTGAGCAGACGTTCGAAACAAATGGTTCTGTTGCTAGATAGAGCGTTAAATCGAACTAGATGCTAAACTTCGTTAAATTTTCACTTTGCGTTGCATGATGGACTTCTTGAGAAGCCCCCTCAACCTCACTAAATCACGACATGAGGCTCTGGCTGTTCTATTGATGTTCAGTCAATCAATCCGCCATCTTGTGTTTTGCAATACACTTTGTTCGTCTTGGAAGAGCAAATATTACTGACACTTGAAGCATCCTGCGAGATGGGTCAATGGAAGTCGGTGCAACTACACAGAAGGTAGAGACTGATTGAAAAGCAATCATCTGACAGCTCAAGATACATTCATCGTGTGAATCACACTTCTATGGTACATGCTTTATTTTGAAATACAAGTTAAGAACTGAAAGTGCTCATTATTCCAAATAACAATTATGCCAGATCCCCGAATTCAACGCCCTTTCCGTTATCTATACCTCATTCTGGTCTTGGTCTTTTGGCGCCGTGTGGATTCTGCCAGTCGCCACCAGCGCTTTGATTTTGTTGAAAGAAAGCAGGATTAAAGTGTGGTTGCATAGGTTGGAAGCCATTCCCGCCTATTTTCTCGAGTCAGTGATAAATCCCGTATTCCCTTCATAGCGTTTAATCTCAGCTGATGAGTAGCATTTTCGACGTACCTTGCATTGCACCACCCATCTGTGCCATGTTACCCATGTTCATAGGCATTCCCATTCCGCCCATTCCACCCATTGGCATACCTCCCATGGGCATACCTCCCATCATATTATTTCCCATACCCCCTCGGCCGCCTCTCATACCTCCAGGTCCACCCCGCATACCACCCATCATACCTCCACGATTGAATCCACCAAATTGATTTCCCATGGGATTCCCTTGAAATCCGCCACCCATTGAAGAATTAAAGCCCCCGCCCATAGCTCCTCCTGAGCCTGCGAAGTTACGATTGAAATTGCCTTGGTTCATGTTGTTGTTCATGCCTCCACGAGAAGAGTTGTATCCACCGCCACGGCCACGGAAATTACCACCAAAGTTGCCTGAAGTATGACTGCCCCTCTCACTGTTGTAGCCTCCGGGTCCTGAGCTTGATCGACTATTTTGGCCTTCTTTCGTGGCGCGGGCTGGCGCGTCTTTGGGTAACGTGCGGAATGGATTGACATTTGGATTGTGGAATGTGACGGTCTGCTTCTTCACATATTGGTGACCTTCGCCGAAAGCGTCAATCTTTCGTTTCACTGCCGTTGCAGCTTGTTGAGAGGTGAATTCTACGTAGGCTTGTCTGTGCAGAGAGTCAGTAGATGCTTGGCATTGGAAGATACTGTGTGTAATAAATCACCCCTTGCTCTTTCCATTAACCTTGTGCTCGGAGAAAGTCATCTCCTTCAGCTCATCTTCGACTTGAGCCTGATTGATCCATCCCCGGATATCATCGTCGGTGTTCCACCAGTGTAATTCTGATATGAGCAAGGCTGTAGTCGCACCTTGATCGATTGGGCGATCGTCGGAGCCTTCCTTCCTCTTTACACCTTGTTGTTGAGGGGCCTGTTTGGGTATGTTGAGAATATCTCGTCCAGATTCGTCGGTACTCTTTATCTTTTGTTGGCCTTCAGCAAGTTCATCCTTCTCATGACTAACCTTGATATCTACATAATCGTCATCTTGTTCTTCGTGTTTACCATTAGTTTCGGCAGCTGGTACGACAGAAGCTTCAAGGCCGTCAATCTTGACATCGCCTTCATCATCCTTCTTGAAAATTGTATCCTGTTCAGTGTTGGTATCTCCATAGATATCAATGTCGAACTCGTCATCAGCCATGGCGTCTGAATGTGCACACGAGGTACCTTGACTTTCAAGTGGAGGGTGAGTTTTGATTGAAAAATGATGTTTTGTATTGCTTATGAACAGAGTGAGTTGATGTTATGCCACAGGAAATTGGATTCTGTGAGAAAATAGAAACAGGATCAGCGGGTGAAAACAGAAGAAGGGCCATTGGATGGTAAAGGTCAACGCATGTATAGCATTGGAAGCAGAGTCTGAAATACATGGGATAGAATTCAATGAATACGTACACTCCTAAAACCTGGAGGATATTGCTTCAATAAGTGAGGTCAAAGTCCGAGAGCCTTCTTTGGCAACTACAGACAGAATGGAGATACAAGACGAAGCTCTGTGCTTGCAGTCTCTTTGAATTTTTGATGTAAAGAAGCCCAACAGATGAATAAACCTCCTATGCCGAGATATTGGAAGAAAGAGGCGAGGCAAGAAAATTGTAATCCAGCCTGAAATTGAAAAGCAGAAATGAAGATGTCAGTTGTCCAAATGCCTTGTTCATCAATAGCAGAAGCACAGAGTAACCGAAGCCTTGGTGTACAATTCCGTCCCTCAAATACCCTTCACGTCCAGTATTTATTGATTTGCTTATTTGACTTGGGTGTATTGAGTTGAACGGGTGGTGATTGATTGAATGCGACGGAGTTCTCGAGTCGACGTGAAGGTTCGCAATTGATATCTCTCGTCAGGACTCTGAGGTACGAGGATAGTACTTGACAAACTGTAGGTCAAGTCGAGTCGAATGTGTGGTACTTGTGTTCACCTTGAAGGGAAAATCGACTATGAGGGCAGAATATATCTATTCCTGTATTATCGAATTATATGGAAAGAAACTTGTGCTGTGAGAGTTCCATACAATATTTAAGTGTTAGGTGCGGTGTCGCGATGAGCTGAAATCCCCGTAGCTCGAGAGATTGATAATGGAGAGACTGAGTAGGTAATTGAGGAAGTAAAGACCAAGGATTGAGAAGGGGCATGTAAAATCAACAAGAAGGGAAATTTTGACACTTATACGTCGTTGTCGATGAAGATGACAATAGCGACGATGATATCAAAATGGAGAGAGGTAAGGAAAATGAAAGTTGGAACTCTTTCTTTGATTCTTTCTTCTCTCTCTCTCTCTGTCTACGGTTGGATTTCGCGCGGCCGCTGAGCTTTCAATACCTTTTAGTGCCCAGTGCTAATCTATTACCAGGAGCCAGGCAAGCTCAGGTGCTAACCAACCACTTGTTCCCTGTCAAATTGTCGATGGTCTTAGGTAATCATTCTTAAGTAATCATGGTATTTGATGCCTAAGGTAACACAGTCACACAACTTCACACTCACTACCATCTAGTTCCCTAGCTTTTGGATTTGGAGGCTTCTCATTGGATCAATCTACATGCTGTAATTTCTTTGAGCCTACCTTATCTGGCTTCTTCGAAATTCCCCAATTACCTGATATCTATTTGCTTCACTCGCAACGAAACTCGAAATCTTGGTCAATACAAATTAATCCTTCAATAAAAGCATAATTGGAATCTCTCGAGAATCAATTATCTACTTCCTCAATCCCAACCTCAACTCCTCAACTCCTCAACTCCTCAACTCCTCAACTTCTTCACAACCATGGCGGACCAAATTCAAGAGTTTATGGAGATTCCAAGAGACTTCATCAAAGATGGTACTCAATTTGTTAATAAATGCACAAAGCGTAAGAACCCGTATTTTCCATGCATTTCATCAGGACATGAGATTCTAACATATTGTAGCTGATCGTCGCGAATTCCTCAACATCGCACGAGCTGTCGCTATGGGATTTCTTATCATGGGAGCCGTTGGATACATCGTAAAGTTGATCCATATACCACTCAACAACATATTGGTCGGTGGCGCTTAGTTTGGGGCTGGAAAATGGAGGATGATTTCTGCACTACGGTGACTTGGTCGTTCGTGGGGAGGAGGGGCATAGAACCTGGACCGAACGAGGGCGAGAGGGACGAGATGTTGGCGTATAAATGGATGGAGTTCTCACAAAATCTAAGGATGTATTATATTTGGCCTTGGTGGTAGTTACTGTTCCTGGCATTGCTTGCGCCTGGAACAATTGGTCCTGCACTTCCAAAGTTGCATGGGACTAAATTAAATAATATCCGGCACATTGTCAAAACAGCCACTGTGTATTGCGAGACTTTTTCCTTGTGAACAACGTTGGATAAAGGTCGGAGTTGCGATTTGGTTGACGCTTTACATTATTCCAAAATTATGTTGGATCTAGATCACTGGCGATGTGTCGGATGGTAAAACCACTTCAAACCCAAGTAGGTATGAATACACAAGGAAATGCCTTAGCATGAGTGGATATGCTTGCAACAGATATGAATTACCAATGTTCTATTACCTTGGAGCCAAAGTATAGTGTTGGCTTGGAGTCTAAGAACGTACAATGCCTCTCCCCAGCTTCATCTCTGACGCTTAGCTCATTAACGAGATGATTGGAGGTACGCTCTAGAGGATGAACCTGGAATGAGCAGAACAGCGCATGATGGGGTCACTACCAACCGGTGTATCCCATACAGGGATGGTATATTACTCCATCATTTCATGGAGTGATGTTCACTGGTTTGTCAGAAGCTACTTAGCTGGTGCGTTGAGAAGATATAAACAGAGAGAAGTAAGGATGTAAGAATGTAAGAATGTGAGGCAGCAAGGAAGTTCAACCATGGTGGTGTGGGTTATATATAAAAAAGATATTGAATCGTAGAGTAAGATTGATGAGTGGATAATAATGGTTGGGGATGTGGATGCTCGATACCAAAATCGAGGAGAGCAGATCAAGTGTATACTATAGTTGGGCTAGTATTGCTAGCGCGAGATGTATTGAAAAGACAATTGAACGATAGAATGGCGTTTTACTCGTTGTGCTCGAGTGTATTTATTCAGAGAATGCCTAAGCTCGAGCTCAGATATCCAGTTGTACTGAACGACATGAAAGGATGAGAATGTATTTCGAGGATATATTCTGATGCTTTATTTTGAGAACATACCTAGGCATCTCGAAAACCTGTCCATCGGATTTAAATGGATTTAAGTAATCCTACTCCGTACCTGGTAGTGTGTGATAAGAAACTCCGAGGTACTGATAAGAACAATGACCCTCTTTCCACTACTCCACCCCACTGACAAAGCATCATCCTCACCTCATGATACCTACCACTACACTTTCCCTCGTACCAATACATCTTGAGCAGTAAGCTTCAATTCTGATATATGTCTGATACATTCAACATTATACCAATTTCTCATTTTAATTGACAGGTGCTAAACGTCATTGTCATTCAACTCCCATGAAATCTAAATCCATCTAAAATGAACTTGAAGTGCACCAAGTAGTGCATCGTTGTGGAATAGCTACCTCTCTCTTTGCCACCTACATTGTTTACTACCCCATACAATACTACTGAAAAAATTCCTTTTCCTTGTTCTGCTCCGAAGAAGCATTAGAAACCCGGCGTGTTGATTTACTCGCACTCTACTATTCTCAATGGCTTCCCAAGGAACCGTGTCGGGTGCCTTGCCGTCAGATAATTCCACGGCCGGGAATGGAGCGGGGGATGATATAAATCTCATAGAAGAGGGAAGAGACGACGAAGAGGATGGAAACGTAGACTACGGTTATGGCGACAAGCATGATGAGGATGATGAGATTGGTGAGGATGATGATGATGATGACGATGACGAAGATGACGACGACGACGACGAAGTTGGTTTCGGTAAGTCTAGACTATCATTGGATGTGAAAACTCTCCTAGGCAAGTTTTACTGACATATGTCGCCAAACTTTCAGATGTGCAAGTTGAAATTGAGGACGATGAAGACGAAGAGGTCACCGCAGTCGATCATAGTGAGACCTACACATCCTTCACTTTGCTCCATACCATCTGGCTTATACTCCGATTCCATTTAGCTACACGAACACGATATCTTCTACGAGTATTGGCCGCCCACCCAGATGTTCGGAACATTATACGCTTTACCACTGACCTCGACGAGGACGAGGACGAGCTCGCTCTGTGGCCACGGAGGCGAAGGAGAAGTACACCAGATCCGAATAGGTTCCCTAAAGTGCCAAGCATTATTGGGGAAGAACTAATGGCGTCGGGTGATTTTGGATCCAATGATGCACAAACTCCAGGCAGAGATGACCACATGAAGGGACGAAAACGTTTGGCAAGAAGAATACTAGACCGAGAGATAGCATCAGGGAACTTTGCAGCCCAGGTGATAAATCGGAAAACAATGGCACAAGTGAGCAACACATAGGCAGGCACTTTTTTAGGCAGCGTACTAATAGATCCCCAGGAAATGTTACCATCTTCGAATGCCGATACTATAATCAATTACGATGATCCAGTTTATTCAGGTCAATTCTCGGATGACGGTAACTTCTTCTTTGCCGTCACCAAGGATTTCAAAGTCCGCATGTATGATACATCAAATCCTTATAAGTGGCGGTATTATAAGACTGTAAGCTACCCTTATGGGCAATGTAAGCACAATCTTCTTGTATCATGGCCTATTTCGGTCCCAACACATGATCCATCCGCGTCTTCGTTAATTCCCACTAAGTCCGTAGAGCATCTCAAGTATTGACAGTCATTAGGGACCCTTACTGATGCTTCACTGAGCCCTGACAACAAATATCTCGCTTACACCTCCATACGTAGCACGGTTTGTCTCGCTCCGACAGATCCAAATGATATGGGAGATCCTTATAATCTGGAGCTCGGTGATCCTGGCACTGGTATGCGAAATCCTAGGCTCGACCGGCGAGGGTCATTTGGTATTTGGTCAATTAGATTTTCTGGTGATGGACGTGAGCTTGTTGCCGGAACCACAGGCGGTTCCATTGTCGTCTATGACATAGAAAGTCGTCGTCCACTTCATAGGATTTTCGGGCATGATGAAGATGTCAATGCAGTATGTTTTGCCGACAAATCATCGCCTCATATTCTTTACTCTGGATCAGATGATACAACTATCAAGGTGTGGGATACCAGGAGTATGGGCGATAGTCGAGAAGCGGGTGCATTTATTGGTCACATTGAGGGATTAACGTATCTCGATAGCAAAGGAGACGGTCGTAAGTTTTCTTAACCGAGAATATTCAAGAACGGTACACTAAAACAAAAAAAAGGCTATATCCTCAGCAATGGTAAGGATCAGAGCATGAAGCTATGGGACTTGCGTATGGTCATGAGTTCGGCTCAATTTTCCAACATCAGAGCAAACGAACGTCGCCCCGGAACAAACTTCGATTATCGCTGGGGTCGTTATGATGAGGATGATTGGTACCACGATAAAAATGACAATTCTTTGGTCACATTCAGAGGTCACAGAGTAATGCGGACTCTAATTAGATGTCATTTCTCTCCGCCTGGAAGTACTAATTCAAGATATGTCTATTCTGGAAGCGAAGACGGTAAAGTGTACATATGGAATATGGATGCAACGCTTGCGGGCAAAGTCGATGTTTTCCAGGCAACAAAGAATACAAGGCCACCCCCACCTGGCCAATGGCACGGGGGTTGGCATGGAGGATGGCGTGATGATATAGATGAAGTGAATAGTCCAAGGTGGAAAACAGTAGTTAGAGATGCTAGTTGGCATCCCACTGCTCCCATGATCGCTGGTAGGTCCACCTCTTCCAGCACTATTTTTTTTCTTGGCTAATAAATTTCAGCATCTGCGTGGAACGGCTATGGTACTGAGCAGGGCACCGTCACCACCCATTCTTGGAATGAGGGTGCTGAAGACGATGAAGCCGAGCCTAAAATGGGATTAAGAGTAAATGCAAAATTAGAATATGATTCTCACCTTTACCCGGCCCACTCAAGCCGCAACGAAAGACTTCGACATCTCAACAGTCACTTGCCGAATGCTGATGACGACGAAAACGACGAGGACGATTAGCGCATATTCAGGAGGGAATTCGCAGTTCGTAGTGCTAGGCGATATACTGTTAGAAGTGGTTAGGTATTGATGCATTTGACTCATTTCGCGGTTTCCAGTATAACAAATCCCGCTATCTTCGAAACTTAGAGCTACTTACAATGGTATTCAATTGTAGAAATACTTCAAAATATTCGTATGAAACCCACATGAAAGCTGCAACGGTATCACATTACAACGTGTGCCCTATCGTGCGTGCATGAATAATGTGAAGTCAATATTTTAAAGTTGTAGATGCTTATGAGACTGATATAGAGGAGCCGTTGATAGACTAACTGGTCTGTGTCAATTACGCTTGCTGCCCGCACGATTCTGGGGCGACATATGGAGTTCATGGTCTATAAGTAGTGACGAGACAAGTTATCCGATGTTATAATTAGGCATTTTGTGGAATGAAACATCATGACGCAACACTCGTCTCTCGGTGCCTGCACTATCTAAAACAGCAGTCGCATGAATGCGGGGTGCAAGTGGATTGACGAATATAACGAGCCATGGAAAATCCGTGAGCCTACTTGAGAGGATTACAAGACCGTCTTTGTGGCGAGGCCTCGCATTGGTTTCTTCATTTCTTTCAATGAAGCCTCTTGGCCGGTCATGATGTCCATTGATTTTGGTCTTCCAGTAATCGAGAGATATCCATTTCGCCAATATAAGGGAATGGGGGCTGAGGCCAATCAAAAGACTGCGAGAATGACAAACTGTCGGTAGGTTCTAAGGTAGGCTATCTGGTGTTAGGTTGTTAAGTGGGAAATTGGAATAAGATGGGTGGTAACTGTACCTTTAAAATCTCATGATTCAAAACAATTGTAGTTGAGTCGATTGTAGCGTTATTAGATGTGTTAGACAAGTCCTCGACCTGTGTAGGCTTGCTTTGAGACTGTGATGCTGTCCGAGTAGTATCGTCTTCCCCGGATCGAAACAGTTCGGGATGCTTGTTCCGGAAGCGATCTCTAAGATCAGTGGGCTGTCGGTCCTGAAGGTTGAATTGAGGATCTCTCTGTATCCTTGTCCACGCAGGCCCATAAATATCATAACCTTCTCTAATTGCACGATCATCCTGGCTGGAGAAGGGGCGTTTCTTCCTCCGATCTGACTGTTTGAATGGCCCTTTTATTCCTAGCTCTTGTAGGTCTGTAATCTTTCTCCGATGGTTTCGAGGCTTTCGCCTAGGATTAGAACCAGATTTTGACACAGTCTCATCAGCCTCTTGATTTTCCCCAGTCATGAAATTTCTAGTCAATGGGTCGAAAGTTACCAGTTCCGTTTTTGGCTGTTCTTTTGTACTCTCTGCCTTAGCATCATTCTGATAGCTTTCAGAATTACGGCTCCTAGCTCTAAATTCTTCCGGACAACAAGTTCTAAAGCGATCTTTCAGGTCTACTCCTGACCTATCATTGAAAGTGAAACTAGAATCTTCTAATATATCCATCCACTTCCCCACGCCATACTTATGCACACCAAGCAGCAGATTGTTCGTCTCGTGTTTGGTCCACTTCTTCCTCGTCTTGACTTCCTTTCTCTTTTTCTTCGTACTTGCTTTCTGACCCAAGACTTCCTGGGTCGTCGATGCAATCACACCGTCTGCTTCCAAACCCTCTCTCGTCGCTGTGACTTGAGGAGCCAAAGCATTCAAAGTATTTCTCCCATGACTGTCATAGAATGAGCTCGATGCGATAGGCGGGAACAATGCAGCCTGAGGGGGAGGTTCATGTAAGCCGATGATAATAGGTGGCACCACTTGTTTGTTTGATCTTTGCTTTTTGGGTGGTCTAGGCAGTTGAACAAACTCATCATTCCCATTCTCCCTATGTTGCTGCTTTTTGGGATGTAGTGGTCTTGCGTTGCCAGTATTGTCATCTAAAATCTTCCGCAGAGATTGCGGAGAAGAACTACCCAATGTACGTTCAAGTGCACTAATTTCCTTTCCCATACCCGCATTCCCACTTCGCAAACCCTCTTCTGAGTCACGATAATTGACTTCATTGTCGTCAATTGGAGCAATGGACGAGGAATGCTGCGACACTTGTGATGATGGCTCACCAGATCGTGTTCCAGCATTGGGTTCTAAAATAAGCGGTCGGTGAGAAGTTTGCAGAATGTTTCGATCGTGCAATGGAGGAAGTTCTAAAGAGGGGGAATTTGTGATGGCTTCAGATGCATCGTTATTAAGAATAGACATTAAACGGGGCTCAATAGTGGTACGCATTATGTTGTCGTTGAACCGACATATTGTGAAGACGATTAAAATTTGTAAATGTTCTCTTGTATGATGATGAATGGGTACGTAGAGAACACAAGAGAAATTGTCCAAGAAACGAGAGACAAGAGATAAGAACAAGAGAATGGAACGATAGGAAGAGAAGTAATAGATTATTGATGGATAGATGGAATAATGTAACTTTTGATGTGAGCTTTATTATTGATAAGTTTCAATGACTTTTCAATCTTAGTTCGTTCTAGATGATGAGCCTCACCAATGACAGATAATTACTGAGAATAAACATCCTCGCACGTTAAGTACTAGATTTGTTTATTCGATAGATTATTCATCAAATGTCTAATATTTCTACTAAATTCTACTATTTTGAGATATTTTACTCTATTTAAAAGTAAGCTAATTGACTCTTAAAGTAGTAATCCTTACTAGCGCTCATTAAATTTTTCGAATAAATACGAGTAGTAGATGAAAATCAATACTATCTTAAGAAAATCAGTACTTAATAATTTCTATAACTATATTACTTATTTATTGAAAAACCATTACAATATACGATTTCATATTATATAATATTACTATTATATAATAATATTTTTTTTAATTATTATTAAAGCATATCTAGCTATTAAAGAATCAAAAGTTATTATTATTTATATACTTAGCGTTTATATAAAATCAAGTCTTCGTTATTATAAATAAAATTATATTAATTAAAAGATTCCTTTATAATGAATGAATAATAATAAATAGATTATCTATTATATTTAAACTAGAGTCCTACGAGCCCCCGGACCCCTTGCTTTTCGAGAAAGTCTTCTTTAATAATTTTTATTATTATAAATTTTTCAATATATTTTTAAATAGTAGTTGTATTGAGAGCTTGTAGATGAAGTCGGTTTACCTCCTTTTAACCTCTTTTAATAATAATAATAATAATAATAATAATAATAATAAATTCCTAATTTTATCCTATATACATACTATTAATAATATTAATAATATTAAGAAAGTTAATAAACCTTTAATTCGCCTTAAAAACACTATATATAAACTTCAATTCTTTATATAAACCTTATATTTAAGGTTAGAATTATAAGAATTATATTATTTAAAAGCTTTTAGTTTATTTTATATAAATATTACTTTTTTAGTTCTTTATTTAATTCAATTAAGATAGTTTTATTGAAAAAAATAACTAATGTTTTAAATATTATATTATATTATAATATTAATAAAGTCAAAATTCATTTTAGTTAGTTAGATTGTTTAAATTGAGTTTTATTAAGTGAGAGTTTTCAATTTATATATATATATATATATAATATTATAGTTTTTATAAACAATAAGATTATTAAGGAGATAAACCTTTAATAAAGATAATTCTAAAGTATAATAAAAGTTATAATATATTAATATTAATCGTAGCTTCTTTATAATATATAATATATTATTCATTACTCGATAAAGGAATAATAATCTTCAATAATATAGAGTATATATTATATTAAAAATCAATGTTATAATTCATTTTATATTCATTATATAACTTGTTTCAGATTATTAATATATTAAATATACGTCAAAATTAATTATATAATTATTAATCTTTTTTATTATAAAACTTTAGAACCTTTTTATTAAAGAAATAATATTAATAAGATGAAATAGAAATAAAGATAATAGGTTTCAAATAGAATCTAATTTGATTAAAATATTCTATAATATAGGATTGGAATTGAAATTGTTGATATTATAAATAAAATTTAAAGAATTCAAGAGTTAAGAATTTGAAAATAAAGATATTCTTATAATAAGGTGATGATATATTAATTATAGGATTTAATATACTAAAACAAGTTAAATAAAATAAAAAGG
The DNA here is from genome assembly GCF_014898465.1 of Botrytis porri. Lineage (NCBI taxonomy): Eukaryota > Fungi > Ascomycota > Leotiomycetes > Helotiales > Sclerotiniaceae > Botrytis > Botrytis porri. Next base: position 1,289,980 of record NW_024066075.1, on the reverse strand, counting down.
ATTAATAAAGATAGATATAAATATCAAAGGATTATAGAGGTTGTAAAGGAGTTAATTGTCGGAACACGTGACTAAGGACGTAACATGTAATGTCACGCTTTACCTCATATATATACAAAGTGCGTAAATAAGGATAATATATAATATAATTTAACACCAAGTAGGCTATATTACTAAGTAGGCCACTTTCATCTCAATTTACATTCTTTATATTCAACATATATTTTATTAACTATTTATTATGGAATCTATAAATAAAAAAGTATGTTTACTTTTAATTATTAAAGCTTTTTAAAAAGATAAAATACTAAGTATTCAATAAATTATTCGATTACTGTCGGAACACGTGACCAACAACGTGGTATTACATGTCATGCTTTACCCTATATACGTATGAAGTGTGTAAGTAAAAGTAGTACACATATATAAATATAGTAATTCCCTTTTTGTATGAAGAGGGTAGATAGAAATAAACAATCTTTTTAATTATACATATTGTATATACATACCTTATTAAGTCTGCCCAACATTAATTAATAATTAATTAAATTCAATTATAAAACAATAAGATCAAATCTAATAAAAAAAATATCTTTTGAAAAGATAAACAAAATCATATTAAATTAAGTTTATACATGATTTATATAAAAGAATTAAAATACTATATTCTTTATATTATCTTTTCGAATTATATACTAAAAAGAGATTTTTAATTATAATTATAATTTCTTCAGAATAATTTGATTTATATCAATTCTATTTATATTCATTATGTTCTTGTATATACTATACAAAACACATTTGATATAATATAATATTAAATATTATTATTCAATATAGTTTTTTTTAATTCCTAAGACATTTTTATATAAAATAGACCTTACATTTTAAGGAAAACAATTGAATTTAAGTAATCCTAATCTTATAGAATTCTAAATAAATATTAATATTACTATATAGATTATTAATTCATAATTCAAACAATATAAAAAGTAATAACTATAAAACAAATTTCAAGAGTAATATAAAGATTGAACTAAAACTATCTTTAAAATTATATATTACAAAGTATTTAAACTTTTACAAATTTAACTTTTTATCTATAATTTTTAAGTTTAATAATCAAGAGGTAATTTAAGTTATATTAAAGTTCTTATTAAATTTATCTTGAAAGAAATATTAAATAAATATATGAAAAAGATTAAAAAAAAGATAAAGGATTTAAAATCAAGCTATTCAAATGTATATGAAATAATTAGGCCGAAAAGATTAATATATATATTAACATTTATTTTAAATTTATTTAATTAAATATTTATATTATATTTACAAGATCAAAATCAACCTTATTTCGAACCTTATATAATATCAGATTATATAATACTAAGAGAAGATATATTATATATACTATATATAGAATATATATATATAATCTCCTTTTAGATTTAATAAAAATGTATATTAATAAAGATTACAAATATAGTAATAAAAAATATGATTTTTTTAATTAAAAATTTCAAATGTTTTATAAATTCTATAAAAATATTAATATTAGATTAAATTAATATAATAATACTTTTTTAATAATACTTAAAAATAATACTTTAATATTCTACTTTAATAAGATTATTAATAAAAACTTCAATTTTAAGAATATATTAATATTAATACAAGTATATTTCAAAATTGAAAAAAAAAAAAAGAAATAACTTACTAAATAATGTAATATAATATTTCTATAAATTATACAAAACAATTCTGAAAAAATACTTCCTCAATAATTAGAAATTCTACTTAAGAATCTTTAGAATCTATAATATAATTTGATTAATTTATATTGATTAAAGTTAATACTTTAAGATCAAATTATAAATACCTATTGTAATATTCCTAAATGTAATCCTATATTATTACAATCAGTTCTAATATATAAAGATCTTTATATCGATTTACAAAATGTTATTAGATAAACTAAGTGTATGAAAACAATAAGTTCCTTTATATCAACCTTTATTATTAATAACCTATTCAATATAGAAATATACTAAATTAATTATATACATAAAGATTAAGAATTATATCAAAAGTAAGATTGATTCTAAGAAACTTAAAATAAAAGGAAGTTTTCATTTCCTTTTTAAAATAGTTTTTCTTATTTATAATTTATACAATCTTGAAATAATTCTTGTATATTATTATTAAAATGTTATATATACAAGAAACCAGATTATTAATTTATAAATCATTTTATATAAAAACGAAAACCTTAATACAATTAATTTATAATGAAATATAATATAAACATAAATCAATTCCATTAATTTCTTTTTATATATAAAAATGATTCAAATAATGTAGAAATTAAATTCGATAAAGTTGTAGATAAACAAGATATTATTAAATATTAATAAAATGATTTATTAAATAATTAATTAGTAGAATATAAAACATATTTTATTAAAATAAAATCCATTAATAAAATGTATACAGTTGAACTTCTTAGTAAATAATCCTTTATATATACTTTTCTATAATAAGATTAATTCAAATAATCATATAAAAAGATAACTAATGGAAATGAGATTTTTCAGTTTGAAGATTAATATTCGGTCAACATTTTTCAAGATATTATTTCTAATATTGATATATTAAGGGTATTAATAATAAAAGAACTTCAAATATAAATATTAAAAAAAGAAAAGAATATAAAATATATAAATAATATTTAATATAATATTAAATTTAGAAAAGGCTCTATACAACCACAAAATAATATTTTAATTAAAATATTTTTTAATAATATTATCTTTTCAATTATATTAATAAATATCTTATTTTTTATATATATAAGATATAAATTGTCTATACATATTATTTAATAACCTTATAAATGTTTTAAGATAAGATAATAAAATAATTCTTATTGTATAAAAATAAGAACATTTTTTTATACTTTTGAATCAAAAAAAGAAATCAATTATATACAATTATTTAATAAAAATAAAACTTAAATAAATTTATTAAAGATTTGATTATTTATTTATATAGAAACTTACAATCCTCTTAAATCAAATAAAATATAATATTAATATTTATATAATCAAGAAACTCAACAAGTTCTATAAGTATTATCAACTTTATACAAAATCCCCTAAATAATTTAAATTTAATTTTATATATTATTGATAAGGCAATTGTATATAATGCTATAGTATTCGTACAAGATATGTCTATTAAAATAGTATGGAATATTATTTGAAAATATTGAATTAATATATATTTAGGATTATTAAATTATATATTATATAATATAGGTATGAATTTTGTATTTGAAGAATTCAGACAAAATACAAAATCTCTTTAAATTGATATTCAAGAAGTTCCTATCAAAGCCTATAATATAATTGAAAAAATTGAAAGATATTACTCTCTTGTACAATGTGCATATAATATATTCAAAACTAAATTGAAAGATAATAATCTTGATAAAGAATTAATATTATAAATGGTAGTGAAGGTAATGAACAATACTACTAGTTCAAATGGATTTGTACCAATATTATTTATATATGAAGTTTACCTTTGAATGATATTATACAATCTATCATTTTTATCAATTTTAAAATAAGTAAATATGTATTATTTTATGATAAAAAAAGTGTATAAAATTTATATGAAATGAGTAGTTCAAGATACATTTGTTATTTGAAATGGTTTAGTTATGTATAAGATATTCAATTTATTCTTCAATTTATTAGTACAAGTATAGAGAAAAAGAAAAGGTTGAATAGGATTATATAGATTATTTGTAATTACCAATCAAAACTATATGATTAACCTTCTTTATAGTCTAATAGAATTTCATATAACAATAATAAAACTGTTTTATAAAGAAAAAGTACTCGAAAAAAACTAATTATTATTTATTTCGAAAATATTTTTAATAATATCTTTAAATATTGAAAATTCAATATTTCAAATTCTTGAATTATAAAGTTCTATATAAATAATTAGACAAATACTTATATAAGCTCTTATTCAACATTCAATTCTTAAAATAGAAATTCCAAGAATTTCACCATTTTATATAATTAATATCAATGATAAATACAATTAACTTTTTATAATCATATAAAACAATCGAGATTTAATAAAAGCATTTATTATAAAAAAAGAATAAGAGATATTAAATTTTATAATAGAACTTTGTATAAAAAGGGTTATTATTATAGAAGGCTTATTATTTAAAGCTTTATAAACACAAGATATTAATAGTTTGATTATAAAAGATGTATTTGAATTTGTTAAGTATAATTCCCTTATATATACCGGAAGATTATTTAATTTATATTTTATAAATAAAATAAAAGAATATATAATAAATTTTCCATATAAAAAGTCATGTTTGATTATACAAATGTATAATAATTCAGATAAAAAGTTAATTTTAACTTAAGTATTTACAATATAAAGATTAAATTAAAAAATCATTATAACTTTAGCTTCTACATTAATAAAAATAAATATTAAATTAATGATATAAGATGTTATATAAATATATATACAACCGAAAACATTATTAAACTGAATTATACTAACAAAACTTTTAAAAGAATTTTAGAATAAGTATTCAAATAATATAATTATAATAGTTAAGAAATTATTATACAGCATTACAAAAATAGAAATTTATTAATGGGTAATATATTAGAAATATTATTAAAAAAAACTTAATATAATGATATCTTTATATAATTCTTATTTGCTCATTATTAATATAAAAGATATATAATTTGAAATTGTAGAAATGTAAATAAATAATATATTTATTTCAATAGATTAAGAATTCATGGATTTTAAGGATTTAGAACTTAAGAATATAAATATTAAAGTAAAACTAAATAAATATCTGATATATAACTTATCTTTAATCTTTAATAATTATATTATACAATAGAATAAAAACTATTTAATTCTTATGCAAAAAGATTAGAAAAAAAGACTTATAAAAGTTATTAATTCTAAGTAATATTATAAACAAAAAGCTCAAAATATATATATTACAATAATTTATCAATTAAAAGTATTATACAATCTATTTGTCACTATATAATATAAAATCTATTAAATAATAATATTAAAATATTCAATAAAAGATTTGAATAGTAAATAGAAAACCTTAATTAAGGACTTTTGTTTATTCTTTTTATACAAAATCATATAAAACTATTTATTTTTATTAATAAGTTTTTTGTAAATAATAAAGATTTAAGTAGTTAAATAGATTTTATTATTATATTAGCAAATGAGAATATATTGAATAAGAATATATTTAAATTGATTAGGAATATTATATATTACAGTAGTATAAAAAGTAAAAGAGTTATATATAATATATTAGCTTCTGAAATATATAATATAATAGGAGATATAAATATTAATCTTATAATAAAATTAATTCTATAAATTATTACCTTTTAATTGAATTTATCTGATATTTTAGTTATTATTTGTACAGATTTATATTTATTATATAATTGTTTTATCGAATTAGATATAATAAAAGAGAAAAGACTTATAATTAATATAATAATATTATAATAATTATATAAAAGAAAAGAACTTATTAAAATTCAATGGATTAATAGACTTAATAATATTATCAATGTAATAATAAAAGAAAATTCCAATAAAATGTTAAAAAAATTCATTGATATAAATACTTTTGTTATATATATTAAAGAGTAAATAAAACGAGAGATATATATAAAAATCAATTAGATCTTCGTATAAATACAAATTACAATTAAAAATAGAATTAATAATATTTTGTTCTTTTTAAAAAAAAATTTATAATTTTTTTTTCCTTTTTTGAAAAGTTTTTAATAAACAATTTAATTCTAAATTAGAAAAATATAAAGAGAAATCAAGAATTGTGTTCACAATAAAGGAGCAGGCCAGTGGAATGCATGTATTATTGACTATGTAGATTAATTGTACTAAGGTAAAATCTAACTACGAAGTGGAAGTGATATATGCACAGTAGCTTAGAGCACGTGCCACAACTTCCAACACTCCCCCAGAGAGCTTACTCTCTCAGCTTCAGTAGTTAGTTTCTTTAAAATTCCTTTTATACGCCCAATAACTGATTGCTTCGAAATTCGTTATTCCTTGATCGTAGGGTTACTGTTTTAATATGGTAGACCATCAAAATCCGATCGTATGCGAACAGACCTTAAGCTTATCTGTTATTCCACGTGATTTTCTTGAAATCATTAATTTTTTTTTTTTTTTTTTTTTTTTTTTTTGATAAATTCGACGTAAGATGAATCCAATGAATCTGATGAAATAGGTGAAATGGGTGGATTCAGTGATTTTGGTCGATTTGGTCAATTTGGTCGATTTAGTCGATTTTGGAGCACATACCACAACTTCCAATACTCTCCCAAAGAGCTTACTCTCTTTGAAACCCCAGCATGTTCTTGAATCTCTCAAATATCACCCTTGCGCATGGTTTTGTTAATCCATCTGCAGCCATATCACTTGTATTGACATAGCTGGTATTGACTAGATGTTTTTCTGTGAGATCTCGAATGAAGTGGTGACATATGTCAATATGCTTTGATCGCTCGTGTAGATGTGGGTTCTTGGTTAACGCTAGCGCTCCTTGGTTGTCTCCGAGCATTTGAACTCCGCTGTTGCTCCCGATATACTGTGGTCGCTCTAAGTCCCTCAAGAGTTGGGCTACCCATTGCCCTTGTTTGGTGAACATCGCCATGGAAATGTACTCAGCTTCTGTACTAGATGTAGCTACAGATGTCTGCTTCTTGCTTGCCCATGAGATTGGTCCACCATAGAACATTACTACCCCACCAGAGATGCTTTTTCGATCGGTTCTATCGCTTGCCCAGTCTGCGTCGGTGTATACTTTGATGGTGCGTTGTAGGAGGTCATATTCTTTGCAAATATCTGATTGAACTCCCCCAGGCCCAAAACGTAGTTTCTGTTTAATAGTTGACCTCAAATATCTCATAAGGTTTTTGAGTGCAACGCTGTGATGTTTGGCAGGGTTAGACATAGCTTGTGCTAATCTCCCGAGACCGAATGCGATGTCCGGTCTAGTGTAAACCATAGGGTGGATCGTACTGCCGATTGCTTGCTGGTATTCGTTTACATCAGTGAGCTCGTCGTCTGGGAGCGTTGGTCGTAGTTGGTTGTAATCCGAGATTGGTATCTTCCTTGGAGTGTGTTGACCATGGGAGATCCCGAATCGGGTAAGCATTGCATCCAGATACTCTTCTTGATCCATAGTTAACACTCTCTCTGATCTGTTACGAATGATGCGCACTCCTAAGATCTTACTAATCTCCCCCAGGTCTTTGGTGTTGAATCGAGCAGAAAGGTTGTGATAAAACCATTGAATATCTCGTTTTTGTGCAGCAGCAGTAACAATATCATCTACATACACTAGGAGAATTAGCTGGCGCGGGTGATTGGTGTATAAACACGGATCCGCAAGGCTTTGTACGAAACCCATCTTGGTTAACTCTCCTTTCAGAAGAAGGCTCCAATCTCTACCAGCTTGCTTTAGCCCATAAAGACTCCGAAGTGCATGTAGAACGCGGCCGCGACGAACATGAACACCTTGAGGGGGTGCTAAATAGATTTCTTCTTTCAAGTGTGATTCGGTGAACGCATTTTTGATATCGAAATGGGAACACTCGAGGTCCTCTCTTGCAACAATTGCAAGGAAAAGGCGAAGAGTATCGAGTCGAACAGTGGGGGCGAAGGTTTCGTTGTAATCTTTACCTAAAACTTGGCTGAACCCTCTAGCCACTAATCTGGCCTTGAATCGCTCTACCTTATTATCCTTCGTCTTAACAACAAATACCCATTTCGTTGAAACTAGATTGCTCCCTTGTGGTAAAATGAACTCTTCCCAAGTGCCATTCTTGACCAATGAGTCTACTTCTTCTTGAATTGCAGCTTGCCAGTCTTTCGCGTGCTTTTTGTCTGCCATTGCTTCTTTATATGTATTCGGTATCTTGATCCCGAGTATTTCCGTTGCTGGTAGAGCGGTCTCAGCTTCTGCTGGTGCATCTGCTAAAATAGTCAAGATCTTCGAAGCAATTTCATTATTCGTCTCCTGTTCGAATTGATGAATATTTGGAATGGCAATCATGGCGTGCTCAATTGATTCTGATCCTGGCTTATTTAAGGAAGCAAGTAAGGCCCGAATGATTTTGGAGTCTCTCTGTTCTTCTATATCGTCGTCATCGCTTCTCTTTCTCTTCCTAAGATTGTATCTCAAAGGTGGTGTGGAAGTAGATGCAGATGTAGATGCAGTAGGTGGTAAAGTTTCATTAGGTAGTGCAATATCAGGTAATACACTCTCAGGTAATGTACTCGAATTCGATGGTGTATGATCAAGTGGTAAAGTTATATCCTCAGGTGCCCTTGACTTCGGTGGTGTATGATCAGGTGGTGAAGTTATATCAGGTAAAGTAACATCACTTTCTTTGTTGTTTTCCCCTGCCGGTCTTGTTAAATCATCAGCCACTTGTCGGATATTTCCATATTCATCTTCATCAAAGCGTGGTATTTCAGTCTTTGTTCGTTTTGGTATTGGCAAGCGCACCTCTATCGAGTCTGTGATTATTTCATTTGGTGATATTGGTGGATCGACTGGAATAGACGATGATTCAGGGACATTCTTAGGTCTGCCGCGAGGCCTGCGATCAGGTTCTATATTCTTGGTACCTTGTGATCCAGCTACACAGTTTCTGAGTTTGAGATCCAGATCCCCTCCTTTGTAGCTTTCGTCGATTGTAACACGATAAGAGCGGTAAGTATAACCTAGCTCTGGTGAATAAACCTTTATATGCTTGGTGGTGTCTTTTGAGTATCCCAGGAATATCCCAACCCTTGCTGTGTCGCGAAGTTTATCATGCCTTTGTCCTTTTGGGATGGTTTTGGGGTTGATATAGGCGTAACATCGACTCCCCCAGACCTTGCATGTATCGATATCTGGTAATGTGCCTGTAAATGCTTCGAGTGGGCTTCGATCGATTCCATTTGCATCTGGGCCAATACTAGTGCGGTTTCGAATGTATACGTCGTGCTCGACAGCTTCGTCCCAAAATTCTAATGGTAAATGAGCTTCTTTCAACATTGCTCTCATGTCGGTTTCTGCGGTGCGTATATTGCGTTCAGCTGGACCATTTTGGTGAGACGATACAACCACTGTAACCTCTGATCGCACACCAGTCTTCCATTCCCGGACGGCTTGAAGAAGCTCTGGTGCATTGTCGGTTCTGGCAGCAATTACAGCTACTCCTGTAGCAAGTTCAATTTCTTGCTTTCAGGCTTTCAGTAAGGGTATTGCATCGCTCTTCTGTTTCAATAGGATGACCCAATTTACCCTTGTGGCGCTATCGATAATAAGGAGAAAGTATCTGTGCCCTCGAATGGTCCTTGGGAAAGGGCCAGCAACATCGAAATGGATCAATTCTAGCCTTTTGGATTTTCGTGCACTTAGTTGACTTGGGATTCTGTTAGTCATCTTTGTGAGAGCGCACACTTCACAGACATCAAGAGTTGAAGGGACCTTGATCGGTCTCTGGAGTGTAGTGACTTTGTACAGATTCCTGATTTTGTCAGGGCCGAGATGATTGAAGCGTCTATGCCAGATAAGGTATCTTTCCTTCTCCGTCATGGTTAATTCTTCGACTTCCCCTTTTGTACCATCAATGATCTCTGTAGAGAGCGCAAAGAATGCAGAATCTTCGTATCCTGGTTTCACATGCGAGATGATATACATCCCATCTTTCATTGTTGCTTTGATGATCTTATTATTCTTATCGTTTTCTGGTGTGAAATACATCTTCTTGAGACTGAATGTACCCTTGAGTCCTGCCTCACAAATTCTCTTGGCTGAGAGCAGGTTGACCCCCAATCCAGGTACATATAGCACACCAGCTAATGATGTCCTTGTTCCATCCTTGCACACCATGTCCACTGTTCCTCGCTCATCCGAGTACATAGCTCCCCCACCAACCGTTATCCTTCGTCGCGGAGTACGAATTAGACTTCTGAATAGAGAACGTTGGTCAGACATGTGTGAAGTGGCGCCGGTATCAGCGTACCATTGCGATGGGGATGCCTTACTAATACTTTCTTTGGTGAGATGACAATGCTCAGAATCAGACTCACTATCGACGACACTTTCAGTAGCATCGGAGCTTGATTCGGCGATATGAGCCTTGTGCTCCCTGCGTTTTTTGTCTTTTCGCACTGGAGAGGTGGATTGTCTTCTCTTCTGTTTGTGCTTTGAATCGGATTTCAAGAGACGCTTGGCGCGACGGAGCTGGAAGCATTTTAGGACTGAGTGGCCAGGTTTGTCGCAGAGTTCGCAAGTGATGATGGATGTGTCGGTCTCCGAGCTTGTGCTAGCCTTACGCTGGCGATGAGGTGGGACATATTTCTTTCCTTTTGCAAGGTGTGCCGAGTCTCCAGAGGTCTGGATCTCTGCCTCTTTGACCTGTAGATGCTTGATCTTATCGTCAATGCTTAGAGTAGAACTGACGACACGGATCATATCAATGATGACTTTGTACTCATTAGGGAGAGACAAGGTCAGGCTTTGAAAGAGTGATTTATCTGTACACAAAGCACCGGCTGAAGCATCCGCAGATAAGAGCTTTCGTCGAAGATCCTTGAGCTTATCCCATGCACCTATAATAGTCATATCAGGGGTATCGTCGAAAGAGAAGGTCTTGATCTTGAGGAGGTACTCGTCTGCTGCGATATCATCGATTCTGGAGTATTTGATGGCTAGATAATCCCAAAGTTTCTTTGCTGTATCATATTCGTCCACTAAAGCCTCATCATCGTCAGATAATGAGCGACAGATGTAAGATAATGCACTAGCGTCGTCCTTAAGAAAGGTGGCCTTTTTGTCGATATTGAGTCGAATCTTTGTAGTGGTACTGCCGCTGCCGCTGGAGACTTGAAGTTCTTCGAAATCCTGGATTAAGTTGTCGGCTGCTGCAATCCGTGCATATTCATGCAATGTCTTTTCGCATGTATAGAACCAACCTTTTCCTCGAAGTTGAATTCTTATTTGACGAGTCCAGCGTTCGTGATTCTCTTGAGTGAGAGGAGGGATGCGCTTGGAGTAATCCTTGGATCCAGTGTCTTCGTTCATTTTGAAGGTTCTGCAAGTAGAAAGCTTGCGTCGATGACCTAGGCGTGATTGATGGTGGAATGAAAGAGTGGAAGAGGAACTGTTTAAGACTGCGCTGTCCCGATTGGGATGTACTAGTGTTTGAAGGGAGAAATTCTCTTCAAGGCGGGGTAATTAAGAATAGTGAATTTTGATTTGTAGATAATGATTTTTGAAGTGATATCGAACACTATGTAGCAGGTGATGCTCTTCAGCGTTAAGCTGGAATGAATGGTCTTTTCAGTAATAACTCGTAGTTTTCTTACTTGAGGAAAAGGCGCGATGTAAGTGGTTACTTCGCTGTCGCTGCTCAGCAATCTGTTTGCTGTGCGCACCTCGTATGTTGACGTCGCGTTGCGTAGGAGCTTCTCGTCGTCAACCTCTCCTTTGGCAACGTAAGCTATTCAAAGAGCTTTCGGCCTTAGTCTTACTGCAGAGCTACCGGGCTCATAACCTGTTCACAATAAAGGAGCAGGCCAGTGGAATGCATGTATTATTGACTATGTAGATTAATTGTACTAAGGTAAAATCTAACTACGAAGTGGAAGTGATATATGCACAGTAGCTTAGAGCACGTGCCACAACTTCCAACAAATTGTATAATAACAAAAGAAATATATGAATTAATTAATAATAAGTAATTTTTTAGTAGAATTAGAATTAAGTAAAAGAGAATGTTTGTAAGCATTGGGGGTTTTTGGATTGATTGATGGAGGAGGAGTAGGATTCTAATTGGGTGTTACGGGAGCTGCCTCTAGGGTCACGTGGAAGTGTCTAGAGATCTCTCGAGGTGGTTTAGACTAGACTTCAAGTAGGAATTCAATAAGGTTGTAACTGGTTGCAATTCTCGTAACTATAGTAATGAAACTAATGATTGTTCTTGAGCACGAAGCTCTACATGTAAGGAAACCCTTTCCCTTATATAGATCTTCGTACCTCATGAATCGACAAGTCGATTACCGTAAAGCCGATTTCGACAAGTCGGTTTCCTGATCACGTGATGTCCATCCCGTGATCTATAATGATGCTACCGCTTATCTAACCTGTGCTCTCTAGCCGATTGTCCCTACAGCGCTGTTTCCGTAGGTCCCAACACCAAGGCCTTAGGTTTATCTTATAATCCATGTTGCGGTGCGGGTACCTCCGTAACACTATCCCCTTCCTAGACTAGCGCTTGTCCCAAGCGTCTATATAGCGGGATTCCCCACGTTGATATATTATTTCAAAGAGTGTTTGTTTTATTCTTACAGTATGCCACCAGTACCATCAACCTCTGTACACTCCGCTATTTCCCTAGCCCGTCGAGTTGAACGTTCTGGTATCGAGCGAGGTCCTTGTTTACCGTGTATTATTTCTGACCGTCGTTGCTTGGTTGATACTTCTGAGTCAAGACGCTGCGCTGAGTGTATCCGTAATAAAAAAGGTCATTGTGTCCCTGGTCCTGAAATTATGTCGACCTACGAGTCTCTGGATCGCCAGCAAGAGCGCCTTCGTCAAGAAGAGGAAGAGGCCATGGCTAAGATCCTTCGTTTGCGTAAACAACAGGCTTTCCTGCGAAAGCGAGAGAAAGAAATGATTCGTCGTGATGTTCGTACGCTGGAAGAGCTTGACGCTCTGGAAGAGAAGGAAAGACTAGAAAAGGAAAAACTGGAAAAGGAAAAGGCAGGCACGCCTGCTCCTAGTGGTTCTCCTTCCTTCGACTTCTTCGATTCTTCGTTGCCTCCGTTGTCTGATGCGGAATTCGAGGCTTTAATGGCAGATGTGGGTACTTCAGGTGGAATGCCTGTAACTTCTCAGGGCAGCTGAGATCTTTCTTAAGTTCCCATGTGTTTTCCGAATGTGGGTAGTCCAACCATTTGATCAAATACTTGATTTTGCTCCTGACGTATTTACAATCTAGTATTGTTTCAACATCGTATATGGCGTTGGGGTTGACTGGTTCGATTTCTGTGAATGGCGCATTCGGCGCTCCTGGTGGTGCTGGTTCGAGCAAGGATATATGGAATACTGGGTGAATATTCATTGTGTCTGGTAATTTCAATCGATAATTAACCGTTCCTATTACCTTATCAATCTTGAATGGTCCTAGTTTCCTGTGGTCGAGTTTATTGCTTGGTCTCTTGGTTTCGATGTTTCGTCGTAGCAAATAAACTTTATCCCCCTCTTTAAGCGTAGGTTCCATACTACGTTTCGTATTGTAGTACGCTGCTGTTCTGGATGATATGAATCTTAGATCAAGAGCAAGCTGCTCTTGTAAATCCTTTAATTGTTCGACTTGTATTATTGCTGATTCGGCATTAACTTCCTGTAGTATCGGTGTTTGGTATGCTTTAGGATTAAACCCAAAGTTCGCGCGTGCTGGTGTAATCTTTGTGGTTTCCGTTTCCGATGTGTTATATGCGAATTGTGCCATAGGTAATAGCTCTACCCAATTGTCCTGTCGATAATTTATATAGCATCTAAGATATGCTTCCATTGTCTGATTGGTCCTTTCTGTTTGACCGTCTGTCTGTGGGTGGAAAGCTGTCGACAGCTTTCTTTTAATACCCATTAGTGCTAATAAGGTAGTCCAGAATTTCGAGGTAAAGAGCTTGTCTCTGTCCGAGATTATCTCATCTGGTACTCCATGTATGCTTACTATGACCCTAAAGAATACATATGCTAGTTGCTCAGCAGTCCATGTTTCTTTGAATGGTATCATGTATGCAAATTTTGTCAATCTGTCTACTACGTTGAGTATTGCGTCGTACTCAACTCCTGTAGTAGGGTCTTTCGAGAGTGGTAGTTTGACCACAAAGTCCCATGTAATGGACTTCCATGGCTGAGAAGGCATGTCTGGGGTCTGGAGCTGACCATACGGAGCATGTCGTGATGACTTGTTGCGTATGCAGGTGTCGCAATTTCCAACAACTTCTTCAACTATCGTTCTCATTCGCGGGAAATAACTGATTTCCCGGATTCTTGCAAACGTCCTTGCAATTCCTTGATGTCCGTGTGCCGGCAACCCATGTTGTTCCGTCACAAATTCCTTGGTCATTTGACTCGGAATGTATACTTTCCCATGAAAGTATATGGTTTCGTTTTCTATTGTGAATCCTGGTTCTATTGCCTTGCGTATGCGTGTAGCTGTAGCATCCTTGTCGTAATGTGATTGGATTTGGTTTCTGAGATGGTTGTCTTCCAATATATGAGTAGCTGCAAGCTGTGGTGCATTGTAGACCAGTGATTCGCCTTCTTTTTTGAATATTGCGTATGATTCGTACGACTTATTTTCTTGGTATTCTGGTTTTCGGCTAAGAGCGTCGGCTCTAGCATTTTCTGATCCTTTAACATATGAAATCTTGAAATTGTAATTGGCCATGGTCTCCGACCATCTGACCTGTCGTCTGTTTAACTGCTTCGTTGTGGTGAAGTAAACCAAGTTCTTATGATCTGTGTACACTTGTACTGGGTATTTTGATCCTTCCAAATAAACTCGCCATTCTCTAAATGCATCGACTATTGCCAGTAATTCTTTGTTGTATATTTCGTAATTTAATTCGGCTGGTGATAGTTTTCGAGAGTAGAATGCGATTGGTTGTCATTTCTCATTCTGGCCTGGTTGGCTCAAAACTGCGCCTATAGCGAAATCTGAGGAATCCGTTTCCACTATGATTGGCTTTTCAGGGTCGAATGTTAACAGTATTGGCTCTTTCGCTACTGCTTGTTTGAGTGTATCGAATGACTCCTGCGCCTTGGTGGTCCATTCGAAACTTCCTTGATCCTTCTTGGTTAGGTTGGTTAAGGATGTTGTAATCCCTGAATAACCTCTAATAAACCTTCGATAAAAGTTGACAAATCCTAGAAAGGACTGTAATTCTTTAATTGTATTTGGCTGCTTCCATTCAAGCACTGCCTTGACCTTATCCTTGCTCATTTTGAGCCCTTGGCTTGATATGGTGAATCCTAGGAACTCTGTTTCCGTAACGTGGAATTCACATTTGCTTGGTTTACATAGCAAATCGGCTTTAGCTAAGCTTTCAAGAATGTTGCTGACATCTTTGATGTGTTGGATCTCGTTGTTTGAATATACTAGTATGTCGTCCAAGTAGCATATACAACAGGTGTTCAGATATTGCGACAGTACATTGTTCATAAGTCTCATGAAAGTAGCTGGTGCGTTCGTTAGCCCGAATGGCATAACTTGATATTCGTATAGCCCGTATCTTGTCTTAAAAGCGGTTTTCCATTCCTCGCCTTTCTTCATTCTAATCAAGTGGTACCCGTTTCGTAGGTCCATCTTGGTAAATATTGTTGCTCCGCCTAACCGATCTCTTAATTCCGTAGCTAATGGAAGTGGATATCGATCTTTCTTTGTAAGCGTGTTGAGCTTTCTGTAGTCCACAACTAGTCTCTTAGTACCATCTTTCTTAGGTACCCACATAGTTGGACTTGCCACTTGGGACGTGGATTCTCTGATCCATCCCTTGGCCAAGTTGTCGTCGATATATTCTTTGAGCGTCTTTAGCTCATCGGCTGACATTGAATAAATTGGGGTGTGCACAGGCATCTTGCCTTCCTCCAATATTATCTCATGATCCTATGGCTTGTGTTCTGGCAAAGCCTCATGGATCCCTGGTTCCTTGAACACATGTTCGTATTTCTTGTACTGTTCTGGTATCATAGGCTCTTCTGCCTTGATTGCGATTTCCTGCCGTGTCGTTGGCTTCTGCATTTGTAGAGGAGGTGTACTGGCCTTCGCTCTTAATGGAGGACCCTGGACTGGGTGTCCTACGTCATCGAAGTTGTTCGCGTTCAACTCCCCTTGGCGCGTGTTACGTCTCGCGGACGCCTCTAGCGTGTCTCCTTGACCGCATTTGCACTGATCAAAGGTCACTGTCTCTTGTGACCAATCTATCCTAGGATTGTGTGCCTTCAACCATGGCATTCCTAGGATGATCTGTTGTTGGCCCAATGGCACAACGTCAAGCTGTATAACCTCTGAATGTTGGTTTATGTTCATTTGTACTGGTCGTGTCTCCTGTGAAACGTTCCCGTCCAATCCTGCTAGCTGGCCATCAACTAACTGCAATTGATATGGTTTCTGTTTCTTCTGAAGTGGAACTTTCAAGTACTTTGCAGCTTCTGGTGCAATAAAGTTTCCTGTAGCCCCTGAATCTATCATGGCTTGCTGTATTTGTCCGTTTATTTTGACCTTGCAGTATATCTGTCCTGCTTGTCCTGTAGCATTCAATTGCTGGGTAACTTGTTTTTTGTCTGTTTCGTTGGATTGCTGGTTCCTTGTCTTTCTTTTCTTGGGGAACCATCCGGTTGCTTCTTTATCTGATCGATGGATTCCGCAGAATTCATCATAGCAAGCAGTCCAGCTCATCATCGCGTGATCTGCTGGTATCTCTTCCTTAATACATTCTTCCGTTACCGATGGTGATGGGGTTCGGTAGTACTCCTGTTCCCACAAGTCTACTGCATTCATACCCTCTTGGTTTCGCGGTAACTCGTCCAATAATTTCCGGAATTCTTCACTGGTGAAGGTCTCAGTTTCTTCGGTCTTAGCTGGATGTTCCTGGGATACAAAGGTAGCGTTAAGTTAGCCTTTGCCGAACTTGGGTTTGAAGTTGCCTTTCTTTCCTCCTGTCTTCTTGTTTCGGCAATCCGCTGCTCGGTGCCCTGCTTTTCCACATTCAAAGCATAAGTTGTTTTCTCGCCTTCGTCTTTTCTCTGGGTCATCATTCCCGTTTCTATGTGGTGCGTAGCGTCGAGTTCCATAGGGTCTCCATATCTCTGTGGATTGTAACGTGGTCTTCCCTCATTCTTGCGGTAACGCTCTTGCTTTTGATTTCCCTGGGGTTTATATGATCTTTGACTTTGTCGATATCGGTAAAGACGATCATCTGACTCGATGGAGTCCTGGATTAGGTCGTTCAAGTCTACACTCTCAGCAGATCTTTCTAACTCCAGTCTGACTTCTGGTTTGAGTCCTTTACGATAGTGACTCATAATGGCGGTTTCGTCCCACTTGGTTGTTCTCGCATATCTTCGGAATTCCGTAGCATACTTCAATGCTGATCCTGTCTGCTTGAGGTTGAAGATCTTATCTTCCGCTACCTCTAGCTCATTGGAGTTCCCGAAGATTCTACGGATCTCTGTCTTGAATCCTTCGAAACTGTCGAAGATGGTTCTTGTGGGTTGCATGCGTTCCCTGTCGTCATGCTCGAAATAGTCGCGCAGGTATGGCTGAATCCATTTGCCTGCCTCGCCTCTGAGGTACGACACGGCCCATATACTCTTAGATTCCTTTTCGGTGAACTTGTCTTGGTTGAATCTAAAATAGATTTCGAGTTGTAATAAGAAGGTGTCGAGTTCCTGTCGACTTCCTTGGTACTTGTCTGGTAAGGCAATCTTGAGTGTTTCGTTGATGGTGATCTCCTTAGGAGCATCAGTCATTTCGACATCATCGAAGTTGCTTGTTGGGGCCTGTTGGCTTCTGGAAGAACTGTTGGCTGCCATACTGGCGGTTGGTATTGAATCGGTACTTGAAGCAGAAAGGGTGCTCAAAGTGTTACGGGAGCTGCCTCTAGGGTCACGTGGAAGTGTCTAGAGATCTCTCGAGGTGGTTTAGACTAGACTTCAAGTAGGAATTCAATAAGGTTGTAACTGGTTGCAATTCTCGTAACTATAGTAATGAAACTAATGATTGTTCTTGAGCACGAAGCTCTACATGTAAGGAAACCCTTTCCCTTATATAGATCTTCGTACCTCATGAATCGACAAGTCGATTACCGTAAAGCCGATTTCGACAAGTCGGTTTCCTGATCACGTGATGTCCATCCCGTGATCTATAATGATGCTACCGCTTATCTAACCTGTGCTCTCTAGCCGATTGTCCCTACAGCGCTGTTTCCGTAGGTCCCAACACCAAGGCCTTAGGTTTATCTTATAATCCATGTTGCGGTGCGGGTACCTCCGTAACACTATCCCCTTCCTAGACTAGCGCTTGTCCCAAGCGTCTATATAGCGGGATTCCCCACGTTGATATATTATTTCAAAGAGTGTTTGTTTTATTCTTACAGTATGCCACCAGTACCATCAACCTCTGTACACTCCGCTATTTCCCTAGCCCGTCGAGTTGAACGTTCTGGTATCGAGCGAGGTCCTTGTTTACCGTGTATTATTTCTGACCGTCGTTGCTTGGTTGATACTTCTGAGTCAAGACGCTGCGCTGAGTGTATCCGTAATAAAAAAGGTCATTGTGTCCCTGGTCCTGAAATTATGTCGACCTACGAGTCTCTGGATCGCCAGCAAGAGCGCCTTCGTCAAGAAGAGGAAGAGGCCATGGCTAAGATCCTTCGTTTGCGTAAACAACAGGCTTTCCTGCGAAAGCGAGAGAAAGAAATGATTCGTCGTGATGTTCGTACGCTGGAAGAGCTTGACGCTCTGGAAGAGAAGGAAAGACTAGAAAAGGAAAAACTGGAAAAGGAAAAGGCAGGCACGCCTGCTCCTAGTGGTTCTCCTTCCTTCGACTTCTTCGATTCTTCGTTGCCTCCGTTGTCTGATGCGGAATTCGAGGCTTTAATGGCAGATGTGGGTACTTCAGGTGGAATGCCTGTAACTTCTCAGGGCAGCTGAGATCTTTCTTAAGTTCCCATGTGTTTTCCGAATGTGGGTAGTCCAACCATTTGATCAAATACTTGATTTTGCTCCTGACGTATTTACAATCTAGTATTGTTTCAACATCGTATATGGCGTTGGGGTTGACTGGTTCGATTTCTGTGAATGGCGCATTCGGCGCTCCTGGTGGTGCTGGTTCGAGCAAGGATATATGGAATACTGGGTGAATATTCATTGTGTCTGGTAATTTCAATCGATAATTAACCGTTCCTATTACCTTATCAATCTTGAATGGTCCTAGTTTCCTGTGGTCGAGTTTATTGCTTGGTCTCTTGGTTTCGATGTTTCGTCGTAGCAAATAAACTTTATCCCCCTCTTTAAGCGTAGGTTCCATACTACGTTTCGTATTGTAGTACGCTGCTGTTCTGGATGATATGAATCTTAGATCAAGAGCAAGCTGCTCTTGTAAATCCTTTAATTGTTCGACTTGTATTATTGCTGATTCGGCATTAACTTCCTGTAGTATCGGTGTTTGGTATGCTTTAGGATTAAACCCAAAGTTCGCGCGTGCTGGTGTAATCTTTGTGGTTTCCGTTTCCGATGTGTTATATGCGAATTGTGCCATAGGTAATAGCTCTACCCAATTGTCCTGTCGATAATTTATATAGCATCTAAGATATGCTTCCATTGTCTGATTGGTCCTTTCTGTTTGACCGTCTGTCTGTGGGTGGAAAGCTGTCGACAGCTTTCTTTTAATACCCATTAGTGCTAATAAGGTAGTCCAGAATTTCGAGGTAAAGAGCTTGTCTCTGTCCGAGATTATCTCATCTGGTACTCCATGTATGCTTACTATGACCCTAAAGAATACATATGCTAGTTGCTCAGCAGTCCATGTTCTTTGAATGGTATCATGTATGCAAATTTTGTCAATCTGTCTACTACGTTGAGTATTGCGTCGTACTCAACTCCTGTAGTAGGGTCTTTCGAGAGTGGTAGTTTGACCACAAAGTCCCATGTAATGGACTTCCATGGCTGAGAAGGCATGTCTGGGGTCTGGAGCTGACCATACGGAGCATGTCGTGATGACTTGTTGCGTATGCAGGTGTCGCAATTTCCAACAACTTCTTCAACTATCGTTCTCATTCGCGGGAAATAACTGATTTCCCGGATTCTTGCAAACGTCCTTGCAATTCCTTGATGTCCGTGTGCCGGCAACCCATGTTGTTCCGTCACAAATTCCTTGGTCATTTGACTCGGAATGTATACTTTCCCATGAAAGTATATGGTTTCGTTTTCTATTGTGAATCCTGGTTCTATTGCCTTGCGTATGCGTGTAGCTGTAGCATCCTTGTCGTAATGTGATTGGATTTGGTTTCTGAGATGGTTGTCTTCCAATATATGAGTAGCTGCAAGCTGTGGTGCATTGTAGACCAGTGATTCGCCTTCTTTTTTGAATATTGCGTATGATTCGTACGACTTATTTTCTTGGTATTCTGGTTTTCGGCTAAGAGCGTCGGCTCTAGCATTTTCTGATCCTTTAACATATGAAATCTTGAAATTGTAATTGGCCATGGTCTCCGACCATCTGACCTGTCGTCTGTTTAACTGCTTCGTTGTGGTGAAGTAAACCAAGTTCTTATGATCTGTGTACACTTGTACTGGGTATTTTGATCCTTCCAAATAAACTCGCCATTCTCTAAATGCATCGACTATTGCCAGTAATTCTTTGTTGTATATTTCGTAATTTAATTCGGCTGGTGATAGTTTTCGAGAGTAGAATGCGATTGGTTGTCATTTCTCATTCTGGCCTGGTTGGCTCAAAACTGCGCCTATAGCGAAATCTGAGGAATCCGTTTCCACTATGATTGGCTTTTCAGGGTCGAATGTTAACAGTATTGGCTCTTTCGCTACTGCTTGTTTGAGTGTATCGAATGACTCCTGCGCCTTTGGTGGTCCATTCGAAACTTCCTTGATCCTTCTTGGTTAGGTTGGTTAAGGATGTTGTAATCCCTGAATAACCTCTAATAAACCTTCGATAAAAGTTGACAAATCCTAGAAAGGACTGTAATTCTTTAATTGTATTTGGCTGCTTCCATTCAAGCACTGCCTTGACCTTATCCTTGCTCATTTTGAGCCCTTGGCTTGATATGGTGAATCCTAGGAACTCTGTTTCCGTAACGTGGAATTCACATTTGCTTGGTTTACATAGCAAATCGGCTTTAGCTAAGCTTTCAAGAATGTTGCTGACATCTTTGATGTGTTGGATCTCGTTGTTTGAATATACTAGTATGTCGTCCAAGTAGCATATACAACAGGTGTTCAGATATTGCGACAGTACATTGTTCATAAGTCTCATGAAAGTAGCTGGTGCGTTCGTTAGCCCGAATGGCATAACTTGATATTCGTATAGCCCGTATCTTGTCTTAAAAGCGGTTTTCCATTCCTCGCCTTTCTTCATTCTAATCAAGTGGTACCCGTTTCGTAGGTCCATCTTGGTAAATATTGTTGCTCCGCCTAACCGATCTCTTAATTCCGTAGCTAATGGAAGTGGATATCGATCTTTCTTTGTAAGCGTGTTGAGCTTTCTGTAGTCCACAACTAGTCTCTTAGTACCATCTTTCTTAGGTACCCACATAGTTGGACTTGCCACTTGGGACGTGGATTCTCTGATCCATCCCTTGGCCAAGTTGTCGTCGATATATTCTTTGAGCGTCTTTAGCTCATCGGCTGACATTGAATAAATTGGGGTGTGCACAGGCATCTTGCCTTCCTCCAATATTATCTCATGATCCTATGGCTTGTGTTCTGGCAAAGCCTCATGGATCCCTGGTTCCTTGAACACATGTTCGTATTTCTTGTACTGTTCTGGTATCATAGGCTCTTCTGCCTTGATTGCGATTTCCTGCCGTGTCGTTGGCTTCTGCATTTGTAGAGGAGGTGTACTGGCCTTCGCTCTTAATGGAGGACCCTGGACTGGGTGTCCTACGTCATCGAAGTTGTTCGCGTTCAACTCCCCTTGGCGCGTGTTACGTCTCGCGGACGCCTCTAGCGTGTCTCCTTGACCGCATTTGCACTGATCAAAGGTCACTGTCTCTTGTGACCAATCTATCCTAGGATTGTGTGCCTTCAACCATGGCATTCCTAGGATGATCTGTTGTTGGCCCAATGGCACAACGTCAAGCTGTATAACCTCTGAATGTTGGTTTATGTTCATTTGTACTGGTCGTGTCTCCTGTGAAACGTTCCCGTCCAATCCTGCTAGCTGGCCATCAACTAACTGCAATTGATATGGTTTCTGTTTCTTCTGAAGTGGAACTTTCAAGTACTTTGCAGCTTCTGGTGCAATAAAGTTTCCTGTAGCCCCTGAATCTATCATGGCTTGCTGTATTTGTCCGTTTATTTTGACCTTGCAGTATATCTGTCCTGCTTGTCCTGTAGCATTCAATTGCTGGGTAACTTGTTTTTTGTCTGTTTCGTTGGATTGCTGGTTCCTTGTCTTTCTTTTCTTGGGGAACCATCCGGTTGCTTCTTTATCTGATCGATGGATTCCGCAGAATTCATCATAGCAAGCAGTCCAGCTCATCATCGCGTGATCTGCTGGTATCTCTTCCTTAATACATTCTTCCGTTACCGATGGTGATGGGGTTCGGTAGTACTCCTGTTCCCACAAGTCTACTGCATTCATACCCTCTTGGTTTCGCGGTAACTCGTCCAATAATTTCCGGAATTCTTCACTGGTGAAGGTCTCAGTTTCTTCGGTCTTAGCTGGATGTTCCTGGGATACAAAGGTAGCGTTAAGTTAGCCTTTGCCGAACTTGGGTTTGAAGTTGCCTTTCTTTCCTCCTGTCTTCTTGTTTCGGCAATCCGCTGCTCGGTGCCCTGCTTTTCCACATTCAAAGCATAAAGTTGTTTTTCTCGCCTTCGTCTTTTCTCTGGGTCATCATTCCCGTTTCTATGTGGTGCGTAGCGTCGAGTTCCATAGGGTCTCCATATCTCTGTGGATTGTAACGTGGTCCTTCCCTCATTCTTGCGGTAACGCTCTTGCTTTTGATTTCCCTGGGGTTTATATGATCTTTGACTTTGTCGATATCGGTAAAGACGATCATCTGACTCGATGGAGTCCTGGATTAGGTCGTTCAAGTCTACACTCTCAGCAGATCTTTCTAACTCCAGTCTGACTTCTGGTTTGAGTCCTTTACGATAGTGACTCATAATGGCGGTTTCGTCCCACTTGGTTGTTCTCGCATATCTTCGGAATTCCGTAGCATACTTCAATGCTGATCCTGTCTGCTTGAGGTTGAAGATCTTATCTTCCGCTACCTCTAGCTCATTGGAGTTCCCGAAGATTCTACGGATCTCTGTCTTGAATCCTTCGAAACTGTCGAAGATGGTTCTTGTGGGTTGCATGCGTTCCCTGTCGTCATGCTCGAAATAGTCGCGCAGGTATGGCTGAATCCATTGCCTGCCTCGCCTCTGAGGTACGACACGGCCCATATACTCTTAGATTCCTTTTCGGTGAACTTGTCTTGGTTGAATCTAAAATAGATTTCGAGTTGTAATAAGAAGGTGTCGAGTTCCTGTCGACTTCCTTGGTACTTGTCTGGTAAGGCAATCTTGAGTGTTTCGTTGATGGTGATCTCCTTAGGAGCATCAGTCATTTCGACATCATCGAAGTTGCTTGTTGGGGCCTGTTGGCTTCTGGAAGAACTGTTGGCTGCCATACTGGCGGTTGGTATTGAATCGGTACTTGAAGCAGAAAGGGTGCTCAAAGTGTTACGGGAGCTGCCTCTAGGGTCACGTGGAAGTGTCTAGAGATCTCTCGAGGTGGTTTAGACTAGACTTCAAGTAGGAATTCAATAAGGTTGTAACTGGTTGCAATTCTCGTAACTATAGTAATGAAACTAATGATTGTTCTTGAGCACGAAGCTCTACATGTAAGGAAACCCTTTCCCTTATATAGATCTTCGTACCTCATGAATCGACAAGTCGATTACCGTAAAGCCGATTTCGACAAGTCGGTTTCCTGATCACGTGATGTCCATCCCGTGATCTATAATGATGCTACCGCTTATCTAACCTGTGCTCTCTAGCCGATTGTCCCTACAGCGCTGTTTCCGTAGGTCCCAACACCAAGGCCTTAGGTTTATCTTATAATCCATGTTGCGGTGCGGGTACCTCCGTAACACTATCCCCTTCCTAGACTAGCGCTTGTCCCAAGCGTCTATATAGCGGGATTCCCCACGTTGATATATTATTTCAAAGAGTGTTTGTTTTATTCTTACAGTATGCCACCAGTACCATCAACCTCTGTACACTCCGCTATTTCCCTAGCCCGTCGAGTTGAACGTTCTGGTATCGAGCGAGGTCCTTGTTTACCGTGTATTATTTCTGACCGTCGTTGCTTGGTTGATACTTCTGAGTCAAGACGCTGCGCTGAGTGTATCCGTAATAAAAAAGGTCATTGTGTCCCTGGTCCTGAAATTATGTCGACCTACGAGTCTCTGGATCGCCAGCAAGAGCGCCTTCGTCAAGAAGAGGAAGAGGCCATGGCTAAGATCCTTCGTTTGCGTAAACAACAGGCTTTCCTGCGAAAGCGAGAGAAAGAAATGATTCGTCGTGATGTTCGTACGCTGGAAGAGCTTGACGCTCTGGAAGAGAAGGAAAGACTAGAAAAGGAAAAACTGGAAAAGGAAAAGGCAGGCACGCCTGCTCCTAGTGGTTCTCCTTCCTTCGACTTCTTCGATTCTTCGTTGCCTCCGTTGTCTGATGCGGAATTCGAGGCTTTAATGGCAGATGTGGGTACTTCAGGTGGAATGCCTGTAACTTCTCAGGGCAGCTGAGATCTTTCTTAAGTTCCCATGTGTTTTCCGAATGTGGGTAGTCCAACCATTTGATCAAATACTTGATTTTGCTCCTGACGTATTTACAATCTAGTATTGTTTCAACATCGTATATGGCGTTGGGGTTGACTGGTTCGATTTCTGTGAATGGCGCATTCGGCGCTCCTGGTGGTGCTGGTTCGAGCAAGGATATATGGAATACTGGGTGAATATTCATTGTGTCTGGTAATTTCAATCGATAATTAACCGTTCCTATTACCTTATCAATCTTGAATGGTCCTAGTTTCCTGTGGTCGAGTTTATTGCTTGGTCTCTTGGTTTCGATGTTTCGTCGTAGCAAATAAACTTTATCCCCCTCTTTAAGCGTAGGTTCCATACTACGTTTCGTATTGTAGTACGCTGCTGTTCTGGATGATATGAATCTTAGATCAAGAGCAAGCTGCTCTTGTAAATCCTTTAATTGTTCGACTTGTATTATTGCTGATTCGGCATTAACTTCCTGTAGTATCGGTGTTTGGTATGCTTTAGGATTAAACCCAAAGTTCGCGCGTGCTGGTGTAATCTTTGTGGTTTCCGTTTCCGATGTGTTATATGCGAATTGTGCCATAGGTAATAGCTCTACCCAATTGTCCTGTCGATAATTTATATAGCATCTAAGATATGCTTCCATTGTCTGATTGGTCCTTTCTGTTTGACCGTCTGTCTGTGGGTGGAAAGCTGTCGACAGCTTTCTTTTAATACCCATTAGTGCTAATAAGGTAGTCCAGAATTTCGAGGTAAAGAGCTTGTCTCTGTCCGAGATTATCTCATCTGGTACTCCATGTATGCTTACTATGACCCTAAAGAATACATATGCTAGTTGCTCAGCAGTCCATGTTTCTTTGAATGGTATCATGTATGCAAATTTTGTCAATCTGTCTACTACGTTGAGTATTGCGTCGTACTCAACTCCTGTAGTAGGGTCTTTCGAGAGTGGTAGTTTGACCACAAAGTCCCATGTAATGGACTTCCATGGCTGAGAAGGCATGTCTGGGGTCTGGAGCTGACCATACGGAGCATGTCGTGATGACTTGTTGCGTATGCAGGTGTCGCAATTTCCAACAACTTCTTCAACTATCGTTCTCATTCGCGGGAAATAACTGATTTCCCGGATTCTTGCAAACGTCCTTGCAATTCCTTGATGTCCGTGTGCCGGCAACCCATGTTGTTCCGTCACAAATTCCTTGGTCATTTGACTCGGAATGTATACTTTCCCATGAAAGTATATGGTTTCGTTTTCTATTGTGAATCCTGGTTCTATTGCCTTGCGTATGCGTGTAGCTGTAGCATCCTTGTCGTAATGTGATTGGATTTGGTTTCTGAGATGGTTGTCTTCCAATATATGAGTAGCTGCAAGCTGTGGTGCATTGTAGACCAGTGATTCGCCTTCTTTTTTGAATATTGCGTATGATTCGTACGACTTATTTTCTTGGTATTCTGGTTTTCGGCTAAGAGCGTCGGCTCTAGCATTTTCTGATCCTTTAACATATGAAATCTTGAAATTGTAATTGGCCATGGTCTCCGACCATCTGACCTGTCGTCTGTTTAACTGCTTCGTTGTGGTGAAGTAAACCAAGTTCTTATGATCTGTGTACACTTGTACTGGGTATTTTGATCCTTCCAAATAAACTCGCCATTCTCTAAATGCATCGACTATTGCCAGTAATTCTTTGTTGTATATTTCGTAATTTAATTCGGCTGGTGATAGTTTTCGAGAGTAGAATGCGATTGGTTGTCATTTCTCATTCTGGCCTGGTTGGCTCAAAACTGCGCCTATAGCGAAATCTGAGGAATCCGTTTCCACTATGATTGGCTTTTCAGGGTCGAATGTTAACAGTATTGGCTCTTTCGCTACTGCTTGTTTGAGTGTATCGAATGACTCCTGCGCCTTGGTGGTCCATTCGAAACTTCCTTGATCCTTCTTGGTTAGGTTGGTTAAGGATGTTGTAATCCCTGAATAACCTCTAATAAACCTTCGATAAAAGTTGACAAATCCTAGAAAGGACTGTAATTCTTTAATTGTATTTGGCTGCTTCCATTCAAGCACTGCCTTGACCTTATCCTTGCTCATTTTGAGCCCTTGGCTTGATATGGTGAATCCTAGGAACTCTGTTTCCGTAACGTGGAATTCACATTTGCTTGGTTTACATAGCAAATCGGCTTTAGCTAAGCTTTCAAGAATGTTGCTGACATCTTTGATGTGTTGGATCTCGTTGTTTGAATATACTAGTATGTCGTCCAAGTAGCATATACAACAGGTGTTCAGATATTGCGACAGTACATTGTTCATAAGTCTCATGAAAGTAGCTGGTGCGTTCGTTAGCCCGAATGGCATAACTTGATATTCGTATAGCCCGTATCTTGTCTTAAAAGCGGTTTTCCATTCCTCGCCTTTCTTCATTCTAATCAAGTGGTACCCGTTTCGTAGGTCCATCTTGGTAAATATTGTTGCTCCGCCTAACCGATCTCTTAATTCCGTAGCTAATGGAAGTGGATATCGATCTTTCTTTGTAAGCGTGTTGAGCTTTCTGTAGTCCACAACTAGTCTCTTAGTACCATCTTTCTTAGGTACCCACATAGTTGGACTTGCCACTTGGGACGTGGATTCTCTGATCCATCCCTTGGCCAAGTTGTCGTCGATATATTCTTTGAGCGTCTTTAGCTCATCGGCTGACATTGAATAAATTGGGGTGTGCACAGGCATCTTGCCTTCCTCCAATATTATCTCATGATCCTATGGCTTGTGTTCTGGCAAAGCCTCATGGATCCCTGGTTCCTTGAACACATGTTCGTATTTCTTGTACTGTTCTGGTATCATAGGCTCTTCTGCCTTGATTGCGATTTCCTGCCGTGTCGTTGGCTTCTGCATTTGTAGAGGAGGTGTACTGGCCTTCGCTCTTAATGGAGGACCCTGGACTGGGTGTCCTACGTCATCGAAGTTGTTCGCGTTCAACTCCCCTTGGCGCGTGTTACGTCTCGCGGACGCCTCTAGCGTGTCTCCTTGACCGCATTTGCACTGATCAAAGGTCACTGTCTCTTGTGACCAATCTATCCTAGGATTGTGTGCCTTCAACCATGGCATTCCTAGGATGATCTGTTGTTGGCCCAATGGCACAACGTCAAGCTGTATAACCTCTGAATGTTGGTTTATGTTCATTTGTACTGGTCGTGTCTCCTGTGAAACGTTCCCGTCCAATCCTGCTAGCTGGCCATCAACTAACTGCAATTGATATGGTTTCTGTTTCTTCTGAAGTGGAACTTTCAAGTACTTTGCAGCTTCTGGTGCAATAAAGTTTCCTGTAGCCCCTGAATCTATCATGGCTTGCTGTATTTGTCCGTTTATTTTGACCTTGCAGTATATCTGTCCTGCTTGTCCTGTAGCATTCAATTGCTGGGTAACTTGTTTTTTGTCTGTTTCGTTGGATTGCTGGTTCCTTGTCTTTCTTTTCTTGGGGAACCATCCGGTTGCTTCTTTATCTGATCGATGGATTCCGCAGAATTCATCATAGCAAGCAGTCCAGCTCATCATCGCGTGATCTGCTGGTATCTCTTCCTTAATACATTCTTCCGTTACCGATGGTGATGGGGTTCGGTAGTACTCCTGTTCCCACAAGTCTACTGCATTCATACCCTCTTGGTTTCGCGGTAACTCGTCCAATAATTTCCGGAATTCTTCACTGGTGAAGGTCTCAGTTTCTTCGGTCTTAGCTGGATGTTCCTGGGATACAAAGGTAGCGTTAAGTTAGCCTTTGCCGAACTTGGGTTTGAAGTTGCCTTTCTTTCCTCCTGTCTTCTTGTTTCGGCAATCCGCTGCTCGGTGCCCTGCTTTTCCACATTCAAAGCATAAGTTGTTTTCTCGCCTTCGTCTTTTCTCTGGGTCATCATTCCCGTTTCTATGTGGTGCGTAGCGTCGAGTTCCATAGGGTCTCCATATCTCTGTGGATTGTAACGTGGTCTTCCCTCATTCTTGCGGTAACGCTCTTGCTTTTGATTTCCCTGGGGTTTATATGATCTTTGACTTTGTCGATATCGGTAAAGACGATCATCTGACTCGATGGAGTCCTGGATTAGGTCGTTCAAGTCTACACTCTCAGCAGATCTTTCTAACTCCAGTCTGACTTCTGGTTTGAGTCCTTTACGATAGTGACTCATAATGGCGGTTTCGTCCCACTTGGTTGTTCTCGCATATCTTCGGAATTCCGTAGCATACTTCAATGCTGATCCTGTCTGCTTGAGGTTGAAGATCTTATCTTCCGCTACCTCTAGCTCATTGGAGTTCCCGAAGATTCTACGGATCTCTGTCTTGAATCCTTCGAAACTGTCGAAGATGGTTCTTGTGGGTTGCATGCGTTCCCTGTCGTCATGCTCGAAATAGTCGCGCAGGTATGGCTGAATCCATTTGCCTGCCTCGCCTCTGAGGTACGACACGGCCCATATACTCTTAGATTCCTTTTCGGTGAACTTGTCTTGGTTGAATCTAAAATAGATTTCGAGTTGTAATAAGAAGGTGTCGAGTTCCTGTCGACTTCCTTGGTACTTGTCTGGTAAGGCAATCTTGAGTGTTTCGTTGATGGTGATCTCCTTAGGAGCATCAGTCATTTCGACATCATCGAAGTTGCTTGTTGGGGCCTGTTGGCTTCTGGAAGAACTGTTGGCTGCCATACTGGCGGTTGGTATTGAATCGGTACTTGAAGCAGAAAGGGTGCTCAAAGTGTTTACGGGAGCTGCCTCTAGGGTCACGTGGAAGTGTCTAGAGATCTCTCGAGGTGGTTTAGACTAGACTTCAAGTAGGAATTCAATAAGGTTGTAACTGGTTGCAATTCTCGTAACTATAGTAATGAAACTAATGATTGTTCTTGAGCACGAAGCTCTACATGTAAGGAAACCCTTTCCCTTATATAGATCTTCGTACCTCATGAATCGACAAGTCGATTACCGTAAAGCCGATTTCGACAAGTCGGTTTCCTGATCACGTGATGTCCATCCCGTGATCTATAATGATGCTACCGCTTATCTAACCTGTGCTCTCTAGCCGATTGTCCCTACAGCGCTGTTTCCGTAGGTCCCAACACCAAGGCCTTAGGTTTATCTTATAATCCATGTTGCGGTGCGGGTACCTCCGTAACACTATCCCCTTCCTAGACTAGCGCTTGTCCCAAGCGTCTATATAGCGGGATTCCCCACGTTGATATATTATTTCAAAGAGTGTTTGTTTTATTCTTACAGTATGCCACCAGTACCATCAACCTCTGTACACTCCGCTATTTCCCTAGCCCGTCGAGTTGAACGTTCTGGTATCGAGCGAGGTCCTTGTTTACCGTGTATTATTTCTGACCGTCGTTGCTTGGTTGATACTTCTGAGTCAAGACGCTGCGCTGAGTGTATCCGTAATAAAAAAGGTCATTGTGTCCCTGGTCCTGAAATTATGTCGACCTACGAGTCTCTGGATCGCCAGCAAGAGCGCCTTCGTCAAGAAGAGGAAGAGGCCATGGCTAAGATCCTTCGTTTGCGTAAACAACAGGCTTTCCTGCGAAAGCGAGAGAAAGAAATGATTCGTCGTGATGTTCGTACGCTGGAAGAGCTTGACGCTCTGGAAGAGAAGGAAAGACTAGAAAAGGAAAAACTGGAAAAGGAAAAGGCAGGCACGCCTGCTCCTAGTGGTTCTCCTTCCTTCGACTTCTTCGATTCTTCGTTGCCTCCGTTGTCTGATGCGGAATTCGAGGCTTTAATGGCAGATGTGGGTACTTCAGGTGGAATGCCTGTAACTTCTCAGGGCAGCTGAGATCTTTCTTAAGTTCCCATGTGTTTTCCGAATGTGGGTAGTCCAACCATTTGATCAAATACTTGATTTTGCTCCTGACGTATTTACAATCTAGTATTGTTTCAACATCGTATATGGCGTTGGGGTTGACTGGTTCGATTTCTGTGAATGGCGCATTCGGCGCTCCTGGTGGTGCTGGTTCGAGCAAGGATATATGGAATACTGGGTGAATATTCATTGTGTCTGGTAATTTCAATCGATAATTAACCGTTCCTATTACCTTATCAATCTTGAATGGTCCTAGTTTCCTGTGGTCGAGTTTATTGCTTGGTCTCTTGGTTTCGATGTTTCGTCGTAGCAAATAAACTTTATCCCCCTCTTTAAGCGTAGGTTCCATACTACGTTTCGTATTGTAGTACGCTGCTGTTCTGGATGATATGAATCTTAGATCAAGAGCAAGCTGCTCTTGTAAATCCTTTAATTGTTCGACTTGTATTATTGCTGATTCGGCATTAACTTCCTGTAGTATCGGTGTTTGGTATGCTTTAGGATTAAACCCAAAGTTCGCGCGTGCTGGTGTAATCTTTGTGGTTTCCGTTTCCGATGTGTTATATGCGAATTGTGCCATAGGTAATAGCTCTACCCAATTGTCCTGTCGATAATTTATATAGCATCTAAGATATGCTTCCATTGTCTGATTGGTCCTTTCTGTTTGACCGTCTGTCTGTGGGTGGAAAGCTGTCGACAGCTTTCTTTTAATACCCATTAGTGCTAATAAGGTAGTCCAGAATTTCGAGG
The DNA here is from genome assembly GCF_014898465.1 of Botrytis porri. NCBI lineage: Eukaryota > Fungi > Ascomycota > Leotiomycetes > Helotiales > Sclerotiniaceae > Botrytis > Botrytis porri. Next base: position 1,258,710 of record NW_024066075.1, on the reverse strand, counting down.
TAAAGAGCTTGTCTCTGTCCGAGATTATCTCATCTGGTACTCCATGTATGCTTACTATGACCCTAAAGAATACATATGCTAGTTGCTCAGCAGTCCATGTTTCTTTGAATGGTATCATGTATGCAAATTTTGTCAATCTGTCTACTACGTTGAGTATTGCGTCGTACTCAACTCCTGTAGTAGGGTCTTTCGAGAGTGGTAGTTTGACCACAAAGTCCCATGTAATGGACTTCCATGGCTGAGAAGGCATGTCTGGGGTCTGGAGCTGACCATACGGAGCATGTCGTGATGACTTGTTGCGTATGCAGGTGTCGCAATTTCCAACAACTTCTTCAACTATCGTTCTCATTCGCGGGAAATAACTGATTTCCCGGATTCTTGCAAACGTCCTTGCAATTCCTTGATGTCCGTGTGCCGGCAACCCATGTTGTTCCGTCACAAATTCCTTGGTCATTTGACTCGGAATGTATACTTTCCCATGAAAGTATATGGTTTCGTTTTCTATTGTGAATCCTGGTTCTATTGCCTTGCGTATGCGTGTAGCTGTAGCATCCTTGTCGTAATGTGATTGGATTTGGTTTCTGAGATGGTTGTCTTCCAATATATGAGTAGCTGCAAGCTGTGGTGCATTGTAGACCAGTGATTCGCCTTCTTTTTTGAATATTGCGTATGATTCGTACGACTTATTTTCTTGGTATTCTGGTTTTCGGCTAAGAGCGTCGGCTCTAGCATTTTCTGATCCTTTAACATATGAAATCTTGAAATTGTAATTGGCCATGGTCTCCGACCATCTGACCTGTCGTCTGTTTAACTGCTTCGTTGTGGTGAAGTAAACCAAGTTCTTATGATCTGTGTACACTTGTACTGGGTATTTTGATCCTTCCAAATAAACTCGCCATTCTCTAAATGCATCGACTATTGCCAGTAATTCTTTGTTGTATATTTCGTAATTTAATTCGGCTGGTGATAGTTTTCGAGAGTAGAATGCGATTGGTTGTCATTTCTCATTCTGGCCTGGTTGGCTCAAAACTGCGCCTATAGCGAAATCTGAGGAATCCGTTTCCACTATGATTGGCTTTTCAGGGTCGAATGTTAACAGTATTGGCTCTTTCGCTACTGCTTGTTTGAGTGTATCGAATGACTCCTGCGCCTTGGTGGTCCATTCGAAACTTCCTTGATCCTTCTTGGTTAGGTTGGTTAAGGATGTTGTAATCCCTGAATAACCTCTAATAAACCTTCGATAAAAGTTGACAAATCCTAGAAAGGACTGTAATTCTTTAATTGTATTTGGCTGCTTCCATTCAAGCACTGCCTTGACCTTATCCTTGCTCATTTTGAGCCCTTGGCTTGATATGGTGAATCCTAGGAACTCTGTTTCCGTAACGTGGAATTCACATTTGCTTGGTTTACATAGCAAATCGGCTTTAGCTAAGCTTTCAAGAATGTTGCTGACATCTTTGATGTGTTGGATCTCGTTGTTTGAATATACTAGTATGTCGTCCAAGTAGCATATACAACAGGTGTTCAGATATTGCGACAGTACATTGTTCATAAGTCTCATGAAAGTAGCTGGTGCGTTCGTTAGCCCGAATGGCATAACTTGATATTCGTATAGCCCGTATCTTGTCTTAAAAGCGGTTTTCCATTCCTCGCCTTTCTTCATTCTAATCAAGTGGTACCCGTTTCGTAGGTCCATCTTGGTAAATATTGTTGCTCCGCCTAACCGATCTCTTAATTCCGTAGCTAATGGAAGTGGATATCGATCTTTCTTTGTAAGCGTGTTGAGCTTTCTGTAGTCCACAACTAGTCTCTTAGTACCATCTTTCTTAGGTACCCACATAGTTGGACTTGCCACTTGGGACGTGGATTCTCTGATCCATCCCTTGGCCAAGTTGTCGTCGATATATTCTTTGAGCGTCTTTAGCTCATCGGCTGACATTGAATAAATTGGGGTGTGCACAGGCATCTTGCCTTCCTCCAATATTATCTCATGATCCTATGGCTTGTGTTCTGGCAAAGCCTCATGGATCCCTGGTTCCTTGAACACATGTTCGTATTTCTTGTACTGTTCTGGTATCATAGGCTCTTCTGCCTTGATTGCGATTTCCTGCCGTGTCGTTGGCTTCTGCATTTGTAGAGGAGGTGTACTGGCCTTCGCTCTTAATGGAGGACCCTGGACTGGGTGTCCTACGTCATCGAAGTTGTTCGCGTTCAACTCCCCTTGGCGCGTGTTACGTCTCGCGGACGCCTCTAGCGTGTCTCCTTGACCGCATTTGCACTGATCAAAGGTCACTGTCTCTTGTGACCAATCTATCCTAGGATTGTGTGCCTTCAACCATGGCATTCCTAGGATGATCTGTTGTTGGCCCAATGGCACAACGTCAAGCTGTATAACCTCTGAATGTTGGTTTATGTTCATTTGTACTGGTCGTGTCTCCTGTGAAACGTTCCCGTCCAATCCTGCTAGCTGGCCATCAACTAACTGCAATTGATATGGTTTCTGTTTCTTCTGAAGTGGAACTTTCAAGTACTTTGCAGCTTCTGGTGCAATAAAGTTTCCTGTAGCCCCTGAATCTATCATGGCTTGCTGTATTTGTCCGTTTATTTTGACCTTGCAGTATATCTGTCCTGCTTGTCCTGTAGCATTCAATTGCTGGGTAACTTGTTTTTTGTCTGTTTCGTTGGATTGCTGGTTCCTTGTCTTTCTTTTCTTGGGGAACCATCCGGTTGCTTCTTTATCTGATCGATGGATTCCGCAGAATTCATCATAGCAAGCAGTCCAGCTCATCATCGCGTGATCTGCTGGTATCTCTTCCTTAATACATTCTTCCGTTACCGATGGTGATGGGGTTCGGTAGTACTCCTGTTCCCACAAGTCTACTGCATTCATACCCTCTTGGTTTCGCGGTAACTCGTCCAATAATTTCCGGAATTCTTCACTGGTGAAGGTCTCAGTTTCTTCGGTCTTAGCTGGATGTTCCTGGGATACAAAGGTAGCGTTAAGTTAGCCTTTGCCGAACTTGGGTTTGAAGTTGCCTTTCTTTCCTCCTGTCTTCTTGTTTCGGCAATCCGCTGCTCGGTGCCCTGCTTTTCCACATTCAAAGCATAAGTTGTTTTCTCGCCTTCGTCTTTTCTCTGGGTCATCATTCCCGTTTCTATGTGGTGCGTAGCGTCGAGTTCCATAGGGTCTCCATATCTCTGTGGATTGTAACGTGGTCTTCCCTCATTCTTGCGGTAACGCTCTTGCTTTTGATTTCCCTGGGGTTTATATGATCTTTGACTTTGTCGATATCGGTAAAGACGATCATCTGACTCGATGGAGTCCTGGATTAGGTCGTTCAAGTCTACACTCTCAGCAGATCTTTCTAACTCCAGTCTGACTTCTGGTTTGAGTCCTTTACGATAGTGACTCATAATGGCGGTTTCGTCCCACTTGGTTGTTCTCGCATATCTTCGGAATTCCGTAGCATACTTCAATGCTGATCCTGTCTGCTTGAGGTTGAAGATCTTATCTTCCGCTACCTCTAGCTCATTGGAGTTCCCGAAGATTCTACGGATCTCTGTCTTGAATCCTTCGAAACTGTCGAAGATGGTTCTTGTGGGTTGCATGCGTTCCCTGTCGTCATGCTCGAAATAGTCGCGCAGGTATGGCTGAATCCATTTGCCTGCCTCGCCTCTGAGGTACGACACGGCCCATATACTCTTAGATTCCTTTTCGGTGAACTTGTCTTGGTTGAATCTAAAATAGATTTCGAGTTGTAATAAGAAGGTGTCGAGTTCCTGTCGACTTCCTTGGTACTTGTCTGGTAAGGCAATCTTGAGTGTTTCGTTGATGGTGATCTCCTTAGGAGCATCAGTCATTTCGACATCATCGAAGTTGCTTGTTGGGGCCTGTTGGCTTCTGGAAGAACTGTTGGCTGCCATACTGGCGGTTGGTATTGAATCGGTACTTGAAGCAGAAAGGGTGCTCAAAGTGTTACGGGAGCTGCCTCTAGGGTCACGTGGAAGTGTCTAGAGATCTCTCGAGGTGGTTTAGACTAGACTTCAAGTAGGAATTCAATAAGGTTGTAACTGGTTGCAATTCTCGTAACTATAGTAATGAAACTAATGATTGTTCTTGAGCACGAAGCTCTACATGTAAGGAAACCCTTTCCCTTATATAGATCTTCGTACCTCATGAATCGACAAGTCGATTACCGTAAAGCCGATTTCGACAAGTCGGTTTCCTGATCACGTGATGTCCATCCCGTGATCTATAATGATGCTACCGCTTATCTAACCTGTGCTCTCTAGCCGATTGTCCCTACAGCGCTGTTTCCGTAGGTCCCAACACCAAGGCCTTAGGTTTATCTTATAATCCATGTTGCGGTGCGGGTACCTCCGTAACATTGGGAGAAGTATGAGGAGGAGGTGGAGGTTAATATTGTTTATTAGTAATATAAGAACATAAATAGTTGGATTGTATATATCGAATCTTATAATCTTTTTATTTATAATTCCTACAATTATTACTGAAATATCCCTGTATATAATAATAATCTAAAAAGAATATAAAACCATAACAATGATATTTCTTATAAGAATTTTCAATAAGAATTCTATGATTTTGTATTAACAAGTTATTTATATATAATATTTATATTATATAAATTTGTGTAAATATAATTCGATTATATATATATGAAATAGGATTATCTAGTATTGTTAAAAAAATAAGTTAAAGATTATTATGATAATATAATATAAAAACTTACTCATTAATGAGGAAAATAGGATTTTAATTTAGATCCACTATTACATTTGCTACATTGTACAATTGAAAAGCTCTATTCGTACAAAAATATCAGTATATTATATATAATGTAAAACTAGTAGTAAGTAAAGGGTAATTGATAATATAAATTGCTTATATTTTGACAAAAATTAATATATATTTTGGATGATTAATTAAATTCGAATTTTTTATAGTTTTAAAGAATTAATATAATACCAAATTTAGGTATATCATTTAATATGGCCGAAAAATATGTATATAATAGAATGATTTAGATTTTAATGGTTTTAATAATTTTCTAGTATGGTATTTGATTGATTTAAGATGAAATCTATTATATTTGTTTGATTTACTATAGGAAATAAGAATTGGATTAAATAATAAAATAATTATTTGTCATAAGTTCCAAATATTAATCTAATTTGTACAAATTCTATTTATACGAAAAAGAAAGTTAAGCTTATATTGGAATATATAATTAATAATATAACATTACATATTATACTTTACCTTATATATATATAAAATATATAAATAGAGGTAGTATATATATATAGATATAGTAATTCCCTTTTTATATAAAAAGGATAAACAAAAATAAACAATCCTTTTAACTATATATATTATATATATATACTTTATCAAGTCTATCTAACAATTACATAATATACTTTATATAACGATTAGTTATAGAATGGAAAATTTACTTCTATATATAAAGATTTGAGCAAATTGTTATAAGATTATAAATTTAAAAGAGAAAATGATTATTTAATATATTTTTAATATGAATTTAAAAGGTTTTTTATTTAAATTTAAGAACATAAAAGATATAGCAAATTATATTTTTAAATTAAAAAGTACGAAATATATTAGGAAGCTTTGAATATATTGATTTGTAAAATATCGAATTGAATTAAAAATGTATTTTAGTTATATTTATAATTTTCAAAGAGCTTTTTATAAAAATCTTAAGCTTTTTAAAGAGTAGTTTCGATTAGTTATAAATATATAAACAAAATATAATATTTTAAATAGAGATTTTTATAATTTTAATAAAATAAGCTTTATAATAAAGATTATATATATAGTAATAATAATAATTAGTATTAAACAGAATAGTAGAAGTAAGATAGTATAATTAGATAATCAAGAATAAGCTATAGTAATAATATATGGAAATAAAAAGAATGAAATTATTCCCTTATTTTTAATAATTCAAGGATAGGTTTATCTCTTTAATTAATATATTGAAATCGATCTTTTTATGAATTAAACTATTAAATCTATATCTAATAAATAAACAAATAATAAGATAGATTTAAAATGATTGAAATATTTTAATAAGTAATGTGATTTATCATTGAGTGGATTATATCATTGAATGGACTACTTTTATCTCAATAAATATGACCAACTTTAATACACAATTTATTAATCATTTATTATGTAATCTGATAATAAAGAAGTATACTTACTTTTAACTATTAAAGTTATTAAAAATAATAAAAATTGAGTTTTCAAAAGGCCTTCTAATTATATAATATTCTTTATATAACCTTTATCCATAAAATAAATAATTTAACTCTATATTTTGAAATTTAAATAAATCAATATAAACTTATAGAATTAGAAAAGGAGGTTATTATTCAATATATTCTTAATATGAATTCAAAAGGTTTTTCATTTAAATTTAAAGGAGTGAAAAATATAGCGAATTATATTCTTGAATTAAAAGATATAAAATATATTAGAAAGCTTTAGATACATCAATTTATAAAACACTGAATTAAATTAAAAATATATTTTAGTTATATTTATAATTTTTAAAAAGCTTTTTGTAAAGATCTCAAGCTTATTAAAAACTGGTTTCGATTAATTGCAAATATATAAGCGAAATTCAATATTTTGAATAGCGATTTCTATAACTTTAATAAAATAGACTTTATAATAAATATAATATACCCCGAAATGATTATAATTAATATTAAGAGATATAATAGAAGTAAATCAATACAATTAGATAATTGAGAATAAGCTATAATAATAATATATGGAAATAAGGAGGGTGAAACTATTCCCTTATTTTTAATAATTTAGAAACAGATTCATCTCTTTAATTAGTATACTAAAACCGATCTTCCTGTAGAATAAACTATTAAATCTATATCTAATAGATGAATAAATAATGAGATAGGTTTAAAATAGTTGAAAAACTTTAATAAATACACTAAGAATTAAAGAAAAAGCAAATATTAAATATTAATACTAAATAGACATAAAAGTTATAAATCAATAACTTTTTAAATATATTATAAAGAGAACGATATTATATATTTAAGTTTATTATTATATTCAAGTCATTTAATTTAGTTACTTAATACTGACTGTTTTAGTAATCTAAAATGTTTATATAATAGTTAAATTAATAGATTTATTAAGGTATATATCAATTATATTTCAAAGGTTAAATTCTTTATAGCTTTTAAAGCTATATATAAAGAATCAATTATCTTTTAGAATATAAAATCAAAGTTTCAAAGAATAGATTTAATATCTTTCGATCTTAAAGCTATGTTTTCGAAACTAAATATTCAAATTTACATATCTACTCCCCTTTCTTTCAATCAAAATTTATAAATCTCTTAAACTCTTTATAATTCATTTGAAGCTTTTTTATAATCAACTTTAGTAAAATCTCGAATAATTTGTTATCAATTAAGCTCCTTTATATTTATACTCGAAATTATATTAACTTTAGCTAAGAATATAAAAAGATTAACTTATAAAAATACACTTTTAAATATAAAGATTTGTATACTTTAAGTAGTAATTAAAACATTAAATAAACATCGATATATAAAAAAAACTTAATTACATTAAGGAGAAGTATTTATTGAATAAAAGGCTTTTAATATATTATCTTAATAAAAGGTTAATATTTAGATTCAATATAATAAGTATTAAAAAGAAAGGAATTCTAATAGGAAAGTATCTTCTAATTAATACTATAGTAAGTATAAAAAGACTGAGTATAATATAAGGATTTATCAAAATGATTTAATAGATTCTAAATTATAAAAATCTTTATAATTTCAATCAATTGATTTAATTGTTGTTGAATAATATGAGTTTGAAAGTATGAATTGAGGTGAAAGTGGTCCACTTAATGATATGGTTTATTCAATGATAAATCACGTTATATTAAGAATTAAAGAAAGAATAAATATTAAATATTAGTACTAAATAAATATAAAAGCTATAAATCAAAAGCTTTGCAAATATACTATAAAGAGAATAATATTAAATGTATATATTTACTATTATATTCAAATTATTTAATTTAATCACTTGATATTAATTATTTTAATAATCTAAAATATTCATATGATAATCAAATTAATAAATTTATTAAAATATATATCAATTATATTTCGAAAATTAAATTCTTTATAGCTTTTAAAACTATATATAAAAAATCAATTACTTTTTAGAATATGAAATCAAAATTTCAAGAAATAGATTTGATATCATTTAATTTTAAAGTTATACTTTTGAAATTAGATATTCAAATTCGTATATTTACCCTTCTTTTTTTTAATCTAGATTAATAAATTTCTTAAATTCCTTATAATCTAATTGAAACTTTTTCTTAATTAATATTAATCAAATCTCAAATAAATCATTATCAATCAAGCTTTTCTACATTTTTATTTGAGATTATACTAGTTCTAGCTAAGGGTATAAAGAGATTAACTTATTAAAATACACTTTTGAATATAGAGATTTATATATTTCAAAAAATAAATAAAGTATTAAGTAAATATTGATATATAAAAAAAACTCAATTATATTAAAAAGAAATATTTATTAAACAAAAGGCTTTTAATATATTATTTCAATAAAAGATTAATATTCAAATTCAATATAACGAATATCAAAATGAGGGGAATTCTAATAAAGAAGTATCTTCTAATAAATATTATAATAAGTATGAAAAGCCAGATCATAATATAAGAACCTATCAAAACAATATAATAGATTCTAAATTATTAGATTCTTAATAATTTAAATCAATTGATTCAATGATTATTGAATAATTTGTATTTGAAGGTATAAATTGAGGTGAAAGTGGCCCACTCGGTGATATAGTCCACTCGGTGTTAAACTACGTTATATATAAATATAGCAATTCCCTCTTCATACAAAAAGGAGGGCGAAGATTCAACACCTGTATGTGGTGCCCTTTATGAACCTATAGTTCTTTTATTAGAATCTATAGAGCTAAGATTGAATCATTAACTTTCTAGTAATTTGTAAATTATATTGATTCTATTTCTTCGAATTATCTCTTTCTAGAAACCTGATTGTCCTTCCACCGATCTCTTCGATATTCTTATATAATATAAGATCAATTTTGTTAATCGAAAAATGAACAATATATAATAAAGAGAAAGGAATGCTAAAAAGGGAATAGAAAGGAATCTCTTGGAGAAATAAAAAGGGATTTTTCGAATTTTTCGAATTTATAGTTTGTAGGAATATTAGAGTAACGATTTAGGGCTTGTCTAAAAAAGATTCGAACTATCTGAAGCCTTATATCATTTAAACCAGCGTATTTCCATCTTAAATAGAATAAAAGGATTATATAAATAATAATTATAATTATATATGAAAAATGATTATAAAGCTATATATAATATAGCTTGAAATACTTTCTAAAATGTATAATAAAATTATAATACTATAAGATTAGAAACCCAGAATTATATATTAAAGAATCCCTTTTTCCCTTTATAATTTTTGAATTCTTTAATATATAATATATTATTTTAAATTCTTAATCTAGTACATCTCAATACCCCTTGGAAGGTCTCTTTAAACGAAAATTAATACTACTACTACTACTACTCTTCATATAAAAAGAATAGACAGAAATAAAACAATCCTTTTAATCATACATATTATATATACACACCTTATCAAGTCTGCTCAACATTAATAGAAAGATTATAAAGATTCTATAATATAATGAGATTTTATAATTGCGAATCTAAATCTTTTAGGGGGGAGTAGGTTTTCTTTACTTTCCTAGTTATCTTATGTAATTAACACCACTTAGATGTATTGCATAGTCAGTATAACTTAGCTACAGATAGATTGAATCGATTAAGACTTTACTACTACTATATCATTTAGTGAATTCGTATAGAGCTTAGATAACCCCTTCCCTACCCTCCCAATCAATACGACTCAACGAGTCAGCCTCCTTCTATCAAAATATTCACTAAAGTGTTATACGGCTACAATACTTCTACACCTTCAAACATAGCCCTCTTCAACGGATACTCTTCACCATCGCAAGTTGCGAAAGTGCAGAACAGCCTCAGTCTCCGGCTACATCTGAAGCAACAATCTTAACATACAGTCCTACTTTCTCTACAAAATACTTCAACGTTAATACACCACCATATCTACGCAACAATTAACAAACATGGCTCCGATGTTGCCCCTCTTCCCAAAGTTTGTCTTCATGGTCCTGGAGCCTATTTCACTGTAAGTTTGTATTTGACAAGTGCAATGTTGACGACATCAGCATACTGATTGGGAAATAGTGTGGCTGCTTTCATAGTTGCAATGATCTCCCCAGAGTGGTTCATTCAGGAGCAGGTTGTAATTTCACGCCACCTGCTTATCAGTGATAATGCACGGGCTGTTGCGCTACAACTAGGCATGGTGTATCTCCTGATGGCCATGGTAGAGATTGCCATTCTTAGCGGTACGCAGGAGGCGAAAGTCATTAGGAACTATCTCTTTGCTTGTTGGTTGGGTGATATTGGTCATTTTGCTGTTACCTACCGTGTCTTAGGATGGGAAAGGGTCGGAAATGTCACTCATTGGAATTCAATGACTTTTGGAAATATAGGAGTAACGGTATGACCACTCTTAATCTGTACTTTTCATGCGGTCCATTCAATGGCTAACATGTAACAGGTATTCTTGTTCTTGACACGTTCGGCCTATCTTCTTGGCCTGTTCGGTCCACATAAGAAAGGCGCTGCAAAGCTTGCTTGAGATGAGATTATTTGAAATGAGCCCCGAGGCTTAAGGAAAGCATACAAGCATGATATGGATATCCCATGAATCGTTCCACCATTATTCGACTGGCGAATACATCAATTTGATTTGGGCAACATTACATGAAGAACTTTCCGCTGATGCTCGTTGGGCCACAATCAGCTATATAAATGGATACTCAATAAAATGATTTATCTTGATGCAGTGTTCTGTACTAGTAAATAATTTCAATGATTGCCCATAAACATTCTGTAATGGTTGACCAGTTGCCACTAGAACGGAGGGCCGTCGCGTCGTCTGTGTAAGCTTTTGCTTCTACTATGTCTCCTCCCGACATTTTATTCTAAACGTGAATGGACAAATCGCATGAGTACGTAAAACAAAGAGGCGATGCTGCCAGAAAAGCTCAACTTGAAAAGTTCATTACTGACGACACACATGCCCTATCTAGAAATACAAGCCAAATCAATAGCTGACTATATGTGTCGTGTTGATATTCACGCCACACTAGTAAATTCAAAGATTGACAAAGAAGATAACACATGCCTCAGAGTGTTTCGTCGCCAATGAGCATGGCTATTATGAAAAGTGGAGTATCTCACACAGATCAATCTTTCCTGTCGTTTTCATCCCTCCGAGGCTCGAAGTTAAGCTATTACAACTTTTAGCATAGTGTTTGCACCGTAAACTTAGCGAAGCTTACCGTATTTCCGTTGTACAACTCATGATGGTTGTCATTATCATTCTGATCTCTAAGAGTTCTTAAATTTGACGCACGGCTACCTCCTGCTGATGCGCTAGGTCCGGCCACCTGTTCTGTACCCGATGCAGCAGCTGAACCACCAACAATGCCGCCAAGAGTATTTAATACCCTATTGACACCCCAGGCGCCGAGGCCGTATCCAGCAGCAATCCCTCTGGATAAGATGCCACTTGATTCTGTTGCTTCATAAGCCGAAGTATATGTTTGAACCGGAACAATGATAAGTCTGTCGCCTCTATATTAGTTTCCAAGAGCATTGATCAAGGCTGTATAGGCCTAAGTGAAAGGCTACTCACGTGGCGCTTGGAAACAGACCTAACGATGCCAAGTGTTGACTTTCATCGGTCATTGAGAGGGTTTTATTTGGCAAAGGCGTACAAACGTGCTTGAATATATAAGGCACGTCGTCCTTTTGTTGACTGTCAATCCACTAGTCATCGTCAGCATTGCCATTTATTGTCTTTAGGTACATAGAAGTTAATGGTGATGATGCAGTCTTTCAATACCCCAGAGAGATATAATTGGTGCTTTGATGGCTTCTTCACATTACCTTTCTCACGTCACCACTTAGGGTACTGGTGCTAGGAAATCTGGAACGAATAGAAGATCCATCGAAAAGTCTGATCTGAAGGGCACAATCCTGCGCCTTTGACACCGGGGTTGGTATGGATATATCCTTGTCGCTGGATACCACTGGCTGTTCTGCGGAGTTAGTACTACGGCTAGGCTTGCGTCCTGCATCGTTTCGTCTTCTTGCTTTGTCACTCTCAACGAGTGCAAGAATACGCGCTCGCTCTTCTCTGGCCTCTTGCTGACGCTTCTTTTGAGTCGCAGCATAACTAACGGTGTCCGCCGCTTGAGATGGTTTTTTAGAGTGATCTTCCGCAGTGCCCCTTGAGTCTTCGGGTAATTTACCTTTAGGATCTTTAGGAAGAGAGCTCGAGCTCGGTTGCCCAGTAGCATTATTACGAGTGGATTGTAAAGCGGGCGTAGAGCCGGTGTTAGGATTCCCAGTGGGTGAAGCACCCGATAATTGGCCTTCGGACGTACGTTGTTCTGAATTCTCTAAGGTTCGCGCTCCATTTGGTGACACAGGGCGATCATTCTCGACATTCCTCTGGTTAGATGTAGAATCCAAAGCTTTCTTGAATCGCGTTAGAAAGTCGTCTTTGGATATGCCTGCACTTAAGTATTCTTTGAGTTCTCCATTCCTGTTGGCCCAGACGTCAGCACTCCCAACACAATTTTTGATTGCCTAAAGTCAAGAGTATAAGAATAGCGGGGCCAAAGAATTGAAGCAAAAGAAGTAGATATATGTCTATAAAAGGGGAAAGCGTGACTATTCGCGAATTCATGCCACTTCAACATGAACAAGAAAGGCGCTCTCTATCTCACTTGAACATTTGAGATAAAGCACCATCTATGAGAATGCATGATTGATTTATACCCCGAACTGATAACATCTGCCCCACCCATGGACATTAAGATATACCAAATGAGAAAATGAAAAAATGTCGCTCACCGTATAGCAACCAGAGTTGGTGCTTTTGGAATAGGAAAGATTGCAGCGAGATAGTTGGCTTCTTCAGAACCAGCACTGAGACGCAACAAAACCGTTCTTTCTTGTAGGTGAGAACTTAACTAGACAGCGATTTAGCTCAAGCCAGGAGGGGTTCACAGTTCTTGAATTACCTCGGAATCTCTTAAGAAATCATCTTCCCAGAGTTTACTTTCTTCGTTACCATCTGTTGGGCACGCGGTCATTACTTCAATCGAATGAAAATACGAGAGGAATGATATTTACTCGTTACGAAACATGCAACAAGTTTAGATTCCGCTAAAGCTTTGCTGATCCCGCTATTGATATCGCCGGTGTAAAACATTGCCGCCGCTACCATATACCGAAATTGCCAAACAATATATTTCTCGAATGACTTTGCAAAAGTGGAGAGTATATCGGGTTCTGGAGTCAATATGAAGAGCGTGCGTGTTATGAAGACCGGCTCCAGCTATGAGGACGAAAAATATTAACAGGTATGGTATGTGACGTGAGCAAGTCAACAGATCGTTGAGGGGAAGTACAAAGAGTGGATTTCTCTACTGCAACGTCCTGGATTGTAAGTGAATGGAACAGTGTAAATATCACCTGGTATTCAAGGTATCTGTGAGGGTCAATGTAATTGCTTCAATTCTGGAAGATATGATGTTGTATGATATCCTGATGGAAAGAGTTTGTAGTGACAGAGTGAATAGAAATGCCAGATAGATTCTGGGTACTGAGTACCTAGGCATTTGATAGCCTTCAAATCACCTCCAGCCCCCGGAGCGGAGGGCTATGTAATCACAAAGGTTCAAGTGGCTGATGTGGCGAGTGTGGCTGAAACCCGCTCAAATAAGTAATCAGACAACCTTGGAAGCTCAAAAAATAGTCTTGCACGTGCACGGCATACCTTATGTGACGATAAGAGAGCTGGAGAGAATATATTACTTATACTTACGGAGTATAGACACCTGGTAGAATCTACTACTGTAATAACACCAAAGGAACACTTAGCATATTGACGTGGTGTATAAACTCCATGCGTCAATCGTATTAAATATGCGTTCCCCTGTCTCAGCTCTATCTTACAATCGTATCAATACGTTTTCATCCTATGCTAGGAGGATAACTTTTCCCTTCCAATCCCCAAAATGCCCAAGAAATCATCAATCCTTCGCGGGAACCCGCGTCAAGTCCAGACAGGCTGCAGATGATCCCAATTTCACATCTATAATAGACAATCCTCCGAATTTAGTTCGCACAGGAAGAAGGCATGGGCCTGGCCTTATTATTCTAGGTAAGTCATGGCTTGCCCAACCATTATTGCTGAGAAGACTGTCTGATATACATGATAAATAGCTTTGATTCCTCTAACGGCTTTCGCCTTGGGGACATGGCAAGTCCAACGTTTGGATTGGAAATCAAAGCTCATTGCCAAATTTGAGGATCGCCTCGTTCGTGACCCATTACCACTTCCCCCACACATTGATCCTTCAGCAATAAAAGAATTCGACTATAGAAGAATTTTTGCGACTGGTCACTTTAGACACGATCAAGAAATGCTGATCGGCCCTCGATTGCATGATGGGAAAGACGGATATCTCGTCATTACCCCTTTGGAGCGGGATGGCAAGGGCACTAGTGTTCTTGTAAACAGAGGTTGGATCGAAAAGAAATTTAAGAAGCAAACAAGTAGGCCCGACGGGTTGCCTCAAGGGGAGGTGACGGTCGAGGGATTGTTGCGCGAACCTTGGAAGAAGAATCTTTTCACGCCAGATAATAGTCCACAGACTCAGGAATTCTACTTTCCTGACGTCGAGCAAATGGCTAAGTTGACAGGAAGTCAACCTGTTTGGATTGAAGAGACAATGGGTAAGATGGCATTTTTATTATATTTCAAGTGCCATGAAGCTTACAAAACCACAGAACCTGACCTCTTGATGGCTTGGGATCGCGCTGCACGTGGGATTCCAATAGGAAGACCGGCAGAAGTTAATCTCCGAAACAACCACACACAGTACATATTTACATGGTAGGTACCTCTAATTGTTGGCGAAAAAGTAATTGCAACCCGTCGCCATGTGTGCTAACGCTTTAATTTCACAGGTACGCCTTGGCTGCTGCTACGTCAGTCATGCTATGGATGGTTGTGAAGAAACCATCTGCAGACATCGCTCGACGAGTTCGTCAGAATAAAGAATGGTCTTGAGGATTGCGCGTGATGTACCTCATTTTCTGGGTGGTTTTGGTCGGGATCGATCTTTTGAGATCAAGGGGGGAACCATTCTTACGTCTTGTAAAAGCTCTCTAGGCAAGCGACTTTGTGCAAGTGAAAATGGCGTTGTTGTAGCATCGGTTTGGCGTTGTCTGTAAAACACTCAGCACGTATCAAGACTTTAGTCATATTTAGATAAATACCTTCTCATCAGCATTAAAACATCACTCTCATCAATGGTTTTGCGTCCAGCATGTTCCGAGTATGTGCTTAAATCATCACTAATCTGTTCGAAAAACCAGTCGGTTGCTTGCATGATCGCATCAAGAGCATCTCCACTCAACTTTTTTCCTTTGCCGGCTCCATTCCTTGCCAGGTTGATTGCATGTTTCTTCACTACACCTAGAGGCAATGATTTGTATTTCAGTCCATGTTTTGAAACCTTGTTAACCTTCTTCTGGAATGTCCTCTTAGAATTTTCAGATGTCGCCTTTTGAACGGATACTCTAAGGGGTTCATCATCACTAAAGCGGGAGTCTTCGAGCGCTCCGATCGACAGTCTTCGGGTGTCATCATCACCGTCCATGGCTTCATCGTTCATTACAAGATCCGAAAGTATTCGAGTGTCACTCTCACCATTCATGGCTTCATCGTCCATTTCAAAATCATCTCCTTGAAAATTGGCAGGAGGTGAAGAATTTTCGTCCATAATAGGCATCGCAGTGGGATTATCTTCTGGTGATGGCGAAGGTTCAAATTGCGCTGGTATCTCGGGCTGCGGAACTGTGAACACAAACGTCGCATCCCTTTCCTCGGACGGTGAATTATAAGGTCTGATGTCACTACTTCGCCCTGGTAGAAGAGATCGGCGATGCAACGCGGGCTCTAATTCTCCCTGTAATCCTGCGCGGTCACTAGCTTGCGTCAGCTCAATGGACCTGTTTGAATGTAGGCACCTGAACTTACCTTCCAAAAAATGGAGAGTTAGCCATCTCTCGGAAATCATCATTCTCAAAATCATTTGCATTGAAGAAGCTTGTTTCCGTTTCATCTCGTCCAAATTCTGCTTCGTCCAGGTTTCCGAACTGGTCGCTTCCACGGATGCTCCCGAAACTACCCCTCGAAAACAGCCTGCTCGGCCTCTCAGTGACAGCTCTTCTTGAAAGCTCGATAGACCGCGTGGTCAGATTTTCGTCCTCTAAAGCCGCCAAACTAGGAAGCAAAAGACTTTCGTCGTCCTCATTATCATCTTCGTCATTGTCGTCGTCTAGGGGGATGGAAAGTCGTGGGGGCACAAGATTCGGACCGTCGTCAAAGTCATCATCCAAAAGTAACGTCTGTCTTCTGGAATTGCTGGGTGCTCTTTGAGGTGATGGAATTGTCGGACGGGTTTGAGGAGCTAACGTCCTGCTCAATAATCTCAATATATCTCGAGGTGTTTCCCTTTGCTGTCTGCCACTTCGTCTTCTATCCTTTCCTGGGGTCAATCCTGCTCGTCGAGCCTCAACTTCTCGCAAAGCTGCTCTCCCATGAGGTGTCAAAGTCTTATTCCTAAGCTCTGAGCCACCTAGCCTTGGGCCACGATTGGGCGTCCTCGCATGGCTTGCGCTTGTTGGAGATAGTCCAACAGTAGAAGTGCGGCGCAAAGGAGTTTCTGGTCTTTCACTCATAGCGATGTGTATCTTCTATTAGCAAATAGATAAAATATCAATTACTATGCTTATCTTTATCCTGGCAAAGCTGAATTTAAAATTGACGGACAAATCTATTCAGTTCCGAAACAAATAAAACATATACTTAGTGGTATCTCATAGTGTTAAGTTAGACATGATGATCGAAATACCAATGTTTAGATAAGACGCGTCCAGAACAGTAATTGTACGCGCGAACCTTATCTTATCTTAGCGTTCGTTGATATGCAGTGCATCTGTGGATCCGCAAGGCTTTAAATTATTTTATAAAGAACTTCGATTGAAAAAGGCTGAGAAAGAGAAATAGGAAGAGAAGGCAATTGATAAATTCTGTGCATGCTACAACCAAAATTGGAATCATAACCGCCAGAGTCAAAATTCCTGTCCATATTAAAACCTAAGCAGGATCTTTCACGCAAAACTTCACAGCGAGTCCTACTACGAAAGTCTTCGAACCGGCGCCGACTTGAGCTCATACTGTCACAATGTCAATCGAAAATGAACTTCAGGATCCTCTGATTGAAGAAGTGAAAGTTCCAACAACCCGATCTGGACCTGACACTTCTAACAAAACAACTTCGAAGAAAAGAAAGCGAGGAGGAAATCATGATCAAGAAGGGCCCAAGGAAAAGATTAACGAAGTTGCGAAAAGGAAGAAGCATTCCTCCTTTAATGACGAGGATATCGATGTCGAGGCTGGTCTCAACAATGCGATTGCAAAGATGAATGATCATTTAATAGTTGATTATGTCGCAAGCCAAACAAGAAGATTCGAAAGTGATCTTAGTTCCGTCGAGTTAGAAGATCGATACATACCAGGTGAACAGAACCTACCTTTAAATATGCTATGAACTTGGCTAACGTATTGGCATTTAAATAGTCTCTGCTGTTCAGGATACTACATCATGGACGAAGCCACGAAGCCTTGATAATTTACCTGAGTTCTTGGAGAAATTTTCTGATAATACAACAAAACTTTGGTCTGCATCAAAGAAGAATGGATCACCACACACAATAATTGTTACTGCTGCAGGCCTAAGGGCAGCCGACCTTGCCAGGTATGATCATGTTCCTGTTATGATTAGGGTTGGCCATATATATGTATGTATGTTGTCCTCTGACGTTTGTATAGAGCGGTACGAAAATTTCAAACCAAGGATGTGAAAGTTGCAAAGTTGTTTGCAAAACACATCAAGCTTAAGGATTCCATTGGATTTCTCAAATCTTCAAGGACCGGAATCGCTGTCGGTACACCTCAGAGATTGAAGGATTTGATGGATGGAGGTTCGCTCGCGGTCGATAGGTTGGAGAGAATTGTTATCGATGCCTCTCACATTGATCAGAAGAAGAGGGGTATACTTGAAATGAAAGAGACGCAGATCCCTTTGACAACTTGGCTGGGCCAGAAAGCGTTCAGGGAGAGATATGACAGCTCCACGGATAAGTTACAAGTTCTGTTTTACTGACTGCAATTGTCAATTCCTCATAAAGTTTCACTATAGAACTTTTAATAAAAGAAGATAATCATAATCCGAGGAAGGTGCAAATGCCTGGTGCAGCTTTGGCGTGATGAAGCAAGTCCGTGTTGCATGGTTATTCTAGGAGGAAGGTCTAACCAAATGAGAGCTACTGGTATGAAGCTTTCCTCATCTCATTTTTGGTCCTTTTCTTGTTCGTTCTCGTTCTACGTATCTCAACACAACAACTTCTCTTCTAGCCGTCTCCACACACTCATTGAACCCGTTTTCTCGATATAACGTTTCCTAACAAAAGTATCTACTCGCAACGTTCCAGGGTCATTTGACGGCCATCCTGTGATTTTGGGACCGAGTGTGACCGGACTACTACGTATATCATGAGGCGTGCCATATTGCTGTTAGCCATGGCAATGGTGAACAATCCCGCTACAAGTGACGGGAATTTCCCTGCTCCCGGCAAAGAAGTTTCTTTGGATACTCAGGTGTACCACATTAACATATATGTGCAGGTTGTGCAGTGCGGTGTTGGGAAAACACAAAATATGTCAGTAAATGTGTGGACAAAAACACATGTCTTTGCCAAGATGCAGAATATCATAACGTTGGTCATACCATAGCTTTGCCCTGTCGTTGCTTCTAATGCTTAACATCATACGCTGACGAATTTACTGCAGTCCGTCTTCAAATGCATATATTCCCAATGCGATACTGCACATTTTGGTTCCGCGTTACATCATACAATTACTCGATGCGTTGGCGTTGCCGACAACATCATTCTAGCATTACCTAGGCTTTCAAATCACGATTCCTTGCGCCGAAGAGAAGCTGAATATCTTCAAGGTGTCAAGATAGACAACTCGGAGTCAATTGCAGGATATCCAACACTTAGCGGACTTCCGATTCAAAGTGGTCTCCCATTTTCATCTGCAGTAGCCTTTTCATCACTTCCACCCATGGTGCACCTTACGAGAGACACCGCGGCAGCGTCAGTGACACCATCTGCCACGGCGCCTCTTGATTTGATTCACACAACCTATAATACTGCCCCGGAACTCGCCACGGCCAGTCCCCTTCTGTATACTGGAGACGCCTTTAGAATACTACCGAGCATATTGTTCCCTTTCCTAGCTCCAATTTTAGGATTATACTTGGCTGTTTGATAGCCAGATGCAAGTTGACGGAAATTTCTGGATCTCAACGGAAGGGCGCGTGGCCGACTTCCAAATGGTGTGGAGCGACAAGGGTGGATACATACAGAGCATGATCCATCAGTATTTGATATTACATCCATGTATTTTTGCCTATTAATGATACAGCTAAGCCTTGGAACGATTGCATGGAAAGCCAAGGATAAAAAAAATAAGAACTGGTGGTCTTGGTCTAGAGGCGTTCAAGGCACTTCTATTTCCTTTGTGTTTTGTTTACCTAGTAGAAGTTTTGTTAGGAGAAATATACGTAAGTATGCACTTTAAGCGACGAAATAGATTATGATAAATTTCCCTACCAAAGTTTCATGATTGGAAAGTGATTGACTGAATGCTTTTCCTGCCAAATCGAGGCATCTCAGAACTAGCCGAAATCGGCTAGTGAGATTTATCCTTCTCACCGTTATGGGCAGAATATTTCTCGCGATAGGAAATAATCAAATTGGAAACTCAAAAAATGTTTGGCTAGATTTTGACATTTTGATAACCACCTATTCTTCCAATTCTTACATCGACTATTAGCCTACCGATTTAGCTTCATTATGGGATTTGGAACGGGAGCTTCTCGAGCAGAAAGAAAGGCCAAGAGGCGCAAGATTGAGAATTCAATTCCAGACATACCGGACGACCTCGAAACAGAAGCAAATGACGATGGCGCCGTTTCGACAAAGAGAAAAAGAGCTATAGATGATGATGCGAAAGTGGGCCAGACCGTTACTTCAGACAAGAACGAAGAGATTGCAGATAAGAACTTCGAGTCCCATCACAAGTCCAAGAAGAATAAAACCTCTTCAACCGAGTCGTCTTTACTGCCCATGCAAATAGGAGAGCCATCAGATATAGCGGAGACCGAAGCTGCGCCCAAGAAGTCTAAGAAGGAAAGGAAAGCGGAGAGAAAAGCTAGAGAGGCTGACGCAAAGTCGACGTCCATAGTACAGACGGCAGAACCTGCGACAGAAAATGTTACTGGACCCTCCGATCAAATTAGTGCCGAGAAAAAGCGTGCGAAGACCAAGAAGCAAGGCGGTGGCTCTGGTGATAATTCCGAGAGCAAGGCTGCAAGATTCATAGTTTTTATCGGTAGGAATTCCTTCCTAAAGCAACTTCTATTTTTTGGGCTTACATGTTGTTAGGAAACCTGCCATTCACTGCTACAACAGCATCGATAAAAAACCACTTTGCAGCCGTTAAACCTGCGTCGGTTCGTCATCTCACGGAAAAGGGAAATCCTACTAAATCAAGGGGTTGTGCTTTCCTTGAGTTCGAAGGCTATGATCATATGAAAACTTGCTTGAAGCAATTTCATCAATCCACATTCGATGATCGTGTCTCAGCACCAAGAAAGCTCAACGTTGAGTTGACGTGAGTGGCATCCTTCCGCCCACCATTCGTGTTCCATCTAACCGTTATGATAGTGCCGGAGGCGGTGGTAACACTAAAGATCGTCGGTCCAAAATCAAAGAGAAAAATGTGAAACTGAATGAGCAACGAGTGAGACAAGCACAAGAGGTAATGATTTCTCCTTTTTTTTATGGTTCTACTGCTGGACGGCACACTTCTGGTTGTTCGTAATATACTGACAAAAACACCAGGCCGACAATCCTAAGGTTAGCAAAAAGGAGGCAGTTCAGGGAATGAAGCATGTATTGGCCGAGGATAGTGGAGTCCATCCAAGTAGAAAGGCAAGAATCGGTGGATGAATTATGATACCCGTTTAAAATAGCATACAAATCGAAGTGAAGCGATCTTCAGTATTAATAAAATTGAAGTTACATATTGATTTGTTCATTACTCCATGCATTTATCGTGACCTATCTACAGAAAAAGAGGTATCTTCGGTATCTTCAGGGACGCATGTTGCATCGATATATGCTGCCACATCCATTTAATGCCAAATTCTACGACATAGAATTGAAAAAGTCGAAAAACAGATAAAGCTTGTATTAACCCATTCATATTTCCCCGCACCTTACTCCTCGAAATTCTGCATCTTCGATTATTGTAGAAGTTAAACCACTTCCAACCAGTTCACTGTGTCTGTAGATCGTCGCCTGTTGTTCTTTCAACTCAATTTGGCCTCATAGAACTGTACACTTAGACTTCTTCGGCTTGGGTGCTTGTTGTTGTGGACTCAGGACAGCACTTCATATGGTCAGTTGATCATTGTCATATCATGCTTCGAGGTAAATATCTTACCGAATTGCCTCATCGAATACACTCTTGAGGTTTCTCTGTGTGAGCGCAGAACATTCTAAATACTTGTGTGCCCTGATTTCTTTAGCAACAACTCTTGCCTGATCGTAGGTTACAGGTTCCATTCGTTTGGATCTAAGGGATTCTTTGGTAGGCTCGTCATCTCGGAGATCCAATTTCGTTCCAACAAGGATAATCGGAACGCCAGGCGCATGGTGGGATATCTCAGGAAACCACTGTTATTCGGTTGAGTCAGTGGGATATGATCATGTTTTGCGAATCTGGAAGAGTTCCACACATACCTTTGCTCGGACGTTGTCAAAAGATGGAGGGCTGACAATCGAAAAACAGATCAAAAATACATCTGTTTGGGGATAGGAAAGCGGGCGCAATCTATCATAATCTTCTTGTCCGGCAGTATCCCACAGACCTAAGCTTATTGGCTTTCCGTCAACCATCACGCTGGCAGAATAGTTATCGAATCTAGCTGAGTTAGTGGCCAGCCTGTTGTAACCAAGCATCCAAACTCACACAGTAGGGATGTATTCTCCAGGAAATGCATTAGTAGTATACGAAATCAGGAGACATGTCTGTAAAAATAATGTAAGTGATTGAGTTGATTATGACATTGATAAACTGGAGAAGTACTTTGCCAACAGCTCCATCTCCTGTCACAACACACTGTTCGCAGATAAGGTCAGTTTCCTTGCTCAACAAACCATGAGATCGACGATCCCATATGATATAATGAATCTGACCTTGAGCGATTGGGTTCCTGGTGCTGCCATTTTTCGATCTTTGAGATGGTTTCTTGAGTTTGCTTGTGTTGATGGGTGTGTGTCCGAGGATGAAGGAGTTCGGATGGTTGTGTTAATTTTTGGTAGGATCGCCCTGCATGATTGTTAGATCTTTGGACACAATGGAAACTGACTGTATTGGTCTGTATAAATGAAGAACAAGATGTATCAAATGGAAAATGCATGGGGATGTACCTTCTTCAGATGTCCTGATTTTCAGAGTAATGGATGTTGTTTTCAATCAAGGAAGCAGGTGCAGAATTGATTGATTGTAGTAGTATCAGGGTTCGGATTGATTCAATTCAATGTTGATTATATGGTGATTCCCGATGATTTACTTATTATTTACTCGAGTTGATAGGGAAGACGTATCCGTATGGATTGATGATTGTGTCAATAATGTGTAAAAGGTAATTCGATCGACAGCAAGATGAGGAATGTCGCAATAATGTATTAAAAAGCGAGCAAGACTGCTATGATCTGTTGTTGAGACAAAGCATGAAGCCTGAGCGCGGTAGGCTACTGAAGACATGAGGCAGATCTGTAACTACAAGCTTAGGATAGAGCCATTCATCACGGGTTTCTTAGCGCCGCGGAGCTCACAGGGGACGACTAAACCTATTGAAGCGCGTGAAGTATCAACAACGTAATTTATAAACATAAAAAGACATCTGTATAATGAAATAAAGTCGTTATGAGATAAGTTAATCAATGCTGGAGTAGAAGATATACAAGAGAATAAAGAAAGCTTATTAATTACTAATTAATAGATGAAACAATTTTATAAGTAAATTTAGATAATAGGGTAGTAGAAAGATAAAAATACACTTATAGAAAGAATAAATTAAACCTTATCTTATCTATAATTATATTCTCTATAATCTATATATTAAAATCTCTTTAATATATAAAAGAGTAGTTATTAGTTTCATACATCTATAAAGTAATAAAGGATATATTATAGAGAATAAGTTTATATTTAATGTTTATTTTTACTTATTATTATTTATTATTTATTATTTTTAATATTATATCTATAATGTAATAATACATAAGATAAAGTAATAATAAAGATATAAAAAAGTTAGTTAAATGAGTAGAACTGAATTTAAAAAGTTTAACAAGCCCTTGAATAATATTAATATTAATTAATTAAATTAAAAGACTTAATGATAATATATTAAATAATATACTTATAAATAGGGAATATAATAATCTAAAATATATTTATTAGAGGTTTCTCTTCTTTAAAATCTTACTGTTCGTAAGGACTATAATATTATATATATTGAAAGCTTTTACTTCATAAAACTCAATTCAAGCGATCTAATTAATTAGAATGAATTTTAACTTTATTAGTATTATAGTATAATATAATATCTAATGGTCTTTTTCAACAAATCGTCTTTTCTAATAAAACTATTTTAATTGAATTAAATAAAGAATTAAAAAAGTAACAATCATATAAAATAATCTAACAGTATTTAAATAATATAATTTTTATAATTCTGACTTTAAATATTAGGCTTATATAAAGAATTAAAGTTTATTTATAATATTTTTAAAGCGAATTAAAGGTTTATTAACTTTTTCTATATCTTATTAAATAATAATTAGGGATATAATAAATACTATTTTTTTTTGTGTATATATATATTTAATTTTAATTATACCTGTAAATATTTACTGTTAAGATATATACTCATTTATTCCTTAAAACCATGTTTGATTTTTCAAAATCTTTGAAAAATGTTCATTCTATTTTAATTAGTAGACAAAGAATTATTTGAATAAGCTTGTTTGCTTTTATATAAAAATATATTTTCTGTAATATTAAATAAGTTTATAGCTTAGTATATTCTTAAATTCTTTAGGAGATTCTCAGGGTTAGTCTTATACTAACTCGCTGAACATTAATAAATACTATTACTACTACTATAATCATTTATACTCTCTTCTAGCTTTATACTTCATTTATAGAAAAATTATATAATACTATAGAAAATTTAATTATAAACATACTCATTTTAAATATTTCTATAGTTATTTTAAAATTCTCGAATATATTATTAATTATTATAAAATCTATTTAAAAATTAGTTGAATGAATTACTAGTCATTTTTTATTACAAAAAAGAAATACAACTATTATATATAGTTTGATTCATTAGTATGTAGGTCATATCATCATGTAGACTACTTCGAAAACATATCAAAGTCAAGGTTTTCTTAATATTTATATTTTAATAATTAATCATTATTTTTTAAAAAAGAATTTATAAAAAAATCATAATAAAAATAGAATATTTATAATATTAAGGTGTTTTTCTAGATAATCCATTTTTAGCTCGAAATTGTTATACTTTTTGTTATAAAAACTCTTTTTCTTTAATAACTTTAATAATCATTAGAATTTTGAAAAGATAATTAAATTTTTGAAAGAATTGAAATGTTAGATTTTATATAAAAAGTTTTTGAAAAATTCTATTAACTAATAAAGAAAGTATATACTTATAATAGTAATAGATTCTTGATTTATTTAGTCTATTAATAGCTAAGCTATATTGATTATATAGTATATTTTAATTTATTTAATTTTATTACATAAATAGAGAAAAAATAATAAAATCTACCTGCCCTCAAAGCCTATTCAAATCTGCTGTTGTAAAATCCTGTTATATTGATTACATATATAATCTTTAATATTTATACATTTAAAAACGATTAATATAATATTTCGTTTTTAATTTATAAGCTAGTAATATACATACTGTAAATATCTTTTAAGATATTATAGGACTTTATTTCTCTTTTTATTATTATATTATTATATATTACTTCTCTTTTTTATATAACCTGATTACTATTTATTATTATCTTATAATAATTATATCTTATTTTTTTTTTAATATATCTCATCTGTTTTTTTTATATGATTTGTTTATTCTTTATATTATAATATATTAATTATAACCTCTATATTCTTTAAGTGTTTCTTCTGTTTAAATTCTTTTTTATAGTTATTAATATCTTTTCGAATTTCTTTCTTTTAATGAAACATTTTTACTTTTTATTAATAAAACCGTTTATATTTGTTTCTTATGTTTTTTTAAAAGAAGGTTGAAGTCTAAAGATTATTCTCTCATTCTCATCTCGTTATATATTCATTATACGAATGTTATATAAAGTATTTATATTAGTTGTTCTATAATCTCGATATGATTAATACTTATAAGCATGAGAATGTATAGTTATATATAAACGAATTTTATATAGAAAATAAAGTGGTTCATATGATGATATGACTTATATACTAATGAATTATATTAACTCTATTCTATTTATTACAATAATTCTTTTTTCTTAAGATAATCAATTTCTATTAAAATATTTTTATCTATTAAAGAACAATATAACTTTACATTTCCTCTTTTGTAATAAAGATGAATATTCAGAACCTTTAACGTAGTTTATTAGTACATATATTATATTAGTATGTACACTACTTTAAAAATATATTAAAATCAAGCCCTTCTTAAAATTTATATTTTAATGATGAATCATTATTATCTTTTGAAAAAAGAATATTTAATAATAATAAAAAGTTAGATATTCAAAAATCTAATTTTTATTTAAAAATTCTTATTATATTCTATAAAAGAATTATGATTTTCATTACAAAAAAATTCTTTTTATAATGACTATTATAATAATTCGAATTTGGATTTATTATCAAAAATTCATAATATTGATATATTTGAATGTTATATATTCGATTTTTAGGACAAGAAATTAATAAATAAATAAAGTATACAATTATATACAAACGAGTTTTATATATAAAAAGAGTAGTATATATATTAATATAATATATATACTAATAAACTACGTTATATTAGTTATTTATGCTTCCTCTTTTTTCTTCTCTTTTTTAGTTTTAGTATTATAGATTATTAAAAATTCCTCTTTCGATTTATATAATACAATTCTTCTCTTTTTCCTCTTTTATTAACTCGTATTTTTATAAATTCTAATCAAATTGATTCTTAAATCTTTATATATATTAACATCCATGAATAATATATTTAGCTTATATAAATTATCAAAATCTATATTTCCATTCCAAAAAAAACCTTACATAAATTATCAGATTCTTCTTAAATAAGTTCTACTTTCTACAGTATATTTTATTTATTTAAAAACCTTAATTCAATATATCCTTATATCTTTAAAAAAAATAAGAATATAAACATTAAGCCCGGAATCCGCCTGATATTAATGGAAACTGTTATTACTACTAATATTATAGATTATCTTATATTAAATCATTATATTGAATATCTTTAAAAAATGAAATCTTATCTTTAAATTTCTACTATTCGTCGGGAAAGATCAATTTTCAGACTACGAATTCTTATAGCATAAAATTTTATGTAGTTATTATAATAATTTAGAGATCCTACGAATTCGTAGGATTTAAATCCTTTTTCGTCGACGGCTAATGATAAATGATCCTAATTGTAATTATAAACTTTTTAATATATGATAATATAAAATAGATAGCATATATAGAATATAGTTTTTAGACCTCTGATTCTCATTATTGTTATTATTTTTATAGCTTAGCTATAGATAGATTGAATCGATTAAGAAATTATTAGTTGTACTGAATATAATAGTTTAATACTTCAATAATTGAATAGTTTAGTAGTTTAATAGTGGGTTTTGTTTTTATAGAATTATCTATTTTGATGTAGATTTCGATTTTAAATGGAATATCTGAGTATATATAATTTAAAATATATTTCATAATTAAAGAGCTGGTTAGCTTGAAAAAGTTATAGATGGTTAATATATAAATTTGAAGATATTAAAATTTAATGAAATCAATATATTAAAAGTGAGAAATTTAAGAATAAGAATGAAAAGAGAGTGAAGAATTTTGTTAATTAAAAGTCAATAATAATAAATTTATATATACAAAGTTTGTTTTATTGAAATAATCGATTAAAGAGGCGAATTGAAGTTTCTAAAGCTTTTCAAGGATGAAATGAAGGATTCTAGTTGATTTGAAACTGGGTAAGTATATTAAAATAGATGAAAGAAATCAAAAGCTTAGATTTATAGATTTATAGATTTATAGATTCAAAGATGAAGTTTAGATTTAAAAATTTATGAGAAGATTCATTAGGAGAAGATTTATAAGAGAGTATAGAAAATCTATCAGAGGCTTTGATATATTGGAGGGTCTAAAAAGAGGATTTATTAGAAGGAGATTTATTAAAAGGTTTATAGAGAGATTTATTGAGAGATTTGTTGAGAGATTTATTGAGAGACTTATCGATAAAAGAATTAGAAAAGGGCTTAATATTAGATTTCTTAGATTTCTTAGATTTCTTGGATTTCTTGGATCTCTTAGATCTCTTGAATCTCTTAGGTTTCTTATTAGATTTAAAAGATTAATCAAACAATAATATTATGGAGGCTTTTTTCTTGTTTTTTATTTAGTTTCTTATTGAAAATCCTTCTATGATAGTAGTAGTAATAGATTCATAATCAATTTGGTTTATATAACTATATTAAGACTATGCAATACACTTATATATAATTCTAATTGAATAAGATAGATGAGAAAAAGAAATAAAAACTCATCCTTTTTTGAACTTCCTTATTAAAACCTATAAGCAATCTTTTAAGTAATCCTTTTAAGTCCTTTAAATTGTTTATATTATAAACCTATTATATTTAAAAACCTTCTTTTTATTAAATCTTTTAATATATTTATAAAAACCCTATACTTTTTATACTATTATAATAATCCTTCTCTTTTTATTGAATTTCTTTCAAAATGTTATAAAAGTTATAATTAATTATAATATTATATCTTTTTCAAAAAGTTGTTTTCATTCTTTAATACTTCGAGTCCTTTAGGAATCCTATTATAACTTTTAATTCATTACTTATAAACCTTATATCCATCTTTTCCTATAATATATTAATAATATATAATTTCTTTTTAAAATCTAATATTTCCTATTCCCTTTTTTTTATTGAATTACCTTATTAATATAGAATATAATATATTAGGATTTGTTGAATCATTTTATTAATATAGGGGATAAGATTGTATTATAGAGTTAAATGATTGAATAAAATTGAAATAGTAAATGTAATAGTGTTAGAATGCTATTGCTTTAATAATATATGCTTTATATTAAAGTATTATTATTTCTTCAATTACAATTAGTAATATATTATTTATTATATAAGGTAATATTGAAATTAGTATTTCATAATAATATTGTATATTAATATGAAGTATTATATACTTAAATCAATATATTGTAAATGTTTTTCAAAAGGTTTAGCTTTTCTTTTTACTATATAAAATAGTTATAAATATATTAATAGAATATCAAATACTATATTAATATATTTCTTATAAGATATTTCTTGAAAAAAGTAAGGCTTTTTGAAGAGTTTTCATTCTTTATTTTCCTATATTTAAAAACCTTTTTTTATATAATTAAAATCCCTTTATAAAACCTTTAAGTATTAAAAAGTCTAGATTATTATAGGAATCTATAGTTTAACCTTTTTTAATAATTATATTTAATATAATAAGTTTATTATTAATAATATTAATATTAATAATTCTAATATAAATATGTTGAACTCCTCTTTTTAATATTAATAATAATATTTCTTTAATCTGAATAAATATTAATTCAAAAATTTCGAAAAAGAATAGAAAGTGATATTCTGATTCGAATATAATAAAGATTAATGGGTTTTTCCAAGAAAATCTTTCCTTAGTTTTTTCGTGTTCAATCCTTCTATATAAAATATAATTTAGATCTTAATTTAGATTCTATTTCTGATTTGGATTCAAATTTTGAAGAACATGTTAGGTAAATTTGATTTAGCTTATTTTAGCTATGTTTACAAATATCTTTAAGATATATATATTTTGATCAATTCTTTTAATTTCAATTAATGGATTTTTTTACTAATAGAAGTGTTATATTGAAACTTATTATGTTATTAAAAAGCTATCATTTATTATGATGTAATTGCTTCTTTTTTGATTAGTTTATTTATTTATTGATTTATGTTTTTATATTAGGTTGAGATCATTTTATGTGTTTCTCTTTTTGATTTTGTAAGCTTTTACCTTTTGTTTAATTAAAATGACTTAATTTTAATATCAATATATTATTTATACTTTATCAGAAAAGGGTTCATAACTATTAAATAGGTTTGTTATATATATAAATAATTGATGTAGAGGCCGACTCAATCTTTTTTTATGAACTTATTATATGAATTAAATAAAGCTTTTATGAATATTAAAACTATAGCACCTTCCTCTGAAGAATATACTTTTAAATTTACTTAAAAATGTAATATTGGTAATAGTAATAGTAGTATTTATTGATATCTAGTGAGCTAGGATGAAGCCAACCCTAAAGACCTCCTAAAGGATATTAAGATGTACTAAACTAAGAATTTAAAATAATATACTATATACTAAAGAATCCAAAAATTATAAAAAGAAAAAGGAATCCTTTCATATATAATTCTGAATTCCTAATTCTATAATATCATAATTCTATTATATACTTTAAACAACATTTTGAATTATATTATATATAACTTTATAATTACCTTTCATATATAATTACAATTGTTATCTATATAATCTTTTTATTTTCTTTAAGATGAAAATATATTAATTTGAGTAATATAAGGCTTCAAATAGTCCAAATCTTATTTAAACAAGCCTTAAATCTTTACCCTAATATCCCTACAAATTACAAATCCTAAATATTCAAAAAACCTATTTTTATTTTTTTAAAAAAATCCTTTTCATTTCCTTTTTAATATTACTTTTCTTCTATTATATATTACTTACTTTTCAATTAACAAAATTGATATTATATTATATAAAAGATTAAGAAGATTAATGAAAGAACAATTAGATTTTTAAAAAAAAGATTTAAAGAAATAGAATCAATATAATCTACAAATTATTAGGAAATCAATGATTCAATTTTAGCTTTATAGATTCTAATAAAAGAACTATAGGTTTGTAAAGAGCATCACATACAGATATTAGATCTTCGCCCTCCTAAATATTATTTATATAATCAAAATAAAGTATAATATCTTACCATACTAGTTTAATTAGATCTAATATATATAGTATTAATAAAAGAGGAGAGCTTTATAACATCCTATATTTTATTTTATAATTAAAAATGATTAAGTTTTTTAATTGTATTTGAATAGATTGACTAAGAAGAAAAAAGTTTATTAATTCCAAAAGCATTAAAAATCAGTTTTGAATAATTATTGTTCCAAAGAATCATTAATCTAGAAAATCATTGAATATCATTGAAATATTCATAATAATCTCAAATCTTTAAAAAAATAGTTTTGATATTATAAGTAAGAGAGACTATTGGATTTATAATAGTTTTTAAAATAAAGTTTCTTTATATTATAAATCAAGAATTGTATTGGTTAATATAATCTATATCAGACAATAGATTGATATTCTTTTTAGGTTTTTAAAGATATAAAAAGTAAATAGGATTAACCTTTAAAAACATGTACAGAATTTATTCTTTACATTAATTATAAATAATACAATGATTTCCACAAGTTTTTAGATATATAAGTAAAATCGAATTTTATATATTAATTATATAAATTATAAGAAAGATTGTTTATTATTGATAATTAGGTTTTAAATATGTATATTATAATATAGTTTATTCTGAATAATATATTGAAAATCTTGATGATATTATATTCGAGCTTTTTGATTGAAATAGATTATAATTAATTTAATAAAATGGTTAATTCATTTAAGTTTGTAAGGGAATTGATTATCTTTCAAATCATTAACAATGCTAAAGTAATTAAGAACTTTGTATATAATATGTTAATTATCTTTATTATATTCTTAATTAAAATATTATTAATGTATATAGAAAATGATTTCAAATTAATTTTTAAGTTATATTAATTGATAATTTTATGTAATTCCTTATTATTTTTAATTCAATTTATAATATTCTTTTGATAATCATATTTCGCTTATTATATCATGATATATTTAAAAATTAATATATTGATAAGATTTCCCTTATCGAACGATATTTATAAAGATAATTCCGATAAGCTATCTTATATTCGAGAATCTATTATAATATAACTTTATTAAGTTCTTTATTAGATTCATTAACTATATAAATAATAAACTTTATTATTATAATGAAATTGAATATATATATTTCGATTATATTTTATTTATTAAAAAAAAGAATTGAGGAGATAAGTTATATTAATTTATATTAATACGAATATTTCATTTTATTTAATCTTTAGGATTTTATAATAATATTATACAAATATGTTATACTTTGGTTGGTAACAATAATAACTTATATCTTATAATCTAAATTATTATATATATCTTTTTCAATAATAATATTAATAAAAGAAATATTCGAAAAGATAATGTTTATAAGATTGCTAACTTTATATATAAATTTGCTAAAAACATTTATTGAGTTTATATTATTATTACTAAATTAATATTTAGAATTCAAATCCTGATATCTAGATCATATCTTTGATTTAAATATATAATACTAAACATCAAAGTCATTCTTTATTAAGTATTATTTTAACAATTTAAGATAGAATATTTGATTCATTGTTTTATTCATATTTATTTAACAATAGGAATTGAGTATAATATAATTATTTATATTATTTTAAAGAAAATTCCTATCATAATCAAATCAATATTATTATATATATAGATTTACATTTGTATATACATATATATTATAGTTCAAAAACAATTAGATTCCTTAGGATTCATTTAATCCCAAGAAGTGATAAAGGTGTAATAATTATAATTCAAACGATTTTATATTCATATATTAATAGTTATTTATAATTCCTAAATATAAATAATATCTACTTATTAAAGATTAAAAATCATAAGAATTATAATATATATAAAGATATTTTTAATAATATTAATCTAATAAATCTAAAGGTTCTACTATTAAATCAATTGAATACAAATTCAATCATAAATTCCGAAATATTACATTAATATTAATAAATAGTATTTTTAATAACTAAGGTATAAAACTTATTAAGGCTCAATATAAAAAGGAAGTTTTCCTTATTTTTTATTCAAGGAATCTTTACTTAATCCTTAAATAAAAGAATAAATATCTAAATCAGAATTGTAGAAGCTTATATCGAATTTGAAATCAATATTTAATTAATAAATTGAATTTAGATTATTTATACATGATAGTGACCTTATTATACTGATATTTCTGAAAGCATTTCATTATTATAAAGATATTAAGTATTTCCATTTCTAAAACCACAATAATTATTTTGATTATTTTAAATTAAATTTGTTTAATCTTATGAATAGTTTGAAATTTATTTTTATTAAGAAATATTACAATATTGTTTTCATATTATAAGATAATAAAATAATTATTATAATCTATTTTGAATAGGTTATAATAATTAAAATGCTATAATAATATCGTATAATTACTTTTAACTAAACTCGTATACTTACCTATTTTATTATTATAATAAACAGAAAGAAAAATATAATCTTAATTATATCCAATAATAATATATCTTTTTTAATGAATTTGAAAAGATCATCAGTGTTAAAGAATATAAGAAAGCGAATTGTTTTAATTAAAGGAATTATTTAAATAATTTGGTTAATAAGCTTGTTAATATTATAATTAAAGGATTTGATGTTCATCACATGATTTTTGATCTATATAAAGGTTTTATTTTAAATAGAAGTTCTATTCACTATTATTGTTTTGTTATTTAGATTTATAGAAATATTAAAAACATCTATAATTATATTATTAGATTTAATCTTAAATGTCATTAGGAATATAACTTTTAATATTTATAAAATTCTTTATCAATCAGATTTATTGAAAGTAGATTGTGAATATTATGAGTTATAAAATTAAAAGTCTAATTTATAATAATAAATATAACATTTGAAATATTAAATAAAAAAAACGTTCTAATGACCTTCATAAGTCTATATTGAAGAATAAGAATAAATGATTTATTTAATAAAATGATTAAGTTATAGTAATAAATAATTTTTAATCCCAAGATTCAATATAAAGTAAATTATAACTTTCATTTAATATATAATTATAAAAGATTTTTTTCAAGGATACGATTCAAGATTTGATGAAGATTGTAAAACTTTTAGAATCATTTATATTACTAAACTTAATTGCCTTATTAAAGGTCTTAGAATGAATAACAAATATAGTATAAATAATAGATTAAATGTAAATATTAAAAAAGAGCATAAATTAATAATGTTTAAAAAGATTAGTGTAATTATAAATTTAATTTGAAGCATATAAGTTCTTGTATAAATCCTATATTAAAAGTATTTATATAAAACACTATAGAGAAATAGAATAATATTATAAGCTTCGTAACAATTATATAATTATTTCTAATATCATATTCGAAGGTATGTTGAATAAACTAATAGTCGGCTCTCATAAGCGATCGACTAGTTCCTAGTCGGGGAAAGCGAATTGTTCTTGTTTAAACTCAAAATATCATATATTTGATTTTTTTAAAAATAATTTATTAATAAAAGTCTTGTAGAATTGAATTATTATTATTGATTAAAAAGCGTTCAATTGAATTATATAGTTATTTAATATTATTTATTAATAAAAGTCTAAATTAATATTATAGTTATTGTTATTTTTAATATAGATGATATAATGAATAAAGTATAAAAAACAATATTTTATTAATTTTGTAAACGGGGACAATTCGCTTTTCGGGGATATTTGCTTTCCCCGACTAGGAACTAGTCGGCCGCTTATGAGAACCGACTATTACTTCTTAAAAGTATTTAGTACACTGGAAATAAAATTTCATTAATTTTGGTTGTAAAAATTAACTTCATGGAATAAAAACATATAAATATTTATTTTACCTTTATGCTTTTTAACTATATATGATTTATTAATATTAATGAATAATTATAAATCTCTCAAATATATATATCTAGGGTTCTATAATTGAGAGAAATAATTCAAAATCTTAAATCTATCATTTAATAATATCATTACAAAAGTAATTATTGAATCAAATGAAAGAGTTGAAAGGAATATAGAGGATTATCTTTATATATTCAAAATTAAAAATCCAAAGATATTTCGATTTTCGAATCTTATGTTAATCTAAAAATGTGATATTCTTGATACTATCAACATTACTTGTTTTAATAATGTTTGAAAAGATCTTGGAATTAATAATAGACAAAACTCTATAAATAGTTGAGTATAAATGTTAGATGGTATAGAAGAAGATATGATATTAAGTAGTAGTGGTAATAGTAGTAATAAATTGATTTGTATCTAGTAGATAGAGATTTAAGATTCATATTCTGTAATCTTTTAAAGGATATAAAGATATGATAAACTAAAGGGTTTGAAATTAAAGTAATTAAATAATCACAAAAACCATTTCTAATTTATAATAAGCTTTATCAAGCTATTTGAATGAAATACTTGGACTTTATTTAAAACGAATGTAAATTGGTTCAAAATGATACTTGCTTTTGTTATGAAAAGGAACAATTCGAAGATTTATTCCGAATATTTTCGAGATTGAAAAACAAAGATATAGCTTTTTTGTAATTAAGAATTATAAATCTTATAGGAATCAAATCAAGATAGAAAAATTATTAATTATACTACTTCAATATTGTTGATATAAACAATTAAAGAGATAAGATAATAAAAAGAAGAAATAGAAGAAATAGAGTATTCAAATAATTAGTATATTAAAGTGATATAAATGTTGGTTCGAGAAGGGTATGAAACATTTAGCATTTATGATATTCATAGATTCTAAATATCTATATTATATTTTGTTTAAAGAGCTAGCTAAATATAGAAAGTTGTAGGTTTTATATAGACACTATAAAAAGAAACAACCCCTTTATTTTTACTTAAGATTATTTCATTGTATATTTATTAATGATTATAATATAATAATAAATAAATTAAAATTATTTATTAAATTCTAATAATTAATATTTATACATTAGAAATTCTTTTTTATAATTTAAATTTATAACTTTATTAGAATTTAATAAAGTTATCTTCTTTATTATTCTAATTTTTTGAATTTATTTTATTATTTTGATATTAATTCTGTTTATATGAATAAGATTAATGAATATTGAATATAGTTTTCTCTTCATTATTATATTAATCAAATTAATTAATTTATTGATTTATATGACTTTAATAATCTCTTTTCTTTAATAAAATTAATATAGTATTATAATATCGATTATTAATTTCTTTTCACTAATTATATTTAATTTAATAAGTGAATTATATAATGATTTTAAAGTAATATATAAAATCAATAGAATTTCTTTATTAAGAACAATACTAATTATAAAAGTAATTATGATATTGATATTGAATTAATATTAAGATTGAAATTAAGAATATATTAATAAAGACTTTTTCTTATTTCAAGTATTATGAATAAATTAAAATTTGATTTTTTGAATACTAAATTGATTAAATATAAGCTTTTATATTTACAAAATGAATTATTCTTTTTTATTAGATTTAGTTTGATATTACAAACTAATAAACCTTAGAATTGTAAGAATATTATTAATATATATCTTATTATTCCAGATAAATATCCTATATATAATTTTAAAGATGTACATCTTATTATTTTAGAAATAATATTGTTATTAAAGAATCCATAAAAATTCAAATCAATAAGAAAATATAGTACAACTGTATAAAAACCTAGTAATATTATATTATTAAATTTAGACATTTCATTTAATAACAATAATTTCGATAAATCTATTGATGATTATAAAAATAATTGAGGAAGTGGTAGAGGTAATTATAATAATAAAAATAATAAGGATTACAATTCTTATTTCAATCATAACAAAAAAGTAATTGATTATTATAATTAAAGCTATTGTTTTATTAACCTTTCAAAAATCTATATAAAGACATTAATGAGTTATTCAATTAAAAAATCTTTATATTTAAAAAACACTTTTACAGAATATTTATACTAATTAAAATAAATATAATTGCGTTTTCAATTATACTTTCAAGTATAATGAAAACCATTATTAAGGAAATCTTAATACTCTTTTTAATTTATATCAAAATTTATATAATATAATAATCAATAACTTTAATGAATTAAAGTAATAATGAAATATATTATTAAAATAGAATAATATTTTAATCAAGATATATATTAAATAGAATTTTAATATAAATCTTTAGAAAGTGTTTAATATTATAATTGTAAATCTTTATTTTCTTTAATATATTATTTCTATAATAATATATAACTTTTAATCATATTATATCAAGATTTTATTTATATGTAATAATATTTTAGAATATTATAATATTATTTATAATTTTTATTTTGATATTATTGATTTTATGAATTGATTTCAACAAATAATCAACTTTTATTAAAAAACGTTTTTAAAATAATATATATTAATTATTAAAGCTTTTTTTATAAATCGATATTTCTATAATAATAATTCTTTTTATTCTTTTTTTTCGAAAATCTTATAACAAATATAATAGAAAACAATCTTCAATTATATTATTAGATAAAAATAAGAACAAATATTAGTTTCTTGATTGTAAAAAGAAAGATTATTAATACTATAAATATAATCCAAAAAAAAATTCATTCAAATCAAATTATTATTTTAAATACAACAATCTTAATAATAAAAATTCAAGAATTAATATATTATATTTATATCTATTAAAATAAAGATAATTCTTATAGAAATATATTATTTAATTAGTATTATTAAGAGGTTTTGTATATTATTATATAAATCTTATGAAATTATTCATAATGAGATTCATAATTTAAATATCAATAAAACTATTATATTATAAATAATCATAAAAATTATTAATAATATTATTAAACTGAATAATTTAATGTTCATTTTATTTATTTTTAATATTATTCTTTATATAATTGAGAACAATCTTCCAACTTTTATTCTTTATATAATTGAGAACAATCTTCCAACTTTTATTATTCAATAATAAACTATTATAATCTTCAAAGTTATAATAAAGATTTGTAAATTATATAATTCTATAAATGTATAAGAAATAATAGATATATATAATAATCCTTCAATCACTATATTCTATAATTTATTATTAAATAAAAATGTTCCAATATAGAAAAAGAATTATAATATTATATTCAATAAATAGAAAGGATTTTAATTATTCTTTAATATGAATAAAGAAACATATATATTTAATCTATCTTATAAACTTATAAGATTTTGATTTATATTAATAAAACTATACTATAAACATCCTAAGAATGATTATATCAAAATAATTAATCAAGATTATAACCTTAATATTATTAATCTTATTATTTTTAATAATCATATCAATTATAATTTTAATCGATTTGAAAAATATAAGATAACTTTATTATAAATTAGTAAGATTAAATCATCTATATTATTTATTTTTAATAAAGTCATTATACAAGTTATAAACCTTAAAAAATCTCTTTTGAATTTATTCAAGAATAATTGGATATCTATATTAATAAGTTTCTTTTAAATAATATTATTTTAGATTTAAATTTATATATAAAACTCTAATTACTTTGTTATTGATCTTCCAGATCTGATAATATATAAAGATTTTAGAAAAATGGAGATTAATGAATTAATAGTTAAGAATATATTTAAGGTTGTATGATTAATAAATATTCTTTTCAATATACATGTCTTCAAGTTATATTTTATTAATGAAATCAAGAATAAAGAAATAAATATTGAATTTTATAAGTTATAACTTATTATTCAAATATATAATGATATTAATAAAACTATTGTTATAATATAATTATTAATAATTCAACAATCTTATTAATATATTTTAGTATTTTTTATTATTAATATTTGAAAAGAAAGTGAGATAAATATTTATATTTGAAATATTATTTAAGTATATACTTAATTGATTTCCAATTTATATTATGTTGTTTATATATATATTATTAAAGAAATGGATCTATTGATTAATATGATTTTACGTGTTATCAAACTATTATATAATATTCTGAAAATAGGAAATTACTAGTTTAAGATGTATTATATTCATTATTATGAGAAACTTAAAATATAACAATTTATATATAATTCTTACTTTTTGTATGTTAATAATTAGAATATTGAATTTAACATTATAGATTTTTAAATAGATAATATATTTATTATTGAGAATAGTAATTTTATTCAAGTTAAGAACAAATAACTTAAAAAAGTCAATTTTATAATTAAAGATTATAAAAAACTTACTTTTAATTACTTATTAAAGTTCAATACTATTATTCTTATATCTAAGAATAATAATATTTATTTTAATTAAAAGAAATAATATGAGAATCTGTAGTTTGGTTTTAAAAAGTTGATAAATATCTATAATATATATAATAAGGTTTGAAAGTTTATTTCTATTTATAATTAATATATTATATATTAAGCCTGTAATGTATATGTAATAATTATATATGAATTTAAAGTATCTTTTGATTTGTTAATAATAATATAAACAATGTAATTCAGAACAAACAATATTATAATATTAAATAAATACATTAAGTAATAAAAAGAAAATTTTATTAAAAAACTTAATTATATATTATTTTATTTGAATTTATTCAAGATTGTTGTTTTTATTAATATTTTTTTTATTAATAACAAGAATTATTCATTTCAAATAGGCTATATTATTATTATAATAAATAAATATAATAATATTGATATTATTCATGAATTATTTATTAAATATAAGAGAATTATATATAATGTTCTAACTTTAGAATTTTATAAATTAGTTTAAGGAATCAATATCGATATAATAATTACTTTTATAATCAGTATTTTTCTTGATAAAGAAATTCTATTAATTTGATATATTGATTTAAAGTTATTATACATCTTACTTATCAAATTAAATATAATTAATAAAAAGAAACTAATGATTAATATTATAGTATTATATTAATCTTATAAAAAAAGAGAGATTGTTGAAGTTATATGAATTAATAAACTGATTACATTAATATAATAACAAAGGGAAAATCATATCAAATATTTATTAATCTTTTTAATATAAATAAAATTGATATCAAAATAATGAAATAAATTGAAAAAGAGTAGAATAATAAGAAAGATAAAATTTATTAAAGCTTCAACAAAGTTATAAATTGGAATTATAAAAGAGAGTTTCTAATATATAAATATTGGTTATTAAAATCTAATAAATAGCTTCAATTTATTAGCTATTATTTTATAATCTTTAATAAATATAGAATATAACAGCTTTAAACAAAATCAAAAGAGATTAGTTTCTTTCATAATGTTTGTATAAGATCTATAACTTCTTATAAATTAGCTAGGTTTTTAGATAAAATACAATATAGACATTTAAAACTTATGAAATTATAGGTGCTACATCTTCCGTATCCTTCTCAAATCAATAGATTTTAAATTAATTATAATCAATTTCAATTAAAAAGATTAAATATAATCTTATCAGAATTCTTAATACTTTATTCGGAATAAGTTATATTATAATATATATTTTTAAAACCTACCATTTAATATAAATCGTTTTTTTATATAATTTAAATAATCGATGTATGATATTTAATTTCTTTTTATAAGTTTAAAAGTTTATTAAGATAATTATATCATTTAAGATTAATAAGAAAAACACATTCTTTATTTGTTTTTGAATATTAATCACATTTATTTTTTATTACTTTAAAAATTCGAAGAGAATAATAACTTAATATTTAATATAAATTATACTAATTAATTAAATCCTTAACTTATAATAAGAAAAAGCTTTTTCTAAAAGAATTATTATAAATATAATAACCTATTTCATTTATAACATTAAGATTGTCGTTTTCAAGGACTTAAGATTATTACAATTATTATAAATATTCAAAAAGTACTTAATACTTTTTAAAATGAAAACTTCTTAAAAATATACTCAAAATTAACCTTTAATCCTTTTAAAATTAATAAAACCTTTCACTATTAATTAGTTCATCTAAATATAATTAGAAAGTTTAGTTACTTTTAATTATAAAATAGAATATCGAATATTATAGAACTTCCACTTTTTATTAATATCATATATATTA
Source organism: Botrytis porri (assembly GCF_014898465.1). Classification (NCBI taxonomy): domain Eukaryota; kingdom Fungi; phylum Ascomycota; class Leotiomycetes; order Helotiales; family Sclerotiniaceae; genus Botrytis; species Botrytis porri. Next base: position 1,217,622 of record NW_024066075.1, on the reverse strand, counting down.
TATTAAATTAATTCAATATTTCAAAATATCAAATTTTACTCTGATTATATAAATAATTTTTATTTATATTGAATGTTTGTTTTCTTAAACTTTAATACTTTCATTCCAATAAATAATATGAAAAGAATTCCTAGATAAGATAATAATAATAAGATTACTTTTACTTTCAAAAAACATAAAATAATTTATTCTTTTCAAAAAACATATAAGTATGCTTTTCTTTATATCATTATATTAATTAGAAAAAACATAAAAAAACATAAAAAAACCGAGGAAAGATTTTCTTGGAAAAACTTATTAATATTTATTATATTCGATTCAGAATATCATTCTTTGTCCCTTCTCGAAATCATCAAATTGATATCTATTTGAGTTAAGGAGATATCATCATTAATATCAAAAAGGAGGATTTAATATATTTATATTAAAATCATTAATATTAACACTATTAATAATAAACTTACTATATCGAATATAATTAATGAAAAAGATTAAATTATAGATTTCTATAATAATTCAGGCTTTTCAATATTTGAAGATTTTATAGAAAGATTTCAATTATAAAGAAAAAGATTCTTAAATATATGAAAATAAAGAATAAAAACTCTTCAAAAAACTTTCCTTTTTTTAAAAAATATCTTACAAAAGATATACTAATATAATATTTGATATTCTACTATTATACTTATAATTACTCTATATAATAAAAAGAAAAGCTAAATCTTCTAAAAAACATTTATAATATATCAATTTAAATATACAACATTTTATATTAGTATATAATATTATTATAAAATATCGATTTCAATATTATGTTATACAGTAAATAATATATTATTAATTACAATTAAAAAAGTAATAATTCTTTAATATAGAATATATATTACTAAAATAATAATATCCTGATATTATTATACCTACTATTTCAATCTTATTTAATCATCTAATTCTATAATATAGTTTTATTCTTTATATTAATAAAATGATTTAATAGATTTTAATATATTGTATTCTATATTGATAGAATAATTTGATAGAAAGAAAAGGAATAGAAGATATTAGATTTTAAAAAGAAATTATATGTTATTAATATATTATAGGTAAAGGTGGATATAAGGCTTATAAGTAATGAATTAAAAGTTATAATAGGATTCCTAAAGGATTTGAAGTATTAAAAAGTAAAGACAACTTTTTAAAAAGAATATAATATTATAACTAATTATAGCTTTTATAATATTCTAAAAGGAATTGAATAAAAAGAAGAGGATTATTATAATAAAATAAAAAGTATAAGGTTTCTATAAGTACATCAAGGGATTTAATAAAAAGAAGGTTTTTAAATATAATAAATCTACAATATAAATAACTTAAAGGATTTGAAAGGATTATTTAAAAGGTTGTCTATAGGTTTTAATAAGGAAGTTCAAAAAAGAATAAGTTTTTATTTCTTTTTTCTATTTATCTTATTCAATTAAAACTATATATATCACGGGTTCAATACGTAGTTATATGGATATCTAAGGCATCCATCCTCTATATAATCAGAACCTCTCCACCTTCTTCTTTATTCTTTATAGAATATTGTGTATCTTACCTAATATCTATTTCTTACACTATAATAATATATTCTATTCTATAAAAGAGTTTTATTACAATGAAAACAATTCGATTCTAAAAAGAAATTCTTTATTCCTATTTTTATTTATTCAGGACAAATCCTTTTATAATTTTGATAATCTTTTATACCTTTTATATCTTTTCGTCTTCACTTTTATTTTCATTTTTATCTATATCTTTGTCTTATCCTCTTTACCCATTATAATTAATATATTAAGTAATTTAAATATTAGCTTATTATTATCTATTTTATTTGAAACATTTAAAACTAAAATCAATAATGCTTTTAATTAATAATAATGAATTGTAAAAAAGTTATTTAATTTTGAAAATTATAGACTTTATAACCCCTTTTCTTTATTAATATTAATATAAAATTAGTAAAATTGTTTTAATTATTTATATAATATTATTAATCATATATTCAATTTATTTTTTATTATTCAATAAATATTCGAATAAAACTTAATTATAAAGTGTTTTTTTAAGATTGTTATAGATAATTAATTAAACATTTAACTTTAATTAATTTAATTATTGCAATTTCAAATTATATAAAATCTATTAAATATTCCTACTCAGGGTGAGGCTAATTAATAACAAACTTCAAAGAACTCTAAGTTTTTTCAAGAGAAAAAAATAGGATTGATATTTTAATAAAAAAATATATTACTTAAAAGTAAA